>NC_142602.1:51718854-52346396 GCF_041222555.1 Hakea prostrata | reverse complement strand
TCAACTTCTTCGAGAAATCTAACAAAAACAATTGCACAGAAAAGGAATGAGTTCAAAAAGAACTCAAGCAAGATGCTTTTATTCCATAATACATAAGTCATATGATACAAAAACATAACATGATGCGAAATGATATGAGAGCAGATGATGCAAATATGATTCTAACTCTACATATGCTAGTCTCTATGATAGACATGCTTTGAGGCATAGCACCATACTTCTTTAGGTAAGTCTCAATCACTCAGCAGCCCCCGGTGGGGTTGGGTCACTGCATCCATCGGGACAATCCATGGCTAGGGTTTAAGTCACCGCTCTCTCACACCTCCATTTGGTCTAAGTATTGGCACATGTCAAGGTAAAGCCTAGCCTAATGCAAGTCATCTACTCAGTCATATCATGTCAGATCCATATACATCCATTCCTCCCATCCCGGGATTATACCCGTGTACCATGGGCGCTATGTGTGAAGGTGGGGGAAGGGAGGATAGGCTGCACAGTAGAGAGGATTTTGGTATTTTTACCAACCTATTATCAAACCACTATAGTTTATTTCAAAAATTATATGGATCTTGGATCTAGCCTCTTGGGCTTAATGTCTAAACAAACCAATATTTTTAACTTCTTTAACCTTCTTAAAGAGTAACATAAACTCATGATCTTATTTAACTTCCACCATATAATGGTTCAATCTAACTGACCACCCTCCAAATTTTTTAAAATGTTCCTTTTATTTTTTTCCCCCTTATTCTTTTGTTTTTGGTCAACTGACTCTCTTTCCATAAGTGAATATGAGCACTTGCCCCCCCCCCCTCCCTTATTTGAGAAAATTTTTAAGGACAAAGACAATGGGTTATTGTGCCCTCCACCCCCATGTTGAATCATGGCTCCGCCCCTTCCCGTATCCCGTTTAGTAAACCTTGGATTGGTTGGTTTGGCCTAAAAATTGACACCCTTGCTATGAGAATAAAGACTTGTCCTCACCTCAAACATTTCCAATCATATATTTAAGTTGGGGGATCCACCTCTAGTTTATCTTATTAGTACTTAAAGGTAGGCCCTCCTCTTAAATATATGGTGAAAGAGTATAAGGAAGCACAATCATCTACCCTCACAGGTAGAGGATCTAGAGTCCACACTTACATGGTTTTCAAGATCATATCCGGGATCATACCCGTATACCATGGGCAAGTTATGTGTGAAGGTGGGGGGAGGGATGACAAGCTGCACTGGGTAGAGAGGATTTGGATTCCCCATGTGAATCAAGTCAACGGATCCATGTTTACAATTCACCCTAGCGGACACTAGGTCAACACCCCTTGGTTGGTCTTTTGTATTTTCTATAAGAATAATATATATGTAAATTTGGAGTATGGATTTTCTATCAGCCTCGCATATTTCTATTACACATTTAAGAGGGGAGTTGACTTCTGAACATTGATAAACTGGACTAGCGGTGGGTCCTTCTAGATATGTGATGAAAGAGTGTAAGGGGAGTATAGTCTTCTACTCTCATGAGTTGAGGATCCCGACTCATGAACTTGACCTAGTCACTTTGGAGTTCGGATCACCACCTAGTCGGGGAAGCACATATTGCTCCCCTGACACTTCTCCACCACCCATGGTGTGGGGTCCCTATGAGTACTAATAAAATAATTTAAAGGTGGAACCCCTAGTGAGTCTCACATGAACCCCACACCAAATGTGTGGTAGAGAAGCATCAAGAGAGAAATATGTGCTTTCTAGAGGTGATCCGAACTCGTCAATTTGGTTTTGAGTCTCTTTCATCTACTATGAAAAGACAATTCTTTTGTTCTTTTGTTAAGGAAATGCATTCGTAGGATGTGCTGGTTGTGGTATTAAACAAAGAAAAGAAAGGCATATCTATAGGAGTTGCAAAGAATTCATTATACTTACTCTTTATACGAGTAATAATTCATTTTTTTTTGTGGAAATCAGAGGTGTAACTTTTGACAAAGGAATAAAATTAGAGGATGACCAAACATTTCCCATTAATCAATTAACATCCTAAGATTCTTCCCCAGGGTCCATCCCATCCCACATAAGTTGGATTGAGGGTAGTCACTTTTTTTGGAAACCAGAGGTGCAACTTTTGACAAAGGAATAAAAATAGAGGATGACCAAAAATTTTCCACTTGTCAATTAACATCCTAAGATTCTTCCCCCACATTACATTCCATCCCACATAAATTGGATTTAGGGTAGAGGATACCATGACACGTTCAAGGGGAGTGCCCGCCTCTGAACATTGATAAAATAGACCCTCTTGAATGTCTGGTAACAAGCGTCAAAATAGAGTTTTCATCTACCCCCTAGAATCATCCCACACCACACCATATATGAAAACAAATTATCTATTCATGGAGGTAGCACATAACATTTTCTCTTCATGTCTCCATGTCACAACCAAGTGCGTTCTCATTCCTGAGATCCAACAAGTTAATTTCAGATGTTGAACCATAACATTGACATCAAAGTAGATGATGTGGATACATACACGTTACAAGGAGAAAAAAAAAGCCAAAACATTCTATATATTCACCTAGAAAGAAAACGAAAACCTGTGCACTGGGAGCAGAATCCCATAACACATTAAGCACTCATTAGGAGATTTTCTTCAATGAGGGGACCAAATATACGGGGACTGCAGTAAACTTAACAATTTAGATTGACACTGAACCATTTTTTTAATAAAAACTAAGAGAATCTATGAAACTCACTTCTTGGATTGTTACAGAAACTAAAAATAATTGGACTCATCGACCTTCAGAGAGTATAGAGTCCGCAACTGATGATGACCGAGCTGTGCTCCAGCAATAAAGATAAGAAGAATGAGTAGAGAGATCAGAAATGCCCATTTGGAGTCCAAGCAATGCTTGCTCTGGTAGAGAAAATTCCTTTTCCAGATAACGGATCACTTGTTTCATATGAGGCCTTTTATTTGGATCAGAGTGAGAGCAAAGCAATCCAAGTTTTAACACCAACTCCATTTCCTCCACTTCATAATCCATCCCCAGTTTTGGATCCACAGTATCAAGAATGCTACCCTTACTCCAACATGAGAAGACCCAATCCACAAGCCCAACACAATCTTCTGGTGCTGCTGGCTCTATGGGTCTCCTACCACAAGAAACTTCAAGCAAAAAGGCTCCAAATGCAAACACATCGACACTAGGTTCTGCTTTACCAGTTCTTCCAAGTTCTGGTGCAAGATAACCAAGTGTTCCCATCACATGTGTGGTGCGAGGGTTAGATCCATGGTCATATAATCTAGCAAGCCCAAAATCTCCTAATCTTCCATTTAGCTCCTTATCTAGTAAGACATTGCTGGATTTTACATCTCTATGAACCACAACTTGTTCCCATTCTTCATGAAGATATGACAATGCAGCTGCCACATTTTTGATGATTTGAAATCTTTGATACCAACTGAGTCTCGTCTTTGTTGTTGTTGGATCAAACAGGAATTTGTCTAGACTCCCATTGTGCATGAAATCATAGACTAGAAAGAGCTCTCCCTCACGACGGCAATAGCCCAAGAGCGGAACAATGTTTCCATGCCTTAATTTACCATTGCTCATTATTTCAGAAAAAAATTCTCTCTCCCCTCGTCTTAAATTGTGTGAGACTACCTTCACTGCAATTTCTTTCTTTGATGTGGGTAATACACCTCTATAAACCCTACCAAAGCCACCCATCCCAAGAAGCTCCTTGTCATTGAACCCCTTAGTTGCATTATAGAGATCTTTATATCTGAACCTGTAAGGTCTATAATTGATCTCCCAATCTTCAAGCACTTCAGCAAATTTTTTCTTCCTTTTAACTATATATTTGACTAAGAAAATACAGATTATCAAAGCTGAAATAGTACCTAATACAGAAGATGCAATAATAGGAGCCTTATTAGGACTTGTTTTATGTGTTTGTCGAGGAAGCTTAGGAAGCTCGGAGAGACTGAGTTCTCTAGCTTCTCCATTCAACTTAAAACTCCAACCCAAGATATAGTAGGTTATTGGCAAGACATATGTAGCTGAAGAGAACCCTACAAACATAGGATCCATGATAACCTGAGAAAGATCAAGTTTTGAGGACAGGAGTGGAATTATTGGTTTAGGGATGTCCATAGGAGCTAAAGTAACATTAAGTTGCTTCTCTATGCCATTGTATTGCACCCAGACTTGCAAGGGTTGTCCATCAGTGAGGCTTAGGTTCACAAACTGATTCTTTTCTCCATTAAAATAAGAAGCTGTTGCAGACTCAATGGATTTCAAGTCATTGACATTGATACCAACATGATTTCCGTCAATGTCATTGAACTCTTTGTTTTGAAGAGTATCTAATTCAATCGCAACGACATGGTTAGATGGTTTTCCAATGTTGGTTGTGTTGAAGATGCCAAAATAGTTTCCAGGTAAAGCACCAGGAAACTCTCTTGAAGGTCCAATTACGAAAGTCATTCCAGGGCCACCATATTTTGTTTTCGAAATGGCAAAAACAAAAGTAGTAGAGAAGGATAAAGAGCTACCCATGGAGGAATTCCTGAAGTGAAGTGGATATGGATAGAAAGCATGACTCACCTGTTGATTTGTGATGTTAACCAACCTCAGAAGGCCATTTTCTGTAATCTGGGCTAAGCCGTCCAAGCTCAAGTTAACACCTTGAAATCCATTGAACGTGAAACTCACATCTTCTTGTTCTGATGATGCTGTAGATCTCCCAACAATAAGCATCCACACCACGAACTCCAGGAACATTTTCTGTCACCTAGTTTCTTAGATCATATAAGAATTAGTCATTCATTGATCTTCTTTTATGTATTTTGGTGGAAGGAGTAACTTTCCCATGAGGGGAGAGATACTGACAAAGGTTGGGACGGTGGGCACCACCACAGCTGTGGCAGCTATGGACCAGACCAACTGTTTCCCATTTATGAAAATGAAAATGAAAAGTCATACCATCAGGTCCATCACGGGGTTGCTGGCAATGACAAACCCATAAGGTGATGGATTTGATTCGATCCCTTCTTCTTGATGCTATATATAATAGTCCTACACTCCCACCTCCAATATAAAAAGTTACCAATTGGAGAAAAAAATGTAAATCATTTATTTATATTAGCCCATAATGCATTCATATATAAATTATAATATCATTTTTATTGAAATTAAATATAGCAATAATATTAGTTTAAAATTGTTGACAAGTGTTCAAAACATTTCAAGATGATTGGCGAAAAGTACAACCCTCTAAAACTAAGTCAAATTGGTAATTACTCTCCAAATACCACTTAAATTTGTACACGTAAACCCCTTTAGCAAATTTTGTTATTCTTAAATTGCCCTTGCGTGGGGTGTCAGCAATTCATAGCCCCATTAAGTGCCCTTGTTACCATTTTAAGCTTCCTACTTCCCATCATTAAGTGGAGAAAGCCATGTCCGATATTTATTGGGTTTACTAACATGGTAAGCTTAAGATCCATTGGGCTTTCTAGGATCGTATTAGTATGCCAATGCAGGATTGGTAGAGTGGTAGAGATCCATACTTCTCAATGGAGAGGTCGTGGGTTTGATCCTTACTGACAACGTCTCCCCCCCCGAGGATGTAATGAAGGTGCGGCGCAAGTTGATCTGAATGAACCTCAACTTCAAAAAAAAAAAAAAATTCAATTGTTTTAAGTAAGCCAACATATAGATTGGTGAGTGACCATGTAAACCTATATCCACCAAAGGGTAATGAGTTTTTGAAAATTAGTGAAATCTTTTTTTTCTCTCTTGTGGATGTAGGCAATTTAGCTAGAGCATGTTAATTTTTTTGCTGTTGTGAGTGTGTTTTGCTTGTGTTCTTCTTAATGATTGTGCATCCATCCCTAACAAGATATCAAAGCATGGTTTTGTGGATCGTTGTTCAAATTGTGTAAACATCCAGAGAAGGAGAAGTGGGGTCACATCACATTGAATGACGATGATGAGCTATACGAGACATCCCTAGGTAGTGCTGTGTGCCACGTTGATTTAGGTGACGGCAATCAGGAGAGGCATCCCCAGAGGAGATGTGGGTAATGCATTAAGGTGTAGTGAATTTATGGAGGCAAGTGATTGCAGAGAGACATCAACAACTTTTTCTTCAAGGTGGTCTATAGAATTCAAGTCAAGATAGAGATTGTTGGGTTTAGGTGTCTTGTATTCTTCATATCCATATATTTATGGTTTGACTGTATTTGTAATTGGAACAAGGTTTGGGTTCAATTATTTGTACATGATTAAAATTATACTTATATGGGAATTAAGGTTATAAATTTCCTTGTAAATGGTCTCTGTGGGATAACCTAGAATGTATCTATCATATATTACTACATGAATTCCTTCTTCTTCTTCCATTTGTCATTTTATTATATGATATATAATAATACAACTAAGGGTGTATCTATCATTTGATCTAACCAATTGAGAATTCTATTGAAAGAATAGTTGATTATCAATTTGTAATAGTTTTGGAATATCTATGCTTAATTATTTTAAAATGTCTTGAAATTTTCTCAATTTTTTCAACACTTTACTTTTAGTATTAGGACATTAATAAATTAACGCCTTCAGTCTCTTCCCATCCTTAGCATTATAGAAAAGACTTCAACCCGACTGCGTCAACTTTGACTTAGACATGTTCTAATCAAGGGTTGTTGACCCGATGTCAATCACAAAAAAAAAGAAACTTGTAAACTACTTCAGATTGGTAAATTTTAGTATAGTCTTTTGACAGCTAATTCAAAGATTCTTTGATTCAAGTGGGGGATGCACCAGTGGAAAACGTAGGACGGATTTAATAAACAGTAAAGTATTTTTGTTTTGGAAACATCATAAACAATTTTTAGTATTTTTAGAAACGAAAACACTTTTATACAGATCTGATTATACTTATTGGGAATACAAATAACCCAAAAGATTCCTTTCACAAGGATAAAAGCATTTTAAATGGAGAGAGAAAATATGAAGAACATGGACCACTTTCTAAAAAAACTTGAGCTAAGATTTGAATAGAAACAATGAAGAAAAAGCTGAACTTTGGTTACCTAAGATAAAGAAAATGAAGAATCGAATGATCCTTTGCCATTAAGAGTGAAAAAGCAACGAATGATTTTAGTAATACAAGAGAGTTTTAACGGGATTCTTATGTTTAGAATACCAATTCATGAATACCCCCTTTTATTGACCAAAAAAAAAAAAAAAAAAAAAAAGAATACCCCCTTTTAAACTATTTCTCTTAAACTCAATTTGCTTCAAATTTGTGTTTGAGAAATAGCCTTGTTATTGTGTCAAAAGTGTTTCTCCAAGCACAAATTTTCATAAATTTCAATTCATGGTTTGAAAATCACTGAAAACAATATTAGTTTCATCAAATAGTTTTCAATCAATTTTTTTTGTTTCTGAATGCAATAAACATTGAAAACTATTTTTTAATGGTTTATCAAATGAGTCCTTAGTATCACTTGGGCCCTTGGAGCTTCAAATAAGGAGACCTCATACCTTACTAAATTTACTTGCTCAAATTTCCAATGCTTCATTATTAAAACTAAAATAGTTCATGAGGGGCCCACTAGTATCATGAATTTTCAAGTGAGCTAATAAAGTTAATTATGGGGAATTGATTTCTCAAGAGGGGTAAAGTAATGTTTAAAATCCTGAGGGTGTATATGTAATTTGTTCAAACAATAATAATAATAATAAAATAATATATTTTACCATCAAAGGTTAGTTGATAATAATAAACACATATTAGTGAAAAGGCCATGCATTCAAGTCTCCCAATGGTATATGTAATATTCCCTCCCCTATGTATATAATATGCTAAAAAATAATATAATATTTTTGTGACATTATGCTTCGGTCAAGAACAAATCTCACAGTATTACCTGTTCCAGTTGATGTTCAAAATGTGAACCTAATTCAATGTAACGATCAATCAATTTTAGCCCGAGGGTATGCATATATGTAAGTCAACAGAGCCGCCAGATGTGCAACAAACACCCTGCTGCACGATGGAGGAATTCAGTTTCAAGAAAAGTACTTTTAATCAAAAATATATTAGTCTGAACCCAGCAAGCTGGAAAGGAACTTGAAGATTCTGATCAACCAATTTTCTTCTGTACCAACAATCTGAACGGGTCAGTTCTTCCTCATCTCAGGGAAGACTGGAAGGGGGAAAACTTCTTTAAATATTAAGAGATCAATATGGAAAAACTGAAGTGCCAAACAATGCTCTTCAAGGAGTCTCTGTTGTTGCTTATCCTAAGCAGATTTGTTTCATCACAAGCAGAAGATGTTGCATTCACCTACAATGGCTTTCAAGGAGTTGATATGAAGTTGGATGGCTTGGCCCATATTACAGACAGTGGCCTCCTAACATTAGCAAACAATAGTTTGCAACACACGAGTCATGCTTTCTACCCTCATCCGATTCACTTCAGGAATTCCTCCACTGGTACTGCTCTCTCCTTCTCTACTACATTTGTTTTTGCCATGGTCTCTGAATTAACAACAATAGGTGGCCCTGGTATCATGTTTGTACTTGCTCCCTCTCTAGAATTCCCAGGAGCAATTCCTGGCAATTATTTTGGCCTTTTCAATGCGGCCAACATCGGCAATTCATCGAACCATTTAATCGGAGTCGAATTGGATACCGTCCAAAACGAAGAGTTCAATGATATCAACAGTAATCATGTGGGTATTGATATTAATGACTTGAAATCTGTTGAAGCTGCTCCAGCATCCTATTTTAGAGATAGAGAGAATCATGATCAGTGTCTGAACCTCAGTCTTATCAGTGGAGACCCCATGCAACTATGGGTGGAATATGATTCCACCAAGAACCAACTCAATGTGACTTTGTCTCCAATTACAATCCCTAAACCAACCATTCCACTCTTGTCCCTGAACATTGATCTTTCACTGACCATAGTTGATCCCATGTTTGTGGGCTTTGCATCATCTTCAACAGCAATTCTTGCATCTCATTATGTGTTGGGGTGGAGCTTCAAGATGAATGGACAAGCAAAAGATCTCTCTCTTTCCCTGCTTCCCAAGCTTCCAGATCGGCCAAAAACAGGATTCAGTGTTTCTATCATTGTGTTTCTTGTGACGGGTGCTGGTTTATTGGTTATATCAATCTTCATTATCATCCAATGTATTGTGAGAAGAAAGAGAAGGTTTGCAGAAGTTCTTGAAGACTGGGAACTTGAATATGGAGCTTACAGGTTTAAATATAAAGATCTCTATATTGCAACCAAAGGATTTAATGAGAAGGAGCTTCTTGGTATAGGTGGCTTTGGTAAGGTCTACAAAGGTATCTTACCCACCACAGAACAAGAAGTTGCAGTGAAGAGAGTATCTTATGATTCAAGCCAAGGGATGAAAGAATTCATTGCTGAGATCATGAGTATCGGAAGACTGCAACATCGAAACATAGTGACACTGTTGGGGTACTGCCGGGGGCGAGATGGAGAGCTCCTTCTGGTATATGAGTTCATGCCCAATGGGAGTCTTGACAAGTACCTGTTTGATCAATCAGCAACGAAAACAACATTGATTTGGAAGAGAAGGCTTCAAATAATCAAAGGCATAGCTTCTGCATTACAATATCTTCATGAAGAATGGGAACAAGTTGTAGTTCACAGAGATGTGAAGTCTAGTAATGTCATGTTAGATAGAGACTTAAATGGAAGATTGGGAGATTTTGGGCTTGCAAGATTGTATGATCATGGAGGCAATCCTGAAACCACCCGTGTTGTGGGGACGTTTGGTTATCTTGCACCAGAAGTTTTCAGGAACTCCAAAGCAAACCCTAGTGCGGATGTGTTCGCGTTTGGGATTTTTTTGCTTGAAGTTGTTTGCGGTAGGAGACCTATAGAACCACAAGCTTCAGAAGACTGTATTGTCTTGGTGGAATGGGTGAATTCATGCTTGAATAAGGGGGTGATTCTTGAAACTGTAGATTCCAAGTTGGAAATGAATTATGAAGTGGAGGAGATTGAGTTGGTATTGAAACTTGGATTGCTTTGCTCTCACCCCATTCCAACTGCAAGGCCATGCATGAGACAAGTTGTCCGCTATCTGGACGGACTGGTTCCTCTACCGGAGCAGCCATCATTATGTGGGAGCTTCTCTGTCCCTTCAGAGATTACTATGACTCCAATGAGTTCATCAATACTGATTGCAGATTCGCTACTCTTAGGTGGACGTTGACTCTCTTTTGACTTTTAATTTGATTGAAAGATTTTTGCAGCTGATAATTATTAGGAACAAATGCACAATCATGAAGAAGAACACGCTAATGACTGGACCCAACAAGGTCCAAGGAACTCGACTTCTTTCAAAGATGTATTAAAGATGTAGTTGTAATTGTTCAAAGATTTATATAAAGAAGAAAGAATTAACACAAAATTTTAACGTGATTCCATCTTCAATGTGAAATCTATGTTCGTGGTAAAATCACCATTCAACATGCTACTGGGGAGAGCTATAATTTTCTTTCAATAGAGATAGTAATTTACATGATGTAGTATTTTACAAGAGATGGAGTTCTACAAATAATAGGAACTATACAAAGCTTAGGACTGTTAGTCTTCATTTTATATTAAAAGATTAACATCCAATAACACTCCCCCTAAAGTTGGATCGAAGATTACATCTAAAGACAACTTGCCCAATACTCTTGGATGTTCCTTTGGATAGAGCTTTTGTGAAAATATCTAAAAGGTGATCTTCCATTGACCTTCACTTCTTATGAATGGAGTTTCAATAGTTCCATCTTAGATTTTATCACAAATAAAATGACAGTCAGCCTTGATGTAGTTGGTTCTTTCATAAAATATTGGGTTGGAAGCAATATGGGTAGCTGCTTGGTTATCAGAAAAGAGCTTCATACGTTGATTAAAACTGTCAAATCCTAATTCTTTGAAGAAGAGATCTTACCCATATCAATTCACTAGTTGCAGATGCCATTGCCCTGTACTTTGCTTCAACACTAGAGCATGCAACCACACTGTTTTTTTTTACTTTTCCAAGTGATTAGGTTTCCTCCAACATATATACAGAAACGAATAGTTGATTTTCACTCAATAGGATTACCAGCCTAGTCAACATTAGAATATCCTTCAATAATAGTGTTTCCATTTTTCTTTATCCATATACCTCGTCCTGGGGATGATTTCAAGTAGCGTAGAATACGGTCTACCAACTCCATGTGTCCTTTGGTAGGAGCATGCATAAATTGGATCACATAGCTCACTGCATAAGCAATGTTAGGCCTAGTGTTAGTAAGATAAATTAGTCTTCCGACTAATCATTGAAAACAACCAGTATCTTGCAGAGGAGTAGAATCACTAACTACTTTGCCATTATAGTCCATAGAAGAATTAGTTGGTTTCACACCGATTTTTCTAGTTTCTTTTAGAAGGTCAAGAATATACTTTCTTTGATAGATGAACAATCCCCTACTTGAGCTTGTGACTTCAATACCTAGAAAATATCGAAGTTCTCCCAAATCCTTTATGTCAAAAGTTTTATTCAAATATTGCTTGAGAGTGGTAATTTTTCGGATAATTATCACCAGTGATAACTTTTAACTATGTCATCGATATAGACTAAGACAACAATTGTACCTTCAATAGTTTTCATGACAAATTGAGGAATCTAATCCATGCTTGTGGTGATTGTTTAAGAACATGTATTGCCTTCTTCAATTTGTAGGCAATACCATCTTGATTTTTTAATGGATGAGGAGGAACTTGCATATATACTTCTTCTAGTAAGTATTCTTGAAGAAATGCATTCTTAACATCCATTTGAAATGGACCATCCACAATTGACGGCTATTGACATTAACACTTTTATAGTGTTTATTTATACTACTGCAAAAGTTTCCATATAGACAACCCCATATGTTTGGGTATATCTTTTGGCAGCAAGCTTAGCCTTGTAGCTTTTAATTGTACCATCATTGTTGTATTTAGTTTTATAAACCCAACGACAACCAATTGGCTATACACCTTTTGGAAGTGGAACAATATCCTATGTACAATTTTTATCAAGGGTTTTTAGTTCATCTTCCATAGCCTTCATCTACACTCATGAATTCTTGGCTTCAAAACGTTGGCCGGTTCCTTATGGTCCTCAATAGCAGTTAGAAAGGCAAAAAAGTGAGGGAAAATATTATCATAAAAAATATGAGATTGAATGGGATATTTTACTGTATGATAAGTTGAGAAATCACGCAATCTAGTGAAAGGTTGAGGCACTTGAGTTGACTTTTGAACTTGTACAGGTGATGTCTGCCTCTTCTCAAGTAGAGCCAATATATGGGGTTCTTCTTGAGTATTATGATTGTTTTGTTACTGAATGTGTATTGATGAACTATCTGTCACACTTGGTATGGGGTAGGAGCAAATTTCTGTGCAACAAGGTCATTCTAGTCATCTATATTATTCTCCCCTTGAATTTGACTCCTGCCAGGATAAAACATGTGAGTTTTATCAAAACAAACATCACGAGAAAAAACTTACTTTGTGAAAAGATCACAGCATTTATAGCCCTTATGAGATGTTGAGTACCCCAAAAACACATAAGCAACACAGCCAAAGACCCTAACATGAGTGTCACACCCCACCCAGCCAGATCCGGTCATACCCGAATACCCGTGAGGGTGATACACCGTAAGATCTAGGTTTGCTGACAATTCCATACAATACATGATAAAGTAAAATTAAATGGACATGAAATAAACAAGTTCAAGTATTTAATTATCAATAATTAAAAGAAAGGATTACAATATCCAAACTTCCTTTCAAAAACTAAACATTAGAGTTCTAATAAAAGAAAGAATGTTCAATGTTGCAGTGGAAATAATCTAAGGAAACTCTAAGGAAAAGAAACTCCATAAGAGCAGTCTTGGCACGAATAGGAAGCATCATGTGCTTCCACTTCTTCTCAAAATACTCCATCCTGATAATCACTTGACAAAGGATCCTCAATGATGGTGGGGTCCTCATAACCTATAGAGCAGTTTAAAGAACAAACAAAAATAAAAGAATGAGTTCATAGAACTCAGTGAGGTAACTAACAATCACATCATATATTCATCCAATTTCCATGTCATAATTTGTAAGGCAATTATGTGTTTAATAATATAAATAAATGAATGCATGGTGATGATATGAGGTTCCTAACTCTATAATGTAGTCTCTAAAGTAAACACACATTAAGTCATACACCAA
The DNA here is from genome assembly GCF_041222555.1 of Hakea prostrata. Lineage (NCBI taxonomy): Eukaryota > Viridiplantae > Streptophyta > Magnoliopsida > Proteales > Proteaceae > Hakea > Hakea prostrata. Next base: position 52,333,114 of record NC_142602.1, on the reverse strand, counting down.
TCTTCTTTGGGCGGTCTCATTGCTCTTCCCTCACGGCACTAAAGCATGTCTGTTGGGTAAAATCTTATCGAGCCATGGTTGGGGATTAAGTCACCACTCTCTCACATCACCATTGGTATAAGATCTGACGCATGTCAGCGATAAACTTAAGCCCAGTGCAAAGTCATACGGTCTCGTACTACATATGGTCCGGATATCTCCCCTCACGCCTAGTGCTCTGTTGGTTCAATACCTTCCCATGTATGAATGGAATCCTCAACAGGAGGCATCTGTTGGATCCCATTCCTTAACCCAGTGGTCATCCACATATAATGGATAGGATGATCTCCATGTCCTCTCATTGATCGGTTACCGGTCTTGAGCGCTCAGGAGCCCTTATCTATTATATACAACCCTACTTCTCTATGATAATAGTGGGCCTGCTCGATATACAGGACCCAACCACTAGCATCACGGGTTATGCGGACCCCTACCGGAAGCGTAATAATATTCATAGGAATTCCTAGCCCAACACTTCTAGACACCTATAAATCATGCAATCGGATTTAATGACACCACATAGGTTACTAGGGTAATGGCTGAACCCACAACCCTAGTGGAAAATACAACGTAGAGAGAATAATAATATTCCCCCTCTCCCTTCACATACATTTACATTCCATTCTCGTAACAATAATAATATATTTAAAGGCAACGAGCAACATCATAAATAATAGTTTTACCTTCCTTTCGTGCAAAGTCACACACAAGTATTGTGAAATCTAGCACAAACCCTAACCTGGACACCCTATTTGTTTTGGATGAAGAAGTGACTTGATTGGTGTTTGACCTTGAAGTGGGACCCTGAGTTCAGTGTGGATAACTTTGGAAGGTCCTAGGAAGTCAGGTCAGACCTTTTCCTAAGTTGGTTGAAGGCCTAAGTGTCGGTTTTGACTCTAGAGATTCAAAATTCAGCAAATTGGTACAAGGGAACCCTTTGGTTGATCCCATCAACCAAAGGAACTCCAAAAACATAATTTGTTATTTTTGGAAGTTTTGGATTTTGGATCCTCTATATATTGCAACCTCATTCTAAACCTAATTGTTTGGCCTTTAAACTACTGAATAATGTGGGAAGAACCCTAGAGCCTCCTCCTCAAGCCCAGAAAGATACCCAAGCATTCAACCAAGGATTTCTCTTTGATTTCTCGCATTCAAGGTTTGTGATCTATCTCCTACTGCTGTAATCTCTTCTCTCTATTGTTGTTTCTTATTGTTTTGATTATGAGAAAGGTATTACACTACTGTAATGACCCAACCTCTGATCTCCTTTGTCTTAGAGTGAATCCTCATTCACTCTATGCTTTCCTTGAAGCCATATGGTGATTCTCCTTGTTTTTGGTTTAGTTTTGATAGCATGATCTATTCTTACTGTAGTTTTCTATTCTAATCAGTGTTAGACTTGTTTCTCATTAGTTTTCTATTACTGATTTATTGTCTTTGATCTCTTTGAATGAATCCCCATTCGTTCTAGCCTTTTCGTGTTGATCCGTGGTTTTAACCTAATAGGGGTTTTGTTAGAATTCTATTCTATTGACCTTATTAGATGTTTAAACCTTCATAGATAATCTTAGTATGTTGTGGAACTTCCCTTCAAATTTCAGAGTAATTAGACTTCAAACGAAGAAGTTATGACCAATTTAGTGTATTTTTGTCCATATTGTATTTGCTTGGTTGATGCTTTGGTCGATCCCATCAACCAAGGACCATCGACCAAAGGGTTGTTGACAGCAGATTTTCCCTGTTTTATCTCTGTTTCGACTCCGATCTTTTGGAATTACTTCTTATAGTCTATACATGTTTTCTCAAGCTTGTTTAGGTGATTTTGGAATTGTTTTCTGATCTCTTACTTGAAGATTATAAGTTCGGAATACGAGGTGAGTATTCCACTCACAATTTGCATATTTACATACCTTGTTATGATATGATTCGAATGCATGAGTTAGCTACTGTTGTTTTACTTTCTTTACATTATATTACATCTGTAACTATAGTAGCATGTTCATATTGAGATTTACATATTCGAATTAATTATGGAGTAATGTGAATGTGATTTGGACTATGATGTGAATGTGTCTCACATCCACCCAACTGATACCCTACCTGGCATACCCGAGTGTGTGATCCACAGCCTCGAAGAACAAGTATCGAGGAAATCATCCTCCCACATACACAATAACATAATCATGAACAAGATATAATCAATGTTTAATAACATAAATAAGAGATCAAGATAAGAGGAGAGAATGACAATATAATCAAAGCGTGGAAATAATGATACCAATATATAATAATCAAAATGTAGAGTGCATGGAAAATCACTCCACATAATATAGCGGAAATGTAGTTCGAAATCTAATATGGAAAGATTACAACTGATTCTCAAAAGAAAGAAAGAAAAGAACTGATCAACTAAACTAAGGTCTCTTCGGTCTTACAAAGAATGTCTTCATAAACATAAACAAAAGAAACTAAGCAAGGCCACTTCCACTCCAGAGTAGGGCTTGTCACGCCCTCCCAGCCGGTACCCTATCTGGCATACCCGAGAGTGTGATCCACAGCCCGAAGATCAGGTATCGAGTGATCAACCTCCCACATAAGCAATAACATAATCATGAACAAAACAAAAAAAAGGGGGGGGAAGAAAAAAAAAAAATAAAAAAAAAAAAAAAGGAAAAAAAAACGAAACGGAATAATAGATATATAATCAGAGTGTCAAACAGATAGGTAAAGTGAAGCAAAAATCCCACTTTACATCCAGCGGAAAAGTAGCTCGAAAGAATAAACTAGATAAAAGCTAATCCCAGTAGCATGTACATTGGGTAACTAAATTATTCTCCACTTTGTAGACGACATCCTTGTAGGTGTAGATCTCATAAATAGCACAAGGACGCTTCCACTCAATGGTCGGACTAAGCATTGTACGGAGCATAACCACCCGCGGGATCTTCAGAGTAATTGTGGTAACCGCAATCACCTTCCTGGAGATATGTCTCTTCGCCTTGCGCTTCCTCATAGGGACCGTCATAGTATTCCGTACCTGCAGGATAGTCTAACAACATCGTACGATAAAGGAATGAGTTTCGAAGAAACTCGGTAAAGCGATTAAAATCCATAATAACATAAATGGCGGGATTCCAGAACAATCATAAATGCAATATGATATGAGACAAACAATGAATGAATGATTCTAACTCTATGTATGCTTTGGTCTCTATTGGCGGACATGCTTTAAGTCATAGCACCGTACTTCACGTAGGAAAGTCTCAATCACTCATCATCAGTTGGTAATGGGTCCGGCATCCCTCGGGACATTCCATGGCTAGGGGGTTAAGTCAACACACTCTCTCACAACCATTTGGTATAAATCTTGGCGCATGTCGGGGTAATACCTAGCCAAATGCAAGTCTTCTACTTGGTTACATCAAGTCGAGATCCGGATACTTCCATTCCTCGTCCCCGACGATCCTTTCCGGTATCCTTCACACTAGAGTCCTCATAGTCCACGACTACGGACTCACCAACCCTATTGATCATCCACATATGGTAAACGGGAAGCTCTCACGTCCTCTCACGGGTTGGTTACCGGTCTTAAGCGCCCGTGAGCCCAAGTCTAACCATATGCAACCCTACCAATAAATGGCCCCCACAATGTGATTCCTGTCCTCTCACGGATTGGTTACCGGTCTTGAGCGCCCATGAATCCCCATTGCTACCACGGGTCGTTCGGTCTCAATACCCCTCCGATTAGGGTCGACATAACAGGACATCCTAGCCAAACACTACTAGACAATCCTATATATGTCATCCAACGGTTTAGGAAGGTGTCCGAGGGCATCTCCGGAAACATCCCATAATATTCCCGTAGTAGTCCAAGGACAGAAAATGTCAAAAGGACACCTCTCCTTTCCAAACCATACGTAAGCATACACATGCATCAATTCATATCATCACATATATGGTAACTCCATATATGGAAAGAAATCAATATTTACAATCATTTGTATAACATTGGTAAATAAATCATACATGAATCAATTCAATATGAATAAGCAATGCTACTGTAATCAAAGTTATGCAACAGTAGTATATCATTGTAAGAATCTAATTTAAGAAACATATTAATGATATTCAAATATAGAAACTAGATTCATGCTATCTATGTAATTAAGGAAATAACCATCCTTACCTTTTATAACTCGCAAAGAATCCTAAGAAATCAAGTAAGATCTTGGCAAACTTGAGAAGAAGGTCCTAAACAAGTATATACAACATATTAGGAAAGATCCCTAACAGAAAATATAGCAAAGCATCCGAAAGCAGACCAATTCACGGAGTTGCTTTGTACTCATTGGTCGAGTGGATTGGTCGAGTGGTCCAGTCGACCAATCAGTCGACCAATGCGGTGATAACTTAGAAAATCGAGTGTTTTGAGATATGAAATCCGAATTTGGTGGTTCAAAAGGGTACTAATCAAGGGGTAAACTACATCAGTAGTATTCTAGCATATAGGGGACCTCAAAACACTAATCAAATCAAGGTATCAAGATCCAAATTAGGAAACAAAAAGTTACCATAAATAAATCAAACATGGATCTTGATGAATTTTGAAATAGAAAACAAGGACAATAACTATAGGAGGATGGATCATTGCTTTCGGTAATGAAAACATGAAAACATGCATAGGTCTTCATGGAATAAGGCTTAGAAGCATAAATCTAAATAAGGAAATAAAACCTACCATATATGTACTATCATGCATCATGAAGAACACATAGTAAGGTAGAAGAGAACAACTAGAATTCTATGGATTATGGATCATAGAAAGAAAACACAACCATTAACCACTAACATGATCAATGAAAGATGATCCAAAGAGATCAGAATTCAGATTAGGAAATTAACGAGAGATTAAATCATGGTTTGATCATGAATCCTTCAAAAGCTTGCAATGATCATGGTTAAGATCATTGTTCTAGCCTTTAATCCTTAGGATGATCATGAGAACATGTTCGGAGATGTTTGCAACGAGAGGATGCAGCATCTCTTCTCTGTCTCAACTCAAAAAGGAAAGAAAAACCAAGATGTAGGAGAAGAAGAGAGAGTAGACATACCTTTTGATGCAAAAAGAAGAGTTCCGACGAAGATCCGCCAAGAAAACTCCAAGGATGCAAGAGAGATGACTTGCGAGAGGTCTTTGGTTCGTTCCGGAGGGTTTGGAGGCAGCAAATACGAAGTGGACTCGAGGTTAGGCTTAAATAGAGCAAGAATCAACCTAATTGCCAAAGACAGCACCCATTGGTCGAGTGGATTGGTCGGCTGGCCCGATCGACCAATCGGTCGACCAATGCGACAACAAGGCCAAAACGGGGAATTGAAGGTCCGGATCAAATCCAAACCTAAAGGGGTTTTGCACACAAGTCAAGTGACTTACCTAGTAGGTAGAAATGCCTTCAAACCAAGATAGAGATCACTCCAAGTCCATCAACTAATTAGATCTTCATCGGGATTCTGTTTCCATAAATAGAACCTCATCATCAACCTTCATGGATTCAAAGCCGGACACCAAGTCCTCTCTTGGGATGGCCCAAAGCTGACTTCTTACTTTACTTCGGGTCATCGGACCTACAAATAACAAGGTTTCCGGGTCAAGGTTAGGGCTGGGTTTCACATTCTCCCCCCCTTAAAGAAATTTCGTCCCCGAAATTGAAAGCGTACCTGTGCTTCCAAAGAGGTAAGGAAACTTCTCCTTCATGTCTTCTTCCTTCTCCCAAGAAGCTTCTTCAGGGGTATGGTTCTTCCACCGAATCTTCACCAAAGGAATGGCGCGATTCCTTGTTGCTTGTCCTTCCTATCCGGGATTTCGGCCGGTTCTTCATCATAGGTCAAATCAGCACTAAGTCCTTCGGTGCTTGCTGCAAAATGTGTTCCGGATTCTCTATGTATTTTCGGAGCATCGAAATATGGAACACATTGTGCACACCAGCAAGAGGCGGAGGTAATGCTAATCGATACGCAACGGGTCCAACCTTTTCCAAAATCTCGAAAGGTCCAATGTAACGAGGGCTAAGCTTTCCCTTAACATTGAATCTCATCACACCCTTCATTGGTGAGACCTTGAGAAAGACTTTCTCTCCAACTTGAAATTCCAAATCGGTCCTTCTCTTATCGGCATAAGATTTACTGTCTCGGTGGGCGGACTTAATCCTTTCTCTTATCATATCTACCATAGCACTTGTAGCTTCAATCATCTCGGGACCTAAGACTTTTCTTTCACCTGTCTCGATCCAGTACAAAGGTGTCCTACAAGTACTACCATACAAAGCCTTGAATGGAGCCATGCCTATTGTTGCTTGATAAGCTGTTGTTATAGGCAAACTCAACCAAAGCTAGGTGTTCATCCCAATTACCACCCATATCCACCACACAAGATCTGAGCATGTCTTCCAATGTCTGAATTGTCCGCTCGGATTGTCCATCGGGCTTGTGGATGATGAGCTGTACTCAAGTTCAATTGGGTTCCCAAGGCCTTCTGCAAACTATTCCAAAACCTTGAGGTGAACCTAGGATCACGATCCGAGACAATACTCAATGGCACACCATGCGGACGAACCACATTATCCACATAAAGCCTGGCTAGCTTATCCAGTATGAGTGATCTTCATAGGAATGAAATGGGCTGATTTGGTCAACCTATCAACAATCACCCACACGGTGTCATTGCCTTTACTTGTCCGAGGCAAGCTAGTCACAAAGTCCATGGAAATATCTTCCCACTTCCAACTAGGAATAGGAAGGGGTTGAAGTAATCCAGGATGGAGGTTGTCGGACGGCTTTCACACGTTGGCAAGTCTCACACTTGGCAACAAAATCGTCAACATCCGCCTTTAGACCAATCCACCAAAAATGTTCCTTCAAGTCCTTGTACATCTTGGTGCTTCCGGGTGTCTGATAAAAGCCCGACTGGTGTGCTTCCTTCAATATTTCATTCTTAACTTCATCGTTTGCGAGGCACACACAGTCTTCCTCTAAACAACAAAGCACCATCCATGGATATACCAAAGTCGGGATCCGACTCGGGATTCGAAGGAAATCTTCTCAACTTTGGTCAAAAACTCTTGATCGAACTCTGTGAGCAACAATCTTATCTCTAAGACCAGATCTTGCCGTCATGGTAGAAAGAATAAAATCAGAATTCTCGGGGACGATTTCCAAACCAAAACTCTCAATAGAAGACCACAATGGTAAACTCAAAGCATTCAAATCCAAAGTCTTCTTCGGTTCTTCCTACTAAGAGCATCGGCCACAACATTTGCTTTCCCGGGATGATCTTGAATATCACAATCATAATCGGAGACTAGTTCCAACCATCTCCTTTGTCTCATGTTCAACTCCTTTTGGGTAAAGAAGTATTTCAAACTCTTATGATCCGTGAAAATGGCAATCTTCTCACCGTAAAGATAATGTCTCCAAATCTTCAAAGCAAAGACAACGGCGGCAAGTTCTAGATCGTGAGTGGGGTAATTCCGCTCATAATCCTTCAATTGCCGAGAAGCATAGGCTACGACCTTGCCATGTTGCATCAGTACACAACCCAAACCAATCTTTGGCGCATCGGTATAAACTGTCATCATACCACCGGAACTATCGGGTATAGTCAAAACCGGGGCACTTGTCAATCTATCTTTCAACTCTTGGAAATTCTTCTCACGGGCGTCGGACCAAACAAACTTCTCTTCTTTCCTGGTCAACTTAGTCATAGGAGCAGCCAACCGAGAAAAGTTCTCAATAAACCTTCGGTAGTAACCCGCCAATCCAAGAAAACTTCTTATTTCCGTTCTTGACTTCGGTCTCTCCCAATCAGCCACAGACTTGGACCTTTTCGGGATCGACACGAATACCTTCGGCTGAAACTACATGACCAAGGAAAACCACTCTCTTAAGCCAGAAATCACACTTGCTAAACTTAGCAAACAACTTCTTTTCCCGCAACCTTTGCAAAGTGAAACTTAGATGACTCGCATGCTCTTCTTCGCTCTTCGAATAGATCAAGATGTCATCAATGAAAACAATCACAAACTTATCAAGCACATCATGAAATACTCGGTTCATGAGGTCCATGAACACCGCAGGAGCATTGGTCAATCCGAAAGGCATGACTCTAAACTCGTAGTGACCATACCGCGTTCGGAAAGCTGTCTTGAAGATATCACTAGACTTCACTTTCAATTGGTGATATCCGGACCTTAAGTCAATCTTTGAGAACACAACTGCACCCTTCAAGCGATCGAAGAGATCATCGATTACGGGCAGCGGATATCTATTCTTGATAGTCAACTTATTCAACTCACGGTAGTCGATGCACAAGCGCATACTACCGTCTTTCTTCTTGACGAACAAGACCGGAGCTCCCCAAGGTGACACACTAGGCTGTACGAAACCTCTATCAATGAGCTCATTCAACTGATTTTGCAACTCTTTCAACTCGGTAGGAGCCATCCTATACGGAGCTTTAGATACGGGAGCGGCACCGGGGACGAGATCAATAGAGAATTCGACATCTCTGTCCGGAGGCACTCCGATAGATCATCGGGGAAGACATCAACAAAGTCGCAGACAACTCGACTTCGTCGACTCTTTTCTCCACTATACCCTTGCCTTCGGATGAAGCATCATCCACTAGGGCATAGACTTGCATCGGTCACGACAGCACCTTCTTACAAACCCTTCTCTTTTCACCTTGAAATTCAAAGACCGGACTTCCACATATATGGACCTGAATCTTCTTTGAGGAACAAAGGAACACGGCTTTATGGGCTGTCAACCAATCAATTCCCAAAATAACATCGAAGTCCTTCATGTCAAGAATCACAAAATTGGCTTCCAAGTTCTTCTCACCAATCAACACGGGGCATTTAGATAACCCCTTATCTAGTTTCACAACGGGACCGTGGGTGTACTAATCAATAAACAACTAGACAACTTCTCGGGGATTAGGTTAGTCTTCTTGATGAATGCGAGATGACATGAGCGAATGAGATGCACCCGTATCAAATAAGACAAATGCGAGAAATAGAAGCGACTAACAATGTACACATAATCACATCATGGCTTGGATCCTGCTCGATCTTTGGAAATACTGAAAACTCTACCGAGAGGGAGGAGCGGGAGCACTCTTCACCAGCGGGGCGGGCTGCTTTGGCGCGAGCCGCCGGACAGAGCACGAGCAAAATGACCAGCTTGCTTGCGGTAGAAGCAAACGGGATTGCTTTGGATCCAACGGGGGTGGCTGCAACGAGAGGACTTCCGAACAAAAGGCCTTGCACTCGCACTTGCACTTGCACTTGCATTTGCTGGTGATCGGTTTCCGCCATCTTTGTTTAAGCGGCCGGGCTGCTGAAAACCCGTGTTCGACCTACACTCTTAGCACGAAAGGTAGGAGTGGGGTAGGGTGTGGGTCTCACATAACGACGGTCATTGCGATCCACCGGACCAGAATTCCTTGACTGCCAAGGCTTTTGCACACGAGCACTTTCCTTCTCTGTTTCTTCCAACTTCTTCGAGTTCTGCACCACTTGAGCATAGCTCACTATAGGCTGGACCGTGAGATAAGCTTTAATGGCGGGCGCGAGTCCTTTGAAGAACTTCTTTGCTTTGGCGAGGTCTTCCTTCAAAGAATCTGGAGCAAAGAAATGAAGCTCCTCGAACTTCTGTTGGTACTCCAACACGGACAAAGTTCCTTGAGTCGAGAATCATAAACTCGGCTTCCTTTGCATCCTTCACCGCCTCGGGAAAGTAGTTCATACAAAAAGCCTCTTTGAATAGCTCCCAAGTTACAACTCCTGCATGCAAACCTTCCAAAACGGGACGAGTGGAGATCCACCATGCATCGGCTTCTTGTTGCAACTTCGCTCGGCAAACAAAATCTTCGAGCTTCCGAGCATTGCGGATGCCGGAAAGCCTTCTCCAACTCACGAAGCCACTTGTTAGGAAACAAGGGGTCCTTGGTAACTCCGGTGAAAGTGGGTACTTGCATCTTGAGAAAACTCTCCATCGAGGCGAGTATGAGGAGTTCCGAGCTAAACCTCCCGCATTCGGGAGCTGCGGCATGAGGATTCACATTAGCACCAGCCGGGTCTCATTATGCGAGTCATGAAACCCACCAACATCTGGTTGAGCCGAGGCTGCTTGCTGCTGCATCATATTGCCCATGATATTGGCAATATCTACGAAACTTCCAACATTCGGGGCACCGGGGATCTCATGAGTACCACGATCGGCATTTGGTATCTCACCACCTCCATGAGGTACTTCACCACCTCCCTGAGGTACTTCACCACCTCCATGACCACTTTGGATTCACCACGCCCACTTCTCGGAGTAACCATTCTGCAAAAACCGAGAACATCAAAATACCGAATTTCGAAGATTCAACATAAACCACAAGTCCAAATGATTTGAAAACTTAAATCATGCTCAAATATATCCATATAGTCATCAAACAATATTTCATAAGGCAAAAATCACATTTTCCAAAAATTCAACAGCAAATGAGGTCAACTGTGACCATTGGTCGAGTGGTTGGTCGAGTGACCCGGTCGACCAATCGGTCGACCAATGAAGACAGAAATCTGAAAATTCGCATTATAAGCCTCATTTCCACATTCCAACCTCATTCTAACTTCTTCCAAAGGTGAGAGAGCTCTAGGGAAATTATCCAAGTGTTCCCACAAGTGTTCTTGAGGTGATTTAGTGCTTCAACAACAACACCACAACACACCATCTTCACAAACAAGGTAAATCTCTCATTCTTTCTTCCATTTTCATCTTCTCATGCTTGCATTTCAATAAAACCATGCTTTACTTGTATCCAATGCTAGAAATCATGCTTAGGAATGCTTAGAAACATATTCCCTAGGTTTTAAACACAATGACATGCATAGACAACAAGTTTTAACACATTTGGTGCTCATCTCGCAAAGTTTTATACCGAAATCGATATCTTTAGAAAAATTTCGTTTTCTCTCAAACCGCTTGAAATTTTCGCACGAGATCAAATGCTACATGCTCAAGATGACATTGTAGATAGGTCCATACAATTTGATTTAACCAATTTCAACTTTTCAAAAATCCAATTTTGACCTAAATTGCAAAATCCCCAAATTTCTTCTTGCTGAATTTTTCGCTTTAACCCAAGTTTTCGATCGATTTTCATCAAAACAACTTCATAGACATGAAATTCCAAGTATTGTGCACATGCTAGTATGTTCAAATCAAATTTCCCCCAAATTTGAAATTTTCCGAAAAATTACGAAAATACCCTTTTGGCTAAACTCTTGAAATAGCACTAATTGGAATTGTCTCTTGTCTCTTCCCACGGATACATCATGCGAGAGGGGAGGACGAGGAGGAGGTAGAGGTAGAGGTCGCATCGTAGGTGCTCTCGGGGGCGAGGTCGGGTTCCTTTCGAGCCCCGAGAGAGGGAGGTTGGGAGGCCGGACCTGTTTGACACACCTCGGGCCGAGTTTGCATGCGAGGCCTACTTCAGCTATTGTAACATCGAGATGGGGCGTCTACTTCACTTACGCCAGCTCGGAGCCTTCGGGATCCGGCGGAGGTTCGACACTTTACGGTGGACTCACCTCTTCACCGAGGATTTGCCGGTATACCGGAGCTAGTGAGGTTGTTCTTCGGCAACCTTACTTACACGAGAGGAGGCTCGGGGCCGGGGACATCCACTCGGACTTGTCCTCGGGAGGCGGGGTCCACCGGACTCGGATTCGCTTCTCCACCCGGACAACTGGCTGAGATCCTGCAGGTCCCTTACTACCCACAGCGGTGTGTGTGGATACTGCGGGAGCGGACACAGGACAGCCATCGATGCCGTACGAGCTTCGCGAGATATGCTCTACGCTATGGGATAGCCGCCGATGCTTCACACCGTGGACTAGCGGACGGATGACGGGTTCTGCACGTATTATCGGTCGCATAGTCGGCCGAAACATCATGCCGAAGCCGGACATCACCATCGGGTCACGGTGATGGAGGCCTTGGTCATTTACCGCATCTACATGGGCTTCGAGATCGATCTTTCTTACATCATTCAGCGGGTCATGCTTTGGACTTGGTTCTGCGGCCTAGCATGCGGAACCTTTGCTATGGGAGGCTTCGACTTTGATCTTCGGGCATTTCGGGGTGAGTTTCGAGGATACTCCGATGGACACTAGATCACGGGGATACCCCATTGGGACTCGGACCATTCGACGGATGAGACTACATCGGTTAGAGAGATCTCCTGGTCCGGAGGGTGAGGATGATGATGAATCGAGAGGATGAGGATGAGGGATCGAGAGGATGGAGGAGAGGATATCGGTCCGATAGTGATGATCGGGCCGGAGATGATCTGAGATATGCGCGAGGCTGAGCACATGCATCACGAGTTTCCTTCATCACATTTCGAGGCGGGCGGCCCTTCACATGCGGTTCCGGAGACTTCAGATCTTAGTGCACGAGATGAGATCGATGACTTCCATGCTAGAGAGGATGGAGGGTCGGACGGGAGCAGATGTACGAGAGGATGGAGTCTCGACGGAGACGAGGATAGAGCATCGGGTGACTCGGCTAGCGAGAGGAGTTCGGAGCATATAGAGATCGAGTAGAGCACCTAGATAGACTGTACCTTAGGATTTCCCATTTATGCATTTCAGATGTAATCATTGTAAAACTTTTGAAATTAATGAAGTTCATTTTGTTTCTCTTTATTTATTGTATGTTATGCACTTTTCTTTTCCTTGCATTAGTGTCATTTGTTCAAGTATAATTATGGTATGTTATTCAAAAATATTCTGTTATGCCTCAAAGTTCAAGTTTCTAATTCAGTGTTCTATTATTCACTTCTAAGAGTAGAAGAGTCACTTCAGATCAATGACTCGGGAATGTTCGGTTGTTGCCTTTTGTGGTTAGGATCTCCTCGAACCTTGGGCTCCGATACCAATCATCACGCCCTCCCGGCCCGGTACCCTATCGGCATACCCGAGAGTGTGATCCACGGCCCGAAGATCGGGTATCGAGTGATCAACCTCCCACATAAGCAATAACATAATCATGAACAACCATAACAAGAGTGCGGAAGATAAATCATAGATTCAATAAAGAAAGAATGAATCATAAACGAAACGGAATAATAGATATATAATCAGAGTGTCAAACAGATAGGTAAAGTGAAGCAAAAATCCCACTTTACATCCAGCGGAAAAGTAGCTCGAAAGAATAAACTAGATAAAAGCTAATCCCAGTAGCATGTACATTGGGTAACTAAATTATTCTCCACTTTGTAGACGACATCCTTGTAGGTGTAGATCTCATAAATAGCACAAGGACGCTTCCACTCAATGGTCGGACTAAGCATTGTACGGAGCATAACCACCCGCGGGATCTTCAGAGTAATTGTGGTAACCGCAATCACCTTCCTGGAGATATGTCTCTTCGCCTTGCGCTTCCTCATAGGGACCGTCATAGTATTCCGTACCTGCAGGGATAGTCTAACAACATTGTACAATAAAGGAATGAGTTTCGAAGAAACTCGGTAAAACGATTAAAATCCATAATAACATAAATGGCGGGATTCCAGAACAATCATAAATGCAATATGATATGAGACAAACAATGAATGAATGATTCTAACTCTATGTATGCTTGGTCTCTATTGGCGGACATGCTTTAAGTCATAGCACCGTACTTCCTTAGGAAAGTCTCAATCACTCATCATCGGTTGGTAATGGGTCCGGCATCCCTCGGGACATTCCATGGCTAGGGGGTTAAGTCAACACACTCTCTCACAACCATTTGGTATAAGTCTTGGCGCATGTCGGGGGTAATACCTAGCCAAATGCAAGTCTTCTACTTGGTTACATCAAGTCAGATCCAGATACTTCCATTCCTCGTCCCTGACGATCCTTTCCGGTATCCTTCACACTAGAGTCCTCATAGTCCCTGACTACGGACTCACCAACCCTATTGATCATCCACATATGGTAAACGGGAAGCTCTCACGTCCTCTCACGGGTTGGTTACCGGTCTTAAGCGCCCGTGAGCCCAAGTCTAACCATATGCAACCCTACCAATAAATGGCCCCCACAATGTGATTCCTGTCCTCTCACGGATTGGTTACCGGTCTTGAGCGCCCATGAATCCCCATTGCTACCACGGGTCGTTCGGTCTCAATACCCCTCCGATTAGGGTCGACATAACAGGACATCCTAGCCAAACACTACTAGACAATCCTATATATGTCATCCAACGGTTTAGGAAGGTGTCCGAGAGGGCATCTCCGGAAACATCCCATAATATTCCCGTAGTAGTCCAAGGACAGAAATGTCAAAAGGACACCTCTCCTTTCCAAACCATACGTAAGCATACACATGCATCAATTCATATCATCACATATATGGTAACTCCATATATGGAAAGAAATCAATATTTACAATCATTTGTATAACATTGGTAAATAAATCATACATGAATCAATTCAATATGAATAAGCAATGCTACTGTAATCAAAGTTATGCAACAGTAGTATATCATTGTAAGAATCTAATTTAAGAAACATATTAATGATATTCAAATATAGAAACTAGATTCATGCTATCTATGTAATTAAGGAAATAACCATCCTTACCTTTTATAACTCGCAAAGAATCCTAAGAAATCAAGTAAGATCTTGGCAAACTTGAGAAGAAGGTCCTAAACAAGTATATACAACATATTAGGAAAGATCCCTAACAGAAAATATAGCAAAGCATCCGAAAGCAGACCAATTCTGGAGTTGCTTTGTACTCATTGGTCGAGTGGATTGGTCGAGTGGTCCAGTCGACCAATCGGTCGACCAATGCGGACGATAACTTAGAAAATCAGAGTTTTGAGATATGAAATCCGAATTTGGTGGTTCAAAAGGGTACTAATCAAGGGGTAAACTACATCAGTAGTATTCTAGCATATAGGGGACCTCAAAACACTAATCAAATCAAGGTATCAAGATCCAAATTAGGAAACAAAAAGTTACCATAAATAAATCAAACATGGATCTTGATGAATTTTGAAATAGAAAACAAGGACAATAACTATAGGAGGATGGATCATTGCTTTCGGTAATGAAAACATGAAAACATGCATAGGTCTTCATGGAATAAGGCTTAGAAGCATAAATCTAAATAAGGAAATAAAACCTACCATATATGTACTATCATGCATCATGAAGAACACATAGTAAGGTAGAAGAGAACAACTAGAATTCTATGGATTATGGATCATAGAAAGAAAACACAACCATTAACCACTAACATGATCAATGAAAGATGATCCAAAGAGATCAGAATTCAGATTAGGAAATTAACAGAGATTAAATCATGGTTTGATCATGAATCCTTCAAAAGCTTGCAATGATCATGGTTAAGATCATTGTTCTAGCCTTTAATCCTTAGGATGATCATGAGAACATGTTCAGAGATGTTTGCAACAGAGGATGCAGCATCTCTTCTACTGTCTCAACTCAAAAAGGAAAGAAAAACCAAGATGTAGGAGAAGAAGAGAGAGTAGACATACCTTTTGATGCAAAAAGAAGAGTTCCGACGAAGATCCGCCAAGAAAACTCCAAGGATGCAAGAGAGATGACTTGCGAGAGGTCTTTGGTTCGTTCCGGAGGGTTTGGAGGCAGCAAATACGAAGTGGACTCGAGGTTAGGCTTAAATAGAGCAAGAATCAACCTAATTGCCAAAGACAGCACCCATTGGTCGAGTGGATTGGTCGACTGGCCCAGTCGACCAATCAGTCGACCAATGCAGACAGCAAGGCCAAAACAGGGAATTGAAGGTCCAGATCAAATCCAAACCTAAAGGGGTTTTGCACACAAGTCAAGTGACTTACCTAGTAGGTAGAAATGCCTTCAAACCAAGATAGAGATCACTCCAAGTCCATCAACTAATTAGATCTTCATCAGGATTCTGTTTCCATAAATAGAACCTCATCATCAACCTTCATGGATTCAAAGCCAGACACCAAGTCCTCTACTGGGATGGCCCAAAGCTGACTTCTTACTTTACTTCGGGTCATCGGACCTACAAATAACAAGGTTTCCGGGTCAAGGTTAGGGCTGGGTTTCACAGGGCTAATCTTGGTACGTAGCATAATCACTTGAGGGATCTTCAATTTAATCTTCGTAACTGCTAGCACCTTGAGCGAAGCATGCTTCATCGGTTTGTGCCACGTAGTATTGGCCTTCATATTCTTCAGTACCTACAGGATAATCTAACAAAGATATTTGCACAAAAAGGAGTGAGTTCGAAAGAACTCAGCAAGACAAGTTATTCCATAACAACATAAATAACATGATAGCAAAACATAGCATGATGCAAAATGATATGAAACAGACAATGCATGTATGAATCTAACTCTATGTATACTGGTCTCTATAGGCAGACAGGCTTTAAGTCATAGCACCATACTTCTTTGGGAAGGTCTCAAATCACTCATCATCAGTTGGTAATGGGTCCTGCAGCCCTCTCAGACAATCCATGACTAGGGTTTAGGTCACCGCTCTCTCACATCACTGTTTGGTCTAAGTATTGGCGCATGTCAAGGTAAAGCCTAGCCAAATGCAAGTCATCTACTTAGTTATATCAAGTCAAAGTCAGATACATCCATTCCTTACCTGAGGCGATCCTTTCTGGTATCCTTCTCACTAGAGTCAGCGTAATCCCGGACTACAGACTCATCAACCCTATTGGTCATCCACAAATAATAGACGGGAAGCTCTCATGTCCCCTCACGGATATAACTCACCGGTCTCAAGCGCCCATGAGCCCAAGTCAACTATTTGCAACCCTACCAATGAATGGTCCCTACAATGTGATTCATGTCCTCTCACGGATATAACTCACCGGTCTTGAGCGCCCATAAATTCAGATTGCTACCACAGGTTACTCGGTCTCAATACCCTTCCGAATCGGGTCTAATATAAAGGGGACATCCTAGCCAAACACTGCTAGACAAGCCCTAGGTATGATATACAATAACCCGGGAAAGCATCAAAGGGCACCATTGGAAATATCACATACTATTCCCACTGATGTCAAGGACAGAAATGTCAAAAGGACACTCCCCAAATCCCAAATCATACCTAATCAATCACATCCCCAATTCAGTCATAACATACACAACCGATATCTCATCATATAGAAAGATACATATAAACATGATCAACTGGATATGTAAAGGACAAGGATAAGTAATCATACATGATCCGAATAATAGAGAAATACATGAACGAGGTACTACTGTACTTGAAGTATTTACAACAGTAGCATCATACTAAGAAAGTATAAGAATGGTAGTGAATCTATGAAATTCCCAAAATAGAAACTAAGATTCACGCAATCTATGTTAATATGGAAAAAATTGTCCTTACCTTAAATAGCTTTGATGAATATCCAAAGATCAGAGAGAATGGTTCCAAACTTAGCAAATAAACCCTAAATGAGCATAGATACAACATTAGGAAAGAGGCCTAGAAGATCAAAGATCAAACGAATCAAATTGGACGAAGAACACAGCTACTGTCAGCCTTGGTCGATTGGGTGGTAGCTTGGCCTAGTCGACCAAGCGATCGACCACTTGAACAATACGCAGCAGAAATCTGATTTTTTATCCGAAACTCATTCTACAAGATCTGAAACTCTACGAAACTTGGAGGAAACCTCTAAAACAATAATCTAATACTAAAATAGCATAGATTAGACACTAATATTGATTAAAAAAAAAAAAAAAAAAAACATTAGGAAACATGACTTTCTAATTTGGTAAAAATCATAGTTTTCGATGAAAACATGCTATGAACTCAAGGGAAAAACTAGAGATGACAAGATCTCATTCTAGTAGCACAATCAGAAGATCATACATGAAACTATCATGCAAAAACAGATCTAACATGCTAGAGAAATCAAATCGAAAGAATGATCATGGCTTCATAAAGAATTCACAAGGATTATGGTTAAGATCAATATGAAGATCATAGTACCATAAGAATGAATGGAAATTATAGAAGAGATGGTTGCAAGGATGCAACATCTTCTTCATAATCTCAATACAGAGAAAAGATCATAGTAAGAGTAGATCAATACCGTACAAGAGAGATTACTAACCTTTGATCGAAGAACAAGACATGAAGAACTTGAGATCTTGCAAGAGTTCTTCACAAACACCAAGGAGAGGCTTTCAGAGAGGCTTCCCACATTCTCTGAGGGTTTTAGAAACAAAGGAGGCTAAGAAACACATACTTTTATTATATAGAGCACCAACAGACCTAACAAGGGATCTTTGGCATATTATGTCCCTGTTGGCCTACTGGTTTGTCGATTGGCCCAATCGACCATCCAATCGACCAAGCAAGAAAACAAGGCCAAAATAGGGAAATGAAGGTCCAAATAAAATCCAAATCCAAAGAGCTTCTCCCAACACAACATATGACTTACCTAGTATAGAGGAATGCCTTCAAATCATGTCCAACTACACTTTAAGTCCATCAACTAGTCTCATCTTCATCAAGGTGCAGTTTCATTTCCAAATCTAACAAAGCTTCCAAGTATGGAACACCATCATCATCTTCCATGGGTTCTGGATCAAACACCATGTCTTCCACTGAGATGGCCCAAAGTTGGCTTCTCCTTTACTTCAGGTCTTCGAACCTACAAACAACAGGGTTTTTGAGTCAAGGTTAGGGCTGGGTATCACAATGTAAATGTGAATGTGATATGTATGGAATCAAGATATGATGTGAATGCCTAGGTTGTAGTTGTGAAATGGGGAATGTCCTTTTGGCGTTTCTGTCTCTGAACACCAGTGGAAATTGTATGGGACGCTTTCCTATGGTGCCCCTTGACTCTTTCCCTGACTACTGGTTGACATACCTAGGGCTTGTCTAGAAGTGTTTGGCTAGGAAACCCTTGTCATATCTGACCCCATCAAAAGGATAATTGAAATTGAGTGACCCGTGGCAGCAATGGGGATTTGTGGGCGCTCAAGACAGATAACCAACCCGTGAGAGGACATGAATCACATTGTGGGGGCCATTCATTGGTAGGGTTGCATGTGGTAGACTTGGGCTCGTGGGAGCTTGAGATTGCAGGAAGCATAAGAGGACACGAGAGCTTCCCGTTTACCATGTGTGGATGACCAATAGGGTTAAGAGTCTACGTAGCCAGGAAGGAGACGGTGACTCTAGTGGGAAAGGTACCAAAAAGGATTGCGGGAAATGAGGAATGGACTTATCTAACCCTAAGTAGATGTGACTCAATAGATGACTTGCATTGGGCTAAGATTAACCCTGTACACGCACCAATACTCAGACCAAATGGTGAGAGAGTGTTGACCTAAACCCCACCTAAGGTATGTCCGGGAAGGTTTCAAGACCCATTTACCAAACAGAGAACCCAAGATGCTAGGAAGGCTGAGGGAGAGTGATTTGAGACCCACCCAGAGGGGTATGGTGCTATGACTTAAAGCATGTTTGCCAATAGAGACCAGCATACATATATAGAGTTAGAAGCATACTTGCATTTATTGTTTCATATCAATGCATTTATATTTTCCTTGGATTGTGTGTGAAGATGTTTATTGTGATTGGATACTTGCTAAGTTCTTTTTAAGCTTACCCTTCAGAGGACTTGTTTTTAGATGACTTTGCAGGTTTGGAAAAGAACCTATGCTACGGTACGGAGGACCCTTCCATACTTGATTCAGCTCCGAAAGTCCATGGAGAAGGTCATGACCAATGGTGTGACTAGTACTCAGGTTTGGACTACGTTGATGGCTCCTATTGAGAACAGCCGGCAACATCTTATTTGCCGATGGGATCGTGAGCTTGATGCTGACCTGAAGCTACAAGAGCACAACTCTAAGATAAAGAAGATGAAGATTGAAGAAGAAGAAGAGCCGATGGAAGATGTTGATTAGTTGACTTTCTTTTCTTCTAGACTTTTACTTTTATTTGTAATATCCTTAGACCTTGCTTTAGATTTCAATCTACCTTCCACATATGTTTGTGGGGTATATTTCCGCTATACTCTACAGTTTCTTTTGATTGGTATCTTGTTATTTCTGCACTCTAATATTCTTTTGTGATCCTTTTGGGATCCTTTCTTGACTTTTATTATTAAATTATTTGAATACAATGATTTGTTATTGCTTTTGATTATATTATTGTGCTAAGTGGCTATGATCGTTCCTAAAATTTATCTTCGGGGCTGTAGATCAAACACTCAGATATTC
This sequence comes from Hakea prostrata, assembly GCF_041222555.1. Lineage (NCBI taxonomy): Eukaryota > Viridiplantae > Streptophyta > Magnoliopsida > Proteales > Proteaceae > Hakea > Hakea prostrata. The sequence continues at coordinate 52,312,756 of NC_142602.1, read as the reverse complement.
TAGATAAGGTACCGACTGGGTGGATGTGACAAGTATAGTATGATAAATTGAAATTACTGCAATTTATATTTAGCAAAAGACATTAAAATAACAACAATTAATTAAATATAATTTGATTAGTTATTCCTCACCTTCCAACTAGATTCCTTTCCCAAAGATCAAGAATTCCTTCCCACAAGAAGGTGACAAAAAGATAATTTACCCTAATCATGCAAGAGGATTAACAAAAATAAAGTAGAAGTTAATTTGGGTTAGAAAAATATCTCAAAATATTCCCATACAAACCCAAACGGAAAACTAGGTTTTAACTCACCTTTTTAACCTAAATCGGCTAAAAGTTATTATTTTGCCCTCAATTCGGAGTTGATACGAAACGAAACCTTGGGAAAATCTAATTAACATTAGAAAGATCATAAAGGTGTCCTCAATTTGATCCAATTCAATATAGATCAAAAATGCCCAAATTTGGCTCTCCTAAATCACCTGTGGGTGACTCGGAGAGTCAAAATTCAAAATCTTACGCAAGGGGACTCACCATTACTCACTTATACTAGCAAGGGATAATAAAATAAGAAAACAAATGTAACAATAACCCTAACATGCTCCCACAACCAAAATTCTACGAATAAAGAGAAGAGAGTTGTTTTCGCGAAGATTTGAATCACAAAACACCTTCAGAAGGCTGGGAACCGCTCTTCTCCTTGGTTTCTCCTCTTCCCATAGCCTCAACCTCGTTCTAGCATAAAGAAATGAGGTTAGAGGTGAGTTATAACTTAAAATAGGGTTTAAAAACCCAGAATTCTGTGTGTGCCCCGAAACAAAAAATGGGGTGGGGGGTTGGTTCACCCAACTGGCCCAACCGACCGGTCCATGGTTGGACACCAAACGGACTCCGATTCTGGTGATTTTTGTCTTTTTGGAAAGGTCTTTTGACGATCTTCAATTTGATACCTTATTCGTGTCAATCAGATTCTCCATCGCCGACCTACGGACATGCCAAAATTGCCTTTTAACGCAATCGTGATTATTCTCTCTTCATTTAAACTCTATGAGAGTTATCAAATCATCACTAGGTTCATCCATGATCATTAGGTCCTCTTCAGAACCTTTGGGCTCAACTCGAATGGTCTAGTTGTTACCGACTCGAGGCCCGGGTTCACGGTCTTGAAATCACGGGCTAATGGGTTAGAAATCCCAGGGATTTCACATTCCTCTCCCCCCCCCCTTAAAAGATACTTTGTACTCGAAATTGACATACCTGAGGCACCAAAGAGGATAGGATACTTCGCCTGCATTCCATCTTCCTTTTCCCACAAAGCTTCTTCTACTGTGTGATTCTTGCATCTAATCTTCACCAAAGGAATGGTTTGATTTTGGAGTTGCTATCCTTGCGGTCCAATATCTCAACTACCTCTTCTTTATAAGAAAAATCCACACTCAATCCTTCAAGGCCTTGCAGTAATAGGTGCTCTGGGTTCTCTATGCATTATCGAAGCATAGAAACATAGAACACACTATGTACACCTGCCAAAGATGTCAGAAGTGCCAACTGTCACATCCACCCAGCCGGTACCCTACCTAGCATACCCAGGTATGTGATCCACAGTCCAAGGATCAAGCATCGAGGGACCATGCCTCCCATATATGCAATAACACAATCATGAACAACAATAATCAAGGTAAAAGCAAATAAATAAAAGATATCATGAATAAGATACAAATAGATAATCAGAGTGCGGAATAAAATGATACCAAATGTATAAGTGTAATCAAAAGAAAGAGAGAGTGAGCGGAAGTCACTCCCTCAGTGGCAGCAGAAAAGTAGTAAGAAAACAAGTTAAGTTACAATCCAACATCTAAAGAGTAACTCAATGAAAGTTAATTACATATCCCAGTGTTTAACAAAACCCAGGGGGTGGGGGACTAGACTAGGGTTTCCTCTACTCTAATAAGTACATCCTCATAAGTGTGGATGAGGAAAGCCCAACATGACCGCTCCCTCACCAATGTGGAGCTAACCCTGGTACGCAATGTAATCCTCCTTGGCACCATAACCCTGATCTTCACAGTAGCTACCACCCGGAGGGTAGTATGTGGAATCTTGCCCCTCTCGTAGGTCGCACCATCGGGGTCTTCAACACCTGTGGGATTATCTAACAGACATTTGCACAAAAGGAATGAGTTCAAAAGAACTCAGCAAGGCAGTTATTCCATAATTCATAAACCATATAAGTACAAGTCATAACATGATGCAATATGATATGAAGCACATAATGCGAATATGAATCTAACTCTATGAATGCTAGTCTCTAAGGTAGACATGCTTTAAGTCATAGCAACATACTTCTTTAGGTTAGTCTTAGTCACTCAGCACCGGGGGGAATTGAGTCCTGCATCCCTCTCGAACAATCCATGGTTGGGGTTTCGATCACTGCTCTCTCACATCACCATTTGGTCTAAGTATTGGCGCATGTCAAGGTAAAGCCTAGCCCAATGCAAGTCATCTACTCAGTCGTATCAAGTCAGATCTGGATACTTCCATTCCTCCCATCCCAAGATCCTTTCCAATATCCTTTGTACTAGAGTCACGGATATTACCCACCGGACTCACCAACCCTATTGGTCATCCACAAATAGTAGATGGGAAGCTCTCACGTCCTCTCACGGATATGACTCACCGGTCTTGAGCGCCCATGAGCCCAAGTCTAGCTATTTGCAACCCTACCAATAAATGGCCCCTTTCGGGTATCCGTAGCATGGTTTATGTCCTCTCATGGGTTGGTTACTAGTCTTGAGCGCCCATCAAACCATACACTACCACGGGTCATTTGGTCTCAATACCCTTTCGATTCGGGTCTGACACGACTAGGACATCCTAGCCACACAACTAGACAATCCTATGTATGTCATCCAATAACCCATGAAAGTGTCTATGGGCACCTTCGGAGAACATCCCATACTATTCCCTCCGACGTCCAAGGACAGAAGCGTCAATAGGACACTCCCCAATCCAAGGTTATACCTAAGCAATCACATGCTCAAGTCCATTATACCATACACAATTGATACATCATCATAATAGAAGTTAAGCCATAACATCGCAATGATTCATCATATATATAAGTAACAAAAGGACTAATCATTATAGCAAGGATATATGAAAGCACAATACTACTGTTCTAAAGCATGTATAGCAGTCCTACGATATTCAAAAGTAATAAAGAGACTATGTTCAATAGGTTATGAACATCAAGACATAATCTCATAGCCTATGTATTTATGGCGATAACCGTCCTTACCTTACGCTGTGATGATGATGATCCAAAGGTCACACAAGAATGATCCAATGATGGCAATAAGACCCTAGACAAACATAAATGAAAGATTAGAGAAGAAATCAGGAGAATTAGAGGTCGAACGGGTCAAAACAGCGAAGGTTACGGTTCAGGAAGATGCTTGGTCGATGGGATCGACCAAGATAGTCTCGGGTTGCTTATTGGATTTTGAGGTTTTGGTCCGAAATCGGTCTTCCGGGGCTCGGATCGATCCGGAACTTGGAGGAATAGTATAAGAACACTACAAATCAAGAATTTAATACAATATAAAGGTCTAAACCCCACTCATGATTTAGAGCTTGCCGCCATTGTCTTTGCATTGAAGATTTGGAGACATTACCTGTATGGTGAGAAGATCGCTATCTTCACAGATCATAAGAGTTTGAAGTACTTCTTCACCCAGAAGGAGTTGAATATGAGACAAAGGAGATGGTTAGAATTGGTTTTTGATTATGACTGTGACATCCATTATCAACAAGGTAAGGCTATTGTTGTTGCTGATGCTCTTAGCAGAAAAAGTTAGAAGAAAGTATTGGACTTGAATGCTTTGAGTCAACCTTTGTTGTCTTCAATTGCGGGTTTTGGTTTGGAAGTTGTTTTTGAAGGTTCGGATTTTGTTCTCTCTACTATGATAGCAAGATCCACTCTTAGAGACATAATTGTTGCCTTGCAAGGTTCCGATCAAGATTTGAAAGAGAAGATTGAGAAGATTACCTTGAATCCCGAAATGGACCCTGATTTTAGTATGTCTATGGATGGTACTTTGTTGTTTAGAGGTAGACTTTGTGTGCCGGCTGTTGAAGAAATCAAGAAGGAAATATTGAAAGAAGCAAACCAGTCAATCTTTATAGTACACCATGGAAGTACCAAGATGTACAAGGACTTAAGGGAACATTTTTGGTGGATTGGTTTGAAAGCTGATGTTGAAGATTTTGTTGCCATGTGTGAGACTTGCCAACGTGTGAAAACCGTTCGTCAACCTCCATCTGGATTGCTTCAGCCCCTTCCTTATTCCTAGTTGGAAGTGAGAAGATATCTCTATGGACTTCGTGACTAGCTTGCCTCAAACAAGTAAAGGTAATGACACTGTGTGGGTGATTGTTGATAGGTTGACCAAATCAGCCCATTTTATCCCTATGAAGATCACTTATACTTTGGATAAGCTAGCTAGGCTTTATGTAGACAATGTTGTTCGTCTGCATGGAGTGCTTGTCAGTATCGTCTCTGATCGTGATCCAAGGTTCACCTTAAGGTTTTGGAATGGTTTGCAAAAGGCCTTGGGAACCCAATTGAATCTTAGTACAGCTCATCGTCCACAGTCGATGGACAATCTGAGAGCGGATAGTTCAAATCTTGGAAGATATGCTTAGATCTTGTGTGGTGGATATGGGTGGCAATTGGGATGAACACCTAGCTTTGGTTGAGTTTTCCTATAACAACAGTTATCAAGCAACAATAGGCATGGCTCCATTCAAGGCTTTGTATGGTAACACTTGTAGAATGCCTTTGTATTGGACTGAGACCGGTGAAAGAAGAGTCTTGGGTCTGAAAATGATTGAAGCTACAAGTGCGATGGTTGACATGATTAGAGAAAGGATCAAGTTTACCCAGTCTAGACAGAAATCTTATGCTAACAAGAGAAGAACCGATTGAGAATTTCTGATTGGAAAGAAAGTTTTCCTCAAAGTATCACCTATGAAAGGGGTGATGAGATTCAATGTGAAAGGAAAGCTTAGCCCTCTTTTCATTGGACCTTTCGAGATTTTGGAAAATGTTGGACTTGTCGCATACCGTTTGGCCTTGCCCCCATCTCTTGCTGGAGTTCATAATGTGTTTCACGTTTCGATGTTTTGGAAATATATAGAGAACCCGAACACATAAGCAAGCACTTGAAGGACTTAGTGCTGATCTTTCTTACGATGAAGGGCCAGCTGAGATCTTAGACAAAAAGGACAAACAGTTACGGAATCGCACCATTCCTTTGATGAAGATTTGGTGGAAGAATCACACCCCGGAAGAAGCTTCATGGGAAAAAGAAGAAGAAATGAAGAAGAAGTTTCCTCAGCTTTTTGGAAGCACAGTTACGCTTTCAATTTCGAGGACGAAATTTCTTTTAGGGGGGAGAATGTGAAATCCAACCCTATCCTAACCTTGACCCTGACCCGGATCCTTTGATGTTTGTAGGTCCGAAGACCCGGAGTGGAAGAAGAAGAGACTTGTGGGCCCTCGTAGTTGAAGAATTGGTGTATGACTCAGAGCCTATGGACATTGACAGTGATGCCCCTTACTTGAATACACTGTCAGTGTTCGGTGAGAAACTGCACCTAGAAGAGGGGAAGCTTAGTTGAAGTACTTGATGCACTTCTAATCTTGTTTCGAAGGTACTTCTCTAATCTAGACTTGTTGATTGATTTGTAAGAGAAAACCCAACTCCAATTGAATCAGTCTGGCCTTCCAATTCCCTATTTGAAGTTTCTGTCATGGCTTGGTCGACTGACCTAGTCGACCAGTTAGTCGACCAGCAGATTATTAAATAGGAAAATTCCAATTTTCTTGATTATTTTAAGCCTACTTATTGGGACCTCGTGAATAGAACCCTACCCTAATCATTTGGACTCCAGAGAATGAGGAGTGAGCTTCCCAAAGCCATTTCTTGGAGTTTGTGAAGAATATTTGTCTCAATCATTGCATTTCATCTCCATTTGCTTCCTCAAGGTATGTTCTCTCTCTCATCCTCTATTCTACTCATTCCTCACCTCTTTCTTGCTATAGAAACCATGACTAGGGTGCTACAAACCTTGCAAACACCTAGTCATGTGTTTCCCCTTTCATTTCCATTAGTTTCCTTCTATTCTTGCTATGGTATGCTTCCATTTCAATCATTAGCATTGCATTACCATGATTCTCTCCATTCCAACTTGTTTCTTTGATCTAAAATGATGTGTATATGTATGCTAGGTTTGATTTGTTGTTATTTTATGATTCTAATCTACTTCTTATCATTCCCTTAGTTGATTCCCCATTGTTCCTTGCCATTGCAACAAATTCCATTTCAATTCTTGATGTTTAGCATATAGAACATAGGGTTTCAATTTGGGTATTCCTAATTAGACCATTAGATTATGATAATACTTGCTAGATAGTGTTCTTAAACTATTCCTAACAATCCCTTCAAGTTTTGGATCGATCCGAGCCTCGGAAGCTAGGTTTCGGACCAAAAATCACTATTCAGCCCGTCACTGTTCATCTTGGTCGACTGCTTGGTCGACTGAGTCAGTCTACCAGCCAATCAACCAGTTGAGAACAGAAATCTTGTACTTGCTTGATTTGGTCTGTTTGAATTTCGATTTGATTGTTTCCTTCTCTAATGCTGCTCATATGTTGTCTAGGGTACAAGCACTTATTTAGGGACTATTCTAAGTGATACTTGGTATTATTTTCGATTTGATTAAGGTAAGGACGGTTATTGTCATAATTACATGATTTATGTAAATCTTGCCGCTATGTTGGAAATTTGGTAGATTTACATTCTTTGTAATATTTTAAACATCTTGTGACTGTTGTATACACTTCATAACAGTAGTACCATATTATATACCATTTTGGATTACCATGCTTACTTATTTTGATAATGACATATGTGATCAATCGTGTTACATTATATCTCTTTTTATATGATGGAATGTCAATCATGTATGATATGATGGAATTGAGCATGTGATTGACTAAGTATGATTTGGGATTGGGGAATGTCCTTCCGACATTTCTGTCCTTGGACATCGGAAGGAATTTTCACATACACCTTAAATCCATCAAGGGGTACCCTATCTGGATTACCCGAGGGAGTGATTTACGGTCCCGCCGATCAAGTTTAGGAACGATCATAGCCACTAGCACAATAATATAATCAAAAGCAAGAACAAATTTTTGTATTCAATTTCTTTAATAATAAAAGTCAAGAAAGGATCATAGAAGGATCACAAAGGACATCAGAGTGCGAAAATGATACCAATCAAATAAATAGTTAAAGTGTGAAAAGAAGGGGGAAACCCATTCAACAACAACCGCGGAAGGTAGATCGAAATAAAGTAAAGGTTACAACCAGTTCTCAAAAGAAGGGAAAGAAAAGGTAATCAACTAAGTTACAAGTTCTCCTAACTTATACAATTTTTCCTCAATAAGATAATCATAAGAAACTAGGCCAAGCCAAATCTGCTCCTGACAAATATCAGTCTCGGACTGATAGTCTTCAACGACATAGTCACCATGATCAGTATTGTGTGAGTCATCAATTTGGTCTTCATAGTGTTGACCATCATAGTCAACAGTAGTAGTACCTGTAGAAAAGTCTAACAGAAGATATTGTAAAAAGGAGTGAGTTCAAAGAACTCAAAGAGGCAGGCTATTCCATAATAACATAAATTACATGATACATAACATAGCATGATGCAATATGATATGAAACAGATGATGCAAATATGAATCTAACTCTATGTATGCGGGTCTCTATTGGTAGACATGCTTTAAGTCATAGCACCATACTTCTTTGGGTAGGTCCTCTCACACCCTCAACATTTAAGATATCTTGGGTTCCCTCAACCATTTAAGATATCTTGGGCAGCTGATTGGTAATGGGTCCTGCATCCCTCTTGGACATTCCTTGGTTGGGGATTTGGTCACCACTCTCTCACATCACCATTTGGTATAAGTATTGGCGCATGTCACAGTAAAGCCTAGCCCAATGCAATTCATCTACTCAGTCATGTCAACTCAAACCCGGATACTTCCATTCCTCCTCAACCATTTAAGATATCTTGGGATCCTTTCCGGTATCCTTCACACTAGAGTCACGGATATACCCACCGGACTCATCAACCCTATTAGTCATCCACAAATAGTAGACGAGAAGCTCTCACGTCCCCTCATGGATCATTTCACCGGTCTTAAGTGCCCGTGAGCCCAAGTCTAGCTATTTGCAATCCTACCAATAAATGGCTCCCACAATGTGATTCATGACCTCTCATGGATCATTTCACCGGTCTTGAGTGCCCAAAAATCCCCATTGTCACCATAGGTTGTTCGGTCTGAATACCCTTCCAATTCGGGTCTGACACGACAAGGACATCCTAGCCACACCACTAGACAGTCCTATGTATGTCATCCAATAATCCAGGAAAATGTCAATGGGCATCTTCAGAGAACATCCCATACTATCCCCTCCAATGTCCAAGGACAGAAGCGTCAATAGGACACTCCCAAATCCCAAATTATACCTAAGCAATCACATGCTTATTTCCATCATATTATATATCAACGATACATCATCATATTGAAAGATATGTCATAACATCTCATGATCAAGTTATAAGTAAATGACAAGAATAAATAGACATGATAAACAAGTAATTAAGTATGGTGATACTCTCATAAGGTAATTACAGTAGTCATATGATGTCTAGAATCAACTAATAAGTTAAGCCTACTAAGTTGCCAACAACAGTGTAAAAGTCATACAATCTATGTTATATGGCGATAACCGTCCTTACCTTAAGCTGTGATGATGATGATCCAAAAGTCACAAAAGAATGATCTAATGATGGTATTAAGACCCTAGACAAACATAAATGAAAGATTAGAAAAGAAATCGGGAAAATCGGAAGTTGAACGGGTCAAAATGGCAAAAAACAAAGTTCAGCAGCATGCTTGATCGATGCTCCTTGGTTGATGGGATCAACCAAGCAGGATTGACCAAACAGAATTCAATGCGAGTAGAATAGTGGATTTTGGGATTTTTGGTCCGAAATCGATCTTCCGGGGCTCGGATCGATCCGAAACTTGGAGGGATTGTTAATAACAGTATAAGAACAGTACCTAGAAAGTATTATCATAATCCAATGGCCCAATTGAAAACCCCCAATTTGAAACCCTATGTTCTATATGCTAAACATCAAGTTTCATGATGAAATCAAATGCAATTGTAAGGGAAATCAGGGATTCAATCAAGAGAATGATAAGCAATAGATTAGAAATGATTACTAACATATAATCAGACCTAGCATACAATAGGAATCAGTTTAGGAGATGAAATCATGTTGCTATGATGGAATTTCATAAGGAAGACAAGGTTAATTAAGAATCGATATGAGATGCATAGCATTGATAGAATGAATGGGGGTTTATAGAAATAAAAAGAGACACTAGAAGAGGTGGTTGCAAGGTTGCAACACCTTCTTCATAGCCCCAACAGCAAGAATAAGGTGAGGTAGAAGTAGATTAGAGAGAGAGTGAGAGATTAGATACCTTGTAGAAGAGATTAGAGAAGAGAGACAATGATTCTTGTAGAAGATCATCACCCAAGCCAAGGAGGAGCCTAAGGGGAGCCTTCCCATGTTCTCAGGTGTTGCAATGATTAGAATAGGGTTCAAAACATGAGGCTAGCATAAATAGGGGGTGGAATATTCTAAAAGAATCATTAACTCGCAGTTGGGCAGCCTTGGTCGATGGGATCAACCAAGCAAGATTGGCCAAACATAGTTTAGCAACTTCGGACAGGGATCGGAGGGCTATACGGGGTCAAATTGAGTGGGTTTTTCTCTTAAATGTCAATCAAGAAGTCTAGTTTTAAGAATACCTTTGGATTGAGCACGAAGGTTCATTACGTACTTCAAATAATTTAACCCTCTTCGATGTGCAGTTTCTTAACAGTCACTGACAATGCTTCCAAGTATGGAGCACTATCCTCAAAATCCATGGGTTTCGGGTCAAACACCATGTCTTCTATAAAGAGGGCCTACAAGGACTTCTTCCTTCACTTCTAGACATTGGATCTACCCTAAGGAAAAGGTCGGACATGACCTCCTAAGGCTTTCAAAGATAGCAACATTGAAATCAAGGTCCCACTTCAAGGTCTTAACATTAAACAAGACCTTTAAGGCTTTAAAGATCCCAAAACTAAATCGGGTGTCCTGGCTAGGATTGGGCTGGATTTCACAGGAATAATATGGGATGTTCTCCGAAGGTGCCCATCGACACTTTCCCGAATTATTGGATGACATACATAGGACTTGTCTAGATGTGTTGGCTAGGATGTCCTTGTTGTATCAGACCCGAATCGGAAGGGCATTGAGACCGAATGACCCGTGGTAGTAATGTGACTTGATGGGCGGTCAAGACCGGTGAGTTATATCTGTGAGAGGACATAAATCACATTGCGGATACTCGAGAGGGGCCATTTATTGGTAGGGTTGCAAATAGCTAGACTTGGGCTCACGGGAGCTCGAGACCGGTGAGTTATATCCGTGAGAGGACGTGAGAGCTTCCCATCTACTATTTCTGGATGACTAATAGGGTTGGTGAGTCCGGTGAGTAATATCTATGACTCTAGTGTGAAGGATACTAGAAAGGATCCCGGGATGGGAGGAATGGACGTATCCGAATCTGACATGATATGACTGAGTAGATGACTTGCATTGGGGTAGGCTTTACCTTGACATGCACCAATACTTAGATCAAATGGAGGTGTGAGAGAGCGGTGACTTTAACCCCAGCCATGGATTGTCCCGAGGGATGCATGACCTCAATTCCCACCGGTGCTGAGTGATTGAGACTTACCTAAAGAAGTATGGTGCTATGACTTAAAGCATGTCTACCATAGAGACTAGCCTATGTAGAGTTAGAATCATATTTGCATCATCTGTCTCGTATCATTTCGCATCATGTTATGTTCTATATCATATGACTTATGCATTATGGAATAACTGTCTTGCTGAGTTTTTTTGAACTCATTCCATTATGTGGAATTGTTTTGTTAGATTTCTCTGCAGGTATTGAAGAAGTTGATGGCTCCTACCTCGAGACGGACCAAGATCCCTCATACTACTCTGAAGGTCCTAGCCACTATAAAGGTTACGGTGAAGATACGGAGGGTGGTTACCCTCCATACCAAGATTAGCCCGACCTTGGTGTGGGAAAGGCCATGCTTAGTTTCCTACGTGTACACCTATGAGGATATCTTGTATAAAACCGAGGAGACCTTAGATTATGCCTTTATACTGTTATTTTGGAACCTAGATCTATAACTTTAACTTACCTTTAATTTATCTACTTTCCACTGCCACTGAGGGAGTGACTTCCGCTCGCTCGCTCTCTCTCTCTCTCTCTCTCTCTCTCTCTCTGGATTATATATACTTTGGTATCTTTTATTCCGCGCTCTGATTATCTTGCTTTTATCTTGTTCATGATTCTTTTATTATATGCTTTTACCTTGATTATTATTGTTTATGATTGTGTTATCGCATATGTGGGAGGCATGGTTGCTCGATACTTGACCCTTGGGATTATGGATCACGTACCCGAATATACCTAGTATGGTACCAGCTTGGTTGATGTGACAAAACCTATCATAAACAGAACCGGGTAAAATATTCACACTGGCTCCCAAATCAAGCAAACCTTTGGTTTATCTGAAATGAGTCTTCCGGTGTTCGGATCAATCTAGAACTTGGAGGCATACTTAACAATAGTAGTAGGACACTATAAATCAAGAAATTTACCCAATCCAATGGTCTAAACAAAAGGCCCCAATTTGAGCTATCAAGTTAAAGTGATAAACATCATGGCATGAGTTGGAATTGATTGCATTGATGAGGAATGGCATGTAATAGTTAGAGGAACTAATAGAAATTCAATTGGAATCATATGGCAATGTTAAACATGAACATAATACATCCTATAACTCAGTTTGGTACCAAATGGCATGATGCTAATAGATAAATCATAGGATACATATGCTAGGCATGAGGTAGAAGCATCCCATCAAGGAATAGTTAAGGAAATCATGGATTGAACATGAGTAGACACTTGGAGTGGTGGTTGCAAGGTTGCAACACCATTCCCAATGTCTCATCAGCAAGGTGGCAATAGAAAATAGTAGAAAATGGTAGGGTAGAGAGTGGAATGATGATTCATACCTTAGTGTGGAAGATGAAGACAAGAATCAATGATAAACAAAGAGTTTTTGATGAGGTGCCCTTCACACTAACCAAGGAGCTGCTTTGGAAAGCTCTCCCCATGTTTCCAGGTTAGAAAATGATTGCAAAAGGGCTCAAGGCTCGAGGTTATAATAAATAGAAAAGGAATATTCCATGGAATCATTAACTTGGCATACTGGGATATTTTGGTCGATGGTCTTTGGTCGATGGTATCGACCAAAATATTTCCAGCAGAAAATTAAGGTTTAGAACAGCAACTTCAAGTAGGGATTTGAAAGGCTATACAAGGTCAAATTGAGTGAGGTTTTTTTCCACAATTCAATCAAGTAGTCTAGTTTCGAGGAATACCTTCGGATTGTGCACAGGAGGTCATTTGGTACATCAACTATATTAATCTTCTCCGATGCGCAGACTTTCCTTAAACACTTACAATGCATTTAAGCAAGGGGTATCATTGTCAATGTCCATGGGCTCAGTCTCTGAATCATGATCGTCAATCAGAATGGTCCATAAATCTCTTCTTCCACCACTTCGGGTCTTCGGACCTGAATACAACAGTGGATCCGGGTCAGGGTCAGGGTTAGAATAGGGCTGGATATTACATTCTCCCCCCCTTAAAAGAATTCCGTCCTCGAAATTGAAAGCGTACCTGTGCTTTCAAAAAGATGAGGAAACTTCTCCTTCATGTCTTCTTCTTTCTCCCATGAAGCTTCTTCAGGGGTATGGTTTTTCCATTGAATCTTCACCAGAGGGATGGTGCGATTCCGCAACTGCTTGTCCTTTCTATCTAGGATCTCAGCTGGTCCTTCATCGTAAGAAAGATCGGCACTAAGTCCTTCGGGTGCTTGCTGTAGTATGTGCTCTGGGTTTTCTAGGTATTTCCGAAGCATTGAAACATGGAACACATTGTGAACTCCAGCAAGTGACGGAGGCAAGGCCAAGCGGTATGCTACAGGTCCAACCCTTTCTAAAATCTCAAATGGTCCAATGAAGCGGGGACTAAGCTTTCCTTTCACATTGAATCTCGTCACCCCTTTCATAGGTGATACTTTAAGGAAAACTTTCTCTCCAATTGGGAATTCTAAGTCGGCTCTTCTCTTGTCGGCATACGACTTCTGTTTAGATTGAGCAGACTTGATCCTTTCCCGAATCATGTCAACCATATCACTGGTAGCTTCAATCATCTTTGGACCTAAAACTTTTCTTTCACCAATCTCAGTCCAATACAAGGGCGTTCTACAAGTGTTACCAAACAAAGCTTTAAATGGAGCCATGCCTATTGTTGCTTGATAACTGTTGTTATAGGCAAACTCGACTAAGGCTAAGTGTTCATCCCAATTTCCACCCATGTCAACCACACAAGACCTAAGCATGTCTTCAAGAATGTGAATTGTCCGCTCAGATTGTCCATCAGACTGTGGGTGATGAGTTGTACTCAGATTCAATTGGGTTCCCAAGGCTTTCTGCAGACCATTCCAAAACCTTGAGGTGAACCTAGGATCACGGTCAGAAACAATACTCACTGGCACTCCGTGTAGACGAACTACATTGTCCACATAAAGTCTAGCTAGCTTATCCAAAGAGTAAGTGATCTTCATAGGAATGAAATGGGCTGATTTAGTCAACCTATCAACAATCACCCACACAGTGTCATTTCCCTTACTCGTCCGCGGCAAGCTAGTCACGAAGTCCATTGAGATATCTTCCCACTTCCAACTAGGAATAGGAAGGGGCTGAAGTAATCCAGATGGGGGTTGACGAACAGCTTTCACACGTTGGCAAGTTTCACACCTGGCAACAAAGTCTTCAACATCTGCTTTCAAACCATTCCACCAAAAATGTTCCCTTAAGTCCTTGTACATTTTGGTACTTCCAGGGTGTACTGTAAAGATGGACTGGTGTGCTTCTTTCAATATTTCCTTCTTGATTTCATCAACAACGGGCACACAGAGTCTACCTCTAAACAATAAGGTACCATCCAAAGATGTACTAAAAGCAGGGTCCATTTCTGAATTCGAGGCAATTTTATCAATCTTCTCTTTCAACTCTAGATTAGAACTTTGCAAAGCAACAATTCTATCTCTAAGGGAGGATCTTGCAGTCATGGCATAGAGAATGCAATCCGAACCCTTAGGGACCACTTCCAAACCAAATCTTTCCATCGAGGACAACAAAGGCCGACTCAAAGCATTTAAATCCAATTCTTTTCTTTGATTCTTTCTACTGAGAGCATCCGCCACTACATTTGCTTTACCCGGGTGGTACTGGATGTCACAATCATAGTCAGAGACCAATTCCAACCATCTTCTCTGTCTCATATTCAGCTCCTTCTAGGTGAAGAAGTATTTCAAACTTTTATGATCCGTAAAGATGGCGATCTTCTCACCATAAAGATAGTGTCTCCAAATTTTCAAAGCAAATACCACAGCAGCAAGCTCTAAGTCATGAGTGGGGTAGTTCCGCTCATAATCCTTCAGTTGTCGAGAGGCATAAGCCACTACCTTTCCGTGTTGCATCAACACGCAGCCCAAACCGATTTTAGAAGCATCAGTGTAGACCGTCAATCCACCGGAACTATCAGGTATAGTCAGAACCGAGCGCTTGTCAATCTAACTTTCAGCTCTTTGAAGTTCTTCTCACAAGAATCGGTCCAGACAAACTTCTCTTCTTTTCTAGTTAGCTTAGTCATAGGGGCAGCCAACCTAGAAAAGTTTTCAATGAATCTCCGGTAGTATCCTGCCAATCCAAGGAAACTTCTTATCTCAGTCACGGTCTTCGGTCTTTCCCATTCGGTAACAGTTTGGACTTTCTCTGGGTCAACACGAATACCCTCGGCTGAAACAACATGGCCAAGAAATACTACCCTTGAGAGCCAAAAGTCACACTTGCTAAATTTAGCATAGAGTTTCTTTTCTCTCAACCTTTGCAACGTGAAGTTCAGGTGCTCCGCATGCTCTTCTTCATTCTTTGAGTAAATCAAGATGTCATCAATGAAAACGATTACAAACTTATCGAGCACATCGTGAAATACTCGGTTCATGAGGTCCATAAACACGGCAGGGGCATTAGTTAAGCCGAAAGGCATCACTTTAAATTCATAATGTCCGTACCTTGTTCTGAACGCTGTCTTAAAGATGTCATTTGGCTTCACTTTCAGCTGGTGATATCCCGATCTCAAATCAATCTTTGAAAAGACAGCAGCACCCTTCAACTGATCAAAAAGGTCATCAATCCGAGGCAAAGGGTATCTATTCTTGATTGTCAGCTTGTTCAATTCCCGGTAGTCAATGCACAGACGCATACTACCATCTTTCTTCTTTACAAACAAGACCGGAGCTCCCCAAGGCGACACACTTGGCTGCACGAAACCTCTCTCTAAGAGTTCATTTAATTGAGTTTGCAACTCTTCGAGTTCGGTAGGTGCCATTCTGTAAGGGGCCTTGGATACAGGAGCCGCTCCAGGAATTAAGTCTATAGAAAACTCAACTTCCCTATCAGGAGGTAAACCTGACAAGTCATCCGGAAAAACATCGGGGAATTCACTAACAACTCTGACTTCTTCAAGTCTCTTCTTCTCTCTGACCTTGCTTCCAGACGAAGCATCTTCCAAAAAGGCATGGACTTGCATTAGAGTGGACAAGGTCTTCTTGCTAAATCTTCCCTTCTCTCCTTGAAATTCGAAAACTGAATTCTCTTCTACACGGAACTGGATCTTCTTTGAGGAGCATAAGATCACGGCATTGTAGAAGGTCAACCAGTCGATTCCCAAGATTACATCAAAATCTCTCATGTCAAATAATACAAGATTTGCCTTCAGATTCCTTCCACAAATCAAAACAGAACAATCTTCTAACACTTTATCTAGTTTAACAACAGACCCAACAGGGGTACAAATAGATAAATAACTAGATAAACATCGAGGTGTCAAGTTAGTTCTCAAGGCAAAAGTAGATGATATGAATGAATGTGATGCACCCGTATCAAATAATACAAATGCGGGAAGAGAAGCTACTAATAGAGTACCTGTTACAACATCGTGGCAGGGGTCTTGTTCGGTTCCAGAGATACTAAATACTCTACCAGAGGGAGGGGCAGAAGTAGTAGTAGGAGTACTCTTCACTACAAGAGCTGGAGGTTGCACAGACTTCTTGGGGCAGAAACGAGCATAATGGCCTACCTGCTTGCAGAGGAAGCAAGTAGTATCTTTCGGTCCAATAGGAGCTGCAGCAGGGGGAGGTCTCTGATAAGCTGGTCTAGGATTCACCATCCCAGGCCTTGGAGGATAAGTAGTTCCCTGAGGTCTGGCTCCACTGGATTGACCATAATAGCTCACAGGAAGGGAATTAGGATTCTGACCAAAATTTCTCGGCTGAAAGGCGGGTGCAGGATAAGGAGCAGGTCTAGCAAAACGCCGATCAATGCGGTCCACAAATCCAGAAGGTCTAGGTTGCCACGGTTTCTGAACTCGAGCATTTTCTTTTTCATTTTCTTCAAGCTTCTTCGAGTTTTGGACCACTTGAGCATATCCTTCAAGAGGCAAGACAGTGAGGTATGCCTTGATAGAAGGTCGCAAACCCTTGAAAAACTTTTTCACCTTGGCTTCTTCAGACTTAATAGATTCGGGGGCGAAGAAGAAAAGTTCTTCAAATTTCTGCTGATACTCAAGCACAGACAAAGTACCTTGTACTAAGGCCATGAACTCGGCCTCCTTAGCATCCTTTACAGCTTCCGGAAAGTAGTTCTTGCAAAAAGCTTCCTTAAACTTCTCCCAGGTAACAACAACACCATTCAAGGTCTCAAGGATAGGCCTAGTGGAAACCCACCATGCATTGGAAGCCCACCATGCATTAGCTTCTTGCTGAAGCTTCTGCTCAGCAAACAACACTTTCTGGGCATCAGAACATTGCATATGTCTGAAGGCCTTCTCCAACTCACGAAGCCACTTGTTCGGAAAGAGGGTGTCTTTTGTTACACCAATAAAGGAAGGTACTTGTAACTTTAAGAAACTTTCCATCAATCGGGTGTGGGGTGTCACGATGAATCTCTCCACAAGAGGGGCTGCGGCTTCAGAAGTTCCAACTCCGGCACGGTTATCATTGCAAAGGGTAGCAAAACCAATCATCATTTGATTAAATTGGGCAGCCTGCTATTGCATCATGTTGGTCATGACGCTGGCGATATCTTTAAAGCTTCCGATATCGGGGGCACCAGAAATGCCATTCGTGGTGTGGCTATCTTCCTGTGTCTGCTGATCAGAGCCCCCAGCAGGGGTTTCTTCGTTTCCGTTGCTTCCGGATCCGACGAAACGATTTCTAAGTAAGACCATTCTGCAAGGATCAAAGATAAGGATACCAAAATTTCAAATTTGACAAAGACAACTTGACCAACGAATAGGATAACCAAATCATGGTTAGAATTATCAATATAACAGTCAAATGAATCAACATTGATCAAAATCCAAAGGAAATGAATCAAAGAATCAAAAATTCCCAAAATAACCCAATGTAGAAAAATGATACATTTTGGTCGGTGCTCTTGGTCGATGGTATCGACCAAAAGGATCGACCAAAATAAATTCTGCGCGAAAATCAGATTTAAAGGGCCCACTTCTCATTTCGTTTTCATTTCTCACTCAACCATTTCGAGTTTAGCTTTGGAGAAAGCGATTTTCTAGGGTTTTCAAAAGTGCTAGGACTTGATTCAAGGCTTCAACCATTCTTGATAATCTCACTTGATCACCAACACAAGTAAGTTCTCTTTCTTTTTCTCTTTTCTTGTACACTTCATTCACCATTGTTGTGTTCTTCAATAAAACTGAATAATACATGTAGCTAATGGTTAGAATCATGCATATAAATGATTAGAAACATGTTTTCATAACTTTTCAAGTAAGATTAAGTTCCAAACACAAGCTTGCATCTATTTTGGTTACCAAAACATAAGTCATTTCACAAAAACCAACTTTACAAAAACTTGTCTCATTTTCAAACTAAAAGGAATTTTGACATGAAACAAATTTCTACAACACTGATCTACTATGGGGAAAGTGTTCCCATTCTCCATTCGGTCAAATCCCCATTTTTCAAAAATCACAAATGCATGCCCAAAGAGGGATTTTTCTCTCTCCTACTTGCTGAATTTTCACTTTAAATATGTCAAAAGATGAATTTTCAACAGAGGAAGTATTCTAGCATGTTTGTACAGGTCTTATGCATATGTTAGAATGATCAAATCAAAATTTCACCAACATCAAAATTTTCTGAAAATTTACGAAAATGCCCTTCATCTAACAATCACACACTGGGACTAATCCAAATGAGTTTCTTTCCTTGTTTCAACAGATCCACCATGCCTAGAGGAGGGAGACGAGTGGATAGGGGTAGAGGACTTGTTCCTCGGGCTGAGGTCATAGACGAGGAGCATTTCACTACTCCTATGGCGGAGTTTCTACACGAGCATTATTTCCATGATATACCGATCGAGCACGGACGATTGGTGGATGTGGATGATTTAGAGGTATTTCGCATCCGAGAGAGATTAGAGGCTATGGAATGGCTTCACTTATACACTACGGCACAGCCAGGCCTACTCCGCATCTTATCGGATACTTCTATAGTAATCTGACTTACCGTATAGAGGATGATCCGAGGGATGGTTCTAGGATTGTCATGGATTCCATGGTCGGAGGTAGGGAGATCAGTTTCACTACGAGGACACTGGCTTGCATCTTAGATATACCGATCGTACGAGATTCCCGTTGGTGGATTCCCGCCGGCACAGATATCACAGAGGTTCTTCTTCCCTATGAGGTACACGAGGTATGCATGACTCTATGGGATGACATTGACTGCTATATGCCCCGGTGTGGTATCGCGATGCATCCTTCAGCTAGAGTTATCGCTCGCATCATTGGGTGAAACATGCTTCTGAAGGCAGGGCATCATAGCAAAGTGTTGGCGATGGAGGCACTGGTTATTTATAGTATGTATACTGGAGTACAAATCGATTTAGCATACATCATGCAAAATGTCATGATTGATCGGATCGAGTTTCCTGGGGATAGGAACTTGGCTTTCGGCCGACTCTTGACTCGTATCTTTGAGTACTTTGGTGTGGACTTGGAGCATACACCTATGATTCAGGGTCGAGATTTAGGTGAGCCCATTGGTACTTGGTTGATCAGGAAGATGGGGCTCTAGGATGTAGTTAGATCAGAGGATGAGGATGATATCGATGATGCATCAGGAGATGATGACTCGGAGGATGATAGTACTGATGGTGATGATGGTGGTGACGATGATGAGCATAGTGAGGATGATGATCAAGGTCATGAGGAGGCTCCAAGACATGAGAAGGTTCTCGCTCCACGATTTACTGAGGTCGGAGGTCCATCACACACGACTTCTGAGGCTCCAGATGTGGCTTCTCATCAGTCATCGATTTACTCTATTCTTGAGAGGATCGAGGCTCGGCAGGAGAGGATGGAGTTACACATGTGCACCCTCAGTGAGAGGTTTGCACGGATGGAGGAGGAGTTCAGATCTAGGAGGGATCAGACAGATCGCAGGAGTCACTCACCTACATAGACAGTACTAGGAATTTTCTTTTATGTCATCATGGATGTATTTCCCTTTTTCAAACTTGTAAAATTCCCCTATGAGATCAATAAAGTTTAGTTATTTTGTCTATATTATTGTGTCTTATTCATGAGTCAAATTATGTTTCAATATTTTGGTTTCTATTCCAGGTTATCTGTTATTCACTTCTAAGAGCACTTGAGTCACTTTCGAATCTGTGACTCGGAATGTTCCGTCACCGTTTCTGTGGTCGAGGTTCCACTTGATCTTGGGCTCTGATACCAATCTGTCACATCCACCCAGCCGGTACCCCATTTGGAATACCCGGGATGTGCTCCACAGTCCAAGGATCAATGATTTGAGGTCCATGCCTCCCACATACACGGTAACTTAATCATGAACAGTAATAATCAATGGTAAAAACAGTTAATACTAAGTATCATGAATAAGATAAGATTAAATAAATCAGAGTGCGGAAGACAATAACATTAAAGTATAAGCATAATCATAAGGGTGAGAGAAGGTATGATAACCACTCTCTCAGAGCAGCGGAAAAGAAGTGTAATAGCGTCAATTACATGTCTAAGTGTTAAAAGATAATCTCAAAGATAAGTTAGTTACAAGACCAAAGGTTCCATAAATACACCAGGGGAATGGGGCACTATGCTAGGGTTTCTTCTATACTAATGGTAGTCTCCTCAACAGTACGGATGAAGTAAACCCAACGCTGCCGCTCCCACATAACTGTGGGGCTAACCCTGGTGCGGATAGTAATTCTCTTGGGCTCCAATATACGGATCCTCACCGATGCCACTACCCGGAGGGTAGTATGTGGAATCATAGTCCGCCTCAAAGGAGGTGCCATCGTAGTCTTCGGTACCTGGAATATAATCTAAAACATTTGCACAAAAAGGAATGAGTTCGAAGAACTCAGCAAGGAAGTTATTCCATAATTAGAAATCATATACATTCAGAACATATTATAATGCAATGCGATATGGAACATACGATGCAAATATGAGTCTAACTCTATGAATGCTAGTCTCTAGGGTAGACATGCTTTAAGTCATAGCACCGTACTTCTCTGGGTCGTCAGTCACTCTCCCATTTCCATATCTTGGGAATGCCCGGGGAAGATCGGTAAAGTCATCAAAAAACCGTGGTAAGGGGATCGGTCACCGCTCTCTCACATCACCATTTGGTCAAGTACTGGCGCATGTCACAGTAAAGCCTAGCCCAATGCAAGTCATCTACTCAGTCGGTCAAGTCAAATTCAGATACGTCCATTCCTCGCCCCCGGCGATCCTTTCCGGTATCCTTCACACTAGAGTCAGCGAAATCCCGGATTTCGGACTCATCAACCCTATTGGTCATCCACATATAGTAAACGGGAGGCTCTCACGTCCTCTCACGGATTGGTTACCTGTCTTGAGCGCCCGTGAGCCCAAGTCTATCCATATGCAACTCTACCAATAAATGGCCCCTTTCAGGTATTCGTAGCATGGTTTATGTCCCCTACCGGATTGGTTACTGGCCTAGAGCGCCAATCCAACCATACACTACCACGGGTTGTTCGGTCTCAATGCCCTTCTGATTCGGGTTTGACACGACAAGGATAATCCTAGCCACCCAACTAGACAGTCCTATGTATGTCATCCAATAACCCGAGAGAGTGTCGATAGGCACCATCGGAGAACATCCCATACTATTCCCTCCGATGCCCAAGGACAGGAGTGTCAGTAGGACACCCCCTAATCCCAAGTCATACGTAAGCAATCACATATCCAATCTCATCATTTCTCATGCATCCAATGCATATCCATAATACTAATCAAATCATGATATTGAAACAAATCATTATAAACATAAGCAATTCAAAATGATAAAGTAACACAACAAGAGTATAAAGATTTAAATGCTACTGTTCTAACACATATGTAACAGTCCTATAATGATTGAAAGAAAATTAAGAGGTTTCATTCTTTAAATAAAACACCATTCAATATTTGATGACCTATATGTTTATAGAGATAACCATCCTTACCTTGGATGAATTGATGATAAATTGAGAATACCAAGAATAGTCCAATAGAATTGTTAAGGCCCTAAACAAACATCAATAATAAGTTAGAAAAGAAGTCGGGAAGATCGGATGTTAATTGGATCAAAATTGGCCAAGGTTGTTGTCTGCCAACATTTTGGTCGATGGTCTTTGGTCGATGGTATCGACCAAAAGGATTGACCAAAATTTCTTTCGAGACTGAAATGTGGATTTTGGGGGTTTTCATCCGAAATGAGTCTTCCGATGTTCGGATCAATCTGGAACTTGGAGGCATACTTAACAATAGTAGTAGGACACTATAAATCAAGAAATTTACCCAATCCAATGGTCTAAACAAAAAGCCCCAATTTGAGCTATCAATTTAAAGTGATAAACATCATGGCATGAGTTGGAATTGATTGCATTGATGAGGAATGGCATATAATAGTTAAAGGAACTAATAGAAATTCGATTGGAATCATATGGCAATGTTAAACATGAACATAATACATCCTATAACTCAGTTTGGTACCAAATGGCATGATGCTAATAAATAAATCATAGGATACATATGCTAGGCATGAGGTAGAAGCATCCCATCAAGGAATAGTTAAGGAAATCATGGATTGAACATGAGTAGACACTTGCAGTGGTGGTTGCAAGGTTGCAGCACCATTCCCAATGTCTCATCAGCAAGGTGGCAATAGAAAAGAGTAGAAAATGGTAGGGTAGAGAGTGGAATGATGATTCATACCTTAGTGTGGAAGATGAAGACAAGAATCAATGATAAACAAAGAGTTTTTGATGAGGTGCCCTTCACACTAACCAAGGAGCTGCTTTGGAAAGCTCTCCCCACGTTTCCAGGTGAGAAAATGATTGCAAAAGGGCTCAAGGCTCGAGGTTATAATAAATAGAAAAGGAATATTCCATGGAATCATTAACTTGGCAGACTGGGATATTTTGGTCGATGGTCCTTGGTCGATGGTATCGACCAAAAGAATTGACCAAAATATTTCCAGCAGAAAATTAAGGTTTAGAACAGCAACTTCAATTAGGGATTTGAAAGGCTATACAAGGTCAAATTGAGTGAGGTTTTCTTCCACAATTCAATCAAGTAGTCTAGTTTCGGGGAATACATTCGGATCGTGCACAGGAGGTCATTTGGTACATCAACTATATTAATCTTCTCCGATGCGCAGACTTTCCTTAAACACTGACAATGCATTTAAGCAAGGGTATCATTGTCAATGTCCATGGGCTCAGTCTCCGAATCATGATCATCAATCAGAATGGTCCATAAATCTCTTCTTCCACCGCTTCGGGTCTTCGGACCTGAATACAACAGTGGATCAGGGTCAGGGTCAGGGTTAGAAAAGGGCTGGATATTACAAGACTGGTCCAGTCGACCAACTAGTCGACCACCTGAGTCAATACGAAGCAAAAAAGTGAATTTTGATCCAAACTCAATCTACAAGATTCAAAACTCTACGAAACTTGGAGGAAACCTTTAGAACAATATTCTAACACTAAAGGAGTATAGATTAGCCACTAACAATGATAAAAAACACTACTTACCAATTTGAAATCATGATTCTCTAATTTGGTAAAAATACTTAGTTTTTAATGAAAAATATACTATGAATCCAAAGGAAAACTAAAGAAGATTAGATCTAATTTTAGTAGAAGATAATCAGAAATAATACACAAGTCCATCATGAAAAACAAATCTAATTATGCTAAGAAATTGGATCAAAAAGGGAGATCATGGTTTCATGAGGGTTTTACAAGGGTTAGGGTTAAGATCATTATGTTGATCATAAAACCTTAAGAATGGAAGGAGATCAATGAAGTGATGGTTGCTAACAGAGAATGCAACATCATCTTTCATAGTCTCAATCATAAAGAATAGATCATAGAAGAAGTAGATCTATATGACACGAGAGAGATCACCAACCTTTGATTGAAGAATCGGAGATGAGAGGCTTGAGATCTTGCAAAAGTTCTTTGAATTCACCAAGGAAAGCTTTGAGAGAGTCTTCCCACGTTCTATGAGAGTTTTGGAGGCAGAGGATACTAAGAAATACGAAGTTTACTTAAATAGAAAGCGAAAAACCCTAAATAGAGGATTTTCTCGGATTTCTGGCTTTGTTGGTCAATTGGCCCAATCGACTACCCAGTTGACCAAGCCAGTCAGCAAGGCCAAACACAGGGAATTGAAGGCCCAACTCAAGTCCAAACCTATTTACCTAGTATAGAGAAATGCCTTCGAATCATGTCTAACTAACTATACTTCAAGTCCATCAACTTGACTCATCTTCAACAAGCTGCAGTTTCTTTTCTAGTTCTGAACAAGCCTCCAAGTATGAAACACCATCATCAACTTCCATGGGTTCTGGGTCAAACACCATGTCTTCCACTGAGATGGCCTATAATTGGCTTCTTCCTTCACTCCGAGTCTTTGGACCTACAAATAACAGGGTTTCCAGGTCATGGTCAGGGTTAGGATAGGGCTGGATTTCACATCAAGGATAATATAGGAATTATGGAACTATCAAACCATTCCTAGATAGAATTTGCAAACGGAGTGTACTTTTGTGCAAGTCTATGGGAGATAACTATCAATATAGGATAGTATTGAGGTGTTTATTCTTTTTGTAAATTATCTCGGGTGTCCCTAAATTTCCCCCCTATATTTATTATTTCCAAATAAAATGATGAGAATATCAAGATAAGATTTCATTTTGATCCATGCAAAGAAAATGCCAACTGTTAAAGTAATAGCTTTCAATAACAGCACATCAATCGACAACTAAGACTAATATAAGCATGATCTAAACGAATACTAACTTGCAATTACTTAATTAAGATTCCCTGATTTCACATGTCAGCTCTCCACAACTTTTGGACAACCTTCCTATTCCCTGGTCCGACCATTTTTTGAAAATTAAACCGAGAAATTCCCTTTATCAGAGGAGGATCCATTGAAAAGATCTGGACGACCATTTATGTATTCTTGATTCTATCCATATGATCTTCATCTCCTTTATTATTGTTTACTTCAGTTTATTCCATAATGTATAGATAATAAATAGATTATGAGAATGATTATTTAAATTGTGATTAAGCTGTTATTTGAGTGCAGATTAGGGTTGAGTGCTTAGCTTGATTTGGCTATGGCTGACACAATAATGTCAAGGCCCCTTCCATTATTGTTTTCTTTATTAACTACTATGTTTTATATATATATATATATATATATATATATATATATATATATATATATATATATATATATATATATATATATTTTTTTTTTTTTTTTTTATTATAAATTATAGAACAAATTATATTTACACCCCTGAAAAGTTATTATATTATAAACGTCTCCCCCCTATACTTATCACCATTAGTTTTTAAAATACAAAATGACATATGTACCCCTAGTGTGCATGGTTTAAAGTATCCCATGGTATGATATATAATTTGAAAAAAAGGTAACCTAAATATAAAAGAATAAATTTTGAGAAGGTATAAATGTAATATTTACAAACTCAGAAGGTGTTTATGTAAATTATAAAGAGGTTGTGAACTTGTGGTCCTCTATTTTGATTCTCTCATTAGTATTCAAACTCTAATTAAGCTGTAATTTAATCCTCCACTAACACTTGACCTAGAGTTGGTTAGTAGGTTTTCATTCCTATTAATGCCATTGCTCAAGGTGAAAAAAGACTTCTCTAAAAGATGTAGGTAAAAAAATTTCTCAATCTGTTGATATTACTGGCAAGAGCCAAATGTATTTTACACTTTTCTTTCTTTTAATTAACAAAAATTTCCTATTACTGAAGACCAAAGTGTTGTAAGAGAGAATCAATTCAACCTTCACATGTAGTCAATTGGTAATATAATTCTGAAAATTTTACGTTTATGCTCCGAGTTAGGCACAATACTCGGATTGGCCCTCTATTGTCCATATATTATGTTTGAGTCCATTATGTCAAAGACTGCTTGAAGCCATAGTCAACGAATGAAATTTCGGTTCAATTCGTCGGTTTGCCAAGGGGCGAAATCTAGCGAACCGACGAATTTCGCCGGTTTTTCGTCAAAATTTGGATGATAAGTATTGCAAATTCGGTTGACTGATTCAAATCAATTAAATGTAATAAATATTTGGGTCCTACACAAAAGTTAAAACAATATGTTACCGTCAATATCTATACTTTTTTATTATTAATTTAATCGATAAAGTTTTTTTTTTTTTTTTGGTGGAAATAGGTTCATTCATTAGAATAAGAAGAGGGGAACAAAAGCTAGCTCAAGCACAAGCACAAGCACAGCTTGAAGCCAAGGGGAGCTCACAGGCCAAAAGCACCTGGAACCAAGAGAGAGACCACGTAGGGCCAAAAGAGTCCGCAACTATATTAGTAGAGCGCGGGATATAGGAAAACAAGACCATGAGGGGTGGAGCAGCAAGAGCCAAGATATCAGCCACCACAGAAGCCGCAGCCAGAGGAACAAGTAAACCATAATTAAGTGCTTGAATGGCCACAAGACAATCCGATTCAATAGAGATTCTATGAAAACCAGCGTCCAAAGCACTCAGAAGTCCTTCCTTGATCGCATCAAGCTCACCAATCAAACTAGTAGACATAAGCATCTCGTCCGAAATTGCAAAAAAGATGTCTCTGTTACTAGTCCTTCCAATAAGACCAATACCACCATGAGTAGCAGATTCTGGAAAAGCTGCATCCGAGTTAACCTTTAGCCAGCCCTCGGCAAGGAGAGACCAATCCATAGATGGAGGGATGGATATTGGAGTCGGGGTAGAGCTCCAGACAAACGAGAATTCGGAGTATGCCGAATGAGCCTTTGAAATTACCTCTAGAGGATGTAATTCAACTCCATTAAATATAAAGTTGTTTCGAGCAAGCCAGATAGACCAAAGCAAAAAAGAGGCTTGACTGAATTGATCTGAAGCAAGTCCCTTATCTCTATTTCTGAGATGACACCAAGCAGAGAGCCAAGCAAATAATGAAGAGTCCGAACCTGGGTTTAATACTTGAGAGAAGTGGGAGCCAAACCAAATAGCCTTAGCATATGGGCATTCAAAAAACAAGTGTTCAGTAGATTTTGGAGCATTACCGCAGCGAGAGCATGTTATGTCAATGGGGATCTGTCTTCTAAAGAGAGCAGTAGTTGTAGGAAGTCCATTCGCACACATTCTCCACAGAAAAAATTTAACCTTTGGCAAAGTTGAAGAATGCCAGATCAACTTCCACACGGATGAAGAGAATCTCTAATGAGAGCGATGATTTGAGGAAGATGGTTGATTTCTAACCAACTCTTGCTGATCATTATACAACTTCTGGTATGTACTCTTGACCAAATGTAATCCAATTGAAGAAGGACCCCAAACTTGACAGTCATAGCCTCTTATCCTTGCTGGTCGAATTTTAGCGATGGAAGTTACATCTTGAGCTCTAAAGAGGGTTTGAAGAAGAGGAAAGTTCCACCTTCCTTCGCCATCAAGTAGATCTTGGACCATAGATATTGGGCAATTGTGTGGTTTTTCTGAAAGAATACGGTAGTTTGGATTATCAGGGATCCAAGGATCGTCCCATATGTGAATAGAAGCGCCATTACCGACGTTCCAGATTAAGCCTTTGGCAAGCACATCTCTTCCTACTAACAAGCTTCTCCATATATGAGATGGCCGGTGTCCTGAAGAAGCACCCAAAAAAGTAGATCGAGGGAAATAAATGGCTTTAATAATCTGAGCCCACCATAAATTAGGTTCAGCCCACAGTTTCCAGGCTAGTTTTGACAGGAGAGCTTTGTTATGGAGAGCAAAATTTTTAAAACCAAGTCCACCATGTAGCTTTGACTGGCACAAACGATCCCAAGAGATCCAATGGATCTTACCACCAATAGAGTTGTCACCCCAGAAGAAACGAGCAGAAGTTTTCCTGATAAGATCATGGTGCTTTTGAGGAAGTAGAAGATGAAGCCCAGCATAATTGGAAATAGTGGAGGAGACCGAATTGATCAAAACTCATTTTCCAGCATAGGTAAGAAGGTTCCCTTTCCAGCCGGCAATACGAGAGTGCACTCTATCTTGTAAGTCATGTAAGAAATCAGTTTTCTGTGAAGGGTAGTCCATCGGGAGGCCAAGATATTTCTTTGGAATTGCTCCCAGCTGCATTTTTTAAATTTTTGTAAACCATCTCCTCCATCGACTTGGTGTACTAGGACTAAAGAAAAGAGAGGACTTTGTTCGGTTAATCTATTGACCCGATCCTTTACAAAAGTAATCCAAACATTCCTTTAATCCATGTATTGATTGCACTGAAATTTCAGAGAAAAGAACTATGTCATCAGACAAATAGTAGATATGATAATCTAGGTGCTCTATTTTTAATGCTGATTCCACGAACCAAGCCTTCAGCTGAAGCATAATCTAGCAAATGGCATAGCGCCATAGAACAAAGATTAAATATAGCTGGGGATAAAGGGTCACCCTGTCGGATTCCTCTTGAAGGAGATATAGAACCCTGCAAAGTTCCATTAATGAGGAGGGAAAATGAGACTGATTTGATGCTGGCCATGATGAGATCAACCCAAAGAGAGTGGAAGCCTAACCGAAGCAGCACCTGATGAATAAAATGCCATTCCAAACGGTCATAAGCCTTCTTAATATCCACTTTAGCTGCCAAGAAATGGGTCTTACCTCTGCGTCTCCCTTTGATGTAATGATACATTTCATTTGCAATGAGGATATTCTCAGAGATGGAGCGTCCAGGGGTAAAGGCTGTTTGGCGGGGATCTATAAGGTTGGGGAGGATGCTGGCTAGTCTGGTTGCAATTACCTTAGAGAAGACTTTAGAAGCCACACCACAGAGACTAATTGGTCGGAATTCCTCCATCGATAAAGTTGAAATGCTGAGCAAGTGAGGTCATATCAATCTATAATAATAAACACCTCATCACCATTTTCACTCTTCTTCTCGTCTAATTCTCTACAGGTTTTAAAATGGTCGAAACCACTCAGCGGACCAGTCACCATCATTGCTACCTTTGCAAGATTCAAGCACTCTGAGAAGACGAAACAGAGGTGAATGAAATAGAGAACAACGAACCAGGGCCTCCTCGCTGGACCAGGCACAAGGACCAGGTTGCAAGTGTGCCTAGTCCAGCGAGGAGGACGAAGAGGAGCTACAAATGTCGGCTTATCACAGGCCATGTGAAGAAGCCCATCTTTCAGGTGCTCTGGTAGAGAAGAGAGACTGAAATCGGAGACCTTGTTCCTACAGCCTGATCTACTTTGGTTGTTCTGATTGTCGAGAAGGAGGTTCTGGGGCTTGAGATCTTGGTGGGCGTCACTGTTTTGGTGGCTGTTCTGATTTTCTCCTTGAAGGTTGCAGACTTGCAGGTGGCTTGGAAGCTTAACCTCCTCGTCCATGACAAGATCTCAACGATATTGCCCTGTATTTCACCAAATCGCTGGAATATCATCGATTTTCCAACGATATTCCGGCGATATATTTTAAAGTCGGTCTCGGTGGTGGTTTCGGTTTGGCCACCACCGAGATGGGCGAAATTTGCCAAGTTTCACCAAACTATCATTCCATGGCCATAGTTAAATTTTAAAATATGACCAAATTACCCTTTATTTGCTAAAATGACTCAAATGCCATTTAGCTAAAATTAATCTTATGCATAGAAATATCTTCTTCATTAGTTAAGTTGAGCTACTAGATACCACCTACCGGTACCGCCTCTTACGCTTATTGACTAGGGCTTTTTGTTCATTGGTTAGGGCTTAACGGTTTGTTAGATTTTAGAATTATTTGTAAAATTGGAACAATTAGACTTTATTGAATAGGTTTTTTTTTTTTTTTCCCATTGGCTAGGGTTACAACAACAACAATAAGCATTGTCCCAACTAAATGGCATCGGCTACATGGATTATTGCCTTCCAATCAGTTTTGTTTAAGGCCATACTAGATATAAGGTCTAAGCTATGCATATCCTTTCTCACCACTTCTCTTAAGGTTATCTTAGGTCTACCCCTAACTCTTCTAGTTTCTTCAATCTGGATTATATCACTTCTCCATACAGGGACATTTATAGGTCTTCGTTGAATATGGTAGTGCTACCTCAAATGACTTTCCTGAAGTTTATCAATATCATTAGCAAAAAGCATACACCAAGGGACATCGTCTTGAATGTCTTTGGTAATTCATCCATTACAAGTGCAAATAAATATGGGCTTAAAGTTAATCCTTGCCAACTGTGATTAGAAATTCATTACTTTATCCCCCCACTGTTCTTACACTTGTCATTGAATCATCATACATATCCTTAACTATGTCTACATATTTACTTGCAACACTTCTTTTCTCTAGTACTTGCCATATTAAAGCTCTAGGAACTCTATCATAAGCTTTTTCTAGGTCTATAAATACCATATGAAGGTTTTTCCTACACTCTCTATACCTTTCCATAAGTCTCCTAATTAGGTAAGTAGCCTCCATTGTAGATCTTCTTGGCATAAACCCAAACTGGTACTCTATAATTGTGGTTAAGTGTCTCAAACGGGTTTTAATTACTCTCTCCCATAAATTCGTAGTATGGCTCATCAATTTAATGCCCCTATAGTTATTAAAGCTTTGAATATCTCCTTTATTTTTATAAATTGGAACCAAAATGCTTCTCTTCCATTTATCTGGCATTTTTCCTATACTCATAATCGTATTAAACAATTTAGTCAACCAAATTAGTGTGCGGGTTTCTAAGTTCTTCCATACTTCTATTAGGATTTTATTAGAACCTTGTGTCTTTCCTAGTTTCATCATTCTTACTTTTTTTTACTTCGAACATCAAAATTCTCTACAAATATATTCGAAAATTTGTGCCTTGCGGCGAATGGTGTAATTGTCTGAATCAAAGGTGCTTGAACCATGCTCATTTAGTAGAGAAATAGATTTTCCATCTTTTCTTAATGTCCTCATCACATACTAATACTTTACCATTGTCATTTTTAATACATCTAACATGGTCAAGATCTCTACTCTTCCTATCCCTTATTTTAGCTATCTTATAAATAGATTTTCCCCTTCTTCCGTGCCCAACTTATTGTATAACTTTTGATACTTCTTCTCCCTTGCTTTTCCCTGAATTTTCTTAGCTTCATTTCTAGCAAACTTATACCATTGAAGATCTTCAACATCTTTAGTTCTTTGCAATGATTTAAAACTAACTTTCTTATTCTTAATGGTAGCTTGAGCCTCACTATCCCACCACCAAGTCTCTTTATAAGAATGAAGTTTTCCTTTTCATTCACTTAGGGCCTGTTTGGTTACATGAGTCTGGAGATTTCAAATATCTAGAGATTTCAAATCTATAGATTTCAAATCTATGGAGTTATAATTTATAAAATTAGATGTTTGGTTGTGGAATGAAATCTGTGGATTCATCCTAAAAAACTATTTAATCGATGTGATTTTTGTGAATGTGCAAATGTATAGCTTCTTTAAAATCTCTGGATTTCACCCCTTACCCATAAATCTAAAGATTCACATTTTTAGTGTAAAAAGGTGAGTCTCAAAATTTCATGAATCTAGAGATTTTTACAACCAAACGGTTATAATTCTTAGATTCATGAATCCAAAGATTTGGAATCTCTGGATTCATGTAACCAAACAGGCTCTTAGGACATCTTTAGCCACCTTCTTGATACACATAGCTATCTCATTCCACATCGCATTAGTGTCTCCCTCAAATTCCCACTTTCCTTGTTTGACTACTTCATTAGCGAAGGATTTTAAGCACTCTCCTTTCGAGTTCCACCATCTTATCATTGGATAGTTAATCTTGCATCTTTTATGAGTTTTTGGGGTTAGACACATATCCAAGATCACAAGTTTATGTTATGCAGTTAAGCTTTCCCCTGGTATCACCTTAAAATCCTTGCACAACAATCTAGCAGTCCTTCTAATTGGAAGAAATCTATTTGGCTTCTATGATGTGCACTTTTGAAAGTAATCAAATGTTCATCTCTCTTTTTTAAGTAAATATTTACAATAGATTGATCAAACACAACAACAAAGTCTAAAATTGAAATCCCTTCCTCATTCCTCTTTCCAAAATTATATCTTCCATTTATACTCTCATAGCCTCTTTGGTCTTTTCCAATATGTCCATTTAGATCACCTCCCATAATAATCATTTCTCCTTGACGAATTACTTGCATTATTCCATTCATATTTTACCAAAATTCTAACTTGACTTTCATCCAATCCTACTTTAAGGTACATATGCACAAATTATATTTATAATCTCTTTCTCCATTACAAGCTTGATAGCAATAATCTTATCTCCCACTCTTTTAACATCCGCCACATCATTCTTAAAATCTTTATCCACTATTATACCTATCCTATTTTTATTAGTTTTATCATCAGTATACCAGATTTTAAAGTCATCAAACTCTTTAACTTTTTTACCCTTCCATCTAGTCTCTTGAATGCATGCTATATTAATCCTTATTTTCCTCATAACATCTATCAATACTAAGCTCTTACCTGTTAAAGATCCTATGTTTAAAATGCCAATCTAATCCTAAGTTTTTTGACTAGTTTTTTTACCTACACTCCACGACACAGAGACCATTGCCTTCTTATCACCGCATCCGGGCGTCGATGCATTCCATTGCTTACAGGAGATGCCCTAGCTAATCATTGCCTACTTATTGCTACATCCAGGCCATAGTGTAGCGCGTTGCTTCTTTTGTCGGGGAACGCCTTAGCATAATATTTATCATATAAGGTCGAATCCATGAAAAAAATGTTTGGCTAGATTATTCCCATCGCCGGCTGCCAACTTGACTCACCAACCCGCCTTTACCTAGGCTTGGGACTGGCATCATAAACATTGGCGGAGTTTGTTCATTGGTTAGGGTTATTTGCTAATTTTTCAAATCCTAAGAATACAAATCAAATTTCATTAGTAGTGCTGGCCATCAAAACTGTAGCTGTGCTATCTACAACAGAAATTGTGGTGAGGGGTACTAAGGTCATTTTCCCTTTGGCATTAACACCCTTGGAACCTTGTTAATTTTGTTGGGACCCGAACGTAATGTATGGGCAATAGGGAGCAACCTGAGTTAGTGCCTAGCTCAGGGATGTAAACGTAAAAATTTCTATAATCATCAAATACTTCTCCCCTGAATCACAAAGGAGAGCTTCCTTGTTTTCAATCTCAATCCTTAAGTCTCCTTGGTAAAGTTCCTCTTCCTCTCAAGTGTTCCTTTTGAGTAAATTATGCATGCATCCATTGGAGTTGCATGCTATTACATCTACAACTCTTTAGTATTTTTTTTAATATTTTATAAAACCATTTCCTGGTGTATTTTACACCAACTGGCCCAAAAAAAAAAAAAAAATTACACCAACTATACCCTAAATGTGTCCTAGACCCTAAAAGTCTAAGTGGCAAGTTGCACATTCTATTCATTGCTCTCTTCATTTTTCAAAAAGGGATGAGACAAAACTCGACTAAACATACATGTCCATATTATCCCCACAACAGCATGGATCAATTTATTTAATCAGGGATAAATGAGAAACATTTAGCTTCCAAACAGGTAAAAAGTACTAAAAGCTTCGTGTGAGTGATCTCAAGAGTATGAGATCCGCCATCACTTGAATGGTTGTTGGGTGCCTAATATCTTCCTCAATGTTATTGACAAAACTATATCTTATCATCACTGAGCAAAACATAATCGTTCCCTGAAAATGGGGAGATATTGAAAGAACATAAACCATGATTTCATTGTAAACTATTGAACTAAGAATATTTTTATTATATGTCCTGATATGGAGAGATTATGATCAGACCGGGTTCATACCTGGTCCGACCCTCGACCCCGGTTGAGACGGAGAGAACCGACTCGCTCCTGAGCGAACCAGATCTAGAAGATCGCTTGCTGAAGAAGAAAGCTTACTTGGCTGCAAGCGTGCCCTAATCCTACTTATGGATTAGGGTAATTACCCTAATGATGGCAGACTCGAATTGACGGCTGCGGATAATCATTACCGAAGGGATAACCATCACATAACCTAAAGGTTATCTCAGGAGTCCTCTACTAGTCCAAACTAGTAGAAGTCTATTGCTCAACGGATCTAACAGTTAAGATCCAACGACTACCCGAAGAAGGCTCAAGTGCATCCAACGAAGGAGATTCGAAGGTACACTCTATATAAACCTCACTACCATACAAGGTGAGGGGATCGAAAAGAATACTATCTGAGACTCAGGTTCAGATACATACTGATAGACCAAAACTATCAACGATCTACTATCTAGATCACCTTTCCCAGTTCTTCATTCCTTAGCTCTGCGCTTCTAGCAGAGCCGTTTGTGATTAAGTTCATCAACGGACATAGCCTTCGGAGGTGGACTCCCGACCCCAGCGGTCGGGCCACATCTGACGCTTTCGTTTTGCAGGTCATCACGAGGATATTTAAGGGCTGAGCAGATTTTGGACGCATCAATTGGCGCCGTCTGTGGGAATCAACTTGAAAAGCCATGGTGACTAGATCAACAACCCGCTGCAGAACGCAATTCCGGTGTTCAGATCCCTAAAGTGAATAATCCAGATATTCCCCAGGAAAGTCAAAAATCCTATCGTGGTAGATGGTGGCCAGGGAGGACGTAATCCTCCTCCTGATACACTCCAAGATCAATTGGATCAGGAAAAGATTCAACTCTTGGAGGTGAGCCAAGCACTCCGCATGCTCACCAGACGAGTGGTTTTGCCACAAGAACCTGATCAGCGCGATTCAGGGAGACGTGCATTGCCACGTGACCAGAGATTGGCTGAAGACCGGAATATCGATCAGAATTTTCGTGAAGGAGACCGAGGACTTAGGAGGATTGATGATCAACCGAGGCGAGACGATCGGTTCGACAGACCGCAAAAGAGTACAACTGATTCAAATACAAGGTTGGATACATGGGTAAGAACTCACTCACCCACTGTCAGAAGAACCGTTCATGATGATCGAGCAGTTCACGATGAGCGGAATGCTCGGGAAGGATGGGCTGTTTGTGATGATCGAGTAGCACGGGATGATCGTGTTAGTCGAGGTCATGATCATATTGCTGAAGATCACCCGACCCAGATTGGTCAGGAATTGGCCAACATCAATGAGAAATTAGGGCAGTTGGCTAAGGGAAGAATAATCGAGGATATTTACTCGGTCATTCGGAAGACTCCCTTTGCCGAGCCAATTGCGGATATTCGGTTTCCCCGTAACTTCCGTTTGCCTACCTTTTCAACATTCGATGGCTCCGGAGATCCAACAGCTCACATCGGCTATTACCAACAGACCATGGCAGTTTCGCGAATTCTGATGAAATTTTATGCAGGGTTTTTGGTTCATCTCTCACTGGAGCAGCACAAAAGTGGTTTTCGAACCTCCCCTCTGGAAGGATCTTAAACTTTGACGAATTTGCGCGCCAATTCATAGGGCGATTCCAGAGTGGAATACGAGTCAAGAAAACGGAAGAAACCTTGTTTACTGTCAAACAAGGAAAGAACGAATCAATCAGAGAGTTTCTGAAAAGATTCAACAAAGTGACGATGGAGATAGAAAATTTGGATGAACAAGTAGCCAAAACTGCTCTATTCACGGGACTCACTAATCGGAAACTCCTGGAGTTATTACTACGGATATGCCTGCGACTTATGCTTGAGTTGGTACGGAGATGCCGAAGCGTGCTGAAGTCATGGAGATTCTAGATGCGCGCCAAGGAGATAATAAAGTCTCCAATAAGGAAGAGAAGGCTCTGAGCGAAGCGAAAGCCAAAGAAAAATGTCCGTGATCGGGTTGGAAAATTTCAGGCTTGGCGCCAAAGGTCCCCCGGTAAAAGTGAGTACACTCCATTGAATGCTCCTCGGGCTGATATTTTAAATATCCTCAAAAGAAAAAATATTTTAAAGTGGCCGCCTAAAATTCTTTTGAAACCCGGAGAGCAGCAGGATCGAGAAAAATATTGCCGATTCCACAAGGACTATGGTCATTATACTAATGACTGTCGTCATCTAAAGGCAGATATTGAGAGATTAATATCTCAGGGACATCTGTCCAGTTTCATTAGCAGAAGAAGGGAGGAGCCACGTGAGCCACGTGCGGCTGCTCCTAAAAGGGATCGTTCGGTTAGTTCAGAACGATCAAGGGAGGCCCCGAAGTCTAAGAAGGGCAAGGAGGTGATTGAAGCTACTCGGTCACCAATCCTTACCATCTTCGGGGGACCAGAGCCCGAATCACTCCGGAGTCTGAAAACAAAATCCAAATTTGTTGGAACCGGAGAGACGCAGCAGCGGAAGAAGCTGAATGGTGAAGATTCTATCACCTTTAGCGAGGAGGACGAAAGAGATGTTTGTTTACCTCATGATGATGCTATAGTCATCAAGGTAGAGATTGCACGACGGGAAGTGCATAGAGTTTTGATTGATACATGGTCTGCAGCTGACCTAATTTCTTACGAAGTGTATCAAAAATTGAAGGGGGATCAGGACTTGATGAAACCTTCATCCACACATCTATATGGTTTTGCATAGTCATCTGCAATGGCGGAAGGATCGGTCCAGTTGGATTTATCCATTGGAAGTTTTCCTAAGGAAACAACCGTCCGAATCAATTTTTTGGTGGTTCGGGAACTGCCAGCTTATAATATGATCCTCGGGCGACCATCTTTATCCAAGATAGGTGCTATTGTTTCGACAAAGCACCTGAAGATAAAATTCCCGACTGATATGGGAATTGGTCAAGTCTCCTCTGACCAGAAGATCTCTCGGCAGTGTTACGTTGCCTATTTAATAGACAAGGAGGGCCCGAGGAAGGTAACTGCCCTGCCTATAGAAGTTCGAGATGATCAGGAAGAGACAGAGATGCAAAGACCCGAACCAGTGGAGAAGCTGGAACAAATCCAGCTGTGTACCGAGGATGAGAAAAAGATTACTTATATCGGGTCTGAACAACTGGAAGAATTTAAAGATGAGTTGAAGTTATTTCTTTAGCAGAATAAAGATGTATTTGCATGGTCTCTGAGGACATGCCCGAATCGATCGGGCCATTGCAAAGCACAAACTCGGATAGATCCTAAGGCGAAACCAAGTGATACGAGAAAAGAAGAAATTTCTCCATTGAAAAATATGAAGCCGTTCGAAGCGAAGTTGAAAAACTTAAGAATTCTGGTTTTGAGTGCCCAACTTGGTTGGCCAACGTGGTAATGGTAAAAAAGGCGAATGGGAAGTGGAGGATGTGTACAGACTACACAGATCTTAACAAAGCTTGCCCAAAAGATTGCTACCCGTTGCCTCGGATTGGCCTCTTGATAGATGCGATCGCAGGATATGAAACTTTAAGTTTCATGGATGCCTACTCAAGGTATAATCAGATCCTTATGAATAAGGAGGATGAGAAGTATACGGCTTTCATGACTGAATCGTGAAAGCTATTATTACAAGGTCATGCCTTTTGGCCCGAAGAATGCAGGAGCAACATATCGGGAGGGCCGTCAACAAGATTTTCAAAGAGCTGATAGGAAAGAATGTTGAAGCTTATGTTGACGACATGCTAGTGAAAAGCTTTACAAAAGCAAATCATATTACAGACTTGACTAAGGTATTCTCAGTACTGCGGAAATATCAAATGAAGCTAAACCCAGAAAAGTGTGCCTTCGGAGTCTCCTCGATCAAATTTTTGGGCTTCATGGTATCACAGAGGGGAATTGAGGCTAATCCTGCCAAAATACAAGCTCTGATTGATATGGAGGCTCCCAAAACTATTCGGGATGTGCAGTGTTTAACAGGGAGAGTTGCTGCTTTAAATCGATTCATCTCCAAGTCTGGAGAAAAATGTTTGCCTTTCTTCAAGGCACTTAAAGACCTGAAGGGCAGTAAGGAAGCGAAATGGACTAAAGAGTGCCAGAAAGCTTTCGAGGAATTAAAAGAAGCACTAGGACAACCACCGATCCTATCCAGACCAGAGAAGGGGGAAATATTACAGCTATATCTAGCGACATCCCTTTCAGCGGTCAGTGCAGTACTTGTTCGTGAAAAAGATAAAAAACAGTGGCCGATTTACTATGTAAGCCACGTGTTGCTAGATGCGGAGACAAGATATTCACAGATTGATAAGCAGGCTTTGGCTCTCATGATGGCCGCCAGGAAGCTAAGGCCATATTTTCAGGCTCATCCAATTGAGGTATTTACAACTTTTCCTCTAACTAAAGTTCTTAACAAACCTGATTTGTCTGGAAGGATGGTGTCCTGGTCGATTGAACTCAGCGAGTTCCAAGTGAGCTTTAAGCCCGGAACTGCAATCAAGGCTCAGGCATTAGCCGACTTTGTAGTAGAAACTACTACTCCAGTGGAACCCACCATTGAGGATCCCATTATACCAACCACTTGGGAGGTATATGTGGATGGTTCGAGTAATAAAGATGGAGCAGGAGCTGGAATTCTATTAAAAAGTCCAGCAGGATTTATTATTCGATATGCTTTGAGATTTGCATTTGAAGCAAGTAATAACGAAGCAGAATATGAGGCTCTGACAGCAGGACTTCGGTTGTCAAAAGCATTATCTATTGTAGATGTTACTATTTATAGTGACTCTCAACTTATAGTCAACCAAGTCCAGGGGGAGTATGGTATTAAAGAACCACGCTTGCAGAAATATCAAGAGATAGTGCAGGCATTTCAAAACCAATTTCGGAATTTGAAGATATCTCAGATTTCGAGGAATGAAAATTCAGTGGCAGATGAGCTATCCCGACTAGCCAATGCCAAAGAAAAGAATCTAGACCCTTCGGTCTACATTGAAGAGATAACTTTTCCAAGTTATCATGAGAAAGAAATTTCTTATATTGAAGCAGAACGTTGCTGGATGGATCCGATAATCGAGTATCTAAGGGATGACAAATTACCTGCGGATCCAATAGAGGCAAGGTTGATCAAGATTCGATCAGCTAGATTTGTCATTCAGAATGGGAGACTATACAAAAGATCTTATGCTGGACCCCTTATGAGATGTATAGGCCTCGAAGGAGCAAAATCAGCTTTGGCTGAGGTTCATGAAGGAATTTGTGGAGCTCACATGGGTGGACGGGCCCTGGCTCACAAAATTCTGAGACTTGGGTTATATTGGCCTAAGGTCCAAGAGGCTGCTATGGAATACGTTCGTCGATGTGGTAACTATCAAATTCATGCTACAAAGATTTCGAAGCGCCCGGCGGAAACTATGACTTCAATTCTAAATCCCATTCCCTTTGCGATGTGGGGAATTGATATCATGGGCAAATTCACCAAGGCATCAAAGCGGACGGGAATATCCGATAGTAGCAATTGATTACTTCACAAAATGGGTTGAAGCCAGTGCACTGGCAGCAATTACTGAGAAAAAAGTGGAGAAATTCGTGCTTGAATCAATCATATATCGCTTTGGGATTCCAAAGATTATCGTCACTACAATGGTACTCAGTTCGACTGTCCGCAATTTGAGCAATTTTGCAGAACATATATGATCGAGCATCGTATGTCCTCAGTGGCATACCCCCGAGCAATGGACAGGTAGAGGTTACTAACCTAACACTACTGGAAGGAATAAAGAGAAGACTCGAAGCTGACAAAGCTTCTTGGGTCGAAGAACTTCATAATGTACTATGGGCTTATAGAACTACGGTTCGAACACCCACAGGAGAAACTCCATTCAGGTTGGCATATGGATCCGAAGCATTGGCACCAGTGGAGATAATGGCGGGGACATTACGGGATCGTGAGTTCGAGGAAAAAGCAAATGAACAAGGACTGCTTGATAGTCTTGATTTGTTGGACGAAGTTCGGGCAAAGGCAATAGCACGAACTCAACATTATCAAAGAAGGATAGCGTCTCATTATAATACTCGAGTGAAGAATCGTCGGTACTTAGCCGGAGATTTGGTGTTGAGAAACACCCTAGCTTCCGACCCGCGTCACCAAAGAAAATTGGATCCTTCATGGGAAGGACCTTATATGGTTGTAAAACTAGTTGGTTCAGGAGCTTACAAGCTGAAGAACATCAACACCCAGAAAGAGTTGGATCGTTCGTGGAATGCCAGGCATCTCAAAAAGTTTTATCCTTGATGATGATTTCAATTTTGTTCGCGATGTAATCATTTTCAACTCAATCAATGCAATTTTTGGCTTTCAACAAACTATCTTTTGATTGGGGGGCATCATACACTACATTCAAGAACAAGATCCAACTATAAGGCATCGGATGAAAATTCGTGTGGGTCCTTCAACACTTATGGAATTTTTTCGGACTTTCTTAAGTCGAGGCATCGGATGAAAATCCGAGTGAGTTCCTTTTGCAAGGCGTCGGTTTGAAACCCGAGTAAGTTCCTTCAAGACTTATTGAATTTTTGAATTATCCTTAAGTAAAGGCATCGGTTTAAAACCCGAGTGAGTTCTTTCAAGACTTATTGTATTTCTCCGGAAATCCTTAAGTAAAGGCATCGGTTTAAAACCCTAGTG
Source organism: Hakea prostrata (assembly GCF_041222555.1). Lineage (NCBI taxonomy): Eukaryota > Viridiplantae > Streptophyta > Magnoliopsida > Proteales > Proteaceae > Hakea > Hakea prostrata. The sequence goes on along the minus strand of NC_142602.1, from coordinate 52,272,233 downwards.
AGTTCCTTCAAGACTTATTGTATTTCTCCGGAAATCCTTAAGTAAAGGCGTCGGTTTAAAACCCGAGTGAGTTCCTTCAAGACTTATTGTATTTCTCCGGAAATCTTTAAGTAAAGGCATTGTTTCAAACAACTAAGACCTAATGCAACAATGATTCAAGTGGCTAGCAAAGTTCAAGATAAAGTTAATTTCTTATTTCTTCAAAAGATCCAAAGAGGCCAGTATCAAAACAATTACAAGAGTTGGATACAATCTTCGGTCAAAAAAAAAAAAAAAGAAAGTCATCATCAGTGACTGTCAGAAGTTATACAAGATCGACACGACTTTGCTAGAACAAACATATGAGTCAACCATTGGAGTGGATTCAAGGTAAAGAAGAGAAGAAATGAGGATTACAAAAAATATTTCGGTATGCATAAAATCCTCCGCAATTTCATACTCTTTGTCCAGTTTGTCCAGGAGAAATATGGTCCTCGACCAAACTCGCATTCAAGACAAGCTCGTCATAATTGACTTCTTCCAGGGGAGAATAAACAGGAGAATCTTCTAGATAATGCATAATATCTGGATCGGAAGGTGGAGGATCAATCTTATCCTTGGTCCAGTCGGGAGGAGGAATACCCAGGATGGCAAACAGCACTGTAGGGAGTCGTATCAAAATGAGGATCCTTCCTTAATATTGATTCCCATACTTCGTTCTCACCATCCCGGTACGCCTGCAAGTTATAAGCATTCAGCATATCAACAAAGGGCTTACTAAGTAAATACTTGAAGACGCAGGCTCTGCGAACATCAGTTGGAAGGGATTCGGGCAAAGGAACGACAGCTTGCCTTTCGGGTAATGTTTCAGATCCTTTGGCTCCCGACTTTCCAACTGTCCGCTCCAAAGAGCCGGATCTTCTCCCTAGCATCATCCAAGTCCGACTGAAGACGACCAATCATCGAATTTTTTTCTCCTGCCACCTCCCAAGCTAGATTTCGAAGGCGAGCAATCTCAACATCTTTAGCTTCAGAGATTTCCCGAAGCCTATAAACTTCATTGCTCAACCTACTGAGCCTAGAAACTACTTCCACTTGGTTGTGGAAGTTACCAGCAAGACTCCTGCTAACAACTTCCGAGTTAAGGAGCGAGAAGAGTAATTTTTCAGAATCGAGAGGATAATGAAGAAAGACTTACATCACCAAGTGACTTCGTAAAGACTTCATCTGGAAGTTTGGAAAGAACTGCGCTCTCAGAAGTCATTCGAGCAGCAGTACACCATTCCAACGCTCTGTCAAACTCGTTTGACACTAATTCAGGCGAAGGATGAGAAGGATGAGCTACACCAAGAGAAGGATGAGCTGCATCACTTATCAACCGACGGCGCTTCCTAGTGGCAAAATCCTCCGACTCGGAAGGAGAGGAGGAGGATGCCAAACAAGCATTAGAATGGGAAATAGGAGCAGCACCTGCTGGGACCACACCTTCATCAAACGCCAACATAGTTGCCTCAGATGCCCGAAGAGTCTCTTTCGGGGGTACACCAACAGTCTCACCAGCAGGGGCGTCGGCAGCACCATTGGCAACGGAGTGATCAAGATCTTCCTGGGAAAGACGAGCGATCACTTCGGGCAAAGGAGGCGCAGGGATGGCATCAATAGAAACTGTGGGAATCTGACTTGAAGATTCACCGGCAGCAGTCGCCTTACGCTTGGAGGATTCACTAGCTGAAACCACCTCACTGGCCCCAACCACCACTGACGGAACGATTTTCTTGCAAGATTTTGCTCTGATAAAGTTCGGGTTGATCTTGGGAGCCACTATGCAAACAAACAAGCCGTATCAGTACAGAAATCAAATGACGACAACAAGAGGGAAAACCCTAGTTTTTTATCACTTCCGACAAAACCAAATAACTAAACCCCAAGTATAACTACTGTGCAGTTTACTCAGGGGGGAAGTGGGGAAAGAGATGAGTAATCAAGAAACTCACTTGTTCAGAAGTTGATAGAGCTATTGTTGGAGTACGAGGAATACGGAAGCAGGCCAAAGGACGAAAGGTCGCTTTAGCACTTTAGCAAATCTAACTTGTAGATAGCACAATAGATGGAGGGTACCCATGAAGGCTTTAAATAGCCTCAGGTACTAAGACGACGGTTGAAGGCTAAGGACAACCGACGACCTAGATCAAAATGACGCTTCGAAATCCGCAGAAAGCAAGATCAACGGTCGGAGGGATGCCACATGGAAACATGTGGAAACGAGCACCTGACGCAGAGATACCTCCAATCGTCGCACCGCCATTAAAATAATGGATGTATTTCCGATTCATTGAAAACAGTGAATGGTATACAAAAGCAGGAAAACGTTTGAACTTCGCAGAAGGGAAACGTGCGGACTTTGCAATAAATGAAGTGGTGGGGAAGATAAATGCATCTTTCTGAAATGCATCTTCACAATATTTCTACAAGATTATTATTCGGCGGGGAATGTAAAGTTAAGTGATAAGTTTTATCATTAATACTTTGATATTCAAGGCAAGATTTCGGCAGGAGACGGGGAAATATAAAGGCCAACATGAAAAAGAAATGTCTATTCATTAATTAGAGGGTAAATCTTTACAAAAAGATAACTCCCTAAGCCTTTTCTTCATTGTTGCCCGAGGGACCCTGGTCGGGAGGACTTTTCTCAGGATCATGAGAAGAGCCTTCCTCAAGAATGGCATCGGCTGAGTCCTCTACAGCAACAACTTGAGACTCGGCTTGTGATTTCTCCTCTGGAAGTGCAAGCTCGTCAGCCAGGTATGCCTCATATTGAGGGTCAGCTGGAAAAGGATCATCTTCTTCCTGAGCCCAGTCCAGGAGATCCATACCAACTTTCCCGAAGACCTCTTTGTGGCACACCTCACGAAAGGGAGCAAGTGTCGAAGCGCAGGGATTGATCCGAGAATTCGCTCCCAAACGTCGTTCTGCCCCAAGCGATAATCTTGAATGTTGTAGATACCTAGCAGCTCGGAGAAAGGTACGCTATTCAGGTATTTCCGAACACACTCCTTCCGAAGCTCTGGCTTTATATGCTCGGGCTTGCTAGGGATCGCCAACTTCAGATGTTCTTCGAGCTCCCTACTTTTGAATTCAAGCCTGTCACCAAACAACGTGGCAGCTGCTTTTTGCTTCCTAGCCTCGCGCTCGGCAGCAGCGGCACGAATCTTCGAAGCTTCGAGGGCCTCCTTGAGGGAGATCACTTCTTCCTCATGCTTTTGCTGCAGCTCCACGGCAGCTGCAGTCAGCTGGTCTATTTCAGAATAGGCCTTGGCCAAATTCTCTTCACAGGTTTGCAGCAAGGAGCTAGTGCGACCAACCCGGCCCAATGCTTCCATGTGTTGATAAAAGCTCAACACAGCATTCCTGGGAAGGCGGAAAATATCAGAAGAAGTCATAAGAAATTATGAAAAAATAAGTAAGCAAGAAGACCGGTACCTTGTAGATTGACTAACAAGGGAGGTGTCATCCAGGGCTTCAAATTCCTGGCGATCAGAAGGAGCAAGACTGAGGGAGCTCCATTCTGCAGCTTTCTCAGGATCCCGAGTCACCCTGTCGGTCAGCTTCAGGGTCCACTGGGGGGTGAAGACCTCCTCACAATCCGTTGAAGCTTTGGGTTTTTTATTGGAGGAAGCATCAATTGTGTCATGCCTCCTTTTGGTTCGAGCGGAGGAAGAGATATTGGACCTCTCCACCATCGGTTTTTTCCCTTTACCCGAAGCATCAGCCACGGGCCTGATATTCCTGATACCCCTATAAGAGGGGTCGGGAGAGGGAACAGAAGCCTCTTGATCTATGGTCAAGGCTCTGGGTGATCGTTGCTCGGCTGTCACAACGGCCCTAGCGGCCTTCACCCGCAGGCTCTCAGGGTTCATTCTTGGGGGCATTACAAAGAAGAATGACAAGAGTCAGAATTAAAGACATATCACTTCAGTAAAATTAAAGGATGGTGGTTAGAAGCTCACAATGAGCCAAGCCCCAGTACTGAAGGATGGAGTTATACTCCACTTCAAGTCCATGTATCTCTTGATACCATGGAATGGATTTGATCTTCCTGACGGCCGCCTCGTCTTCTCTGGATAAGGGAAGGCCTCGGTTATTCTCGGAAGAAGAAGTACACCTCCTCCAGGCGGTTGGAAAGTTAAGATCTGATGGAGGCGCTCGACAGAAAAAGTATCGTTCGCGCCATCTTTTGTGGTTAGAAGGACAAGTTCCTTTGACAAGGATGCTGCCCCTCCAATCAAGTTCAGCCTTATTGCGTTTGGACAGAAAAACCCATCCGGGAGGATGGGAGATAGAAAGAACATGAAAATGTACAAAGAGAGAAAGAGATGGAGTAATGCCAAGTTCAAAACACAAACCCAAGAAGCCGACGATGAGACGCCAGCTAGTGGGGAGGAGCATTCCGGGACAAATATTCCAATGATTCAGAACTACGGAGAACAAAGGATTAAAAAAGGGAAAGCGAACCCCGCTTTCCAGTGCATCTATATACAGAGAAAATTCACCTGAAAGGGTTGAATCAACCCTCTCATCAGAGTGGGGAGCCCTAACCTGATAAGAGGAAGGAAAATCAAAATCTTGGATAGCTGAAAGAAGGGTTTCCTCATTATAAATGGAGGGAACAGAGCCAGGTCCACCATCGGACCCGGAAGTTTGAGGCTGCCTAGAAGACTCGACAATCTTGGAAGATCCAGACTCGAGAAGGACAGGAGAAGTTTCGGTTTTTCTTTCTAAACCTTTTTGAGAAACTTCAGCAAACTCGCGCCAAAGGACAGTTAGGGTTTTGTTATCACTATCCGACTGTTCGGGAGCAGGAGAAGCAAAAGCCTCACTGCTATTACCAACACTAGGTACCAGAGAAGCCCTATCGTCCGCCATTACTTGTTTCAATAAACTACAAAAAGAAAAAGACCAGTAAACTTACTGATTCAGTGAGGCGGAAGCTTGAGAGCAAGAAGGCGCGAAGCAGACAACAAAGGTTCAAGTTCCAGAAAGGAAGAATGAAACCTAAGAAGACAACAAACCGCTTTTAAAACTCCCGCACGAGTGTTCAGGAATCTGAACGATCGAGATTGATACGGAGAGATTATGATCAGACCGGGTTCATACCTGGTCCGACCCTCAACCCCGGTCGAGACGGAGAGAACCGACTCGCTCTCGAGCGAACCGGATCTAGAAGATGGCTTGCTGAAGAAGAAAGCTTACTCGGCTGCAAGCATGCCCTAATCCTACTTATGGATTAGGGTAATTACCCTAATGATGGCAGACTCGAATTGACGGCTGCGGATAATCATTATCGAAGGGATAACCATCACATAACCTAAAGGTTATCTCAGGAGTCCTCTACTAGTCCAAACTAGTAGAAGTCTATTGCTCAACGGATCTAACAGTTAAGATCCAACGACTACCCGAAGAAGGCTCAAGTGCATCCAACGAAGGAGATTCGAAGGTACACTCTATATAAACCTCATTACCATACAAGGTGAGGGGATCGAAAAGAATACTATCTGAGACTCAGGTTCAGATACATACTGATAGACCAAAACTATCAGCGATCTGCTATCTAGATCACTTTTCCTAGTTCTTCATTCCTTAGCTCTGCGCTTCTAGCAGAGACGTTTGTGATTAAGTTCATCAACTGACTTAGCCTTCGAGAGGTGGACTCCCGACCCCAGCGGTCGGGCCACATTTGACGCTTTCGTTTTGCAGGTCATCACGAGGATATTTAAGGGCTGAGCAGATTTTGGATGCATCATGTCCAAACAAAATGATGAGAATATATGAAGATAGATTTCATTTTGATCCATGGGAAGAAGACATCAGCTGTTAAAGTTGTAGTTTTCAAATACTATCACATTAAATTGACAACCAAGACTGATCTGAGCATGATCTAAACGAATACTAAATTGAAAGTTTTTACCCAGAAAGAAAAGATTACTAAACTGCAATTACTTATTTAATTAAGATTCTCTGATTTCACATATCAGCTCTCCAGAACTTTTGGACCAACCGTACTATTCCTTCTTGGTCAGACCATTTTTGAAAATCACACCAAGAAATTACCGTTACCAAGAAGGATCCATAGAAAGGACACCCAGGTACGACAAATCCATAATTCATATATATATATTCTTGACTTTATCCATTTTTGGAAAGAAAAAAATAGATTCTATCCATATGATCTTCATCTCTTTCATTATTGTTTCTTTCAAGATATTCCATTCCGTATAGATTAAAATAGTTTATGGGAGTGATTATTTAAAGTATTCTTAAAGCTGTCATTTGAACATCCCAATCAAACAAATCCATTAATTTTCTCTTGATTTGGATTTTGTATCATATGAGACCCTGACAAGCTGTTCTTGATTGCGAAGTACATAGAGAAATGACTTCCCTTGGTTGTGTTTTCATTTCCCACTTGCCATCTTTTGGGCGCCATTGAACCAATAAGTATAGACCATTGTATTCGATTCATCGGTTTTGAGTTTCAGTCAATGGTTTAGGTCTGTGTTTATAATCAATGGTTTTTTGTTTTTCTCTTTTTGGTGTTAACCCACATTGGACTCGAAATTGATTGATAAAGGATTCTATAGGGACCAACTGTAAGGGTCAACAACACAAGCCCAGACTTACTATAACTTGCCAACTAGTAGTAATTGGTATATACTAAAAAAGGTTGCGGATTTTAGTCAAACCCTTGATTCATGGATTTGTATAGCTATTCCATGGTACAATAGTCTTGAATTATGGTCAAGATTAACTGTTCGACTAGACTTGACTTGTCACTTTGTAGGATATTGTCGGTAAATACAAAGTAACAATGTTAAAATATGTCAGCAGTAGTATAGTCAAATCATTGATTTCCTAGACTTGTTTAGTTATAGCCACTTGTTAGGCATGCTTTCAAGGATTTGGGGGGGTTGTCATTTTACATTTCTTGTACATAGAAATATGAACTCTGCAACTTAGTAATTTTTCTTAATAGATTATATGATAATAAATAAATAAAATTTGGGTCATCAGAAATTGAAGAATCTATTTAAAAGAAAATCTCCTAAGAGTAAACTATGGGATACAAAAAACTAGGGGAAATAAGGAGATTTGGTAGTCTAATTCACTAAATCTTAGACAACTTAAGCTTTAAACAACCTGTAGCAAGAAAGTGTGCGCAGTGGTCTGAAGACCTACTAATCCATCTGAAACAAATTGAAGAAAAAGAGATAAAGATAGAGCTTGAATATCCTCAAGGATACCAGAAGTTGTTCAGTCGATGGGGGCAGGAGCATTGTTGAGGGTTGCAACGCAACCAACAGTTTGAGAAGATGATGCACTTGTCAAGTTGGAGTCTAATGCCAAGTTTGAGAGCATCTCTAATAGATTCAATGTCAACAGCAGCTGCAAAGGAACCTCATGAAACAAACATACCCTTGGCAGCAATAAAATTTAACATAGGATCCCAAATTATACAACCTTTTCCATTGAACCACGTTCCACTAGACCATGCACCATCTGGGAAGATCTTACAATGGTTGCTATCCTCTAGGTGGATTAAACTAAGAGGGGCTATGATAGAGGCCTGAAAACTGATTTGGACGTTGTGAAAAATGCACATTCAGCAAGAGGTAAGAGTTAAAAACAGCCAGAGTGCTATCAAGTGAAGGGATGAAGCCAACAAATGATAGCTTTAATACGTGTTGTGAATAAATCACCCATGACCCGGTTCGCGCTGGTCCAACCAGGATCGATCAATGGTTCAAACAAAGTACGGAGTCAACCCGAAAGCCATACAAGGATCTAATCCTGACCACCGGATTTAAAGCGTTTAATCGACGGCTAAGAGAAGATAAAGTCAATAAAAGGAATCTATAAATAAGGTCTGAAGAATGTACAGAAGGTAAGACACTCTAATTCACCCAATCTACCTACACTTTTCCTGCCTTTAGTCATTCAAACACTTCATAAGCTCTAAGGAGCTCTACAACCTAAAACCTTTGACACTCATTGACTTGATCGTCGAAGACGGAGCGCTGATCCAGCTAGTCGACTCCATTTCTAACAGTCCTTCTTTATTCTTGCAGGTTATGGTGGATTCAGATCTAGATCAAACCAAATCTGAGGAGTTTGGTGTAATTTACGGTTCATAGATCCCAACGATTCTGCACCAACATTTGGCGCCGTCTATGGGAATAACTTTCAGATCAAAAGTTATGATGCAGTCACCTGAGCAATAGGAGGAGATGCCAATGAACAAAGTAGTAGAAACTAGTCAAAGAGAGTTAAGAGGAAAAAATCCAAAGAGGAAGATGAAGAAAGCAGCATTACCGCCACTAGCTCTAGCGATGCTTACTCGTCAAAAGCAAAAGGTCCTTGGAGATCGTTCCCCTCACCTCCTTGAAGCTCATAATCAATAGGAGAGACAACTTTCAGAAGCACCTTCTGCAACATCACAACCTGGATTCGATCTGCATCAAATCTTAACTCAAATGGAACATGCAACGTCAAATTTTGGATACACAAAATCTGATGAAATCATACATCCAACAAATCGGAATTCCAAAAACAACCGGAATTCCAGTACCAACTTTACTAGCAGAACTCAGAACTCCTCTTTCTCGAGTTGATACCATCCTGGACCAAAATCCTCGAAAGCAAAAGTTGAGCCAAATTTGGAAAATATCAAATCTAATCAAGGAAGGTTGTGGAAAAAGTTCAGATCCGAATTTTTATCCACTAATTTTCAAATTGGAAGATCAAATTTCAATTGGAGAAGAGAGAAGAGATCGACCAAGCCAAAGCAAAAAAAAGTAGAATTCTAGGAAACCGAAGAGATTGAAAAGAAAAGATACAAAAATCAGTCAGGAGCTATTCTGAGGTTCATGGATCTGAGATAAAATAAAAAATTAAAAAAAAAAATTTAAAATAAATTAAAAAAAATAAAAAAAGAGATTTCGTATTCTAGACGACTAGATCCAATGATTGGCAAATAAGGAAAATGAAGAGAATTTGGAGGAATCTATAGATCAAAATCCATTTTCGAAGGATATAATGATGACTCCATTGCCACACACTTTCAAGCTCCTAGTGTTCACAATGTATGATGGAAGTGCTAATCCACTAGAGGATGCTAGCCGGAGTTTCAAAAGCTTTGAAGTGCTAATCATTCCCCTCTTCTCTGAAAGGCCCTGCAACAACCTATTATTTTTACTCTAAAGCCAAATTCGATTGGAAGCTTCAAAGATTTAACCAAAATCTTCTTGTCATGCTTCCAAAGTAGCATGAAAAGTAGAAAAACAACGGATAATTTGGCCAAAATTCACTAAAGGCCGGGAGAATCAGTTCGCAGCTACATGAAGAGATCCAATCAAGAATCAATCCATATAAAAAATCTGAATAAAGCAGTGGCTCACGATGCGATGTTCAAAGGTTTGATTGACGATCACTTATTAGAATTCCTAATCATGAACAAGCCAGCAAACATTGCAAAATTAACATCACGATGTAATCAGTATACAAACATGAAGGAAATTCTACAAGCAAGGAAGGAGAGTGATAGTGATGATAATGGAAGCAAAAAGAAAAGAAAGTGGAACATTATGATCTTATTAGAAAGATCCGAGGAATAATAAGAATTATTCAAGAAATGATCAACAAGTCAGAAAAGATGATCCATGACCGGCTCCAGATCAATATATGCCTATGAACTCAAGAAGATTAGAAATTCTTATGAATAAAAAATTCATGAGATGGCCTACGCCAATGATCGCAAGAGTAGAGGAGTGAAATCCAAATAAATTTTGTAGATTCCACAAAGATCACGGGCATGATACAAACGATTGTAGGGTTTTGAAAAATGAAATTGAATGTCTAATCAATCAAGGACGTCTGGATTGGTATGTACAAAGAAGGAATGGAGGACAAAAAAGAAATGGTGAACAACCGAGGAAGTGGAATAACAGAGGATCATAGAGAGAAGAGCAAACAAAGAAAGATTATCAATCCGATTCTCCACTTGAAGATCATGAAGGTCAAAAACCTCAACAAAAGCAGTTGCCAGTCATGACGATACTGGGGAGCATAGATTTGAGCTCAATTGCAAAGTCGAGAGCTCATGCGTCACTGTATAGAATCTCATATTGTCCCAAAACAAATTAGAAAAATGAAGGATATAATCTTTATAGAGGAAGAGATGTCTAGAATTCAAGAACCACATGACGATGTAATTGTGGGGATCATTGAGGTAGCATATCGTGACTTTCACAGAGTTTTGGTTGACAAAGGCTCCTCAGTGGGTATTATGTCATATGAAGCTTTCTTGATGTTGAAACTGGATTCTTTAAAAATAAAGCCATGTGGAACCAGACTATTTGGTTTCTCTAGAGAATCCACTCCTGTTGAGGGAACTGTCGAGTTGATGATTACGCTTGGATCTCATCCTCAAACAGAAACGATAGTGACAAAATTCTTATTGATCAAGAATTTGTTGGCATATAATATGATTTTGGGTAGGCCAACTTTGAAAGCGATAGGTGTTGTCATTTTGACAAGACACCTAAAAATGAAATTTCCAACAAAGTCAGGTGTTGGAGAATGTTGTTCTGATCAGAAGTTTTCCATACAGTGTTATACGACATTTTTTAAGGATTCGAAATCCCAAGGTGAGGCTCTAGCCTTAACTATTGAAGTTCTGGATAAGAGGGATGAAGAAAAGATCTAGAGAGGTGAACCAATAGAAAAATTGGAAAAGATTTTTCTCAAACTCAAAGATCCTGAGAAGGGAACCACGATAGGAGCTTAACAGTCTGAATAGGACAAAAAGCAACTAACAAATTTTTTTTGAAAGAATGCGGATGTGTTTGCATGGTCAGCTAAGGATATGCTATGTCTGAGCAAAGAAGTGGCGGAGCATAGCCTCTGGATCGACAATACCATAAAGCCTATGAAGCAAAAGAGAAAAAAAATTCTCATCAGAAAAACACAAGGCCATAGAAGTCGAAGTGGAGAAGCTCAAAAAGTCGGAATTTATAGAGCAAATTGAATGCCCAAAGTGGTTAGCAAATGTGGTAATGGTGAAGAAGCACAATGGAAAATGGAGGATGTGTGAGGACTACACAGATCTGAACAAGGCTTGTCCAAAAGACTGTTATCCATTACCACAAATTGATAAGCTGATAGACGCAACCTCAGGTTAACAAATGTTAAGCTTTATGGACACATATTCTAGTTATAATCAGATACTTATGAAAAAGGAGGATCAACCCCATACAACATTTATGACCAAATGAGAAAGCTATTGGTACAAAGTGATGCCTTTTGGCTTAAAAAATGCCAAAGCAACATATCAAAGGGCAATGAACAAGTTGTTTACTGATCAGATTGGTCGTAATATGAAAGTATATGTAGATGATCTCTTGGTGAAGAGTAAAGTCAAACCTGATCATTTGCCTTATCTAGAAGAATGTTTTGATGTCTTGAGAAGGAATGAGATGAGACTTAACCCCAAAAAGTGTGTCTTCAGGGTCTCATAAGGATAATTTTTGGGGTACATGGTCCCTCAACGGGGCATAGAAGTGAAACTAGAAAAGATAAAAGCTATATTGGATATGGAACCCCTAAGCAGTGTGAAGGAAATTCAAAGCTTGACAAGGAAAATGCGCACCTTTCTTCAAAGCGCTAAAGAATTTAAAATGCACAAAATGAGTTCAGGTGGACAGGAGAATGCCAGATTTCTTTTAAGGAGCTGAAAAGGTGATTGACCAGTCCACCAGTGCTATCTTGGCCGGTTCTAGGTGAGGCTTTACAAGTATACCTATCCTCTTAGACAACAGAGCGCAATACTAATTCAAGAAGAAGGTATGCATCATAATCCAATATATTGTGTGAGTCATACATTATTAGATGCTAAAACTAGATACCCCAAAATTGAAAAGCAAGCCTTGGCTTTAATAGTAGCCAAGAAGCTTAGAACATATTTTCAAGCGCATTTTATTATTGTTTTGACTAATTGGCCGTTGAAGAAAATTCTTCATAAGCTTGATCTTGCTGGGAGATCGGTATCTTGGGTGGTAGAATTGACAAAACATGATGTAGATTACAAACACAGAACTGCAATAAAAGCACAAATCTTAACAGACTTTGTCGCTGAGAGTGTCTCACCACCCATGGATTGAGGAAATCCCAGTGAAATTCCTTGTAGATGGATTCTCCATGTTGACGGCTTGAGTCACTCTCAAGGGTCAGGAGTAGGATTGATTCTTTAGAGTCCAACCGCTTTTGCCATTCACAATGCACTTCACTTCAAGTTTCCTACTTCTAATAATGAGGCAGAATATGACACTTTAATTGCAAGAGTCTGTTTAGCCAGATCATTGTGTGTGCAAAAAATCGAGGTCAAAAGTGATTCTGAGTTAGTCATCAACCAAGTCACAGGAGTATATGAGGTGAAAGGTGACATGATGATCAGCTATCTGAAGAAAGTGCTTGAATGCAAAACATGGTTCATGGAATTTTTTATATTAAGGACACCGAGAAGTCAAAATACGATGGCAAATTCCTTAGCAAAGCTTGCTTTAGCGAAATTTGCCTCTCTCCCGCAAGCGGTGTATATTGAAGAGTTAAGCTCCCCAGCATACCTAGAGCTTGAGATAATGGAGATTGATAGTGAATTATCTTGGATTGATCCTATAATAAGTTATCTTAGGGATGATACTTTGCCTGACCTTAAAGATAAGATCAACAAAGTTTGTCTTAAAAAGCAGATTACTTTATAAGAGAATGATTTATGGGCCATTGTTGAAATGTTTGGGACCATTTGATGCACAATATGCGCTAACAGGGGTCCATAAAGGAATTTGTGGAAGTCATATAGGAGGGAGAGCTTTAGCTAATAAAATCCTATGACAAGGATTTTATTGGCCACAAATGCAATCTGAGGCAATGGATTACGTAAAGAAGTGTCATCAATGTCAGATCCAGGCTCTGATATAAAAACATCCTACTGACCAATTAACACCAGTTCTCAACCCCATACCTTTTTCTATGTGGGGGATGGACATCCTTGGTCCATTTCTTGTAGCGGTCAATTTCTTGTAGCATCAGGAGGAAGAAAATTTGTTGTAGCAGAGATTGACTACTTCACTAAATGGGTAGAAGCTAAAGCTTTGACAACGATAGCTACAAATCAGATGGAGAAATTTTTCAGAAATAAGGTAATATTCAGGTTCGGTTTGCCCAAAATTCTACTTATAGATCATGGTGCATAGTTCAACTATGAGAGATTCAAAGAATTTTGTGCGCATTACTACATAGAGTATAAAAATTCATCCTTTGCTTATCCCTAGTGTAATGGGCAAATTGAAAAAACAAATAGGACTCCTTCAAGAAATCAAGAGGAGACTAGATGAAACAAATACTTTGTGGGAGGATGAATTACCATATGTGCTCTGGGCATATCGAACAACCTCTTGAACTCCGACAGGGGAAACACCTTGTAAACTAGAATATGGATCTGAAGCTCTTGCCCCAGTTGAGGTAATAGCAGGATTAGAAAGGTCAGATGAGTTCAACCCATAAATGAATGAAGAAGGTCTGAGAGCAAACCTTGAATTCATAAACGAAGTCAGAGAAAATGTATTATACCGAAATATAGAATATCAATGAAGAACAATAGTTATTATAACGCACGGGTCAAACCCAAATCTTTTAGAGTTGGTGATTTGGTTATGAGGAAGAAGTCAATTTCAGATCCTAGAAACTATGGAAAGTTGTCAGCAAATTGGGAGGGTCCCTACATTGTACTCAAGATCGTCAGCTCAAATACTTATTGGCTCAGGGATCTACATGGAAATCATTTAAGACGACTTTGGAATGTAATTCACCTCAAGAAATATTATTAGTAATAAATGCAAAAGTTTTTCTTTTTGAGATGGTCTTCATACTTAGAATCATCCTTGCCATTTTTTCTAAAGTCTTCTTGTCAGCCACATAAGGCATCTCATCAGCCATAAAGGCTTTCAGCAGCCATTTTTTCTAAAGGCTTCTCGTCAGCCACATAAAAGGCTTCTCATCAGCCATAAAGGCTTTCATCAGCCATTTTTTTCTAAAGGCCTTCATCAGCCATTTTTTCTAAAGGCCCTCATCAGCCATTTTTCCTAAAGGCTCCTTATCAGCCAAATTTTGCATAAGGTTTTTGATTAGTCATTTCTACAAGAGCTGATAGTCAACCATGATCAATGTACTATGTAAGCTATTCACACAACTTCTTTAGGGTGGAAATCGGTACAACACACATGGAGAAGTGGCAAATTTTGTGCAAAAGTTGTACTCTTATCTTAACAAAATCGGCGATGAAGATACAATAAGTGATCAAAGGTGTTGCTAAGATATCACTGATTGTCTCAACAAAATTACAATATTAAAAAAAAAAGAGAAGGACAAGAGAGCAATATCAAAGGAAAAGTGGTTTCATGACTAGGGGTCAACATTTTTCTTCTTCAGTAGAGTCTTCACTAATAGATTCATAACTTCTAGAGCTAGAACTTCCATCTCCAGAGGCATCTTCACTTTCGGATTTCTCAGAGGGGCTGTCATCTTCAGCATGATGAATTTTGCAAAGGGAAAATAAATTTTTGGTTGGGAGAAAGTGAGGGGGAACTCTTTTGAAGTCTAGTTCAGGATGAATTTTAAGCACTTCACTCAAAGTTCAGGATGAATTTGTAGCACTTCGCAGTAAGTCTTCAACATGTTTCTACAAAACCCATGAAGGCAAGATTGTCCCTTGCTTGACCAATGGCTTCTGCAACAACCTTCATAGAGTCTTCATATTCATTGTGTAGCTTCTCCTTTTCCTCCTCAAATTTATTTTTGTCTTCCTCTAAGGCTGCTTTCTCCTAGAAGGTGTTATCCAAACTGACATACAAGTTGTCTCTCTCAATCTCTAGATCAGCTTTCTTTTGAGAAAGAGAGTTAACAACTTCTTGTAGTTGTATGTTTCCCGCTTCCAAATTGGATTCTCCTCTTCAATCCTGTGAAGTTTCATTAACAGCTCATTCCTCTCTTTTTCAAAACTTTTGACCATGCAATGGCCCTATCTAATCTTTGATGATACTTTTCTTGCTAATAAGTGGCAATCTTGGCTCTCTCCAAAGCATTATTCTTTAAGAGTTCTAATTGAACCAACTCTCTACTTCAAAATGGAAGATTTTAGGTTGGAATTTCCCCTTGCAATTCAGCACAGAGGTCAGAACAAGGCAAAATCCTCATGTAAAATATATTTCTTCCTTCTTTTTGGTGGCTTCCAATCTGCTCTCAGAGATACTTGGATTGTTTCTGAGACCTTGTACCTCATCAATTAGTTCAAAATTTCTTTTGGTCAATTCCTAATTCTCGATGGAAAGGACTTTCTCCCTCTCCAGAACTTCCAAAAAAGCATTGAAGGCAGCCCCAAAACATCTGCAGAAGAAGAAAGAAAGTAAACCAGTAAAATTAGTTGACAATAGGAATCAAAAGGAGAACTAATAGTAAGTCAACATAAAAGAAAATGAATTTTTACCCTGTGAGAATAAAGGCCAAAGTCACTCATAGTAGTAATTTCTCTCTTGTCACGAGGGATTCTACCCTTAGTTCCCCATTTGTGAGCGACTTCCCAATTCCAATTGGTCATATGATTCTCTTTAAGATTTCAGGTGGGCTTAAAGAGATTACTAGAGTCAACAACACTTTGGATGTCATTAAAAAGAGCAGGATTAGCTTGATAATCAGCTGCAATATTAGCAATTTCTTGATCAGAAACTAAGGCATCATCATTAGAAGTAGGCTTGTAAACGGACCAGATTCGACTCGGATACACCAGTATCCGAATCCGATTAGCAAATCCGCTATCCGAATCCAAATCGAATCCGAATCCGGAAAAAATTTAGAGAAGGCATCCAAATCCGAAATTTTATCGAGTATCCGATAATAATCCGATCCGATAAAATATCCGATTATTGATTGATAATTGTCACTTTTTTACATTTTTTATTATAAATTTCTAATTTCTGATTACCGAATACCGCTATCCGAATCCAATTACCGGTATCCGAATCCGATTATCATCTATTTTTAAAGAAAAAATGTTAAATACTTTACTCTATCCGGATAAAAATTTATCTGGATATTATCCGATCCGATAAGCAATTATCCGAATCCGAATCCGGTTGCTTAGGGGACGGATACGGATATTTTTCGGTAAGAAAATTTTCGGATACGGATACCCTTAAACGAATACGAATGCGAATTCGGAGGCGGATTTCGGCTATCCATTTACAGGTCTAATTAGAAGCGACCTGGAGGTCGACAACTTCTGCTGCAAGAACTTCTTGACTACCAACTTCAGCGGAAGGTTGAGCTTCAGGTTGGATTTGCATATCTAGAGCATTAGGAACAACATTGGGAGCAGGGGGAATAAAATCTAGAAAAACACCAGAAACATTTGGAATGACATCAGGAGCATTTGAGCATCATCAGGAATGTCTGGGACACCAATATAGAGGGCTAAAATGTTGGCAGAGACATTATTTGATGTGTTACCAAGAATAGGAGGTGATCTATCAATATTGTCTTCATCAAATATTTGATCAACAATTTGTTCAATGATTTCATTGTAGCATAAGCATCAATCTCTTCAGCCATTTTCTCAATATGATCAATTATATTTATAGAAAGGTCCTCACCTCTTAACTCCTGATCCATCATCTTCTAGTTCCGAATTTCTCTCATGAGAAGTATGGTCTTCCCCAACGATTTCATCAAGAGGGCAAAATCAGACATGACAACATTTGATAGAGTTTCCAAAGAGCTGATTGTAGGGACTTCAATTTCATTGAGAGAAGGATGAACTGGGGAGGGAAGAGTGGAGATTTCATGTTCGAAGGACTGGAATAATTCAGTTGCCCCCTTTATATTCCTCTTCTCTCCCTTAGGAGTCTCTTTCGAAGGAGATGAGGTTTGAATATTTTTGCTCCTCTTTGAGTAAGTTAATTATTGGCCTGAGGAAGGCCCCGTAGATCGTAATTTTTTTTTTTGTTCCACTCTAGTGGTCTCAATCTCATCACCATCGTCAACTTTTTCACAGGCTCCAATTTCTTCATCAACTTGTTTCTCCTTATCGATGGATTTTCTTCTCTTACTTCTTTTGGTCCTTTTTCCCTTTAACTTGGAATGGTCAGGCTCTTCGCCAAAATCATCTTTATCAAGTCCTTTACCTTTAGAACTCTTTCTTGTTTTTCTCCTCTGGGGCGCAGTTTCAGCTTCTTTTTCAGCATATACCACCTCTTGAATTTCAACAATGTTGAGGGCTTTCCAAGTTCCAACCCCTATAAAAAAAAATATACAAGTACCAATGCAAAAGAAGCAAAAGAATACATTTAAGAAAATAGAAGAAGAGAGAGAATATACTTGGCAGAAGAAGACAACGGGCTAACTTGTCATCGGCTTTGAACTCATTTACATCGAGTTGCTCTCCAGAGGGAAACAAATCCCAAGTCTGTTGATCATATTCACTTAAAAGGGGCCTCTGGTTAAAGGGAGTTAAGGATTTTTTTTCATATGGAAAGCCCATCGAGAGTGGAAATTGGGGAAACAGATAACACAAAGGAAGAACTTTTCTTTCCAGCCCTTGTTGTCATGTGGAATTGAAGAATTGGCAAAAATAGAACGATTGTCCAACTCAAAACTGATATTGGTTCTTCTTGAAAAATGCAAAAAACCACGTTCACTACGATCTTTCAAGGTTTGGTGATTCCTAAAGAGATCAATAGAGGGATGGCATCCCATCTTCTAAATGAATGCACAAAAGCAGTTAATGAGTCTCCAACTATTTGGAGTCAATTGACAAGGGCATATTTTGTAATAATCAAGAAGGGATTGAACCCAAGAACTGAAAGGAATTCTAAATCTAGCTTCTAAGCACTTGAAACTTCATCATGGGCGTATGAAATTGGGTCCCAATCTAAACTGGGGGCTTGACTAGGAGAATGACCAACAAAACTTCGTTCTGAAATAACTTTTGAGCATATCACAGTTTTGAGAGCAAAACTGGGACCAACATGTGTCACACCCCACCCGCCAGTATCGGTCCTGCCCGACAACCCATGGGTGCGATTTGTCACAAGATCCACGGTTTACCATCAATAATAATACATGCAAGCAATAATAATCAAGAGCAAGAGTAAATTCAACTCATTTAAATGAAATTTAATACAAAAGTCCAAATACTCCAAGGATGAAGCAAAGAAAAGAATCAAAGTAATATGTTCCAAAAATGGATTGAGATCAGCAGAAGCAAAAGTTAAACTAATTTAGTTTTATTCTTTTAGCTCTCTTTTGAGCGAGGGTCTTCTCTTCTAATTTAGCAATGAAGGGAGCCATCCAGCTCTCCTACACTAACCTCTCTAAGTGTTGAGCTATCTGTTTTCTTCTGCCGTCAATGGGTGCTATAAGTGCACTCTAAGCATCTGCAAGAGGCTTCATGACATACATTTCTATCTCCCACTGACGTTGCCACAACTTCTTCACAAGAGTCACTCCAGTCATATGGAATTTCTTCCAATCCAGTATACCCATCTGTATAATATAATTTAATACACAAAAGGAATGAGTTCTAACGAACTCAGTAAGGACACACATCTCACATACATATCGGCAATTTATTAGGGTAAGCACATATATAAAGAATGATATGCAAATATATGTATGCAGTTATAAATCTAACTATGCAACTCTCTATATGGCAGCCATGCTTTAAGATATAACACCAGCCCTCCTTTGAGTAGGTCTAGTCACTTTGACCTCACGGACTGGTTACCTTTATTGAGATCCCGGGTAAGGGGTTCAGTTCTCATCAATCAACCATGGCTGGGGTTTAGGTCCACACTTTTTCACCACGATCATTGGCATGAGTACTGGTGCATGTCGGAGTTTCTAATCCAATGCAAGGTCATATAGTAATATATTACATGTAGTCCAGATACTTCCCCTATGGCACCAACCAACTCAGTTCAGTATCCTTCTCTACCTAGGAATGAGAACCCTCACGGACTAGCTACTGCTGTTGGACTCCATTCCCTAACCCTATGGTCATCCACATATTGTTTGGGCGGATGCTCTCATGACCCCTCATGACTCCCAGCCGCTCATTGGATGTCCATGAGCCCAAACTCTAATATATGCAACCCTACCAATGTATAATTAACAGTGGACCACTGAATCTCTGCACTGACTGGCTACCGTTGTAGGATGAGGCAGAGTCACGTCACCATCATCACGGTTCATTCGGCTTCAATACCCCTACTGAAAGGGTAGTAGCATGTATGGGTACTTAACCATGCAATCTAGACTCACTAGGTATGTCATCCAGCAACCATGATAGTGTTGAGGGCATCAATGGGCAGTGTCTCATACCACAGCTCCTGATATCCCAAACAATGGATACCCTCCACCATAGTTACAACACATCATAACTCATCATTTTATATTCAATCATTTAACATCATAAAATAATGGAAATACATCTAAACATGATCCACAATATATATTCAACTACAATTCATTGAATCGTACTATTACAACAAGTTATAAGAACAATGATGTATGTAAGTAATCAAATAGTTCATCATAGAGCATATCATTGCATATATATAAGAGTGTGTCCTTACCTATAGATATGTAAAAACTACTGTAATTGCAATCGAATCTCACAATTAGAAAGTCTAGAGAACCTCAGAGATTACCTAGAATAGAGTTGTAAACATACATTAAAGACAGACGTCAAAATAGAGCATCAACTGGACTGTTCTAGCCACTGTGGACCAACTAGTTGCTTGGGGCGGTTGGTTGTCTAAGCAACTGCTCCTGTTCCAGACTACTTCTAAGTCCGAAATTCTGACTTTTGATCTCAGAATTTTAATCCGCGATGATCTAGATCCGAATTTCATCCTTAAGAAGCCTACAACACAAGCAGAAACCTAGACCCAAGAATTTTAATAATTCAATATTCACATCATCTCCTTCAATCAGATATATCCTTTATTCGGATGCAATGATCTGTTTTCGGACATGATCTAATCAAGATCACTAATGGGGAATAGAACCATCACATAAAAACTCTCAACCAATCTAAGGAGGATGGATCTACACCATTCAAAGAGATGATGAAAGAATAGAAAGGTTACGTGATCAACTTATCTCCACTTGATTTGCAAAGCTGACGAAGGATTGGTCTACTTCACAAACTACACTTCTTTCACCTTCCAGCACATGTTCTCTGCCTCCTAACTATCCTCAGCTGTATTCACAAATATAATAATGAGTAAAAAGGTCGAGATTGACTATATATAGAAGACTGGGGGAAGATAGGGTTTAAACCCCGCAAGCAAACCTAGGCAGTCACTTGGGGCGGTTGATTGGTCAATCAGCCGCCTTAAGCAACCGCCCCCTAGTACTTTTCAGTACTTGGGTGCTTTGCTCAAGTGGTTGATCCCAATTCAAACCTAACCCTAAACAATATGTGAGGGTGATCTTACCTTGATTCCGAATATCATCAAACACACATTGACTCCGACTAGTGGTCCACTTTCCCAGTCCATCAGGGTTTCTACGGGTTCTTCTTCGGATTCCCAATAAGGCAGGTTCTTCATCAGCAAATGGGCGTGGATCATGGACTTCAATCCGAATAGTCCACAATTTATTTTTGCTGGATCTTCGGGTACTCGGACCTACAATACAGATATCATCGGGTTAGAAAAATGGGGTTGTTACAATAGGACTATCATAATGATCCGTGAGATAGAAAAGAAGATGTTTGAATACTACTCAACAAAATGGTAAAACGGAATGGTAAAATAAGTCACAGACAAATAGAAAAAGCATAGGTAAGTTGAGAAGATGAAGAAGAAAAAGGGCAACAGTGGAAGTAAATATAGGAAGCAAAATGACATGATTGGAAACTCTTAAGTTTTGGAGGGAAATATACACCAATTCAAATCAACAGTTACAACTGATCCAAATCAACGCCTAGGTCGGATCACCTGAGTATTGGAACAATGCAATTGAACAAGTGGAGAAAACGGATAAGTCAGGTAAAAGATATTAAAACCATATGTCAAAAGATCAACCGTATCTGCGAAAATCATAAATTAGTATTTATGAAGGGATGGAAAAGCCTGACAGGACAAAGTCTTGAGCATGACTCAAGGTAATTCTGGGGGCTAAGCTTTATCTTTGAAATGATTACGAAGATCAAGCATTTCCCAAGGTAAGAAAAATATATTTCCGAAGGAGTTTAAACCGCCAAAAGTTGAAACTCAAGATTCAAAAATTAATTTTAGTGGTTTCGGAAACTCAAATATTGGTAAGTCCAGGTTATACCACGTGGATGGCAAGTTTTAGAATTAGTGTCCAAGATTAAATGATTGAAGAGAAATTCAGTTGAAGATTAGCTTTGATTGAATCCAGTATTCGTTGATGAACTCTCCAGCTCATAGAAGAACTTGACAATACCCGATGAACTCCCTAGATCAAGTGATGAGCTTAGGATCCTTATGAACTCTATGATTCAATAAATTGAACTTAGGATTTCTGATGAACTCAGTTGACAAAAGGATGAGCTCGGAAGTTTCGATGAACTCCACCAGGTTGAAAGATGAGCTCAAAGTTTTTGATGAACTCTTCCAACTAAAGGATGAACTTAGCACTCAAATGATTCCTCTTGAGTGGAGATGAGCTCAAATATTGAAGAATTCTTATAGCTCAGATCAAATGAGGAAGACAAGTTTCAAAGTCAATCAAACAAAGATAGAGCAAAAGGTTAAGAAAGGAACTTAAACCTCCTAACTAGAGTTTCAAATTGATCTCAATCTGATCAGTAGGTTTGGGGGCTCGTGTTGTGAATAAATCACCCAAGACCCAGTTCGCACTAGTCCGACCGGGATTGATCAATGGTTTGAACAAAGTACGAGGTCAACTCGAAAGCCATACAAGGATCTAATCCTAACCATTGGATTTCAACCGTTCAATCAGCGGCTAAGAGAAGATCAAGTCAATAAAATGAATCTATAAATAAGGTCTGAATCATGTACAGAATGTAAGGACACTCTAATCCACCCAATCTACCTGCAATTTTCTTGCCTTTAGTCATTCAAACACTTCTTATGCTCTAAGGAGCTCTACAACCTAAAACCTTTGACACTCACTGACTTGATCGTTAGAGACGAGCGCCAATCCAGCTGGTCGGGTTTTTATTTCCAACAATCCTTCTTTATTCTTGCAGGTTAGGGTGGATTCAGATCTAGATTGAACTAGATCTGAGGAGTTTGGTGTAATTCACGGTTCATAGATCCCGACGAATTCTGCACCAACAATATGGATTTACATACCTACGAAAGAAGGTTTGAAAGGATATTGCTAACTTAAACACATTTGTCCCTGAAAAGTATCAGTGCAAGGGCAGAGAGGTGAAGCTTTCCAACAAGCTTTTGCATGAGCACATTGAATCAAAGCATGGATAGAGGAGATGGACTAAGATTTCAGTGAAAGAATGCCTGGTTTGTAGCAAGGATGTCATGTCCACAGCACCAAAGAAATGTCTTTAATTTTTGGGAGATGGCCATACTCCAAATGAGGTTCCAATATCTGTTTGGAGAAGAAGATGATGCCAAATTGGATAGTTCACCATCAAGTGCCATGCCAGTCTTGTAGGCAGACTTTACAGAGAAAGTACCACTGCAATCTGGAATCCCATAGAAGCTATGTCTGGTGTAGACATTTTCAATAGGCAGCCCTAGAATTGCTTGTACTTCCTCATGTTGAAAGAGGGATTGTAGAAGCTTAGTATCCCACCACCTTCTTCATCGCTAGTCAATTAACCCATGGGCTAGGGTGGGGGGGACTTGGTCAGGATTTAAAGGGTTATATATTCGATCAGTTGGAAGAGTACACAACCAAGGATCTTCAAGATTCAGTGTATCAATCCTCTTTCTAACTTCTTTCTTGATCAGATCACCTTTTGCCATTAGGCTCCTTCAACCTAGGGAAGCATTATTTGGTATTGAGGGCTCCAAGAAGGATGAGTTCGGAAAGTAGTTTGATTTTAGAAGTTGTGCCCACAAGTTTTCTGGGTTATTTAGCAACCCCAAACCCTGTTTATCAAGTAAAGTTCTATTAAAATGACTTAAAGTCTTTGAAATCAAGTCCATCAAATTTCTTTGGAATGCAAAACTTTGACCAGTTCAGCCATTAAATACCTCTACCCAGTTGTTGGTCCACCAAAACTTGCTGATAAGACTGTTAAGTTGCTTGGATATGATTGAGGGTATGATAAAGACAGACATGCCATATGTTGGATAATAAATCAAAATTGATGGGATAAGCTTACACGAAAACTACTTTCCCTTCCCCAACTTTCCTTATACAAAAACCTTTGATGTGGGACTTGCTATTTAGAAAAGAGAGAAATGAAAATAGAAAATAATCACTAAAGTAATACCAAGTAGTCAACTAGTCGTAGACAAGTAAGAAATGACAACCTGATTCTTTCTTGGCCGACATGCTTTTGAAAAATGAATCAAGTTGACAAGTTTTCTACTGACAAATCCGTGCGTGATCAAGGCCGGAAGGGTTTGACGAAAATGAGTGCCACAAAGCTGATTTAAACTAAGTCATTCTCTTTGGTTTTGGCCTGAAACCGATGATACGTTTGAATGGTTTGAACAAGAAGGATTCAAAAATGTCAATAAAAAAACAGAATACTTCCTCTTCTTATAGTATTGATACCAAGTATCATATTTATCACATGATTTTCAAAAATGCATCAGTATTTTATTTTGATTAATACATTTTGATGCAATCAAGTATGTAAGTTTAAGAAAACAAGGGAGAGAACTGTCTTGGTATGTATTATATAGACTGTATTTCAAAATATGCTCTCCAGATCTGTTGGCTCATACTTTAAGGACTAGTTCAATTGTTAATTAAGTTTTTGGAGCCCATACCTAGACAGTTAGAAATAATAACAAAGATACTCTCTTCTCCTTGTCAACAAATCCAAGATCTTTCCACATTTTCAGTAGATGCTTGATAGGATACTTGCTGGCATAACAAATAACGATTCTTTGAGTCTTGGTTCTTCTATTATTTTATTACTTTTCCCATTCAAATTAACTAATAAACTATCACAAACCTTTTTCAGTTCCTTGAAGAAAGAGAGAGAGAGAGAAGAATTGGGTGATGGCTTTTTTGAGCTTTGAGTCCCTTGTGACTTCCGTGTAAGGACTCCTGGCTTCCACTACCACCGGTCCTAGCAGATGAGATGACAATTTAATCCTTCACCACCTCCACATCCGGGTAGGGATGTAAACGGTTCGGTTCAGGCTCAATTCGGTTTGGGAGTTTTAGTTTCGAGTTAAAAACATTAAATCTAAACACGGCACGTTAGCAAAATTTTAGCTTTGGATCTTAATGGATCAATTCAATTAGGTTTCAATTGTTTGGTCCATCGGACTAGAGATAACCGACCACCATCGGATTAGACCAAACCAACTTTTTCAACTAGTCTTGACTTTAGTTTGGATCTTATTTGGTTCGATTCGGTCTCAATGGTTTGGTTCTAGCCCTAGCATCCCCCAACCCAAAAGAGAAAACAAATTGTGAAAATAGAGGGCTTGGAGGGTAATCTAGTAAATTGAAATAAAGAAATATTACTTTTTGTTTGTTTGGTGAGAATCCGCTATGAGGTCAACCCAAGAAAAGAAAAGAGAATCAGCTATGAGGCATGAGGGGGGCCAATAATCTTCGTCTGTTTTAGGGGAGGGGACACTGCTGGGAAATTTCCCATCCATTAGGGAAGACCGGTCCATCTACGGAACCATTCCTGGATTTTCCTATAAATTCCTTCTCCCCTGTACTAGTTATTCATTCATTCATTCTTTCAGCTCTTCTACATCCATCTCTCTCTCTCTCTCTCTCTCTCTCTCTCTCTCTCTCTCTCTCTCTCTCTCTCTCTCTCCTCTCTCTCTCTCCTTGTCTTGATCCACCATGTCTCCCCCAATGATGTCTGAAGTAGCTATTCAAGGAATCCATCATCTGGGTTGGGATAACAACCACTCCTTCCCGAAGAGGTACCATCTCTCTTTCCTCTTTCAAGAATAGCATACACACAAACACATTGCTAGCTACCATTTTTATTGATTTGTTTTCTTTCCTTACTTGTAGGTTGGAAGGAAAAGTTGCAGTGGTCACCGGAGGAGCCGGAGGGATAGGAGAAGCCACCGTGAGGCTTTTTGCTAGAAATGGTGCCAAAGTTGTGATTGCAGATGTTGAGGATTCATTAGGATCTGCACTTGCAAATTCATTATCACCTTCTGTAACCTTTGTTCATTGTGATGTGAGCATTGAAGAAGACATTGAAAACTTAGTCAGTTCGACGCTTTCGCGATACGGCCGGCTCGACATTTTCTTCAACAATGCCGGAGTTCTTGGAAATCAATCAAAGAACAAAAGCATCCTCAACTTTGATGCTGATGAATTCGACCGCATAATGAGAATAAATGTAAAGGGGGTAGCTCTTGGGATGAAGCATGCTGCAAGAGTTATGGTTCCTAGAGGGACTGGTTGTATCATCTCCACCGCGAGCGTCGCCGGCGTCATGGGAGGTTTAGGCCCTCATGCTTATACTGCATCAAAGCATGCCATTGTTGGGTTAACCAAGAATGCAGCTTGTGAGCTTGGAAGGTATGGGATTAGGGTCAACTGTATATCCCCATTTGGGGTTGCTACCTCCATGCTTGTTAATGCATGGAGAAGTAAAGCTGGTGGAGATGATGATGAAGAAGATGAAGATTCAATGGACATTAGGGTTCCTTGTGAAGAAGAAGTGGCCAAGACAGAGGAGTTTGTGAGAAGCTTGGCCAACCTCATGGGTCCAACATTAAGACCTAAAGACATTGCTGAAGCTGCTCTTTATCTTGCAAGTGATGAATCCAAATATGTAAGTGGTCACAACCTAGTTGTAGATGGAGGAGTTACTACCTCAAGAAATTGTGTAGGCTTATGAAGCTGAAATACAAGAACACTTCAAGCTGTAAAGGTTGTTTATTTTTTTGTTCTTTTCAAAATCATTTATGTAATCCTATTTTTTAAAATTTCTTTATCCTGAAAATTTTAATTTAGGATTGACATTTCAGGTCATCTCCTCCAAGCTCACAAGAGTGTTCAGAGTTTAACATTTATCTGTAAACTAAAATTTATAATATCAGTACAGTGTATCTTATAGAATTAGGCAATTTAAAGAGATATATTGTCTTGTATCCCGTATCACGTATTGTATCGTATTAATTAATACATTTTAATGCAATCCATTACGTATTCTTTAAAAGAAAAAAAAAATGTACCAATAAGTATCGTATTAATTCCATCTAGTGTATACGTATTGACTAGTATTCTACCGTATCATGTAATATTTTAAAACTTATTATAATACCAGTCAAAAGAGATTGATTGGGTCAATCTTAAAAGTGTGAAAGCATGTATAAACTAGTCAAATGAGACATAATCTTGTTATCTGTCTGAGTCAGTATGGTTTCTATGAAGGCATTTTTAAATGTTTAAGCTCTTTTTGCTTACCCCTACAAACAAAGCTGGTATAGCTTTCACACCTTAATTCGAGGTGAACAAAGTTGGTATAGCTTTCACACCTTAATTCGAGGTGGAATTGTAATTAAACTTAAAAATGACAGATAAATGCAAATCAACAAATTAATGGCACGCTTAAATAGAATCATCTATTTGTTTATTGGGTTGATTCTGGCTTAGAGTGTAATTTCAAAATAAAAAATCACAATCCAACCATAGTTGAATCCAGAAAAAACCTGAGATCAAACTGAAAATAGATAAAAAGAATTCAAACCCAACTTGAAACCTATAAGAGTCGCACTATTATAGATGTCTCATTAAGTTTTTATATAAAATTTTAAGTGTTAAATAGAAGAAAAATTGAAATCAATCTTGAAAAAAAATTTATATAACCAACAAAATAAAACTACGTGGAAATTAAAACCAAACCAAAACCAAACTTTCCTTACTAGTTTGATGTAACAAGGGGCTGTTATTCTAAACCTCAGACTCTTTACTTGTTTGGCTCATTTACTTTTCTTTCTCTCTTTCCAAAATAATGTTTTTGGCCTTAAATTAATAGACAAATGGGAAGTTGACTTGAAGACTCAATGTGGACATTAAAAAGAAAGAAAAAAAGTCACCCTTTACACCCAAGAAATTCATGAATCCAAACAACCTAGAAAGCCTAAAGGAGAATTCCAACTTAGTTGGTTTTGACTTTGAAAGGCAATTGGGCAAGGGCAATTGGGCAATAGTCAAGGTGTTTTATTCTTCCATAGTCTAACATTGAAGTCTTATAACTCTAATTTCTATTGTTCAAAGAATCTCACACCAGCCACTACATTAGAGACAAGGACTTGAAAATTTTGCTTTTGTTATTCCTCCAATTCATAATATTTCTTTATTCTAACAAACAATTGGCGTGTTTATATATTAAATCTTAAAATGGTAGTCATGACTATGTTTGAGTTATGTGTCTAAATTAAATGATCGTCATACTGGGTAAGTGTAGTCATGATAAAGATAGAATATATATATATGTACACATATATGAATGTGTCCACAAAGAAACTCCTTGCGTGTTGATCTTCAATATGTTATTACTAAATGTGTGTATGTGATAGTCACGGGTCACCTTAACCTTGTGTGTAAGAGGAGAGGAGATTATCACTGTGAAGTTTGAACTCATTCCATGCCAAGTATGAACTCATTCTTTGGATTCAGATCATGCATGTGGACTTTCTTATTTGGGCTCATTAAAGAGTAATTTATCCGTGCCCCAGGTCGTGGATGCTTGTATATGAAGGATTTTGTGTGTAATATTTAATTGCATGGAATGTTTTTAGGTTCTGTTTGGTTACACGAATCCAGAAATTTGAAATCTTTGGATTCATGAATGCAATATTTATACCCGTTTGGTTGTGAAAATCTCTAGATTCATGAAATCTAGAGATTCATCTTTTTACACTAAAAACATGAATCTGTAGATTTATACATATGGGGTGAAATCTAAATATTTCATCCCTACTATAAAAATGCTAAACATTTGCGCATTCACAAAAATTACAAATGGATACACAAATTTCATTCCACATATTTGGTTAACCAAACAGTTAATTTTATAAATTATGACTCTATAGATTTGAACTCTCTAGATATTTAAAATCTCTAGACTCATAACCAAACAGGCCCTTAAGGGTTCTATAAATAAGTAATTATTTTTTACTAAGTGTTTTTAGTAATTATTATTATTATTATTATTATTATTATTTTAATTTTATTATTATTGGTACAAGACAAGGTGTGAGGAGCTAGAAAGTAGAATATTAACTTAATGGGGGTGTTGCAACACCTTGCGAATGTGTCGTAGCCTACAAGATATTCCTTAACATTGAGAGGAGAATCACAAAAGGAAGTCAAATACAATTCAAATAGCATGAGCTTCTTCAACAACCAATCCACATCTTTATTAGCCTCCTTATGCTAATTCGTCACCACCTGTTCATTGATCTCCACAATCGTTTCCATGAACGTCCCCCCCCCAAGGAGGCATGGCCGAAACAAGTTTGATGGCCCTTAGAGAGTCGGATTCACCAATGAGCCTAGAAAACCCCATCTCCCTACCAAATTGGAAACTAATTTTAACAGCCAACAACTTGGCATCCAATGTCGAGCATAGTCCAATGGATTTGGCAAAAGTACCAAGGAAAATGCAGTCAGTATTTTGAATGAGACCCCCCCCCCCAACTTGCATGAGTCCAAAATATGGGTCACATCCCGCATCAACATTCAACTTCAGAATGTCTTCCGGGGGCAATTGCCACTTAATATCCCTCGCTACCACAACCTAGAGAGCCATTTTAATTACAAAGAAATTCCAAACTTCCATGGTCACATTATAACAATCTCGAATCACCATGGCACCTTGCATTACCTAATAGAAGTCTGCATCAAGGACATCTTGATTTCACTACTACTAGAAGAAGTAGATAGTACACGAAAAGAGAACCGGTTGGCAAATTGTTCTAACCCTGAGATTTTGACTGAAGAGTTTAATTGGAGTATATCCAATCCTTGAGGCTCTCTTGGAAGAAAGTAGGTGTTGGAGCTAATGACAATGTGTGAAAGACTTCTAATATTTTTAGAAGTCCTAGGATTAAAGCGTCCAATTATACATAAGTTGAAATTGTAAAGGACTATACATAGCTTGTATCCTTTATTTAAAGATAACTAGTATCTCTCATTAGTAATTTGATGAAATGAAGACTTTCATGCCATGGATGTAAGTTCCCTACATTGGAGGTCAAACAACGTAAAACCTTATGTGTCTTCTTCTTATTGTGATCCTTGTCTTTATTGTGTGAGAGGATGAGTTTTAACATGGTATCAAAGCGTATTGGAAAATCTTTAAAATTTTTTTATGTTGTTTTTTTTTTGTTTGAACCATTCGAGGTTTCGGTTGAGATCTGTCATTATTACCTTTAAATCCACTAGTAGAATCAAGAGCACTAACGATCATTTGGCCAAGTCCTTGGTTCCAAATAAGTTACATATTGTAACACCCATGACTAAAGCAAACGGATAGTCTTGAAAATCAAATATTGTATAAATAGGGAGATATGCATAGATATGCATAAATAGGGGAATGAAAGACAAATCAAATATTGCATTTGTGATAGAAAATATGAGAATCAAATTGGTAGAAAAAAAGGAAGTGCATATCCCATAAATATGAGAATAAAATTTGTAAAAAAGAGAAGTAAATATCTAGAAAACTAAGTATGATAATACAAGAAAATGTGGGAATTTAGAAGGAAAGAATATGGAGGGAATATTGATGAATATCGAGAGAAACTAAGTATGGGAATACAAGAAAATGTGGGAATTTAGGAGGAGAGAATATAGAGGGAATATTGAGAACAGAGAGAAGATGGATGGTGAAAACATGGAGTTTAAGAGGAAAAAATATTGACCGGAAAGAGAAATTAATGGTGAGTATATTAAATAAGACAATTGAGAACCCATATTGATTAAGCAAGAATAGAGACGAAAGACAAGAGTGCAAGGAATAAAAGAAGATAATATAGAGTATTAAAGGCCCTCTATCTAAGGGTAATTATTTTTTTTGTGATTTCGCTACAGTAAGTACAATCTTCATCAACATGTTATTGTTTTCTTTTTCTAAGATCAAGTTTATAATTTTACTTAACTTATTAGTAATTGATTCTTTTCTTTAATTTACAATTTGATTTTGAGTATGAATGCGTTTTAGATGATGTTAGATTTACATAATTTATTAGGAATTCTATTTTTTTATTTAATAATTTGATTTGATTATGAATACGTTTTAAATGATGTTCGATTTACATAATTTATAAGTAGTTTATTTCTTCTTTTTATTTAATAATTTGATCTTGATTATAAATACGTTTTAGATAGTGTTCGATTTACATCAATTTATAAGTAGGTTGATTTGTTCTTTTTGTTTAATAATTGATCTTGATTATGAATACGTTATGATAATCGATTTACATAATTTATTAGTAATTGATTTGTTATTTCTTTATAATTTGGTACTAAGTATAAATACATTTTTAGATTATGCCATATGATATGTCTTTGATTTTTTTAGCATTTTGTCTTGGAGTATAAATATGTATTTCTTTTAGATTCTATTTTACGAGATTATCATGATCTACCAGTAAGTTATCTCTTCCTTGAATTTACTAGTCTGTTCTATAAGCATGAATGTGTCTTTAAATTTGTGTTTTATTGGATTGTTTATTGTTGTATTATGTATTGATTTGGTAAGAAATATATTGAAAATTCTTTTTTTTTTCAAATGATTTTGCATTGTTTGCATATGATTTGTCAAGATATGTCATAATTATATTAACATTACGTGTAATGTCGAGTTAGTAAATGTTTTGGATGAAAATGTATGTTAAGGTTGTATAACGCACGCAGACTATGTAACGACATGGAACATACGTTGATTCCAAAATATTCGGTTAGGGTAGGTGGATATTAGATTGTGGAACACGCGCATGCCATGTAATAACTTGGGACATTCTATCGACCTTAAACCATGTATGCATTTGGGATGGTAATCGGTTTTTGAATGAGAATGTATGTTAGGGCTATGTAATGCGTGTATGTCATGTAATGGCATAAAACATTGAGTTTAGATGGATGTTGGGTTGTGTAACGCGCGCAGACCATGTAACGGCATGAGGCATCCTATAGATCCTAGACCAGTGAGGGTGTGGTTTATTTATATCTTCTTAGCATTATTGAGTCTCATCCATATCAGTGGACATGTCATGACTTCCTCTTTTTTTCCGTCTTTTGTACTTATTAGTTAATTTTATTTGTATAAGATTGTTATTTAATTAAATATACAATATAAAAATAAATGAAACGATGATATGTGTTAGGTTGTATTTGCTAAGTTTCTTCCTAAAACTTACCCTATTACCTCTACAGATGATGGAATTAATAAAAGGGATGACGAATATTTGGAGGATGAAGATGAAGATCATGTTTACTACATTTCTTAGGATAGAGTAATGTTGAAAATTTTCATTGGTTGTAATTCTTGGCATTTAGATGTTTACTTGGATTTCATCAAAACTATGAGACAATTCATGGAAGAATTTTAGATTTATATTTAAATAATTTCCATTACAATCTATT
Organism: Hakea prostrata; assembly: GCF_041222555.1. Classification (NCBI taxonomy): domain Eukaryota; kingdom Viridiplantae; phylum Streptophyta; class Magnoliopsida; order Proteales; family Proteaceae; genus Hakea; species Hakea prostrata. Next base: position 52,240,370 of record NC_142602.1, on the reverse strand, counting down.
GTATTCTTGGTAGACTTTATTTACTCACATTGTCTATGGATAACCCTCTTAGTGTATTTTGGTTAATTACCTAAGTAACGTCGATCCTTGATCAATGACGGTTTTCTCCTTACATGGAGATTGGGATGTTACATAGACTATTATAGTACATTTTTTTTTCCTTCTGTGCATTAAGATAATCTTGGAAGTTGTGTACAGTGGTTAAATAGGGGGAAGTTGTTTACGATGTTTTAAAAAAAAGGGGGGTGGTTGGGGAGGGAAACAACTAAGACATGATTTGAGTTTGATGGATGAATTATCATTGCCTTTTAGTTGAAGGACTATTAACTTTTTGATGAAGCGCGCCAATAGTTTCTTGGTTGAAGTGCCTAGATAAAGTGTAAGTGCCATTTTCTTTCTATGCATGAAGTGCAAGTGTCGGAAAAGGGTTGGATTAAATCATTAAACATCAAGTATTTCAGTTATATTATTGATATTATTCAATTGTGCTATTATATTTTGGGAATATTATTTGTGCCGTTGTTCGGAATCATGCCTCAAACATCATCCTGATGGAGTTTATGTATTTTGTGATGTGATGTTTAATGAATCCCACATGTTCTTTCCTACCAAGGACCAACTTCATGGGGAAACTCATATCAATGCTTTTGGATTTCGTTATAGTGGTTTTATTATTGAAGTTTCTCCCATACCAATCATGTTGGACAATCTTAGAGATGACAGTAACAATGTCATTGTCCCTGACCATCAAATTGAAGTTCTCAAGGATCAAGTCAAAAATCAATCAGGTGTAGGTTGTGGATGTTGTTCTCGTTTGCAGGTATACATAGTCTCACAACCTCCATCCAAATTCAAACAATGTACAACTTTGCCAACTATCCATTTCAGGCACATATATATATATATATATATATATGCTATGATATTATATCTTCAAGCTATCACACTTTTGTTTTGGTTAATAATGCTCACAAAGAGTCCACAAACTTTCTTGAAGCTGTAAATTCCCCTACATGGGTGAACGATATAAATGAAGAACTTGAAGCACTCAACAAAAATCATACTTAGAATATAGTTCCCTTACTTGGGAAGAAATCTGTTGGATGTCTACGGGTCTATAAAATGAAATACAAGAATGATGGATCCATTGAACAACATAAAGCAAGTTTAGTTGAAAAAGGGTACACTCAAACTTATAGGGAAGATTACAAAGAAAACTTTGCTCTAGTAGTTAAAATGAATACTGTTAGTGTTTTGTTTTCAATAATTGTTAATTGTGGATGGACCCTATTTCAAATGAATGTGATAAATGCCTTCTTACATAGAGATTTGGCAGATGAAGTATACATGGACATTCCTCCTAGTCATATTAGTGAATAAAGCTGGAATGACATGCAAAATAAACAAAGTTGTAGATGGGCTCAAACAGTCTCCATGCGCATGGTTTGGTAAGTTGAGGTCAACCTTTATGGTTTTTGGATTAAAAAATGTGACTTAAATTCTTCATTATTTGTTAAAAGAGTTGCTCAGGGCACTGTGATTGTTCTTGTTTATGTTGACAATATTGCTATATCTATTGAAAATCCTCATGAGATGATAGCCCTCAAAAGATACCTGAGTGAGGCATTTGACATTAGAGATCTTGGTCATTTACAATATTTTCTTGGAATTGAATTAGCTTATTTTAGTAAAGGCTTGCTTATCTCTCAAAGGAAATATGAGTTGGATCTATTAAAAGAAACAAGGAAGTTGGGAGCAATAGAGACACCAATGGACTAGTAGCAAAAGGTGTAGCATCTATTCCTTTATAGGATGTTGGAGGTTTTCATAGATTGGCTAGATGTCTAATCTATCTCAATGCTACCAGACCTGACCAGTTATGTAAGTCATAAATTATGCATTGCCCTACTGAAGGTCACATGGTCCTTGTGTCACACCCCGCCCGCCGGGCCTTGGTTACCCGCCCGACAACCCGTGGGTGCGATCCGTCACAGGATCCACGGTTTTAGTCTATCAATAATAATAAATACAAATACATGTAATCAAGAGCAAGAATAGTGCAATAATCAATAAAAAGGTTACAAGAGTCCAAAAACTCCAATTAAATCAAAGAACGAAACGAAAGAGAGAGAATCAAGAATCAAATGTAATATCGAGTTCAACGGAAGCAAAAATAAATAACTAAATAATCTTCTCTCTGGTTTTCTTTTCTAAATCTAAAAACGGGTTTTCTAAATTAACAAGTAAAGATGTCCTCCAATCTTTCTCCACACGATCATCAAAATCCTGGGAATCTGTCTCCATCGGCCATCAATGGGTGCTAAAAGTGCACACAAGCATCTTCAGGAGGCTCCATGCTCTGCAAGTCCATGTACCACTATCTGTCTCACATCAGCTTCATACGAGAAAGCTCTTTCATATGAATCATCTCCAACTTCCGACATTGTGCAACCATCTATACCGTTTATATAATACATACAATGAAAGGAATGAGTTCCAACGAACTCAGTAAGGAACAAGCAATTCTCATATATATGTCAATACAATCCACGAATGCACAGATGAAATGATATGGATGGTATGCAGAAATATGAATGCTACTAAGATCTAACTATGCAAGTCTCTAACAGCTGACATGCTTTAAGATATACACCAGCCCTCCTTTGGGTAAGTCTCATCACTCTGATCCGGCAATGACTGGTTACCTCTGTAGGAATCCCGGGCAAAGGGGTAAGTCCACACCTGGCTCTCAAACCATGGCTTGGGGTTAAGTCAACACTCTCTCACCACGACCATTGGCAATGAGTACTGGCGCATGTCGGGGTTTCTAATCCAATGCAAGTCATAATGGTAACATACTATATGAAGTTTAGATACTTCCCCTATGGCACCAACCAACTCGGTTCAGTATCCTTCGCAACCTAGGAGTGAGAACCCTCACGGACTGGCTACCGCTGTTGGACTCCACTCCTTAACCCTATGGTCATCCACATATTATTGGGGCGGATGCTCTCATGACTCCTCACGACCCCCGGTCCGTTCCTTGGACGTCCATGAGCCCAACCCTAACATATGCAACCCTACCATTACATGACCAACAGTGGACCACTGAGTCTCCGCACGGACTAGTTATCGCTGTTGGATGAAACATAGTCACGTCACTATTGTCACGGGTCACCCGGCTTCAATTCCCCTGCCGAAAGGGTAATAGCATGTGGGGTACCTAGCCATGCAATTCTAGACACTCCTAAGTATGTCATCCAGTAATCATGATAGTGCTGGAGACATCAGCAGGCATGTGTCCCATTCCACAGCCTTCTAATATCCCAAGCTAAGATATCCCAAAGGAATACCCCTTCCATCACAACTACACTACAATCACTCTTTATCATACCATGAACAGTTGTGCAATATCATGAAAGATGAAGTACATCAAGGAATACCACAAACAGCAAGTGTACAATAAGATTCACATGCTTTATACAATTACAGCAAGTTACATGATCAAAGAATAGTAAATAGAACAACAGAATCATCATATATATGTAATTGCATATAAATAAGAATGCATGTCCTTACCTGTAATTATGTAAAATTCCTCTAACTTGAATTCCAGAAACTATTATAAGACTTTTACTTGAAATAGAGAACACCTAGGCATAAGGTTACAAGAATATATAATAGTCAAGAGTCAAAACAAATCCAAAATCAAACTTACATAGACATTGGAAACCGGCCGGTCGCTTGAGCCGGTCGCTTAGGTTGAGCGACCGCCACTAGTGACCGCCCCAAAAATAGAAAGTTTCAAATCCAAAACTCAGGCTTCTGATCATCCGTTTTCAATCCGGATTTCGAGTGATCATGGCCTAAGTCTCGAATCTAACACTCCTAAAGACAATAGGTGAAGGGAAAACTAACAAACATCATAAATGGATTGCCCAGAAACTCTCCCCTTGACTGGATCTATCCATTAACAAATGCAGGGATTCGTTTCTGGATAGGATCTCATCAAGAACATTGGAAAGGGAGTACAACAAATCGATTGGGTAACCACTAACAAAAAGGGGATGGGTTCATATCAATCAGAGGTTAAAAAGAAGAGAATTGCAGATGGAGATTCATTACCTTAATCAGAATCACCAAGAATAGAAAAGAAAAGGTTCCAGATCATTAACAACACTTTAGACCTGAATCCCGCACTTTTCCACAGCTGCCTAATCACCCAAAATAGCAATCCCAAACATAACAATGCGCTAATAGGGCGAGGGATGCTATTTATAACGAACAAGGGCAAAATAGGGCAAAACCCCAAAAACAAAACCGAGCGGTCGCTCCAAGCGGTCGCTTGGTTCAATCGACCGCCACTAGCAACCGCCCCCATGTATATTGCTATACAAGGGTGCTTTGCTCATGGGGTTGAAGACCAAGTACAACCTAACCCAAATGAAGACATGGGGGAGATCATAGTCCGAAAAATCAATCTCAATAGGTCAATAATAAAGGGGTTAGGGTTTCATCATAACATATGGCTCATGAAAAGGTTATGATCACGGAAAGAGAGGGAATGATTGTTATCAAGAAAATAACAAGAAATCATAGGAAATCAGTTTAGGTTAATAGAAACATTACCCATGAGGTTTCCCTCACATGGAAGGTTACAAAAGGTTTCCAGAAAGATCATTCAAGGGTTAGGGTTAAGGTTTCAAGAATCTATTGGCTAGGGTTAAGATCAAGATGATGATCATAGATCTCAAAGAATAGAATGAGATCATGGAATAGATGGTTGCAAGGATGCATCATCTTTTTCCTGATCTCAATCAAGAACAAGAACAAAGAAAGAATAATTAGAAATCCTAATTTGGTTAAACATGGATCATGAAGAAAATATAGCGTGATCAAGGATAAGGAATTAGAGAATGATAGGTTACAATTTTAGTAAAGAAACACATTGATTGGCTGATAACAAGATCAAACTAAGGGTTCTTGGTTTGATCCAAGAGGTTAGGGTTTCACCCTTTTTTTTGGCTCCCAATGAAAAGGTTGAGATGACCGGATGAAGGGAAGTAAATTGATAACCAATAAAACAAGAAAATAAAGATGATCAAGTTTAGGTTAACACAAATATCACCCAAGGGAAAGAGAAACAAAGAATGCACAATTTGAAAAGGTGTTGGGGAGTTTCCAATTATAGATAAAAGAACAATAGGGTTTCATATATGGTTACCTCTCATGAGAGTTGGTTACCTCCCATGAAAGTTACCCATAATTAATCCTCACAAAAACAACCCAAGATAGATAAAGGAATATCTCATTAGTATTTCAAAATAAAGAATGGAATTAGGAAGGGTCTACCAATGAGAGAAAATAAGGTTCTCAATTAAAGTGAAAGGAAAGAAATTCAAATCATATAATTAGGGATTTACTAACAAGAATCCGTGTATCCACGGAAAGACTAAGGAGAATAAAGATTCACCCTTAGGGCAAAGAATTTACAATCAAGAAAGGTTTTGGGGAGGGTCCAATGAATTAACAGAAAATAAAAGGGTTCCCAATTGGTTACCCTCTCATGAGAGTTACCCAAGAATTTCCCCTCAAAATCTCTCTCTTTTTGTTTCCAATGGTCCAAGGAAAATTAGGGATCAACTCCTCAATCATGAGGACACAAGGGAAGGTCATGGTAATAATATGAGACCTTCCCACAATCATAAAGATAGGTAGAAAATTAGGGAAAGTATCATCAAGAGTTTTGGTGGAGTCAAATTCAAGGATCATCGCCATATGGCTTCAAGAACATAGAGTGAATTGGGGGATTCACTCTAGGGCTAATAGAATTAGAGAAGAGGTCATTACAGTAGTGTAATACCCCTCTCATCATCAGAAAATCAGAAGTAGAGAAGAAAGAATGAATTAAAGAAGAAACAAATTGAATACTAACCTTTTAGAAGAGAAACCGATGAAGAAATCTGAACAGATGCTTGAGGATCTTCCTTGGCTTCGAAGGAGAGGTTCTAGGGCTTTTCCCACGTTCTCCAAGGCTTAGAACAGATTGAGAGTGAAACCCATGGAGTTCCCCCTTTTAAATAGCACAAAGAGTTCAAGAATTACTAGGATTTCACCAAACTGACCAAATTGCCCCTGTTGGTTGATTGGTCGCCAAAGAGGAAGTTCAAAGGTCTTTCCCACGCCGTCAAGAGGTTTAGAAACATAGTAGGATAGCTTACCACGAAATTAAAAGAAATAAAACTTTTTAAAAACCTTCAAAACAGAAAATTACCAAAATGCCACTGCCTGGACAACTTGTTCAAAAATAGGGATTTAATGGGCCTAACTTCAATATTTTTGGATGGGCTTCTTTCAACACATCATACTACTTACCTAGTATGGAGGGATGTCTTCAAAACAGGTCCAACTAAGCTTTAGGTCCATCAACCAAGTTCTTCATTACAAATAAGTAGTTCAACTCCAAATCAAATAAGTTTTCCATAAGGAAACACCATCATCAATATCCATGAGTTTTGGGTCAAACACCATATCTTCTACTGAGATGGCCCACAAAGACATCTTCCTCATTTTGGGACATTGGATAAACTCTAAGGGAAAGGTTTGACATGGCTTCCTAAGATTTTAAAAGATAGTAAAACTGAAATCACGGTCAAACTTCAAAGTCAACATTAAACAAACCCGACTTCACCCAAAATAGATCAGGTTTCCGGGCTAGATTTGGGTTGGGTGTCACACCTTGTAGATCAAATACTAAGGTATCTGAAACTTTATCTTGTACATGGCATTTTGATGAAGAAGAACAACCACACTAAAATCATTGGTTATACTGATGCATATTGGATTGGAAACCCTATAAATAGATGATTGACCTCTGGCTTTTGCATAGTTTTAGGGGGAAATCTCGTCACCTGGAAAAGTGAAAAAGAGAGTGTTATGGCAACGTCAAGTGCAAAAGCAGAATACTATGCAATGGCCTTCACGTGCTACTAGTGAACTAGTGTGGCTATGACTACTGTTGTGTGAATTAGGTTTTGGAGGGTCCACTACACCTATAATGTTGTTTTGAAATAATCAGGTAGATTTTTATATTGCTTAGAATCCTCTATTAAATAAAAGAGCTAAACATATAGAGGTGGATTGTCACTTTGTTCGTGAGAAAGTTCAAGACAAGATCATCAAGACCTTGTTCATTCGAAGTGAAGACCAACTTGTTGATATTTTTACAGAGAGCCTGTCTAAAACTATTTCCAATGCATAATGTTTAAGTTGACCTCGAAGACTTCTTCAATACAACTTGTAGGTAAAGTGTTAGAGATAAAGACAATGTGCCAAAGACTTCTAATATATATATATATATATATATATATATATATATATATATATATATATATATATATATATATATATATATATATATATATATATATATATATATATATATATAATTTATTTATTTAATAAGAAAGTTGAAATTGTAAAGGACTCTACTTTATATTTTTTATTTAAAGTTCACCAGTATGCCTCACCAGTAACTTGATGAGTTCAAAGCTTTCATGTTATGGATGTATGTTCTCTACATTGGAGGTCAAACCACATAGAACCTTGCTTGTCTTGCTTTTTATTTCTCTCTTGTTCTTTATTGTATGAAAGGGTGATTTTGAATAGTAAGAAACATTTCTCTAGGTAGGATTGCATCCTAAATAGATTTAACTATCTGGAAAGATCACTTTTCCTTTTGGGAAATCTTTTCTGATTGATGGTTTAGTGCAATAGCATTCTTTCTCCCACGGTGAAAAAAGTCTAATATAAGTCGCAAATAGAGAATTCTTTCCAAAATTATGCTTGCACCTACATACCAAATGGTGCTTTTTTATTAAAAAAGAGTTTTTATGCATGGATCCTCTTATAGACCATAAACTAATGTCGGGTCTCCTTAGTGTAATAAATTACATTTGGGTCCTATAGCAACTAACACTGTTTGAGAGAAGTTAAATTTGTCTATAAAATGACTAAAATACCCCCTTCACCCACACTCAGCTCCTACACCCCATGGCCTCAACTTGCCACCCTACCAAAAATCTCCCACCACAACACAACACACACACACACACACACACACACACACAAAATGAAGAAGAAGAAGAATGGCATCTCGAAACAGGGTGTTCCCATGGTCTGTGAGAAGAGAAAGAAAGTCTTCCTTCTCTTAGGGTTTCAAGGTATCAATATGAATGCTAACCTAGTTACCAGCTAGTAACAAATGAAAGAAACAACAACTGTGCACTACATTCTGCCAAAGAATTAAAAAAAAACAATTGTGCACTCCACGATCTTGTTACTCTAATAATAAAAAGGTTTTCTCTCTTGCTCTAAGAATTTAGGCTTTCTTTTGGATTAATCTCTCAATCTATTTAGCCACTTCTTGGACAGTGGTGATGTTCTGAGTGTTCTCTTCATCTACATTTATTCCAAACTCTACCTCTAGACACATCACTATCTCTCTTTTCCCCCCCGCTAAAAGATCATTTGAATTATAAGCGAAAAGTAGTACAACATTTGAGACAAGTCATGTCATACAAAGGAACCAAACACTCAACCACAACATCAATTGCACCCGATACATCTAACCTCAATGGTTCTTCTCTCAAGTAAAGGAAAAACATAAATCTAGCATGAAAAAATCACTACTAGTAGTACATATTTTAGAGGTAAAAAGCCTCCTTAGAATTGAAAGCTATGTTTTCTTGAGGCATCCCAAGCCAACTCTCCAAGCAGCGATTGGGGCCAATGATGATCCACCTTTGAGGTCATTGTCCTTGCTGCCAACATTGCAAGATAATCAACAGCCCATTTGATTTCCTTGTAACAATGTGAGATCTTCCATTGAATCTTGAGTAAGTATGCACTTAGCCCTCTCCATAATTGAAGCATCTATCATGGGATATTTATCCCTTGAGAAGAACTACTATAGTTGTTTCGATCCACTACCTCTATATCCCAATGGTTTTTTATGATTCTAACTGAAGCATAATGGCCTCTATTTCAGCCTCAAAGTTTGTTCTTATGCCCAAGAACAACCCATAAGATTTCAACACCTTGGCATTATTGTCTCTAAAATTTCTAGCAGCCCCTGCCTACCTTAGATTACCCGAAGAGCTCCCATCTGTATTTAACTTTACCCAACCATGGCTAGGTGAAAGCCAAATATATCTCTAAAGGGGGAGAAGTATTCTGAATTTCCAGATTAAGACCCAATGACAGCTAGGAAAAAAAATTTGGTGGATAGTTTTTTACCTTCAATTGTATAGAATGAGAGCTAATTATACATTACTTGACAAACTATCCATTTGGGAGGATGTAACAGACCATCTATGAAATCCCCCAGATTTCTACCCCTTAAATCCATGGTTTCAGGACCGAGAACCCAGGCCTCGAGTCGGCGACAAATGGGGGCCATTAAAGTCAAGCCCGAAGGATTGGAAATGGAACCAATGTTGGTGGATAACCCTTGTAGTGACTCAACAATTCTCCTAGATTTTAAGTGAAGAGAGAAGATTAATCCCGATGGTGTAAAATGGGTGATTTTGGAACGTCCATAGATCGATGATGAAGAATCCAATTGATGCAAATAAGGTATTAAATCGAAGATCATCGATGGGCCAAAAATCATCGAATTCGAAGTTCGTTTGGGGTCCAACCATGGGCCGTTGGGCCGTTTGGGTGAACCAATCCCCATCCCATTTTCTATTTAGGGGTAAAATTGAAATTTTGGGTTTTTAAGCCCTATTTTGTGTTTTAACTCATCCGTAAACGCATCTTTGGAGGCTAGAACGAGGCGGAGGCTTTGGGAAGAGGAGAAAGAAATGAGAAGAATATTCCCCATCCAATGAAAGGTGCTCTGCGACTCAGACTATTGCAGGAACGTTGAAGAAGGTGAAAATTCTTAAACCCTTCTCTTATACATGGTTTTGGGAGCAATTTATCTTCTCTTCTTTTCAGGAATCTTGAAAGGGAAGCATATTAGATTATTTGGATGCTTTTGTTTTCTTGTATTAAAGTTTCCTTTGAGTTTTGGAGTAATGGTTTGTTCCCTTGCAAAAGATTTTGGAATTTGACTCCTCGGGTCACCCACGGGTGATTTAGGACAGCCAAATTTAGAGCTTTTTGAGATGGGTCAAATTTAATAAAATTGAAGGTACCCGTAGGATCCTTTTGCTGCGAATTAGACTTTCCCAAAGTTTTGTTTCAATTAGACTTTGAATTGGTGGAAAATTAGAGACCAATTACTAGTAAGGTTGGGAACTACCCTTTGTAAAGTAGTGGTAAGGATTTGGGTTTTCATGGGGAAATTTTGGGATATCCTTTGAAACCCAAAATTGGCTTTAATTTGTGATAATGATTTATTTTATATAAATAGGTTTATATATATCTTTAGTCACCAACTTGTGGGAAGGAATTATTTAACTTTAGAGGAAGAACAAAGTAAAAAAGGTGAGGAATATACTTAACCTTATCTTACATATTTAATTATGTTAAGTAATTTTTATTATTAATATCTTGACTTGCTTTAGTATTATCTTGTGACTATGCCTTCTATTTTTCAATATTTTTGAATAGTGATGTGAGAATGTATGAGATGGATGAGATTGAATGGATTGAATTTTTCTTGTTGAATCATAAATTATTGATATGAAAACATATGGATGATGTTGAATTAAATTACTCCTTTTATTTTATATTGCTTACTAGGGTTATGGGTTCACCCATTGCCCTAGTGACATTATGTGATTGCTTAGATTGTGATTGAAAATGGGGAATGCCCTTTTGACATTTCTGCCATAGGATACCAAAAGAGGCGGTATGGGACGCATTCCTATGGTGCCCTTAACGCTTCCCTGATTATTGATTGACATACCTAGGGCATGTCTAGAAATGTTGGGTTAGGTGACCTCATGAGTACTACTACCCTTTCGGCAGGGGTATTGAAGCCGGTTAACCCGTGATCTTAATGGTTGGGTCCTGTGTGTCAAGCAGGCCCACTATCATCATAGAGAGGTAGGGTTGCATATAATAGATAAGGGCTCATGGGCGTTAAAGACAAGTGAAATGATCCATGAGAGGACATGGAGATCATCTTGTCCGTTATGTGGATGATCACTGGGTTAAGGAATGCGATCCAACAGATGCCTCCCATTGAGGATTCCATTCATAGGTGGGAAAGTATCGAACCAACAGGGCACTAGGCATGAGGGGAGATATTGGATACTGAACCGAGTTGGTTGGTGCCATAGGGGAAGTATCCATACCACATGTAGTACGAGACCGTATGACTTTGCATTGGGTCTAGGATTATCCTTGACACACGCCAGATCTTATACCAATGATGATGTGAGAGAGTGGTGACCTAATACCCAACTATGGCTTGACAGAACTTTACACAACAACTGCGGAGAACCCAACAGACATGCTTGAGTACCTTGAGGGAAGAGTGATGAGACTGCCCAAAGAAGATTGGTGTGTGACTTAATGCGTGTCTACCATAGAGACTTCATGATAGAGTTAGGAGCATAATCATTCATATATCATATCATTGTCATTAATTACATTATTGATATTTATGTTATATGTGTGGTGTGAAATCTTGTGAATGAATGCATGATATGATGTTCAGTTGACCTCACTGAGTTCTTTTGAACTCATTCCTTTTATATGTCTTTTTCTATTAGATTATATTGCAGGTTATGATGACTCTTTCCAAATGGAGGATTTGTTGCCGACTTATCTTCTTGAAGGAGTGACCGAAGAAGAAGTGGACGCACTTGGAGCTTAATGTTAGTGTGGATTCCATTAGAGAAGCAGTCTAGTTTATTTTTTGCTGCGAAGAAAATCATCCTCTTTTCTTTTCAAAACTCTGATGTTATATTCTTTTGATTTGAAGTAACAAATGATTGTAATCATTATTTCAGATTTGATAATTTATTACTTGAACTTGGTGGGATAGTGAGGTTCAAGCTGCCATTAGGAATAAAAAAGCTAGTTTTAAGACATGGCAAAGAACTAAGGATGTTGAGGATCTTCAAGGTATAGGTTAGATAGAAATGAAGCTAAGAAAATTGCGGGAAAAGCAAGGGAAAGGAAGTATGAAGAGTTATACAATAAGTTGGGCACAAAGGAAGGGGGAAAAATCTATTTATAAGATAGCTAAGATGAAGGATAGGAAGAGTAGAGATCTTGACCATGTTAGATGTATTAAAAATGGAGATGGTAAAGTATTAGTTTGTGAGGAGGATATTAAGAAAAGATGGAAAACCTATTTCTCTAGTTTATTAAATGAGCATTCTTCAAGCACTTATGTTTCGGACGATTACACTTTTCACCAAGGCACTGGTGTCCGAACTTATATACGTAGAATTTCGATGTCCGAAGTAAAAGAAGCTTTAAGGAGGATGAAACTTGGCAAGACACAAGGTCCTGATGAAATCCCAATTGAAGTATGGAAGAGCTTAGGAACCCATGGACTAGTTTGGTTGACTAAGTTGTTTAATAAGATTATGAGCACGGGAAAATGCCGGATGATTGGAGGAGAAGTGTTGTGGTTCCAATTTACAAAAATAAAGGAGATATTCAAAGTTGTAATAACTATAGAGGCATTAAATTGATGAGCCATACGATGAAATTATGGGAGAGAATAATTGAAACCCGGTTGAGACACTTAACTACGATTACGGAGAACCAATTTGGGTTTATGCCGGGAAGATCTACAACGGAGGCTATTTATTTAATTAGGAGACTTATGGAAAGGTATAGAGAATGTAGGAAAGACCTTCATATGGTATTTATTGACCTAGAAAAAGCTTATGATAGAGTCCCTAGAGCGTTAATTTGGCAAGTACTAGAGAAAAGAAGTGTTGCAAGTAAATATGTAGATATAGTTAAGGATATGTATGATGGTTCGGTGACTAGTGTTAGAACAGTGGGGGGTCAAAGTAATGAATTCCCGATAACAGTTGGGCTACATCAAGGGTCAACTTTAAGCCCATATCTATTTGCACTTGTAATGGATGAATTAACCAAAGACATTCAAGATGAGGTCCCCTGGTGTATGCTTTTTGCGGATGATATTGTGTTGATTGATGAGACCCAAGTGGGGATTAATACCAAATTAGAATCATGGAGAGTAGCTTTTGGAATCAAAAGGCTTTAAACTTAGTAGATCGAAGACAGAATATCTAGTTTGTAACTTTAGTCATGATCGGGCAGATGATGAAGTGGTGATACTTGACGATAAAGAGATTCCTCATAGTGATTGTTTTAGGTACCTAGGTTCAATCATAAGTAAAAGAGGTGATTTAGAAGATGAGGTTTCCCAAAGAATTAAAATAGGGTGGATGAAGTGGAGAGGTGCATCCGGGGTCTTATGTGATCGGCATATTCCATTAAAGCTTAAAGGAAAATTTTATAGGACCGTTGTCCGACCAACTATGATGTACGGTGCAAAGTGTTGGGCTGTTAAAAAGAATCATATAGATAAACTCAGTGTAGCAGAAATGAGGATGCTAAGATGGATGAGTGGCAAAACTAGGATGGATAAGATAAGAAACGATCATATTAGAGTTGGTCTGGGAGTTGCTCCCATAAGTGATAAGCTTAGAGAAAGTCGTTTGAGGTGGCACGGCCACGTTCAACGGAGACCTATAAATGCTCCTGTTCGGAGAAGTGATATAATCCATATTGAAGGAACTAGAAGAGCTAGGGGTAGACCTAAGATAACCTTAGGAGAAGTGGTGAGAAAGGATATGTATAGCTTAGGCCTTGTATCTAGCATGGCCTCTAACAGAACCGATTGGAGGGCAAGAATCCATGTAGCCAACCCCATTTAGTTGGGAAAAGGCTTATTGTTGTTGTTGTATATCATGTTTTGTATGGATTTGTCATTGAACCTAAATCTTACGGTGTATCACCCCCACGGGCATTCTAGTATGATCGGATCAGGTTGGGTGGGGTGTGACACCATCATATCCTTTTTATATTCAAATCAACCAAATGTAGGAAAACAACAAGAGAGAACCACTCAACCACGTTATACCCAAGGGATGACTTTTTACTTGCAATTTCCATTCCATCAATGTCTCTATCCAGGTTGCTCCTGCCTTCCAATTTAGGCCAAATAATAAAGCTAGTTCCTCCCCACATTGACCAGAAAAAGGGCATTGCAGCAGCAATGATGTAAGCTTTCTGAAGTGTCTAAACATAACTCACAACGAGAGGCCAAGGGAACTCCCCTCCTCTGAACAATATCATCAACATGAATCTTCTCATGCATAACATGCCAGTAAAAGTGATGTTGATGAGGTAACAATGATGCTTTTCTTATGAGTGAAGCCCAACCAAGCATAGGAACCTGCTTCCTACAGAGTTCCCATCCAACCTTATAAAAAAATCATCCATAACATTGCCTATCCAGCTGCATACATCATCATGATTTGAATCTAAAAGGGAAATTGAATGAACTATCTCCATGAAATTTTTGAAAGCTTCAAAAACCATTTTGAAAACACCCATTTTCCTTCTACTAAACAATTGGCCACCCTTAATTTGAAGGTTTTGCTGAAGTTTTGATCAATGCCAAGGAAGTCAGCAATAGAGAATCGACCCAGCCCATTGATCATTCCAAATATTTACCTTCTTCCCATTGCCAATGTTTTAATGCTCCTCCCTAACAAAGTTCCACCTTCTTGAGCCCCTAGAAAACTAAAGGAACTTTGTACAAGATGTTTCAGTAGTCCTATCAAATCCACCAATCTTCCTCTCAAGAATCTTGTAAATTTGGAGTCTATATGTTTTATCATCCATGACAACCGACACAAACAGACAAAATTGACATCACATAGTCTTTGAACCCCAAGTCCTCCTCTTTTAGGTCTGCAGACAGTCTCCCATTTTATAGTAATTTTCTTAACTGATTCAACATTACCAATCCATATGAAATTCCTCATCTAGCTTTTTGCTTTTTTAATTATTGAATTTGGCCACCAGTAGACTATAAAAGTATGAACCGGAATGCTAGAGATGACAGATCTAACCAACTTAATCCTTCCTGCTTGGGAAAGCAATTTCCCGTTCCACCCCTGTAATCTACTTTTAATCTTATCCAAGATGGGTAGTAACCTTGCATGAGTCACCCTCCCTTTAAGCACATCCGCACCCTCGCATTTTGTTGGGAAAGGAGTGGTAGCCATATGCAACAAATCTGGAATTCTTTGTTTACGTTGGGGAGCCATCATACCAAGAAAGAGTTCGCTTTTTTCTAGACTAATATGTTGTCCAGAGAATTCCTAGTACTTAGTTAAGAACTCAAGGAGGTTTCTTACATATTTTATGTAAGCATAGGAAAACACAAAAATATCATTAGCATACAAGAAGTGTGAAGGAACTTTAACCCCCCTTGGTCCAGTCAAAGTTTTCATTTTTCCTTCCTGTACTCATGGTACTTTATGTCGGCAAAAAATTTGCCATTTTTCTATATAGAGACACAAAACCAAGCACCAAAACAAAAGGTACCAAGATTCATTGAAAAATTTCTGAAAAATCTACTATTTTTCATAGAGCCGACAAAATGTGTTAAAAATTTGAAGATTTCTCTATCGGCAGTATTAGTTTTGCCACTGCTGGTGCTATTGGATGACAGAAAAGAGGAAGACAACTTTGAACCATGGTTCGAAGTTTGGGATAACTTTCTTTTTCTTCTTTGTGGTCGCCGTCATCCCTGACTTGCAGTTTCAGCATTACAGGAGGCAACGGAGGCTTATCTTGTTGGACTATTTGAAGACCCAAATCTCAAATCTCTCTCTCTCTCTCTCTCTCTCTCTCCCCATCTTCTCTTTATCTCCAGTTGCCTCACTTTCCTCTCCGTCTTCTCTCTCTCGCTCTCTACGTCTTCTCCCTGTTTCTCACAATCTCACTCTCCGTATTCCCTCTCTCGTTCTCTGTGTGTCACACAGGCTGTACCTATGAGAGGGCAAGGCTGATTCATTCGGAATAGGAATGACTATAAGGAAGAAGAAAGTCCAATCTCCATTTAAGGCTTGGCCCAAGTAAAAAAAATGACATTGACATTTAGCATTTTTAGCCACACACATGGTAGAAGAATGGGGGGAAAATTACTTCACGTTTAAGTCTTTGTCTTATTATAATATTATGTTGTCATTTTTTTTATGAGTTTTCGAATGTATTGCCTAGGATATGTCGGCAAAATCTTGCCGAGATTTTGTACCTTGCCTGTACTAATGGTGTGAAACCCAGCCCTGACCCTAATCCGGAAACTTTGTTATTTGTAGGTCCAGTGACCCGAAGTAAGGCAAGAAGTCATCATTGGGCCATTTCTGTTGAAGACTTGATGGCTGGATTGGAATCCATGAGTGTTGATGCCAGTGTTCCAATGGTGGAAACTGCACCTTGATGAAGATTGGATTAGTTGATGGTCTTTGAGTGGTCTCTGTATTGATTCAAAGGCATTTCTAACTCCTAGGTATGTCACTCTAGGTGTGTGCAAAACCCCTATGTTTGGACTTGATCTGAGCCTTCAAATCCACATTTTGAAGTTACTGTCTTGATTGGTCGTCTCATTGGTCGATTGGACCAATCGACCAATCAATCGACCAATTGATTCTATTTTTGAAATTTGAATCGTGTCTCTTTGATTTAAGTCTAATCTCGGGAATACTCCGCCTCATCTGCCTCCTAAGCCTCTGGAACGAGTTAGAACCCTAATCTAATCCATTCCCTTGCATTCTTTGGTGATCTCTCACAAAGACTTGAAGAATTCTTCATCCTCCTACAGCAAAGGTATGATTTCACTCACTCTTTCTTCTATCTCTGATTTTCTTTCTTTAATTCTGTTCTTCGTTGAGATCAGGAAGAAGATGATGCACTCTTGCAACCATCTATTCCATGATCTCATCATGTTCTTTAAGATCCATGATCATCATCATGATCTTAACCTCAGCCAATGAAATCTTCGAAACCCTAACCCTAATCCTTTGAAACCCTAACCTGTGTGATCATCTGGAGAACTTTTGGTAACCTCCCTTGTGAAGGGAAACCTCTTGGGTGACATTGTGTTAACCTAAATCTAATCATCTATATTTTCCTGTTTTGATAGTTAACAATTTATCTCCTCTCATCCAGAGCTCTCAATCATTTTTCCGGGGGAACCAAAAAGGGTGAAACCCTAATTTTCTAGGATCAAACCAAGAACCCCTAGTTTGATCATGGTAACCCAATCAATGTGTTTTCCTTACTATATATGTAATCTTCATATCCTAGTTCTTTTATCTTTGATTATAATATTTTTTCCCTCATAATCTATGTTTAACCTAGTAGGTTAACCTTTTTGTTCCTAGGTTACAACTTGGGAACTTGATTTGATTTATGAATTGATATCCTCTATACCCTAGAATACTACCATGATAATTTCCCTCTGATTTGTACCCTTTTGAACCATCAAATTCGGTTCTTGATTCTCAAAATTCAGATTCTTGTAGGCCACTGTCTCCATTGGTCGACTGGTCCAATAGATCAATCAATCGACCAATGAGTACAACAACCTCATTCTTGGTCTGTTTCGATTGATTTATGATCTTTTCCTTTATGCATCTTTCCTAACATGTTGTATGCACTTGTTTAGGACTGTCTTCTCAGGTTTAGTCAAGATCATACTTGATTCTTTAAGTTCCTATCCAAGTTAGAAGGTAAGGACAATTATTCCTTAACTGCATAGATTACTTGTTCTCTGGTTTCTACTTTGTGAAACTATGAGATTACCTACTGTTGTTGTACTTTAATTCTGATCTCCTACTGTGGGAACAGTAGCACTTGTTTATATTGTCTTTTTATTATTCATGATATATGAATTACTTATTATTGCCTAATCTGATTTTTGCTTTTACATTCTCTTGTATATGATGAATTGCTGGTTGTGTATGTCATGACTGTTCTGAGAATGTGTTTGCTTAAGTTTGGTTTGGGATTGGGGAGTATCCTTTTGATGCTTCTGTCCTTGGACATCGGAGGGAATAGTATGGGATGTTCTCCAAAGATGTCCATCGACGCTTTCCCGAATCATTGGTTGTCATACCTAGGGATGTCTAGCAGTGTTTGGCTAGGATATACTCCTGTTATATCAGACCCGATTCGGAAGGGTATTGAGACCAAACGACCCGTGGTAGCAATGGGGATTCACGGGCGCTCAAGACCGGTGAGTTATATCCATGAGAGGACGGGAATCACATTGTGGGGGCCATTTATTGGAGGGTTGCATATGGCTAGACTTGGGCTCATGGGCACTCGAGACCGGTGAGTTATATCCATGAGAGGACATGAGAGCTTCCCGTTTACCATATGTGGATAACCAATAGGGTTGATGAGTCCGGTGAGTAATATCCGTGACTCTAGTGTGAAGGATACCGGAAAGGATCCCGAGAGGGGAGGAATGGAAGTATCTGGAACTGACTTGATGTAACTGACTAGATGACTTGCATTGGGCTAGGCTTTTCCCTGACATGCGCCGGTACTTATGCCAAATGGTTGTGAGAGAGTGTGTTGACTTAACCCCCTACCATGGTTTGTCCAAGAGGGATGCCCGGACCCACTACCAACAGGAGCCGTATGCGTGACCTACCCAAAGAAGCACGGTGCTATGACTTAAAGCATGTCTACCATAGAAACCAGCATACATAGAGTTTAGATGCATTCATACTTTATCAGTTCCATAATGCATTGCATCATGTTATGTTTTGCCACATATTATCTATGATGTTATGGATTAACTACCTTACTGAGTTTCTTCGAAACTCATTCCTTTTTGTATTTTCTTTGTTCAGATTATCCTTCAGGTACAGATTATTATGACGAGCAGTACAGTGAAGCCAATGAAGCGTATTACACGCAAGGTGCTGGCGACGATCAAGATTACTCTGATGATTCCCCGGCGGATCAAGTTGCGTACTACGTTTGAAGGCAGCATAGAGTTAGAACAAATTTGTTGGATTGACGAAGTCCATTCTTATGAAGACGTTATCTATAGACTAGAAGATGCTTGATCTTAGTTTATTTCTTAGTACATTTGTTTCAGTTGTATTTCCTTTTAGACTTTCATACTACGTTCCGCTATATTGGTGGAGTGAGTTTCCGCCTCACTTTACTCCTTTTGATATCATTGGATATCTGGTATCTTTTCCGCACTCTGATTATACTGATTATTCATTATTGTTTTGAACCTTTGTTTATAATATTAAACCTTGATTATTTCATGTTTATGATTACGTTATTGTATATGTGGAAGGATGATTTCCTCGATACTTGATCTTCGGTGTTGTGGATCACACTCTCGGGTATGCCAGTTAGTGTACCAGCTAGGAGGATGTGACAAATGGTATTATGCTAACCTCGACACAATACTTCTTCTGCAATCAGAATAAGGAAAGGAGAGACACCCTGTCTAGGACTTCCTTCAACCCCAAAGAAGCCAATAGGTCTGCCATTCAATAAAGTAAAGAGCATAGAGGAAACTAACATCTCAGAATCCAATCCACCTGCTTGACAGAAAACCCAAAGCATCTTATCACCTTAAACAATAAATCTCTGGATAAAGAATCATAAGCTTTTTTAATATCCAATTTCAACCACAACCTTCCTTTCCTAGCAGTGACATGTAATAAATTAGCTAACTTAGAAGTAACAGAAATATTTTCAAAAATGATCTTTTGAAAATCCTTTTTTTTTTTTTTTTTTGCTTTGGTTAGGGGGAGGACACCCGCCCCCCCCTTTTTTTGGAAATTTTTTTTTTTTTTTTCCTTCCTTTTTTGTGCTATTTTTTCAAGGGGGACACCTTTCTCCCCCCTTGGGGCTTGTGTGTTGGGGTTGTCATTTATTCCTTGTTGGTAATAAATCAAAAGTAATTCAATTCAATTAATTGATGGGGAAAAAATTCCTTACCTGAATTCACTTTCCCTTACTTGAAGTATTCACAGCGGAAGTCTAGATCCACGTTCTCGTTCCACCACCAAAGGTTTACCGGCGAGATTCCACAATCACAGGGAAAGGGAATAATATCCACAACTGAAATGCCGTGTATTAATGGAATGAAGATCGAATACTAGCAAAGAAGAAAATCTAAGCCTGCGATTCTTAAAGAGAGGGAGAGAGAGATGGAGCCGCCGTTTTTCAGAGATTCGCTCGTGCGCATGAATCACTCCGTTTCTTACTCACTAATGCGGTGGTTACTAAAATATATAACCTATTTTGTAACCGCCCTAATAGTGAGTTTCCAATATTGCCCTTGGGCATTTAATTTATTAATAAAATTAATAAATTCCAACAGCTTCCACTTGCACAAGGGCAAGTGTTAATCTTTCAATGTGTCCCAGACACACTTGTATATCCCAGATATACACATTCAATCTCTCTGCTATGTATCCCAGATACATAGACCTCTTGTGTCCCAGACACACATGCATATCCCAGATATACATATATATTGATCTCTTCACTATGTATCCCAGATACATAGACCACCTGTGTCCCAGACACTAATATCCACAAGTCATACTGGCAAAATGGGTTGTGCAACCGGTGATATACACACACGCGTGAGCCCCAAACTAGAAACCTTCCCGAAGGCGAGAATGGCACATCACTCATAGAAACAAATCAAATAAGCATTAGTATAACACGGTGTCCTAGGTTTATTCAAACTCACCGGACTAAAGGTATCTCGATCCCTCGAGAGATCACCTTCTTGTCCTTAAAATGTTCACTACTGTAACACATACGGTTGGCGCCGACAAACACTTTTTAGGGTGCGGTTGAATCAAACCTTTCCTTTCGCCCCCAGACCATCACTACACTTAGGATTGACTCCTTTCCCGGTAGTGCCCCTTTAGGTCGAATCTATCATGACCATAGGTAACACCCCAAAGTAGCCACATCAACCCTTCGTTTCATGATGTCGTCGAAAGTCACTAAGAACACTAATGGACCATAAGGTCCAGGACTCACACAATGAGAGGAGCGAGGGATCCATCCTCTCATTTCCAATGATCGCTAAGCACACATAGTATGATATATGTGCTATGGTGGAGCATTCTATATACAATAGAACGTATGTCCATCTCAACACCATACGGGTCTTAGTCCAGTCGCAACCCCTTGCGCCTAACCCGAGTTACTTTATTGTCGCCACCCTAGCGCCACATAAAGTACTAGCACTAGCTCCTATAGGCAACATGAATAGTGGGAACATTCATGTCGATTCTCTTCACAATAGAGAAACTCATCTTGATTCCAAATCAAGGCGACATCATGATTATGAATTGACCTACACAAAGTCATTCACAATCCGTCTCATCTCTGCTCGCCTCCAAGGCGCCAGAGGCGAATGCTCGTGTGAGTGAGCCATTCTCTTGCCTATTGACATATGTTGTTTTATGCTAGAAGAAACACAATCACACGAAAGTGAATAAAAAAAATGCTGGAATGAACTCATATTATTCATTAATAAGAAAGTCTCGGTACAAAAATAAGTCACAATCTCACGCAAGCCCAAGGATTTTACATGAGAAATAAAAACATCCTTGGCTATAGGTTTGGTAAGAGGGTCAGCTACCATCAAACTAGTAGATATGTGCTTAAGTACAACTTTCTTTCTTGATGTAATGTCTCTAACAAAGTGATATCTCAACTGTATATGTTTGGTCTTCCCATGATACTTGGGGTCCTTGACATAGCTAAGAGCTGCCGTACTATCCACGGTAGACAAGGGCAGCCTCTTTGGATGTCATCACAATCCCAGTATGTCGAAGGAATCTCCTCAACCAAACAGCCTCTTGAACCGCAGCGGAGCATGCCACATACTCTGCTTCCATGGTCGAGAGGGATATACAAGCACTGCTTCTTGCTACACCACGAAATGGCCCCGCCATTCAGCAAGAAAGCATATCCAGAGGTTGATTTGCGCTCATCGATGTCTCCAGCCCAGTCGGCATCACTATAGCCAACTAACCGCAAATCCGATCCTTGGTAACACAACATGTAGTTACTCGTTCCTCTGAGATATCTCAATATCCTCTTGACTACTTTCCGAGTGCTCTATGCACGGGTTTGATTGGTATCGACTAACCAAACCCACTGCATAACAAATATCCGGCCTAGTACACATCATAGCGTACATAAGGCTACCCACTTGCCTTGGAATATGGAACTCTTTCCATCTTGGTTTTCTCCTCTGGAGTCTTAGGACCCATATCAAGGCTCAAATGCAAACCCTTCTCCACTTTGGAGTATCAATTGGTTTGCGGTTGTGCATCTGGTATCTCGTCAAGACATTGTCAATATAGGTCTCTTGAGATAAACCCGGTAATCTCTTTTGCCTATTTACGACAATCTTGACACCAAGCACATAGCTTGCTTCACCCATGTCCTTCATATCAAATACGGAGGACAACCATTTCTTAATGGTTTCCAATAGCTCCTTGCTATTGCTAGCCATAAGTATGTCATCTACGTACGGTGTCGAGAATGACATAATTATTATCGAGATCTCTTGGTGTAAACACGGTGGTCTTCCTCAAGCATGGAAAAACCATTTTCCATCATAGCTTGGTGGAAGCGCACATTCCACTTGTCTAGATGCTTGCTTTAAGCCATATATGGACTTCTTAAGCTTGCACACTTTGCGCTCAAGTCCATGTGCTTCAAAGCCTTGAGGTTGATCCATATAGATCTCTTCCTCAAGTTCTCCATTGAGAAAAGCAGTTTTTACATCCATCGATAAAGCTCCAAGTCCAAGCTGAGCAACAATGGCTAGTATGAGGCGAATTGAGGCAAACCTAACCACGGGGGAAAAAGTTTCCTCATAATCAACGCCCTCTCGTTGGGTGTAGCCCTTAGCCACTAAATGAGCCTTGAATCTCTCAATAGATCCATCCGCCTTTCTTTTGATCTTGAGAACCCACTTGTTCCCAATCGCCTTTCGGCCTGGCGGCAAGTCAACCAAGTCCCGAGACATGATTAACTTTCATCGACTCCAACTCTTCCTTTATTGCTTTTAACCATTCCTTTGAGCTTGACCCCGCAAGAGCTTCCTGCACGCTCTTTGGTTCATGCTCATCGACTGAAATCATCTCACAGTCGATCTCTTCAGGAGTTACCATGTAGGCTTCATCCTCTATGTCGAAACGTCGACGAGGAACTAGCCCGCGCCTACTACGGCGCAAGTGCATGTCAGATTGCTCACCGTCTAAGGTAGCTATCACATCTGCACTCCCACTCCCACTAGGATCTTCTGGATGAACCCCGGTTCATTATCCAGAATCTGATTCCCTGGAGTGACAAGACCACTATCTTGTATCTCAAAGAATTCCGATGATTCTTTGTTAACTCCTGAAAGAGATGGAAAATCATTCTCCAAGAATGTTGCATCCCTAGACTCAAGTTCCGTTCTCCTCTCATTCTCATCTAGTCCAATGAAGACATGGCCCTTTGAGGGTTGGGAATATCTCACAAAGATACACTTTCTTCCTCTGGGTCCAAGCTTTCCATATTGGTGAGAAGTAGAGTGAACATATGCTTGCACATCCCCATGCGCGCAAGTAACTCAAATCTGGCTTCCTTCCGGTCCACAACTCATATGGTGTGGAAGGAACCGATTTGGTTGGAACTCTGTTGAGGATATAGGCCGGTAGATTTGCCTGCGCCATCATGGATCTCACCATGTCTAGCAAGGTTCTATTCCTCCTCTCGGCAACCCCATTTTTTGTGGAGTCCCTGGAATAGTAAGTTGTCTAGATATCCCCTTTTCATCACATAACCCTTTGAACATATCGGAGAGATACTCTCTACCTCTATCCGTTCTAAGAGTTTTAATCCTTTTATCTAACTGATTCTCAACCAAGCTCATGAATTTCTTAAAACATTCCAGAGCTTCTGACTTATGAGAAATTAGATAAATGTGACCATACCTTGTATAGTCATCTATGAATGTGATGAAATATGACTGTCCTTTTCTAGTATGCACATTCATGGGTCCACACACATCTGAATGGATAAGTTCTAAAGGAAGAGAGGCTCTCAAAGCCTTTTTAAATGGTTTTCTAGTTGCTTTTCCTGCTAGACATGACTCACAGGTTGGCAAATCGGATAGTGAACCTTGGCCTAAGAGACCTTCTCTTGCCAACTGTTTTCATCCTATCTAAGCCAATATGTCCTAGTCTAGCATGCCACAAATTAGAATCAATACACACAGTATTTTGGCAAACAAAAACATTACTAGAATTAAATGAATAATCAATTGTATCCAATACAATGAAACCATTATCAAGAAAACCATAACCATAAACTGTATCACCCAGATACAAAACCAAAGAATTGTTTTCAAATACAATTCTAAA
Organism: Hakea prostrata; assembly: GCF_041222555.1. Lineage (NCBI taxonomy): Eukaryota > Viridiplantae > Streptophyta > Magnoliopsida > Proteales > Proteaceae > Hakea > Hakea prostrata. Next base: position 52,215,921 of record NC_142602.1, on the reverse strand, counting down.
ACCATGTCTTAAAAGATAAATAACAGAAACAAGATTTCGCCGAATGTATGGAGCATACAGCACATCATGGAGTAACAACGTCGGCCACCTCGCAAAACTAATTTGCATGTGCCTATGCCATGAACCTCCACGCTTGAGCTGTTCCCCATCGTTATCCTTTTGCTTCCTCTTGGAATACGACGGTATTCCACGAAGCTCGAGCGTTCCCTTGTTATGTGTTACATGCACTTTGAATCAACAATCCACAAAGGATTTAGTTCAGCAAGCATAGTAGAACTTGTTACATAACAAGATGAGGTATAACACACAGTACATACCTCTTGCTCGGTGCAATCACGAGCAAAATGACCGAGCTTTCGGCACTTGAAGCAAATCAAAGCTGATTTCTTCTTGCCGGCACTAGTCCCCCTTGAACGCTTGGGCCCACTCTTGTTTTTGTTCCCACCCTGGTTACTTTGCTTGGACCGCTGAGGTTGAGCTTTCTCTCTCTTGCGCTTGAAGCTTGCACCCTTACTAGTGCTAGCTTCAGCGGCAAATACATCGGTTTGAGGGGTATCGGCCAACATCCGATCCTCATCAAGCTCAAGGTGCTTGGCGGCTTGATCGAAAGTCTTGACCTCATCGGCATGAGTCAAGAAGATCTTCATATGCTCCCAAGTCTTTGGCAATGACCTGATGACTGCGGAGACTTGCTCCTCATCGGTCTTCGGCGCCCACATGCGCTCAACTCACTAATCATGTTAGACATGATGGTTATATGCTTGCCTCATGGTGTGACCCTGGCGCATCTTATAACCGTCAAAAGTGAGTCCGAGCTGGCGGCCTCTTGTGGTGGAAGTCCCTCCATACTTGGAACTTCACGGCCTCCCACAAAGACTTTGCAGTCCTATGCTTCTCATAACGAAGCATCGGGTCATCCCTCATGGAGCTCGGGATTGTAATCCAGCTACTGCCGGTCTTTCCTCTTCCAAGCATTGTATATATCAAGGTCCACTGCGATGCTTGTGCGGTGGTACCTTCCTCGGGTGGGTTCATGGTCTGGTTTATGGTCTCTAGCATATCCTGCTCTTCCAGGAGATATTGCACCTTTCGGTGCCAGAGGTCATAATTCCTCTCATTCAGCTTATCTCCTTTAGTGAGGTTAGCAACAATGCTCTTGGTAGCAGCCATTTATTCTAGAGATATTACATACAAGAATGAGTTCAATTAAACCTAACATAAAACACAACTCATGCAACAACAAATCACACTAGCATAGTCAACCTATGGGATAAGCACTTAAACCAAAAGAGATGCTAAAAAAACATTCAATCAAATTCTCATGCAAACCCACATAGACTTATACACTAACTTCATTTTGTGCAAGAAACATGATTGATAGACCCATAAATAAAAAAAATAGTTTTATTAAAATAAAACATGCAATCATGTTAAAGCTATGAGGTGGTTCACACAGAACACTTCTACCTCATTAGCTCCCACTAGGCCCCAATAGGCCTTCAATGCCCAAACATCACACAGTTGTCGGGCCATTGGTGTCCGATAAGTTAGAAACACATTACGAACTGAAGGCAGACCAATATCCAAAAAAATCCATCTCCCAGGCGGACTGCCGTGCCGTGCCCAGGCGGAATTCCGTCTGCCCTTTTATGCCCAGGCGGATGACCGTCGCCCCAGGCGGAACATTCCGTCGGCATTCGTGATCGGGCGGATGGCCGTCGCCAGGCGAAATTCCGTCGGCGTGCGGTGACCAGGCGGATGACCGTCTGGCCCAGGCGGATGACCGGCTCTCCCAGACGGAAATTCCGTCTGGGTCACTGTGACCACTCTGATAATAGACGGACGACCGTCTGGTCCACAGTGACCAAAAAACGGCGATTTTTCAATTTTTCTTGAACGGAAAAAAACGGTAAAACACGTTTTTTCACTCAAAAATCATCCAAAAAACACATGAAAAAAATCCAACAATAAATTTTAAACAAAAATTTTCATCATGGATTATCAATTCATGCAAATCTCCATTAGGGAAATCCACAAGGATCTCCCACTCGGATCCGAATCAAAATTAAAAGGTTTCCAAAAACCCTATCAATTCTCCCATGGTTTTCGTCTTAAACCCTTGATCCTTCCATTGGATCCATACAATAAAATTAAACAATGGGGAGGAACAATAAACGTGGGAACCAATGGCTCTGATGCCAATGTTGGTAATACTTCAAAAGTAATTCAATTCAATTAATTGATGGGGAAAAAATTCCTTACCTGAATTCGCTTTCCCTTACTTGAAGTATTCACAGCGGAAGTCTAGATCCACGTTCTCGTTCCACCACCAAAGGTTTACCGGCGAGATTCCACAATCACAGGGAAAGGGAATAATACCCATAACCCAAATGCCGTGGATTAATGGAATGAAGATCGAATACTAGCAAAGAAGAAAATCTAAGCCTGCGATTCTTAGAGAGAGGGAGAGAGAGAGATGGAGCCGCCGTTTTTCAGAGATTCGCTCGTGCGAATGAATCACTCCGTTTCTTACTCACTAATGCGGTGGTTACTAAAATATATAATTTATTTTGTAACCGCCCTAATAGTGAGTTTCCAATATTGCCCTTGGGCATTTAATTTATTAATAAAATTAATAAATTCCCCCCCCTTTTTTTTGCTTTTCTTTTCTTTGAGGTATATACATTCTTTTTTTTTTTTAGAAGGTTTTGGAGATCCTCCTCCCCCCCCCCGCTTTTTGGGGGGGGGCCCCCCCCCCCCTCCCTCCCCCCCCTAGGGTGTGTTTTTTGGTGTTTTTGGGGGGGGGGTTTTTCCTCTGCTTTACCGGGCCCCCCCCCCCCCTGAAGTTTCTCAAAAAAAAAAAATCAATGATGTGAGTTTTTAAAGCAACCAAACCCTATGTCCATTCACTGTCATCTTTCTTCAAGGTTCTGGTGTGGTTTTTTGTCCTTTGAACATTGGTAAAAAGATGGAATAGTTTTGTATTGCTATCACCATCTTTCAATCATTTTATTTTTGTTTTTTGCTTCTACAAAGAGTCTGCATTTTTGTTGTGATCAAACAACTCATCTGTCATACTTTGTTGATTAATCAACAACTAAATTTGTTGGAGCTCAATTTTTGCACTATTGATTGCTGCAAGAACATTAGGAAACTCCTCCTTTGCAAACTTTTTCAAAACGCCCTTCACTTCTTTTAATTTTTGGGTAAATACAAAAATATCATCACTAACCACAGGATTATTGCATGCATTCTCTTGAAGTTGGAGCTGTCCATCCAGCCTCATTACTATCTCTACCTGCAAATCACACGAAGAATAACGAATTAGAATGAAGACTCTTGACGAAAAACAAAGCTAATTTTAGTTGATAATGGGAATACCATACCCAATGAATCAACATGTAGTGCCGAAAACTTGGATCTAGCGGTGAGCTCGGAAGCCTTCAGGAAATGCCAGTAGTTTCTTCACTATATCACATACCTCAGGAAGGGAAGCCATTACTGGCCCAACCCAATGAACGAATCTTTACAATGGAGTTCCTCCTAGCCACCTACAACTACTAGGCATTAGCTAGAAATAAACCTTCGAGAGAAAGCCATCAATCTCTCATATATACTTCCTCATTGATTGTACATTGCAGGAAAAGGGAATTTGAAAACTCAAACCCGAGAAACCCTAACAGAAGAAGAGCTTTCTCTCTCTTCTCAAAGACTAGGGGAACACAATCTTTTGAGATGCAATTCTACTGGTGATTTTAGTAGGGTGGCTGGGAGTGACCATGGGAGGGTGTGGGTGAAGGGGGGGGGGGTATTCTAATCATTTTTAGAAATACAATGTTAGCTAGATTCTATGGACTTAGATGTAATATATTACACTAAATTGCCCAACATTAATTTATGTTCTAGTAAAAGGATCCACGTGCAAAAAAATTCTTAATAAAACTAACAAATATTAATGGTGCATTTCCCTTACCTCATGCACATAGAACCATCCCTTTGGCTTCTATTTATAATGGGATATGGTCATTTCACCCTTTGGCATTTGGTTGGAGAAGGTTATGATCGGTTATAAGTAGAAAACATGGAAGTGAAACAATGAAAAAGGAGAGTAACATACTAATCTTCTCACATGGGATGAGGCTCTAGACTCATAGTGAGCTTCAGAGCTTGGATCAACTCCTGTAGCTTCTCCTAAGTTTGGATCACCTCCTAGTCGGGGAGCAGTATGTGCACCCTTGATGCTTCTTCATGACAAATTTGGTATGGAATCCACATGTTAATAATAATAAAAAAATAAAATTTAGAGGTGGGACGCTAGTGGGTCTCACATAGGCCCCACCCAATTTTGTGTTGAAGAAACGTCAGGAGAGCACACACTGCTCCCCCCCCCCAGAAAGGTGATCCAGACTCGCTTCCAATGGAGGCCCCAAATCTCATGCATCCCTTGCCTCAAGGAATGAAGTGAAAATTGGGCTTTTGGTTAATGAGACATGGGCTGGGCTTGCTGGTCTGGTTTCAACGAGCCCATACTATATCAGGCTTGACTATTCTGGTCTAAAGATCTTTTGAGCCACAGCTACATAAGCCGTTCCAACTTGAAAAAATTGGAAGTCTCGTTTGCATTGTGATTTTTTGGTTGTCTGCTAACCGATACATTGAAGCAAAATCGAAAGTCTTTTTGTGGGTACAAAAATGCCTCTAATCCAGTTAAGGGTATAAATATAGCAAAATCCCAAGTCTTTTTTTTTTTATTTTTTTTTTTTATTATAATTCCCCCAAGTCAATTTAAAAGGCGAAATATGTGACTTTCAAGGGTAGTTATGTGTGTACGTACTCAACCTTATATATAATTCATGGCGTCTAGATCTGCTACCTCTGGGGATAGGGAAACGACAATTTCGCACCACACGCAGGATGTGGGACCCATGAATTAAGAGGTGGGGCTCCTCCCATATGTGCGGTGTAAAGTTTTCACCACCCTCTTCTTGTGGGTAGTGGATTCAAACCCTAGATTCGCATGTCTGTGTATAGATGTGATGTGGGCCATGTGGCATACATGTAGACATATCTTTTTGGGTCCGACTCGTGATTTATCTATCCTTTCAAAGATTTAGACCTCACATCCACATGATAAGCTGTGTTGATCCATGAGACACGTATACACAAAGCCTTGACTGTCGTTGGATCCATATTCTTACTCGACAGAAATATGGTCGATACATCATAGGCTCATAGCTATAGACGATTTGAATCTCTTGGGTACATTCATAGCTACAGATGATTTGAATCTTTTGGCCTTGGGCTCCTATATCAAGAAGACATATTACCTAACCAAGAGAGGTCACCCTCCAGCCTCACTTGCAGGTCTGCATTGATGAATCGCACCCAACACATAATTGAAGGAGTAGGCCCTGGTTTGGTCATCTTTCCAAGCCATTCATGTATCAATCCAAGAACGGCAGGTAGATGACAAGATTGATATGGCCATCTGAAGCTCCCAGGGTGATGGGTCTGAGTTCATTGGACACTCAAGCTCAATTATTGACTGGCGATTTTGGTCGCTTTCACTGGATAGGTTCGGAGAATGTCCAAGGATCATTCACACGGTTGCTCTTCATTGGATCCAGACTGGTTTAATGCTCACCAAGCACTCACATCCTCTCTCCCCTACCTGGAAATATTTAATATTTAGGTGCATGACAGAGATACTATCTCTACCTTTATAACGTGTGAGAGAGACTGTATGATTTGCATTTAAGTATACAAATTCAGATCCAATAAAGAGCACTCGTGTGCAAGGTTCTTAAGCTCCCAACAGAAAGCGACCGAAGCCCTCCAATAATTTGATGCAGATGTGATATGACTTCCCTTCCATTGTTAGACTTTGAGTTTGGAGTCCAAGACAGAATGGTATGGAAACCCTCCAAATCTGCAAATCTGGCTTGTTTTTTCCAGGTTGCCTTAAAAGTCTGTGTGATGGATTTTCCACTTTATCAGGAATACAAAGATAGAGATCATCTATTCTTTCTTTTAAGAATGAAGGTGTTTTTATCTTTTGGGTGGACAAGAATCAGGGTGTTTGTCTACACTAAAGTAGTATGTAAAAGCATGTGAGGCGTTCAGATAAAAGCATGGATCCCACAAAATGGTTTTAATTTGAATGCTTCGTGCATTTTAGTACATTCACGTATGGGAAGATTCACCCTCACGCAAGACTTCCTTTGTGACATTCATTATTTGCTTTCTACCCCAACAAAAGGACATTCTTTATTTGTTTTTTGTTTTACTGTTCGTCAATAATGTAATGAGGAGAGTGCTAAGAATTTGGATCTTTTGATATAAATCAAGATTGCCTCTTCAGTGTTCTTGGAGATCGAACGAGATGGGATCAAAAGAGTAATAGCGGGCTGTTCTAGTTGGCCTAGAATTGAGGTTTTCACCCAACTTAGATCCTCAATTAGGTGTGGCTCGTGTGCGGTGTTCAGGGTTTGGGCATGGTGCGAAAGTTCACTGGGTATCATTGGTTCACTACCCACCGAACAGGGCGATATGGCGAAATCTCGCCGATGATTTCGCCATATCGTCAAGATTTTGCCCATGTTTTAGCAGATTTCGCCCCCCCCATTACAGTGGGTATTTTTGATCATTTTGGGTTGAAACTTGGTGTCTACCTTAATTTGATGGCAATAAACACAGTGGAATGACTGGTTTTTTTTCTAAAAACTTACCTAAATTGGTGTTCTTCATCGGCACATACCCCACTGTATACGGGTTTAACTGGAATTCTATAACATTAATTAAACAATTAAACCAACATAAATATGCACAATGACAATAGAGTGATAAACATCATTAAAAAAAAACACATACACTAGTATACAAATAGAAGTATACAACTAAGTACCTGTCATTCTGTCAATACTCAATAAAAAATACTATGCCTCAGTGGATCCGTCAGCTCTGTGTTCTATGATAGTGTGGTACAAGGCCCAAAGGCTACAACTTCAAGCTTATGCTCCATTATTTTTTGAAGTCACTCCATGTCATCTCATGCTGATGGATGTTGACGTACAAAAAAATCATAGCTCTATAGTTGGCATCATCTATGGCTGGAAAACTACTCCCATCAGGGGGGTAACGTGAACAGAGCTTTTCAATTGGCATCATACGATCGAAAGGATATCAGTATGCTGTCTCCAACATAGCAGTTGTCTCCAAGCGAAATGGAGGCATAAGCAGGACACTCTGATGATGATGACCCCAACCATCGTAACCCCCATAAGTAGATGTGCTGCCATCCTGTGAACCCAAGCTCATGGAAGATCCATCATTATATCCATGGTAGTGCGAACTCTTAGAAGACGGGTATGTATCATCGTGTTCATAAGTGGAAGGGACACCATAACCATAAGCCCAATAACCATAAGCAGATGTGGAGCCTATAGACTCTTCCAAGCTCATGGACCCCATCGCTCTCGATAACCTATCCGTCAGATCAAAATGGCCGTATGAGCCATACAATTGAGAATCATCACTATAACCATAGCCATAGGGCCCATGCCCATGCATGTGCTGGTAGCTCCCCCCCCGACCGAGTGTCGCTTGTAGGACGACCATGATAAAATTCACTACCTTGATCGTCATCCTAGGTGGCATGCGTGTACTGAGTCTCTCCAATGTATCTTTGGGGGGGATGTTGTGTCTTTGATAATGGAACATGTAATCGCTCATGTATCCTCCACCACCACCACCAAGACCATCATCATCATTATCGTCATCATCATCATCATCCCTCCAAGTTTGACTGGGACTGGGAACAAGGGTGTCATCTAGATCATCCTCGTGCTTACCAGGCTCCACCATCAACTCCCGCAGCTTGAGCAATGACTGGGTCTGGCCTACCTCTAGGCTGGTCTAACAATGGCTCACCCTTGTCCAACAACCAATCAGTGAGGGGATGCTCACTCCTGTCCAACAACCCCCCCATCTCACAGTTACCATTTAACCTGGCATGCTCTAACTTCAGCCTCAAGTTGCAGTTGCAATACACGAGGTCATTTAGGCGTTGACTTCCCAACCTATTCCTCCTCTTGGAGTGAATCATGCCAAATGTACTCTAGTTTCTCTCGCACCCAGAGGCAGAACAAGTTTGGGAGAGGATCCTCACTGCCACTCTCTGAAGTTTCTCTGCATCGCCCCCATATAGAACCCACCACTCAGTTGCATTATCACAAATAAATTAAGTTAATACTTTAATGCTTAACAGAAAATCCTACTTATATAATTATATACTTATATGTAAAATGTAAAAATAATAGTAGTAATCATGCATCTAACATAGGGAGGATTTGGAATCTAGTGGGACCCATCAGAGTTCGGCCAGGCTGGAAAGTGATGGAACGCTGCAATTGGAAGTAGTTTTTCCTCGTCAAAAGCCTGGTCGTCCTAAGAAGGCTCACGCAGTGAGGAAAATGTTAACAAGTAGAAAGTGTTAATGGCAGAGGAATTCAAGAAAGTAGATGTAGCTTTAGAGAAAGTATCCACAGTAAATAAGAGCCTCTCATTGGGAGATGACAGTGTTGCTATGTAACTGTTACTATGAAGCTTTTCTTTTGGAATATTCGAGGCATTGGTAATGCGTCTGGTAGGAGGGCTCTTAAACTTTTGTTAATGACTCATCAACCAGACATTTTGTGTGTCACTGAACAAAGAGTGGATGTTAGTAAGTGCCCAATTCTAATGGGTTAATTGTTATCAAATGTGAGTAGGAACCAGTGAGGAAAGGTGTATTGGGGGCAACTGTTGTTGCAGGTGAGCGAGGTTGGTTCCTCTTAAGGTTCTAATTGCTGTATTTTTTTTTCTTTTTCTTCTTCACTTTATAAAATGACCCTTTTAGCGAAAAAATCATGCATCTAACCTAAATCATAATTTTGTCGGCTATGTAGAGTAACATCTGAACCAAAGGCCTCCAGTGGATCCCTAAACATTTTGATCTGCAATAATTTGTATTGATGGTTAACTAAATTCTTTCATGAATAAAAACCAAGTGCTAAGTTCTAACTTCCATGTGGCAATTTGACTAGACCACTAAGTTTGGCTCCAACTTCAAGATAACCTGCATAACGGCATTGAGTAGGTCTGACCACAACCCCAAATTTTCACTATACTAATATTTGGAATTGAGATAATAGGTTGCACAATTTACAAACTTATAGTTAGAGACTTAATATATGCTACAAGTTACAAATTAATAATCCACACTAATTACTTACCTGCCCTATGCATCGGATGCATTAGATGAGTGGTCCATCTAGCGTGCATAATATTTAGGTAAGCAGTGCAACCTCTGGGGTTAGCTCGTTGGATTTCTATCTTCATTCGCTCAAGGGCTGCATAAATGTGGGGCATAGTGGGCCCCCTCAGGGAGGAATCAACCATACACAAGACCTTGATTATGGGATCTAAGGTCTCCAACACAATGGTCACATTCCTCCAAAACTCATTAGACGAGATTGTCGTCTGTGCGGTGCGTCCACTACTTGTACTGAATTATTACAAACACATTAAGTTAGTTATAAATACTACATACTAGATATTCATAGTATAAATGTATAAGAAGTTAAAAACTTGTTAAATCAAATAGTAGTGAGAAAAAAAAAATACTTACTTTGATCCAACACATGAGAACCACTCCTCGGATGCAAACTTGGATCTCAGGCCCGCCTTCCGTTCTTGAATACTGCTGAGGGCGACGAAATTAGTGGCAAATCTCGTAAGACCAGGTTGCACTAGCTCACCTCGCATGCTCCCCTTATCATATCCAGAGCAGCGGTATGTTTATAGATGAAATTAGTTACCTGCTTGGCCCTCTCCATTATGTTCTGGAAAATACTGATCTTATCAATGACGTTTAACATGAGATCAATACAGTGAGTTACGCAAGGTGTCCAATATAAATTATATCCAGGTGTATTCATCAGTATCTCACCTGCTTTCTTGAAGTTTGGAGCCATTATTAGTGACAATTTGCACCACATTATCATTTCCAGCCTCATCAATAACATCATGTAGGAGTCCAAGTATATACTTGTGGTCTTTTGTTTGCTCAGTAGCATCCACAAATTAAAAAAAAAAGGGTCCTCTTTCTTGAATACACCATAAAGTTGATGATAGACTTTCTTGTCGAACCGGTCCATCCATCACACATAATGGTGCATCCATATGATCCCCACATTTGTCTCAAACCACTGATGTACTGCTGCAGCTCCTCCTCCTCAATCAGTAAGGTGGTCATCACCTCTTTAGGGGTGGGACTAGCATATCCAGGACTTGCCTCTGCAATAGTGTCAATCATATTCCTATAATAAGGACACTGTGCTATGTTTCTTGGAACCGAACTATAGTGCATCCACTTCGACACTGCCTTCTTCACTTTCTTAGCCATCCCTTTCCATGCACCTGCAATCTTGGGCTGCTTGGCCCCCTTCTTTCTAAAAATATCAGAATCCTACTCTAGGAAAGGATCCCTCCTCTGTGGATAGTCACATGGTCCCGTAGATCTGCCGTAGAAGTGACCCTATGACTCTATGATTGGTTGAACATACCACGTATACCACCCTTGTCCCTAGATCTAGATGCTCCAGCCCCTGATCTAGATGCTCCAGTCCCCTGATCCAAATGATTCAGCCCTTGCAAAGAGGATCAAAGATGGATCTCACAAAATGGTTTTAATTTGAATGCTTCGTGCATTTTAGTACATTCACGTATGGAAGATTCACCCTCACGCATTACTCCCTTGTGACATTCATTATTTTCATTCTACCCAAAAAAAAGACATTCTTTATTTGTTTTTTGTTTTACTGCTCGTCAATAATGTAATGAGAAGAATGCTAAGAATTAGGATTTTTTTATATGAATCAAGATTGCCTCTCCAATGTTCTTGGAGATCGAACGAGATGGGATCAAAAGAGCAATAGCTGGCTGTTCTAGTAGAAACTACAATTTGGCCTAGAATTGAGGTTTTCACCCAACCTAGATCCTCAATTAGGTGTGGCTTGTGTGCGGTGTTTAGGGTTTGGGGTTTACATAAGGTGTGCCAAATCTGACCCTTATGTTGAACTGTTCAAACCCTCAGTAGCTAGGACCAAACTTGTTCAAAAGAATTCAAATTAGAGTGGGCTGATCAGTGTGATTGGCAAGCCATCTTTGGTGCCTGAGATAGATTAAGAAGGGTTAAATCAGACATAAGGAAAGCAATATGAGAGTGTATGCTATCATGGCTTAAAGAGGGGTATCCACAACCAACCTATCAGTGGAGATGCATTTAATGCGTTCGAGTCAATCCCCAATTCTTGAGTAATCGGATACAGATTTTTAGGATCAGACTTGATAGGTGGAGGTTTGACACGGCAACATCCGATAGTGGACTTTCTTGCAAAGTCGGCAGCAAGGGATCGATCCTCTTCCATAGGGGTGTGGCCTGAGTATATTCAGAGGGAGCTGCAATGGGATGCTATGCAACTCCCTTGTTTAAGGTTTTCATGAGCGTTTTGACCTATGTTTATGTGCTAAATAATTTGTAGGGAAATTAAGCTACCTCTTGTTAGCTTATGGAACCTTGTAAGATGGGGTGTATTGGGGGAAACTGTTGTTACTGGGTTGAGTGAATGGTTCCTTGGTCTTTATACTCTTTATTCCTATTTCTTCATCAATAGAAGTCTGATCTAGTTATTCAAAGGAAGCAAGAGTTGCCAACTATGCATCTTCGGACTCGACATGAAGAATTGTTAGGTAAGAGAGATTGTTTCTGTCACGGTCAAGCAAGATTTCGATCCGTCAGATTTGAAATCTCGGTCGAGATCGAAATATCAATTGAGAATTTGATCTTACGGATCAAAATGTTTGGCATGATGGTCCTGCGCATTTACTAAAGCAAGGTCCCTAGGTAAGAGGCACTGTTTGCATGTTTTCAAGGCTGTTAGATGGTGCATTCAATGTGGTGTGAGGTGCCATCTTCATCACGAGTCCGGATCGCTTCCTAAACAGCTGTTGACCACAAATTATAGGGGGACCCACAGGATTAGGGGTGATGGTTTTTATTTTTCTTTCTTTTAAATGTTTTATTATTTTTTACTTGTGGGACCAACATAATTTCTGATTATAAAGCCATTGGAGGAGCATAGACGTTAGGGGAGATGATCCACACTCCTTCATCACTTTGTTCTGTCATGGCTCACTTGGAAATGCATGGAATCCACCCTCAATTCCCAATCATTGAGTTTGGAGTAAAGGCCTATCATTTTTGGCTCAGATGACCTAGCAGTCAGGCACAACATCTCAATTTGATTTAGTCAAACAACTCTCAACACGTTCATTGTGGTTCATCCGGTCGATGACCTTAGACCGACGGTCAGCCAATTTTGGCATTATAGGTGTGGTTTGTGTTTGGTGTTTCACTATTCTCCACTAATTTTTGAGAGTCATCCTTCCAAAAGCTAGATTTGTCTAGATTCCTCATTGGATTGATATCTGTTTGTTTCTACAAGGAGTAAGACACCCTTTGTTTCTACAAATTTTGCATTTCTAATGTGACCCCCATGACTATTAGAAAACAAAATACATAACCTATAACCTAATAATTACCAACATTATCATACCTTTCAAGTCTTAATCACATGATAGAATGGATCTTGGTAAGGTGCAACAATCAAAATCTGTCACTCTCTAATATTGACTCGGACCACCACCTAAAAGATTTATTAGATGAGAATAATATAGTTCGAGTAGATCTTAGCCAGCTTATTGACTTGGGTTGGCTTTTCCTTGTATCAATTAACATTATTTTAGATGGCAGGATTATAAATGACTTAGAAATAGCCTGACCACAAACTACTTTCTCATGAACAAGCTTCAAGAGAGAAGCAATCATACAAAGTTACAACTGTACAAGCCAATTGGGCACCAAATACTTAGGCTACATTTATTTGCTGGAATTAAATTGGGGGAAAAAACATATGGAAAATAGTTTGAAAAAATAAAATTTTCTCTAAAATTCTGAAAGTGTCGTTTGTTTGGTTCTATTGAGGTAGTACACTAATTTTTCCACCCCATGCATTTTCAAAACTCTACAAGAATAGATAGAATTTTGTGAAGAAGTGTGAAAAACAAAGAAGTTAGACATTTAACATTTTTCTACAAAATCCCTTTATTTTTTTTCTTTTTCTCCTTCTCCCCATTACATATGAGGTCCATAAATTTTTGGGTAAATATCACTTACCTCCCCTCTTAGCTGGACAAATAGCACTTACACCTCTTCTTACTTGGATAATATTACTTACCTCCCCTCTTACCTAGCAAATATATCAAACACCCCCCTCTGTTAACTTTTTTGATAATAAATTTAACTTTTACTGTTAAATATTTTTCTAAAATTCCAAACTACCTTTGGCTAAAAATATTTTTTTAGTTTAAACCATAAATTATCATAATCACCTTAGCAGTTAAAATACAAAATTATCCTCAATTCAAATGATTGTTAAAAACCAAAATACAATACATATGGTTCCATAATTTTTTTTTCTACCCCACTTTTACAAACAAATGCAGCCGACATAAAAAAAAATACCATGCTCAAACATCTATTTCTAGAATGGTTGCATTATGAATGGTCCCCAACACCCAATTTTTTTTCCCCAACCCAACACCCAATTTAATGCTCCTCGTTTTGGTAGGGCTAGATCTAAATTTTTCAGGAATATCTTACAATATCTCTCTTTCCAAATTAAACTACTAAAAGTTGTCTGAGTTAGGTTCACATTTTCAAAGTGAATTTTCTAGTTTGCAGCTACGTTTGTTAGATGGTAAAAGTAAAACTGAGGTATGTCTAGATCAAACATGCATGCACCACAGCCACTGCTAAAAGGCTGACTTTAACTATTTAATATAAATATAAGTGGGTTTCATCCTATCTTTCTTTCTCACAAAAAAAATTGTGTTGCATGTTGTTGTGCACTCTTTATCAATGTTGCTTACTCATAAAATTGGTAGGTATGGAATGTGGGCTTTAGGAGTTTTTAAACTGTAAGAGTGATGTACAGAGAAACAAATCCAAATTAAGTTCCACTGTGTTTGTTATCCATGTAAGAGGTTTATTTATTTATTTTTTTTTTCCTCCCTTGTAAGTAAGAGAAGGTTTTAGTAGCTCCAACGTATTGGTGTTTTCTTCTAATAAAGAAATAAGAGGAAGAACTTCAATTATTTCATATCTATTCCATATTATAGTAGGTTTTAGGTCTGAGTAACATAATCTTTATTTTGCGAGTTGCTTTCTATTGTAACAAATATTTGTCTTTTTTTTTTTTTTTTTTAACCAAGTGGATACTTTGGTCATCATGACTGGGCCCATAGGTTCTTTGGGAATGGGATTGGGGGATGGGGAGAAGATGTTGAAGGAACGAAAAATCAAACCACAAACCTCCTAGGATTTTATGCCTCTTAACAAAAGGCTGCCTCCCAATGCGCTAGAAGCGCACCCACGTAAGAAATATTTGTCATGTTTTGGTAGTCTTTCTATCATGTTCCCATTAAGATATAATGTTTTGCTGATCTAAAAGCATTTGAACTAAAGTATAATGACAGAAACTTGATAACAAAGTATTTGAATGACACATAGAACATTATGAAGCTTTTGACATGGAGAGTTTGGGAGATCCCTACTTATGAGTCAAAAGTAAGATTTTATCAGGATTATGTTGAAGTCATTCTGAGACATCGATCACATTAAAGCAGGCTTTAAAGATTAAAACATTGAAGGTGTTGAGACTTTCATTCTTGGTTCAAATGTACTATCTCAATTGAAATATAAAATGGAGTTGGAAGAGTGGGAATGCTTTGCTCATCCTCTACCATATCTAAAATTAATATAAAATCTACTCTTCACTTTCTTTACAAAAGGACATAGGTCAAGGAGTTGGGATCCTCTATCCATGAGAGAAGAGGACTGTGCTACCCTCGCATCCCTCTGTTACATATTTAGGAGGGACTCTACCTTTGGTCCACCTTGTCAGTGCTAAGAACTACCCCCTCCTAATGTGTGATGGAGGGGATGTCAGTAGAACAAAATCCTCTACCCTTGGGGGTAAAGGATCCGAGCTCTACGCAAAAGGTGTGGGGAGAAGGGGAGATGTGCTAAGACTAGTATTGTAATATTATGTGTCTCCCTTTATTATGCAAGTTACTTTATAACCTTAGAGACTAGAGAGAACATCATATAATCTCATCATTGATTATCTTGGGAGTTTTTATATAAGTGATATCTTGTGATTTTCGTTAGGGTTGAGGTTTAAACACAAGGTTTCTTAAAGCATTACACTCTCAAGTATCTAGTTTAGAATACCAGACCGTTGGTTCTAGCTTGTGAAATCCAGCCCAAACCCTAACTCGAAAACCCTTTTGTTTGTAGGTCCAAAGACCCGAAGTGAAGGAAGAAGGCAGTTGTGGGCCATCTCAATGGAAGACATGGTGTTTGACCCAGAACCCTTGAAAATTGATGATGGAGTCCCATCCCATACTTGGAAACCTTGTCGATTTGGAGAAGAAGCTGCACCTTGAAGAAGATGAGCTTGGTTGATGACTTGAGGCCTAGTTGGACATGTTTTGAAGGGTCCCTCAATGCTAGGTGAGTTGCTTGTTGAGTTGGGAGAAGCCCCATTGAAAATTTTGAAGTTTGGAGCTCCAATTCCCTAATCTAGGCTTGCTGACAGTCTAGGTTGACTGCTTGGGTCAACTGGGCCAATCAACCCAGCCATTCGACCCACAGTGATAGGGGCTGTTTTGTCAATTCTCTAATTTTAGGGTTTTTAATGCTCTATTTAATGAGACTACATGGTGTTCAGCCACACTTGTTTCTAAAGCCTCTGGAGAATGTAGGAAGCCTCTCTCAAGCCCTCTCTTTGGTGTTGTGGAAGATCCTTTGAGAATTCTTAAGCTTTTTTAGCGCATTCTCTTCATTCAGGTTTGTATTCACTACTATCTGTACATCATCTCTATTTCTTTTGGTGCCTTCTATTCCCCTTTGATAGGAGGGTGATCTTAAGTTATTCCCATGACTGATCTTTATATCCCTACTGTTCTAGAGTGGATCTCCATACACTCTATAACTTTGTGAATTCTCCACATGATGATTTCAAAGGGAAATCAAGTGTGATCTTCATGATTTGATTTCCATTCTATTGTTTTTAATTTCAAAGAATGCTAGATTTATTCCTATGATAATTCCAACCAAAGATCTATTGTTTTTATTCTTCTAGAGTGAACTCTCATTCTCTCTAGCCTCCCATAGAATCCATGGACTGTTTTATCTGAAAACCCTAGTTTGGATCAAATTAGGACTTTATCCTTTTGATCATGTTTGATGTCTAAACTATGCTAGATAGTCTTAGACTATTGTTTTAGAGTTTCCCTTAAATTTTCGGAGTGTTTTGAATCCTGGAAGATGAGTTTCCGATCAAAATTATGGTTTCTGCTTCGTATTGTACCTTGGGTCGATTGCCTGGGTTGATTGACCCGTCAACTCAGCCAATTAGCCCACAATCATAGTAATTGATTTCTTGGTCTATTTTGATCCGTTTGACTTCTAATCTTCATGAACTTGTTCCTAATGATTGAACTATGCTTGTTTAGGGTTTATTTGCTAACCTTGGACCTGCCCTCTTTGTTTCTCCAGAATTCTTCAAAGTTATTTAAGGTAAGGACAGTTGTTCCCTAATAACCTAATATGTATGTTTGCTTCTATTTGATTCGGATTCCATGATCATACTACTGTTGTATTAGCTTTCTTATAATTATATTACTGTTGTATTAGCTTTCTTATAATTATATTACTGTTGTATTAGCTTTCTTACAATTATATTACTGTTGTAATTTGTTCAACTATAGTAGTACTTGTTTATGTGATTCATTTACTATTTCAATCATATATGAATGATTATTTCCTTATGTATTGTGTTATCAGTTATGCTTGTGAATGACTGATTGGGAATATGATTGCTTAAGTATAACTGGGAATGGGGAATGTCCTTCTGACATTTTTGTTTGTGGCAGCAACTGGGATTTGTGGGAGCTGAAGACCGGTAACCAACCCGTGAGAGGATATGAATCACATTGTGAGGGGTCATTCATTGGTAAGGTTGCAATAGTAGACTTGGGCTCATGGGCGCTCAAGACCGGTAACCAACCCGTGAGAGGACATGAGAGCTTGCCATTTACTATTTGTGGATAACTAATAGGGTAGATGAGTCCATAGTCCAAGTTTATTGTAGCCATAGGATACGCTAACTTTAGTGAGAAGGATACTGGAAAGGATCGCGAGAGGCAAGGAATGGAAGTATCTAACTCTGACTTGATATAATTAAGTAAAAGATTTGCATTGTGCTAAGTTTAACCTTGACATGCACCTATACTCAAACCAATGGTGATGTGAGAGAACGGTGACCTAAACCCTAGCCATGGAATGTTCGAGAGGGATTTAGGACCCAATTACCACCGGAGAACCCAAGATACCGAGATGGTTGAGGGAGAGTGATTTGAGACCTACACAGAGGAGTATGGTGCTATGACTTAAAACATGTCTGCCAATAGAGACAAGCATACATAGAGTTAGAATCATACTTGCATGTCTGACTCATATCATGTTGCATCTTGTATGTTTTGCTATCATGCTTTACTATGTTATTATGGAATGAACTACCTTGTTGAGTTCTTTTGAACTCACTCTTTTTTGCAAACATCTTTGTTAGATCTTTCTATAGGTACAGATGACTACGAGGGCCAGTACTACGAAGCCCAAGCAAATGACTCATACTACTCCTAAGGTGCTGGCTACGATGACTAGGATGGTGAAGACTACCAGTACGAAGCTAGAGCTTATCAGGATTAATCCGACTCTGGCGCTTGTGTGCCAGGGATGGGACATCATTTCTTTTACTTATGGATATTTTATTTATAGATTTGAAGAAACATTAGTTTATATTTTGATTCGTTCTTTTCTTTTCCTTTCTTTTTGGGAATCGTTTGTAATCTTCCTTGTTAGTTTTGATCTACTTTTCCGCTGCTACTGTAGAGTGATTTTTGCGTTGTACTCTACATTTGACTTATTCTTTTGGTATCATTTTCTACACTCTTATTATATTATTTATTCTTTGAATCTTATCCTAATCTCTCAGTTAATATAGTTTAACATTGATTTAGTCTTGTTCTTGATTATATTATTGTAAATGTGGGAGGTTGATTTCCTCGATTCTGATCTTTGGCACTTTGGATAACACACTCGGGTATGCCAGATAGAGTACCGACTGGGTAGATGTGACAGAGTGGTATCAAAGCCCACAGTTCAAGGATAATCCTAACCACAGGAAACAATAATAGAATATTCATGAGTCATAGATCCATAAGTGACTTGAATTTTCTTAGAAGTGAATAATAGAGAACCTTGGACTAGAAACATAAATAATGAAGCATTATATAATTGTTGAATAATGCACGATAATTATGATTGAACAAACATAACTTAATGCAATAAAAGAAATGCATAATACACAATAAGAAAGTGAAACAAAATGAAACTTCATTAACTTCTAGGAAGTTTTAACAAAGAGTTACATTAGTAAAAGCATAAAAAGGAAATCCTAATACAATCTATCTTGGAGACCATCTCTGATCTCTGAGTACTCTAATATCCACTCTACAACCTGTGTAAGCTAAGCCTCCATCCTCTCCTATCTACTATGTATCTGCTCCTGTCTGACCTCTATCCTCTCTAGGATGAAAGTCAGAGCAAGCATCTAAGTATACAAGTCTGGTGCCTCCGGAGCTATATGTGAAGGACCTCCAATTTCAAAGTGTGATGCGGGAATCCTCTGATGACCTGGATCAACCTCGCGCATCTCCTCATCCTCTCCTGCCTGGTCATCACTGTCTGGACCAGCATCCTCCTCATCCTCTGCAGCCTCATCATCCTTTAACTCATCCTCATCATCATCCTTGCCCTCATATCTCTCAGCATGACTAAGCTGAATCTGTCTGATGGTCCTCATCCCAATGCATAACCCAAATCTCGGGTAAGCATCTCCGTGTCCTCCAAGCTCACCCCAAAGTGCATGAAGAAAAGAGTCAAAAGTCAACCAAAGCAAAGGTTCCGCACTCCAGGATGCTCTACTATATTGATAATGACATTTTGGATGATGAAGGACAAATCAATATTGAATCCCATATAAATGCAGTAGATCACCAAAGCCACCATCACTGACACCCTATGATAATGTCCGACTTTCGGTATGATGTTTTGGCCCACGATGCGACCGATGACTCTAGTAGAAGGTGTCATCCTAGCACTGGTAAGTGGACTGTAACACCTCGTGTTGCCCCAGAGTGTGGTGTAGATCTCGTTAACCTCGTATGGAAGAAGGAATGAGTCCACCTCGGCACCAATAGGTATCCATCTGCACTCATCCAGATAGTATGGTACTTGTAGAATGCTTGCCAGTCTGTGGTTGGATAATCTAATCTGTGTGTCCCGGACTCGACTCTCAATGTATAGCTCGAAAGTGTTTCCACCTCTGCCCTCATGGAAGTAAGAAAGGTTGCTGAAGAACAATCTCACTAACTCTGGATAGATCAATAGATCCTTAATGAAGAGATGTGTCCATTGCATGGTGTCTAATCTCTAACGGATCTGGAATGTCCTAAGTTGTCATAGCTATAATACACGACCGTACTCTATGCGACAGTGCTCAAAGTGTGCCTTAAACAAGAACTTTTCTTGGGGAGTAACATGACCTCATCCCGTGGCTCAAGGAGTGGTGCCTAACCTCTACCTTTGCCTCCCCTACCTCCTGGACGTTGTCCTCATGGTGGCATTATGATAGTGTCTGTTGCAGATTTTCGAAAATTTATGATTTTGGCGAAATTGTGATTCAAACATACTAGCATGTGCATAATACTTGGAAAAACATGTTAGGATGGTTTGTTTGAGGAAAAACCCTCAAAATCTTGGTCTACAAGGAAAAATTCAGCAAGGGAAGAAAGGGGAATTTCCATTTTTAGGTCAAAATGGATTTTTGAAATGGTGAAATTGGTTCGATTGAATTGCATGCACACCTCTACCATATCATTTGAGTCATGTAGAATGTGGTTTGGTGTCAAAATTCTTTGTGGTTTGAAAATGGGAGAAGTTTTTCAAAACAGAGATTTTTGTAGTGTGAATAGTGAAAAGAGAGCATGAAATTGATAGAACTTGTTGTACAAGTATGTCATTGTGTTAAAATTGCTTGGAGCATGTTTCTAAGTGTTCCTAGACATGATTTTCTAACTATTGCAACTTGTATTTCATGGTTTTGGATGAATGCAAGTAAAGATTGGAAGCTTTTGAGAGAGGGAATAGTGTATACCTTTGGTTGTTGATCAATGTGTGTTTGGGAGTTCTCTAGAAGACCTAAACCACCTTGGATGACCTTTGAAAACCTTGAAAAATCTCTCCCCAGAGCTCTCTCACAAGTATTTGGAAGTTGAAGTGTATTTGGTTTAAGAAATGGGTCATTTTAAAGTGAAATTTTTTTCAATCAAGAATAGATACCAGCTGCCCCAGATTGATGATCTTTTCAATCAGTTGAAAGGCGCGGCTGTATTCTCGAAGATTGATTTGAGATCGGGATATCATCAGTTGAAAGTTAAGTCAAGTGATATCTTTAAGACAACGTTTAGAACAAGATATGGACATTATGAATTTAGAGTTATGCCTTTCGGTTTAATTAATGCTCATGCCGTGTTCATGGACCTCATGAACCGAGTATATCATGATGTACTCGATAAGTTTGTAATCGTTTTCATTGATGATATCTTGATCTACTCAAAGAATGAGGAAGAGCATGTGAAGCACCTGAACTTCACATTGTAAAGGTTGAGAGAAAAGAAACTCTATGCTAAGTTTAGCAAGTGTGACTTTTGACTCTCAAGGGTAGTATTTCTTGGCCATGTTGTTTCAGCTGAAGGTATTCGTGTGGATCCTGAGAAGGTGCAAACAGTTGCTGATTGGGAAAGACCGAAGACCGTGACTGAGATAAGAAGTTTCCTTGGATTGGTGGGATACTACAAAAGATTTATTGAGAACTTCTCTAGGTTGGCTGCTCCTATGACTAAGCTAACTAGAAAAGAAGAGAAGTTATTGTGGATCGAAGCTTGCGAGAAGAATTTTGAAGAGCTGAAAGTTAGATTGACAAGCGCTCCGGTTTTGACTATACCTAATAGTTCCGGTGGATTGAAAGTCTACACTGATGCTTCCAAGATCGGTTGGGTTGCGTGTTGATGCAACATGGTAAGGTAGTGGCTTATGCCTCTCGACAATTGAAGGATTATGAGCGGAACTACCCCACTCATGATTTAGAGTTTGCCGCCGTTGTCTTTGCTTTGAAAATTTGGAGACATTACCTGTACGGTGAGAAGATCGCATCTTCATGGATAATAAGAGTTTGAAATACTTCTTCACCCAAAAGGAGCTAAACATGAGAAAAAAAGATGGTTAGAATCAGTCTCTGACTATGATTGTGACATCCAGTACCACCCAGGTAAAGCAAATGTAGTTGCGGATGCTCTTAGTAGGAAGAGCCAAAGGAAGGAATTGGACTTGAATGCTTTGAGTTGGCCTTTGTTGTCATCGATGGAAAGGTTCGGTTTGGAAGTGGTTCCTGAGGGTTCGGATTGTATTTTTTATGCCATGACTGCAAGATCCACCCTTAGAGATAAAATTGTTGCTTTGCAAAGTTCTGATCGAGAGTTGAAAGAGAAGATTGAGAAGATTGCTTTGAATTCAGAAATGAACTGAAACCCTAACCATGGATTTGTCCGAGAGGGATGCAGAACCCAATTCCCCCCGGTATTGAGTGATTGAGACTTACCTAAAGAAGTATGGTGCTATGGCTTAAAGCATGTCTACTATAGAGACTAGCATTCATAGAGTTAGAATCATATTTGCATCATATGTCTCATATCACATTGCATTATGTTATGATTTGTATTTGTATGATTTTAAATTATGGAATAACTGCCTTGCTGAGTTCTTTGAACTCATTCCTTTTGTGCAAATGTTGTTAGATTTTCCCACAGGTATTGAAGACTCTGATGGCACACTCTACGAGACGGACTTTGATCCCTCATACTACCCTCTAGGTGGTAGCTACGGTGAAGATCCGAGTTATGGTGCCGAAGAGGATTACTCTACGTACCAGGGTTAGCCCCACTATTGTGAGGGAGTGGCCGTGCTGGGCTTTCTTCGTCCACACCTATGAGGAGACGATCATTAGGATAGAAGAAACCCTTGTCTAGTGCCCCATTTCCCTGGATTATTGTTAAACATTTTGGATATGTAATTAACTTTCTTTGAATTATTCTTTAAACATGGGATTGTAACTTAACTTGATTTTCTACTTTTCCGCTGCCTTCAGAGAGTGACTTACACTCATTTTCTCATTCTGATGATTACACTTATATATTTGGTATTATCCATTTCCGCACTTTGATTAGTTGATCTTATCTTATTCATGATATCTATTATTTGTTGCTTTTACCTTGATTATTATTGTTCATGATTGTGTTATCGCGTATGTGGGAAGCATGGTCCCTCGATGCTTGATCCTTGGACTGTGGATCACATTCCCGGGTATGCCATATAGGGTACTTGTCACATCCCGCCCCAAATCCACCAAGGGGGTACCCTATCTGGATTACCCGGGGGAATGAATTACGGTCCCGCCGATCAAGTTTAGGAAACAATCATAGTCACTTAGCACAATAATATAATCAAAAGCAAGAACAATTCTTTGTATTCAAATAATTTAATAATAAAAGTCAATAAAGGATCTTAGAAGGATTCACAAATAACACTAGAGTACGGAAATGATTCAAATAGGGTAAACAGTCAAGTGTGAAAAGGAGGGAGGAAACCCCTCCTATAATAATAGCGGAAGGTAGATCGACTAAAATTAAGGATTACAACTGGTTCCCAAAATAACAAGGGGACAGACAAAACTACAGTCTCAACAAATCAAATGAAAAGGTTAAAAAGGGAATGAGGCGATATCCCATCCCTAACACTTTAGTATAAACTGAACTGCTCCAGATAAGTCCAAATCTCGGACTACTAGTCTTTATCAACTTGTACACCGTGACAAGTGGGGTACGGGTCATCAACTTGGTCTTCAGAGTGTTGATTGTCAAAATCGCCAGTAGTAGTACCTGCAATAGAGTCTAACAAAGATGTTGCAAAAAGGAGTGAGTTCAAAAGAACTCAGCAAGGCAGTTATTCCATAAAACATAAGCCATATGATACAAACCATAACATGATGCAATATGATATGAAACACATGATGCAAGTATGATTCTAACTCTATGAATGATAGTCTCTAAGGTAGACATTCTTTAAGTCATAGCACCATACTTCTTTGGGTCATCAGTCACTCTCCCTCAACCCATTCCGTATCTTGGGAATGCTGTAGTAATTGGGTAAAGTCCTCTCAAACCATGGTAGGGGATTCAGTCACCACTCTCTCACATCACCATTTGGTATAAGTATTGGCGCATGTCACGGTAAAGCCTAGCCCAATGCAGGTCATCTACTTAGTCATATCAACTCAGATCCAGATATGTCCATTCCTAGCCCCGGACGATCCTTTCCGGTATCCTTCACACTAGAGTCAGCGTAATCCCAGATTACGGACTCATCAACCCTATTGGTCATCCACAAATAGTAAACGGGAAGCTCTCACGTCCTCTCACGGGTTGGTTATCGGTCTTGAGCGCCTGTGAGCCCAAGTCTATCCATTTGCAACCCTACCAATAAATGGCTCCCGCAATGAGATTTATCACCTCTCACAGGTTGGTTACCGGTCTTGAGTGCTCACAAATCCTCACTGCTACCATGGGTCGTTCGGTCTCAATGCCCTTCCGATTCGGGTCTGATACGACAGGGACATCCTAGCCAAACAACTAGACAATCCTATGTATGTCATCCAATAACTCGGGAAAGTGTCGATGGGCATCTTCGGAGAACATCCCATTCTATTCCCTCCAATCCAAGGATAGAAGCATCAATAGGACACTTCCCAATCCCAAGTTATACCTAAGCAATCACATACTCCAGTCCATCATATCTCATACATTTAATACATCATCATGATAAAAGTTAAATCATAACATCAAAATGATCCATCATTAATACAAGTAACAAGAATAATAAGTCATTATGACAAGAGTATAGAAATCACAATACTACTGTTTTAAAACATATTTAGCAGTCCTATGATACTCAAAAGAGAATAAAGAAACCATGTTCGCTAAGTTATGAGCATCAAGACATAAGCACATAGCCTATGTATTTATGGCAAAAACCATCCTTACCTTAGGTTGAGTTGATGATGAATCAAGAATTACCAAGGAATGATCCAAAAGTAGTGTTAAGACCCTAAACAAACATAAACAAGAATTTAAAGAAGAAATCGGGAAGATCAGATGTTGAACGGGTCAAAATTGGCTGAGGTTGCTGTCAGCAACAAGTTTGGTCGATGGTCCTTGGTCGATGGCATCAACCAAAATGTCATCGGGACAGAATAGTGGGTTTTGGGGATTTTGGTTCGAAATTGGTCTTCCGGGGCTCGGATCGATCCGAAACTTGGAGGGATGATTAATAACAATGTAAGAACACTACCTAGCAAGTATTATCACAATCCAATGGTCCAAACGAAAACCCCCAAATTGAAGTCCTATGTTCTAAAGACAAGAATCCTAGCATTCATGAGAAATTGATGTAATTGAAAGGGAAGCTAGGGAATTAGTTGGGGAATAGGTTAGGAACATGATTACAATCATTTGCAAGCCAGCAATTAGACTAATCATACTCCACATCTCAGTCTAGTATAAGAAATCAAGTTGCTAAGCAAGGAGTCATGGTAATGCATATGTAAGGATCAAGATGCAAGTGAGGCATAGCAAGAATGAAGGAAAAACAAGTATAAATGGGAAGAGACATTCATGGCAAGGTGTTTGCAAGGTTGCAGCACCTTGGCCATGGTCTCATCAGTAAAAAGAAGAAGATAAGTGAGTAGAATAGAGAGCAAGAGAGAGAATCATACCTTGGAAGATGATAGTTGGAGAAGAGAGACAATGATTCTTTTAGAAGATCATCACCCAAGCCAAGGAGGAGCCTAAGGGGAGCCTTCCCACGTTCTCAAGTGTTGAAATGAGTAAAATATGGTTCTAGGTTTGAGGTTTCACTTAAATAGAGGAAGGAATATCCAAAAAACATCTTTTTCTCGAATCTTGGCTACTTTGGTCGATGCACTTTGGTTGATGGCATCGACCAAGGAGCATCGACCAAAACAAGTAACAGGTTTCAGCAGAAAATCCAGAAACAGTTCAACAACTTCGAATAGGGATTCAGAGGGCTATATGGGGTCAAATTTAGTGGGGTTATCTCCTACAAGTCAATAAAGAAGTATAGTTTCCAGAAATATATTTGGATCAAGCATGGGAGTTCATTAGATCTACCAACTAAGCTCACCTTCTTCGATGCGCAAGCAGGATTTTCCAGACATAGTTCAGCAACTTCGGACAGGGATTTGGAGGGCTATATGGGGTCAAATTGAGTGGGTTTTTTCCTACAAGTCCATCAAGAAGTCTAGTTTCGGAAAATATATTTGGATTGAGCACAGGAGTTCATTAGGTATTTCAACTAATTCACCCCTCTTCGGTGCACAGATTCAAAACTAACACTAACAATGCTCTAAAGTGAGGGGCATCATCGTCAATGTCCATGGGCTTGGGCTCCGACACCAAATCATCAACCAAAAGGGTCCACAAGGACTTTTTCCTTCACTTAGGGACATTGGATCTACTCTAAGGGAAAGGTCGAACATAACCTCCTAAGGCTCTCAAGGATAATAACACTGAAATTAAGTCTAATATTAAGGTCTAACATCAAACAAGTCTTTCTTTATCTCAAAGCAATTAGGGTGTCTTGGTTAGGTTTGGGCTGGATTTTACAGTACCGGCTGGGTGGATGTGACAGATTGGTATCAGAGCCCAAGATCAAGTGGAACCCTAACTACAGAAACGATGACGGAACATTCCGAGTCACAGATCCAAAAGTGACTCAAGTGCTCTTAGAGGTGAATAATAGATAACCTGGACTAGCAACCAAATTAATGAAGCACAAATTGAATTTTGAATAACACACAATAATATAAACAAAATAACTGAACTTCATTTATCACATAAGTGAGTTTCACTAGTCTAAAAAGAAATACATCCAAGAAGGCATAAAAGGAAACTCCTAGTACTATCTATCTAGGTGATCGACTCCGACGATCTGTCTGATCCCTCCTAGATATGAACTCCTCCCCCAGTCGTGCAAACCTCTCACCTAGGGTGCACATGTATAACTCCATCCTCCTCTGTCCAGCCTCTATAGCCTCCTGACGAGCCTCAATCCTCTCAAGTATGGAATGAATCGATGACTGATGAGAAGCCACACCTGGAGACTCAGAAGTCGTGTGAGATGGACCTCCGACCTTAGAGAATCGTGGAGTAGGAATCTCCTTGTGTCTTGGAATCTCATCCTGACCCTGATCCTCATCTCCTTGATCATCATCATCCCCATGCTCATCATCGTCCTTGTAATATCCAGCCCTATTCTAACCCTGACCCTAACCCGGATTCACTGTTGTATTTAGGTCCGAAGACCCGAAGCGGTGGTAGAAGAGACTTATGGACCTTTCTGATTGATAACTATGATTCGGAGACCAAGCCCATGGACATTGACGATGATACCCCTTGCTTGAATGCATTGTCAGTGTTTAAGGAAAGTCTGCGCATCGGAGAAGATTGAATTAGTTGAAGTACTTAATGACCTCCTGTGCACAATCCGAAGGTATTCCCCGAAACTAGACTTCTTTATTGAATTGAAAACCTCACTCAATTTGACCTTGTATAGCCTTTCAAAACCTTAGGTGAAGTTGCTGAACTAAACCTGTTTTTCTGCTGAGAAATATTTTGGTCGATGCCATCGACCAAAGACCATCCCATCGACCAAAGTTTCCTAGTCAGCCAAGTTAATGATTCTATGGAATATTCCCTATTCTATTTATAATAGCCTCGAGCCTTGAGCCCTATTGCAATCATTTTCACTCCTGAGAACGTGGGGGGAGCTTCCCAAAGCAACTCCTAGGCATATGTGAAGGATACTCCACCAAAACTCATTGTTAATCATTGATTCTTGTCTCCATCTACAACTACAAGGTATGATTCATCATTCCACTCTCTATTCAACCTTTTTCTATTCTTTTCTATTCCTCTCTTGCTGTTGAGACATTGGAGGTGGTGCTGCAACCTTGCAACCATCACTCCAAGTGTCCACTCATGCTTAACCTATGATTTCCTTAGCCATCTATTGATGCTATGCCCCCATCTCAAGCCTAGCATATGTATTCCTTGATTTTCCTCTTAACATCATGCCATTTTGTACAAAAGTGAGTGGTATGGTATGCTATGTTCATGTTTATCACTATCATATGATTCCAATCGAATTTCTATAAGTTCCCCTAGCTATTGCATGCTATTTCTATGTCAATGCAATCAATTCCAATTCATGCCATGATGCTTGTCACTTGAACTTGATAGCTCAATTTGGGGCTTTCTATTTAGACCATTGAATTATGTTAGTTTCTTGATTTATAGTGTCCTCATACTATTCTTAAACATTCTTCCAAGTTTCAGATTGATCCGAACACCGGGAAACCAATTTCGGATCAAAACCCCAAAATCCACTATTCTGTTCCGAAGAAGTTTTGGTTGATCCTCTTTGGTCGATGCCATCGACCAAAGATCATCGACCAAAGTTGTTGCTGACAGCAACCTTAGCCAGTTTTTACCCGATTAACATCCGATCTTCCCGATTTCTTCTCTAACTTATTATTGATGTTTGTTTAGGGTCTTAACAATTCTTTTGGACCATTTCTTGGTATTCTCAATTCATCATCAACTCAACTTAAGGTAAGGATGGTTATCTCCATAAACATATAGGCCATCAACTTATGATTTGTGTTCATACTTGAAGAATAGAATCTCTTGATTTCTTTTAATTACTATAAGGTTGATATACATGTGTTAGGACAGTAATATCACAATTCATATTCTCTTGTAAATGTCAAATTATTATTCTTGATTACTTGTGTCTATGATGGTTCATTTCAATATCATGATTTAACTTTTATTATGAAGATGTATTGGATGCATGAGAAATGATGAACTTGAATATATGATTGCCTACGTATAACTTGGGATTGGGGAATGTCCTATTGACACTTCTGTCCTTGGGCATCGGAGGGAATAGTATGGGATGTTCTCCGAAGGTGCCTATCGACACTTTCCCGGGTTATTGGATGACATACATAGGATTGTCTAGTTGGGTGGTTAGGATTGTCCTTATCGTGTCAAACCCGAATCGGAAGGGCATTGAGACCGAACGATCCGTGGTAGTGTATGGTTTGATGGGCGCTCTAGGCCGGTAACCAATCCGGTAGGGGACATAAACCATGCTACGGAAACCCGAAAGGGGCCATTTATTGGTAGGGTTGCAAATAGATAGACTTGGGCTCACGGGCGCTCAAGACCGGTAACCAATCCGTGAGAGGACGTGAGAGCTTCCCATTTACTATTTGTGGATGACCAATAGGGTTGATGAGTCTGTAATCTGGGATTACGCTAACTCTAGTGTGAAGGATACTGGAAAGGATTGCTAGGGGCGAGGAATGGGACGTATCTGGATCTGACTTGATACGACTGAGTAGATGACTTGCATTGGGCTAGGCTTTACTGTGACATGCGCCAGTACTTATACCAAACCGTGATGTGAGAGAGCGGTGACCGATTCCCCTACCATGGTTTTTGAGATGATTTTACCCAATTACCACGGCAGACCAAAGATATCTTGTATGATTGAGGGGGAGTGACTGACAACCCAAAGAAGTATGGTGCTATGACTTAAAGCATGTCTACCATAGAGACTAGCATTCATAGAGTTAGAATCATATTTGCATCATATGTTCCATATTACATTGCATTATGTTATGTTTTGTATATGTATGATTTTAATTATGGAATAACTACCTTGTTGAGTTCTTCGAACTCATTCCTTTTGTACAAATGTTTTTAGATTCTCCTATAGGTACCGAAGATTATGATGGCACCCCCTTCGAGACGGACTTTGATCCCGCATACTACCCTCCGGGTGGTATCTTCGGTGAAGATCAGAGTGTTGGTGTCGAGGAGGATTACTATTCGCACCAGGGTTAGCCCCACGATAGTGCGGGAGCGGCAGAGCTGGGGTTTCTTCATCCACACCATTGAGGAGACCATCATTAGGACAGAAGAAACCCTAGCCTAGTGCCCCATTTCCCTGGTCTATTTATGGAACCATTGGACATGTAATTAACTTGTTTTGGATTATCTTATGATACTTGGAGTTGTAACTAACTTAATTATACTTCTTTTCCACTGCTCTGAGAAAGTGATTATCACATATTCTCTCATCATTCTGATCACATTTATACTCTGACATTATCTGTTTTCCGCACTCTGATTTATTTAATCTTATCTTATTCATGATATTTAGTATTAGTTGCTTTTACCTTGATTATTATTGTTCATGATTATGTTATCATGTATGTGGGAGGCATGGTCCCTCGATTCTTGATCCTTGGACTGTGGATCACATTCCCTGGTATGCCAGATGGGGTACCGGCTGGGTGGATGTGACAGATTGGTATCAGAGCCCAAGATCAAGTGGAACCCCGACCACAGAAATGATGACGGAACATTCTGAGTCACAGACCCAAAAGTGACTCAAGTACTCTTAGAAGTGAATAATAGATAACTTGGATTAGAAACCAAAATAATGAAGCACAAGTTGATTCATGAATAAGACACAATAATATAAACAAAGTAACTGATCTTCATTAATCACATAAGAGAGTTCTACAAGTTTGAAAAGAAATACATCCAAGATAGCATAAAAGAAAATTCCTAGTACTATCTATATAGGTGATCGACTCCGACGATCTGTCTGATTCCTCCTAGATCTGAACTCCTCCTCCAGTCGTGCAAACCTCTCACCTAGGGTGCACATGTGTAATTCCATCTTCTCCTGTCGAGCCTCGATCCTCTCAAGTATAGAATAAATCGATGACTGATGAGAAGCCACATCTGGAGCCTCAGAAGTCGTGTGAGATGGACCTCCGACCTTAGTGAATCGTGGAGTGGGAACCTCCTCATGTCTCGGAGCCTCATCATGACCCTGATCCTCATCCCCCTGATCATCATCCTCCCCAGGCTCATCGTCGTCCTCATCACCACTATCATCACCATCATCGTCCTCAGTACCATCATCCTTTGAGTCATCATCCCCTGATGCATCATCGATGTCATCCTCATCCTCTGATCTGATGGCATCTTGAAGCCCCATCTTCCTGATCAACCACGAACCGATATCCTCACCAATGTCTCGACCCTGAATCATTGGTGTATCCTCCAAGTCCACATCAAAGTACTCAAAAATACGAGTCAAAAGTCGACCGAAAGCCAAGTTCCTATCCCTAGGAAACTCAATCCGATCAATCATGATGTTCTGCATGATGTATGCTAAGTCAATCTGCGCTCCAGTGTACATGCTATAGATAACCAATGCCTCCATCGCTGACACCTTGCTATGGTGCCTTGCCTTCGGAATGATATTTCGCCCGACGATGCGAGCGATAACCCGAGCTGAAGGACGCATCGCGGTACCACACCGGGGCATATAGCAATCAATGTGATCCCATAGAGTCATGCATGCCTCGTATGGAAGAAGAGCCTCAGTGATGTTCGTACCAGCGGGAATCCACCAACGGGAATCTCATACAATTGGGACATCTAAGATGTGAGCCATTGTCCTAGTAGTGAAACTGATCTCCCAACCTTCGACCATAGAGTCCATGATAATCCTGGAACCATCCCGTGGATCATCCTCGATACAGTAAGTCAGATTACTATAGAAGTACCTGACGAGATCTGGATAGACCAGGATATACTATGGTGTACAAATGAAGCCCCATAGCTTCCAACCTCTCTCGAATGCGAAACGTCTCTAAATCATCCACAACAACCAACCGTCCATGCTTGATTGGTATGTCGTAAAAGTAGTACTCATGTAGAAACTCAGCCATAGGAGTAGTGAAATGCTCCTCATCCGTAACCTCTGACCGGGGAACATGTCCTCGACCTCTATCCACCCGTCGCCCTCCTCTAGGCATAGTGAAGCTGTTGAAACAAAGAAAGAAACTCATTTGGATTAGTCCCAATGTGTGATTGTTAGATAAGGGCATTTCCGTAAATTTTTGGAAAACTTCGATATTGGTAAAAATTTGTTTTGATTATTCTAACATGTGCATAAGACCTGTACAAACATGCTGGAATACTTCGTTTGGTAAAAAAAATCATCTTTTTGACATCTCCAAAGTGAAAATTCAGCAAGTAGGAGATAGAAAATCCCTCTTTTGGCTTGCATTTGTGATTTTTGAAAAATTGGAGTTTGACCGAATGGAGAGTGGGAACACCTCCCCTATAGTGAATCAGTATTGTAGAAATATATTTCATGTTAAAATTCATTTTGGTTTGAAAATGAGACAAGTTTTTGTAAAGTTGGGTTTTTGTGAAATGAATAGTGATTTTGTAACCAAAATGAGTGTAATCTCGTGTTTGAAGCTTAGTCTTACTTGAAAAATTATGGAAACATGTTTCTAATCACCTACATGCATGATTCTAACCATTAGCAACAAGCATTATTCATTTTTTATGAAGAACACATCAATGGTAATGAAGTTTTCAAGAAAAGAGAAAAAGAAAGAGAACCTACTTGTGTTGATGATCAAGAGAGACTTGCAAGTGTAGTTGAAACCTTGAATCAAGTCCTAGAACCTTTAAGAACCCTAGAAAATTGTTTCCATTGTTGTGATGGGTTGGCCATGAACCTAGGTCTTGTGGTTATGGATCACTTCCATGGGTATGCAGGTAACTCCGATATCGGCTAAGTGGGGTGTGACAAAAGTTGGTATCAAAGCCTTGGTTTGCCTACAATCCTAACTCTAATACTACATAGCGGAGAATCTTGAGTCACCGATCCATAAGTGACTCAGCTAAATAATTAAACATAATGGACCTAAATTGAATAGTATATAATGATATGAAATTCAAGAGCACGCAATGATAATAACCAATTAGAGCATAAGACACTATAATGTATATGAAACAAAAAGAACAAGTGCATATGTTTAAGTCATACAAACCCAAGATGAAAAGTATATTCACACGACTAGTCACCCATAATAAGTACACATTTGTGCCATAATCAAAATACAACCAAGTCTAGATAATAAACTAGGTGGAACTGTTACCGGATAGCTAAGGTCATTAAAAGTCCTGAGGTGGTAGCGGGGGAGGCATGGACTGGCGCAAGCAGTTCCTAGTGGATCACCTAGTCCTGCACATCTCTCAATCACTGGAACATGTCCCATTGGCGAGTCTCAATATCCACTATCTAGTGTTACATGTGGCGCTATCTATCCTTTATCCTTCCTAAGGAAGCTAGGAGGGTCGCCCACTATGAAGGATCCACAATAGGTGTAGCTGGTGCCTGTGGAGCCTCCAAGCACGAGAAGACTCATCCTCCTCCATATGACGCTCGAGTTGTACTGTCTCCTGTGCCTAACCCTCATTTTCCTCCACTGGTAACTCTTGCGAGTTAGCCCCACCCTGTAAACTCATCTGGGAGATAAGTTGCCTCCCAATGTTGTCTCCCATACCATCAAAGTACTTCTCAATGTCATTAAAGTCCAGCCTTGAAGTGCTTGAAGATTCGAGTCAAGAGACATGATAAGTTTATTTTATGCATATTATCATGTATCTGCACTTGTTTTGAATCATTTTTACCCTAATATCGCATGCAAATGAGTATAAGAGGCACTCTCCCCAAATTTAAGTAATTTTGATAATTTATATTTATCCTGTTAAACACTAATTCAAATTTATCTATGTTATTAGTGAATTATCTTAGTACTTGGATTCCTTCAACAACAATGATTTGCTTGGAGCAATTAGTGGCGTTTGAAGGTTTATCAAAGAAGGGAAAAAGAAGGGGGGGGGGGGGGAATGCTATTTAGTGAAGGAAAAAGGAAGAATCCCGTTTTTGGGTGTTCTCTAACCAGTTTCGATCGAGTCCTTCATTAGATAGTCATCCGATGTCCAATCAAGCTGCTATTTGGACAACAGCTTTATGACTTCTTGATCGTCAAATCCAACTATGGGATTATGCATTTGAGTTATCAAAATCAATGCGATTTGTACGCCACCTAGACAAACAAATTTCCTGGTTTAGTCAGATTAGGAACTCAAAGTTTGTTTTAAATTGTGTCAGGTATCATATCCCATGGAGACCACTCTATAAAGGGGAGCATACTCCAAAAATAGAAAACATTTTTGGCGTTGGAGAACTACATAAGACGAATTTGGAGAGAAGGAGCTGCTTTGGGACAAATTTTGGAGTTGCGGAAATTTCTACTTCTTCAACCTTTGAGTGATGTTTCCCTTAACTATTTCTTCTTTTTCTTCTATAATGTTCGAAATTTCTTTTTCTAGGGTTAGATGGATCCTTACATGAGATAATTATTTATTCTATTCCCTTTTCATATAATTCAATTCTCCCTCTTGTTTTCATCAATTTTGTTCTTAATGTCTGAATGTCTAGCCAATATTCATGAATCTTGTGGTGTGTTTTTGATTATGTAACAATGAGGAATGCATGCTAACCCTAGGATTGAAGGACAAATTACATATAAGCGTAACATGTTAGATGGTTTGTTCGATTCATTTATGAGTTTCTTGTATTTAACGCAATATATTAAATTGATCTTCTAAGTGTCACTGGTAAGGGGTTTAATATATTAGGAATCCTCAAGCATAACAGATGAGGTAATCTAACTTAGGAAATCTCGTTGACAAAAGTGGAGATTAAATTGGTTATATGATAAGGAGGGAATAGGTCAATAATCTATATCATGCTTTGTGAAATCGAATCCCTAGTAATTTCATTCATTGAGTTTTCGTTAGCAATTTAGTTATTTTTTTATTGTTTTGTTAATTTAATCAATAGTTTAGTTAACCTTTCATAATCCGTTTAGCTAAATAATTATAGGTGTTCTTAAAGCTAGAGCATAATTTTTACTATTTTCGATCCTCATGGAAACAATATCCCTCTTACCTCTTTATTACTTGGGTGACCTCGTGCACTTGCGGGTACAAACGCAACAAGACATCCGAATGACAAGTTTACTACCCTAGGGTTCTCCACTTAATAAATCATCACCCTCTGTATGATATGGGAAAGGTCATTGGGATATCCCACATCATGCACTTGTGGGTAATATTTTCACAGGCTTGGTGGGGCTCACATTACGGACATTCAACTAGGGCACGTGACAGTTCCTCTTATTATCACCTGTTTATAACCACTAAAACAAAATGCAAAACTAAACATTTTCAAGAACAAAACAAACAACCTGTTTGACAGTTTGACTCATAAACATATGTATACAGTCTAAAGTCCTGTTATGTTTACATTTGACCTTTCAACAGTATCTAGTTAAGTACATATAGTCTCAAAAGAATATATGCATCTACAGTCCAGTTAAACCAACATCAATTGCAAGAAAAGAAAAAGAGTTTCCATCTTCAACTTTAAAGGTACTGTCAGGTGGCAGCACCCTTGCCCTTATCTTGTGTATGAGAACCTGTCAACATTTACAATAGTGAGCTTTGCGGCCCAGTAAGTAATATAGACAACCATGTAAGTAAGTCAGGCAATTCATCATGCATCAATTATCACATCAAAATCATATAACATCGTGCATTCTAATTTTCCTTTCATTTTCCTTTTCTTTTTTCATTATTAAATCAGACCTAAGCGCTACCTGTAGAGAGAACACCATCAATCTAAACCACACAAGTGACATCAGTCTCAGTCTCAGTCTTAGAGGTTCTCATCAAGAGGTTCTCTTTTCAGTCTTTTGGCACAAGGCCAGGTGTTCTCTACAGAAGGCCATCATCAGTCTAGTATATTTTCCCACTTTTCAGTCTTGCTTCATGCCCTCCCATTTGGGTACACTAAGTACCAGGACTTACAGAAGCCGCTTCATGCCCTCCCATTTGGGTACATTAAGTACCAGGAGTTACAGAAGCCATTACATTTTATTTCTTTTTTCTTTTACTCTTTTTATCTTCAATTTCAGTACTGCATTACTGTGCACTGTCCATTTCAATGTACATTTTTCATTTCAATCATCATTTAGCTTCATCTGAGTAAAACTAGACACAATTCATACAATTCAATAATTTTTTATTCGATTTTCTAACATATTTTAAAAGTGATAATTCTACTTTAACAAGCATAAGCATCATTTCACATCAACATCTCAAGAATACTATCGACATGAAAACTCAAACAATTCAATCAAGTCATTACTGTCATCCGATCCCATGTATTTCTATTCCATTCACAAGACAATACATCATGCATTTTCATAAATTGCATAAGTGAGTCAATAAAATCAATTCTATATTAACATGTGAATGCTATCTGTCTACTAAATTGAATCACCTACTTGTGACATACATGAGTTGGTCGATATCACTTACCTGTTCCCGTTCCATGTGTGTGTTTGATACTAGTTCGGTTAAAATCCGCTCTCCCTCTTGTATCTCGAACAATTAATGACTATTTCAAATACGCGGGAGCCAACAGGGGATTTTCCCCTTTTTTATTATATTTTTTATTTTTATTTTCTCTCTCCTCCCTGTGGTCTTCCTCTCTCTTCACTCTTGTCTTTCTCTTCTCTTTCTCCACTTCTTCTCCACTCCACTCCACTCCACTCCACTCCTTCTTTCTCCTCTCCTCTCCACTCCTTCTTTGTCCTTTCTTCTATTCTTCTTCTCTCTCTTCCTTTAATGACCTCACTCCACTTTCTCTTTCTCTTCTCTTGCCTCTGTACGTTTCTCTTCTCCTCCACTTTCTTCTCTTTCTCTGTGTTATTTCCCCACTTCTTCTCTCTCCCCTTGATTCCTCTTCTGTACTTCTCTTTACTTTTCTATTTTCTCTTTCCTTCTTCTGAAATTCTTTCTCTTACTTCTTAACTCCTTCTCAACTCCTCTCTCTATTACATGCATGCCCTAACTTTTCTCTCTCTTTTCATCTTCTTCTCTCACTTTTCTTATGTCCCATGCACACAGGTAATAAGGAAGATATGTTTCATTTTAAGACTCCATTTTTAACACCTCACGTATCATAGAGGTTACCTATTGTAAAGATCAGCCACGTAGGTGGGAGGGAGAGTGGGAGGTGTCACCTCCTCCCTCCCTCTCTGCTCCTAATTCTCTTATGTGGGGTGTTATGTATATTTAATATATATAATATGTATAATATATGTTATATTATGTACATGCATATATATTTAATTAAATAGCAGGCTTCTTTATAAGCTTGTGGGTTTGTTCTATTATCTTACGTAAGGCCCACTTTGGGATACAGTTATTAATACCTCCGGGTTCAGAAAATTATATTGATCATTTCCTCATTTTTAGTTCAGTCTAATTCCACTGTTGTTGGGCCCACAAGCGATGTTGGACCTCGACCAAAATATCAATCGGAATATAATCTCATTTAAGATATTCTTTAACTACACTCAGATTATTTGATTAAACCATCAAACAAACCAGCAGATCCTTTAATAATCTTAAAGGCTGACACATTCACACACAATAGTAAAATAATAATATAAAAAGATGTGAGGCATCACAAAAAAGGTGACAAAGGTCTCCATCAAAGAGATCTCGTCCTGGTGCCCTCCCTTGGGCACAACATTGCAAGGAAGCATATAGCTAACTTGGTGAACGTAGTCGCAATCTCAGTTATAGAGCATATTAAATATCAGAAAATGCTCAATGTAATGAATTGACTCATCACTACCCCCAAGGCAGAACCCATCTCCACTCACTAGGAACATATTGGCACATCAAGGGATACAATAAAGAGTCTCAATGGAGAAATGAATGAAAGTACCTCATACCCGAGAAGAGATAGAGAGCTATGTACCTCCTCTGTCGATTTCCTCCTTGATGAAAGTTACGCTACTGTAGAAGTACCTGATCAGATCTGGGTGAGCTGTCTCATCCATATTAAGCATACAACGCTATCCCAATTCCTCAAACCTCTCAGCAATCCTAAATGGGGACATGGCGTGAATTTTCACCAACCTATCCTACTCAATAGATCTGGTCTTGAAGTAGTTGAAGTAGAGAGATTCTACCTCTGGAGTGCCAAATAGCTTAGGGTGCATGTCCATGACCCTGACCTGCTCTGCAACAACCCATAGGTGTGCATCTGCCTCTATGGTGAGCCATCTAGAAAAGTGAAAGATGGAGATACAAAACTAGAAATTTATGAAAAGGTTAAATGTATGGAAAAATCATGCAGATGGCAAAAATGGAATGCAGATCTAAAATAAACTGCATGGAAAGTGATAAGGAGACTATAGGAAGTGTAAGTCTACTCTAAAAATTAAGTATCACAAGTATGAGATAAAAAGGAAGCATATTCACCATGAAACTAAGTAAAAATCATGGAGAAATGGATTGGATGAGGTACTTGTGATTTTGCAGATAAAATATCATCAAATCAAGTGTTGGTGCACCGTATAAGTCAAGAACCTACCAAAGAATGGAATGAAACCTTTCATCAGAGAAAAAAAATTAGAGAGAAGTGAGAAAATGAGAGGGGCAGTGTAACAACCCTCGTAATTCTAACTCGGAATCCGTATTGCAGGTCTGATAACCCGAAGGTCAAGTCGGGTTAAGTTGTGGAGTGTCCGGATAGAAGTCCATGATCCATACTCTGAACCCATGGATCTGGATTCTCTTGATGAAGAACCTGCCTTACTGGGAAGTTGGATCTCTGGTAGAAGGCAAGAGGTGTTTGGAGATGTCCGGAATAAAGGTAAGACCTCCCCAATGTGTTGTTTAGGGTTAGGTTGAGGTGAGTCAACCCCTTGAGCAAAGCACCCTTGTACTGCAAAGTACTAAGGGGTGGTTGCTTAAGGCGGTTGATTGGGCCAATCAACCGCCCCAAGCGACTACCATGGTCTGTTTGTGGGATTTTGTCCTAATTTGCCTCTGTTCTCTATAAATAGCAACCCTCGCCCTATTAACATATTATTATATTCGGGATTACTATTTTGGATGGTTAGGTGGCAGTGGAGACGTCTGGAAGGTGAGCGAAGTGCGGATTGAGATCTGGAACCATTCCCCCTCTGCTCTGTGAATCTGATTGAGGTATGTGAATCTCCATTCACCCATTCTCTTCTTTCAGCTTTTGAATGGTATAGATCCACCTTCATTCTGTTAGTGGTTACTCAATCTTGTTAGTTGTATCCCCTTTTCAATGTTCTTGAAAGGATCCTGTTCGAAACAAATCCCTGCATTCGAATAAAGGATGGATCTAATCAAAGGAGAGGATTTAGGTGATAGATCTATGTTAATTTTAGGTTTCTGATTTGCTCCTTGGTTATAGACTTGTTAAGTTTGGAATTCGGATTGAGATCATTCAAAAAACGGATTGAAATCGGATGATCAAAAGTCTGAATCTCGAAGTTGGAAACAATCTATTTTTGGGGCGGTTGCTCAAGGCGGTCGCTTGAGCCAAGCGACCGGCTGGGTCATAGTAGCAACATGACTTTTGGCTTTTACTCTGATTGACTCATGTCTCTTATATAATCTTGTAACCCTATGTTTAGGTGTTCTCTGACTTTGCTGAAAGTCTTATAATTGTGATTGGATTGCACTCTAGGAAGCTTTTACTTAATTACAGGTAAGGACACAATATCTTGTTTATATGCAATGACATGTATATGATGAATCAAACGTTCCTTTATATTATTCATTATTCATGTACATTATTGTAGTTGTTTAATTTACTTTAATACTATTATATACTTGTTGTTTGTGATATACTTATATACTTTCTTACTTCATGATATGATCTTGATTGATGTGATGTAGTTGTGATGGAAAGATATCCAATTGGGTATCTTTGCTTGATATATCAGAGGGCTGTGGTATGGGACACATGCTCACTGATGCCTCCAACACTATCATGACTGTTGGATGACATACCTAGGGAGTCTAGTATTGCATGGCTAGGTACCCTACATGCTATTACCCTTTCGGTAGGGGAATTGATGCCGAATGACCCGTGACGATGGTGACGTGACTTTGTTTCATCCTACAACAGTAACCAGTCCTTGCGGAGACTCAGTGGT
Source organism: Hakea prostrata (assembly GCF_041222555.1). Classification (NCBI taxonomy): domain Eukaryota; kingdom Viridiplantae; phylum Streptophyta; class Magnoliopsida; order Proteales; family Proteaceae; genus Hakea; species Hakea prostrata. Next base: position 52,176,424 of record NC_142602.1, on the reverse strand, counting down.
CCACTGTTGTTCATGCAATGGTAGGGTTGTATATGTTAGGGTTGGGCTCATGAACATCCAAGGAGTGGCCCGGGTGTCGTGAGGAGTCATGAGAGCTTTCCGCCCCAACAATATGTGGATGACCATAGGTTAGGGAGTGGAGTCCAACAATGGTAGACAGTATGTGAAGGTTCTCATTCCTAGGTTGCAAAGGATATGTAACCGAGTTGGTTGGTGCCATAGGGGAAGTATCTAGACTCCATATAGTGTGTTACCAATATGACTTTCATTGAATTAGAAACCCCGACATGCACCAGTACTCATTGCCAATGGTCGTGGTAAGAGAGCGTTGACTTAAACCCTAGCCATGATGCCTGATGAGGACTTTACCCCTTTACCATAGATCCCAACAGAGGTAACCAGTCTGTGAAGGATCAGAGTGACTAGACATACCCAGAGGAGGGCTGGTGTTATATCTTAAAGCATGTCAACTGTCTAGAGACTTGCATAGTTAGATCTTAGTAGCATTCATACTACTGCATATCATTCATATCATATATGCATTTTCAATTGTGTTGACATATGGATGAGAAATATGTTATCATTACTGAGTTCGTTAGAACTTATTCCTTTTTCTTTGTATGTTATACTAACTGCACAGATGGTTTCATGTCATCAGAAATGGAAGATAATTCGTATGAAAGAACCCTCTCGTAAGAAGAAGATGTGGCACCATCAGTGGGAGATGGAGATAGCTTGCATGAACCTCCTGCGGATGCTTGGAGTACGCTTATAGCACCCATTGATGGCCGAAGGGGGCAGATTGCCATACATTTTGCAGATCATATGGAGAAGAACTGGAGAACCCCCTTTCTTGCTATTCATGAAGCGCATTTCTTAGCTTTAGAAAAAGAAACTGGAAAGAAGATAATTTAGTTTATTTTGAATTGCTTCCGTTGAACTCGTTATTCCTTTTTGAACATTGATTCTTTCTTTGATTATTTTATTGGAGTATTTGGACTCTTGTAATCCTTTTTATTAATTATTAAACTTCCTCTTGATTAATCTATACATGCATTTATTATTATTGATGGGTAAGATCATGGATCCTATGACGGATCGCACCCACGAGTTGTCGGGCGGGTAGCCGAGACGGGCGGGTAGCCGAGACCGGCGGGTGTGGTGTGACAGGGCGGAGGGGTGGTCACCTAATAAGGCACCCACCGGTGCTCAGGATACCAATCGAACATGCCAGGCTGCCCATGGTTGACCGGCCCTAACTGATCGGCCCTAGCAAAGGTGGATTTTCATACTTTTATGTTTTGGCTACTTTTGTTTATGCACGATTGGAACCTTTGGATGTATTTGATTGGTTTAATGCATGACAAAATGGATGATCAAGATGATGATTATATGAAGTTTATATGATGGAATTTACTAATTTTTTGAAGACGATTAATCTAAGGAATTGTCACATAGTGTGTGGATCTATGTTTGGATTTAGCATACCTATTACCCTTCACACTATGCTACTCATAGCTTTAGTTCCTGCATATGTGTTGTTTGACACAGGAGCATCACATTCTATTATTTCTTCATTTATTGTGAGGTGTAATTCATTGTTAACAAGAACTGAGTCACGAGTTAGTGATTAGTACACCTACTCGATCCATAGTTAAACTTGATGAAGTAGTTGGACCTTGTCCGATGTTTGTGGAATGAAAGATTTTGGATGCACAGCTCGTGAAACTAGACATGAGAGATTTTGATGTGATCCTAGGTATGGATTGGTTGATTAGATTACATGGCATTCATCTCTTGTTTCAGAGAAGAAAGTATAGTTTCATTCCAAGGGTGCCCCATTTTTTTGAATTTCGAGGTGATCAAGGGAAGCATAGGGAGAAGACCATAGTGGCAGCACTCCAATTAAAGGATTGATTGGTGGTGCTAGACTTTGTTTTTCCATAGAAGATAAGAAAGAAGAGAAGTCTATTGAAGAACTTGAGAGAGAGAGTTGGAGTTCAAAAAGTGACTTGAATGAGCGGCTCCCATATTAAAAGCTTTATATAGAATGGGACCTATGGAATTGAAAGAGTTGCAAAGTCACTTGAATGAGTTACTAGGGAAGGGTTTCATCCAACCTAGTGTGTCTCCTTGGGTGCACCGGTGTTCATCATCAATTGTCTTTTCCATAGCAAAGAGTCCCTAAATCCCATTGATAAAGGGTGATCAAGGTAGGTCCATCAAAATCCAAGAAGATCCAACAATTAGATTTGTCTTAATAATCTAACCATTACAAGAGTAGATCCTAATCTATTCATTCAATCAATCTGGACTAGGGGATTGTGGAACCGAACGACCCAACAGCTCAGGTTCAAATGTGAGTAGTGGTATCTCTATGGAGAGGTTCCTGCACCAACAGAGTCATGGCTGTTCTGTGTAAGTAGCTCACTGTTGATATATAAGAGTGCCTTCAGTGTATACAACAGATAATAGAAATTTTGAAATCACTCTGTATGCAGATTTTGTCTGTGCTTTATGAAATCTGTAAAATATCGAAGATTGGACTTCTTTGTATCTTGGGAGATGCTTCATTGGAACCCATATAGCACTTGTTGTGGGGGGTGAAGTATTAGTTGTTTAGGGTTCCGGATGGAAATATACATTGCTTCTAGAACAAGAGCACTTGGCACTGTACACTCATATAATGCAGGTACCTCGACTAATGCTTGGCTTTCCGTCTACTATTCATGGTTTGGGGCTTTGTTCATTGCAAGCAAGACATGTTGGCCTCTATCCAACCCTTGGATTTGGGATCTTTGTAACTCGGATCTTGAGTATGTTTACTTTGCTAAATGAGGTTTCTTTTACAAGAAAAAAATTATCTGAAATGGTCTCTTCTTTACTGTGACTAATATCAGACTAATTTTCTTTTTGTTTGTGTAAAGTAAATTTATTCAATAGGCCAAGTTGAGACCTAAGCAGAGCAGAACTTCCAATATTTGCTAGTCTGCATGTATCTATCCTTCTGATAGCATCCTCTTCTTCTCAAATCTCACTATATGCGGAATCTTTGTCTCTTCCTCGCTATGCAAGGTGAGAACGTCATTTTAAAAATATTAAGAGAAAGATTGACATATAAGATACCAATTTATCGGATACCACTAGTTAGAGTACCCAGGTTCTTCAACCATCGGACATAGCATATAATGCTATCTTCATACCCCGCTTTGTCATTGTTTAGAGATTCGTCCTCTCACTAATGTGTGATGGAGGGACTTGAGTCTTGGAATAACCTATCATGGATTTGGATCTTCTACTTGGAATATTCTCTCAATGAATACCCGATCGATCAGTAATAGGATTCAATCATGTGAAATATTTTAATCCAAATATTAAGATAAATCCAATGAATATTTTTAATTAAAATATTTACATGCTGGTGAATCCTCTCACTCATTAAACACTAATTGTTTCTCCAAAAGAGAGGAGCCAAGTCCGCCTATCCTTCTCCAGTATTGGTTTTTAGTTAAATCTCCCAGATGTTACTGCTAACCACTATGAAAGACTGAAATATTCTTTCCCTACCCACGCGTGGAAGATCAAATTAAATAGCTGACAAACCTGTCAATTCAGTTATCTGTGAAAATCGACCACTAGAGGATCCGACAAATGAGTTTTACACATTTGCAAAAATAGTTCCTTGCTAGCCACTGGTATTTGGCCATCGCCAAGTCCCCATTGGCCTGCCAGTGACAGACTTGTCTCTCTCATCCAGTTCAGCTCCTCACTGTTATGCAGTCACCAATCTTCTATAAATAGCATCTCACCCTCACCCACATTTCCAATTCGGTACCCCTTGCAAGCACAGTGATTTACTTCTTCCCTATAGCTGTGAAAGAGTTTAATTTGCTACCAAGAAAACCCAGAATGGCTAATTACAATGGAATGGATGCTGAACTGCCAGAACCAGTACAGAAGATCAGAAATAAGGCAGTAGTGGAAGAGCTTTACAAGGCCTTGAAGCGAGGGGATCTGACCACTGTGGCTAGGCTTGTGGCATGTGATCTGGAATGGTGGTTTCATGGACCTCCACAGTGTCAATACATGATGAGGGTTCTCACGGGGAAGTGTATCTCCACAGAGTTCAGCTTTCAACCTCGGAGTGTAACAGACATTGATGACAACCGAGTGATAGTGGAGGGTTGGGAAGGAGTTCAGGTGTACTGGGTTCATGTCTGGACACTGCAAAATGGTGTGATTACTCAGTTCAGAGAGTACTTCAACACATGGCTCACAGTAAAGCACCTAAGACCTTCTTATCATCTTCTTCTTCATCATCTTCATCATCAGGTGGTCAGAGGTGTGAAGTTGAGGTGGTCAAGCATCGTGGCTCAACTACGCTCTGGCAGAGTCAGCTTGGGGACCAGCAGCACCGCTCATTGCCTGGTCTCGTACTAGCCATCTGAGCTATCATAGCTGGAACCATCCAAGTGTATCATCCCTTGGACCCTACATGTCTCGTAAGAGATGAATCAATCATTGAAGATTTAAGATGAAGGTTGGTGCCTGGCTGGCTGGCTCTTGTTTTCTCTCATTTGTGAACTGAAAAGTCTATTTAGTTTTATGCTAATTTAATTTCTCAATAAGGGAATTTTCTTCTATGAGCTGTTTTGAATTTTTATGCCATGGTGACTCAAAGATTAAGTTGCATTATTACAACCAATAAGGTGATTGTGGGTCTAAAACTTGGAAATGGCCTCTCTTCCGAAGTAGGGGTAAGATTGTGTACATTTACACTAGTCATCAGTGATTGACACATTTAACAAGAAAAATATGGGTTGGAATACTCCTCTGGTCTTCTTTCTATATGTGAAATACTATTAACTTGATTTCCTCCCTCCCCTTAATTTTTAAAAATTTTTCTAGAGATCTCTCTAGCCCTTTTTCCACGTGTGAAATACCAGCACTTGGTTTTCATGACTTTGTCAAATACCCTAAAAGCTATCATTGACAATGACCTTTCTATTCATCATCATCTTACCATTGGAAATCTTCTCCAATTGCAGAGGGGTCATCTAGCCAAGGGGATATATATATATATATATATATATATATATATATATATATATATATATATATATATATATATATATATATATATATATTCATGTTTTACTTACAGATGGCACCCTTTGGCCCTTTTTTGATGGTACTACATTATTTTACACTTTCATAAGAATGGACTTTATTGTCTTTTTCCCTTTTTTCTCCCTCATAACAATTCACCACTTCTCCCCCCCCCCCCATGTTAAATCTTTGCTCCACCCCTACAAAAAAAATTAGTGTTGCAACAACTTAATAGGGTTGGCTACATGGATCCAAACAATACAAGGTAGGTAAACTGAGGTCTAATGAAAAGGGAAATGAAGAGATTGGAGAAGAGTAATAGGGCATGGGATGAGATCTACCAAATGAAAATAATTACAGAAATGAAAGGTGAAAGATAAAAATAAGAGGAAGGTGGTCCATGTTATTAGGTTCGAAGAGGGCAAACTTAGTGTTGAAGGCTTCGGCACTAGTAAAGTCCAGGAGGGGGTACAATTTTCTTATGTAGCCTTGCGCCCAACAATTTATGCTTGGAGGTTGTTTTGATACCTTATTCTTAAGTTACACTTATGGTCCACTAACCATTGCACTAAGGCTCGCCCCTCATTAGGGTTGTAAGTGGATAACTGAAATTTGCTTCCAAATTTGTATTTGTATTTGTATTCGTATCCATTTAGGGGTATCTAAATCCGTCCGATTACTAATAGGATGCGGATATGGTATAGCCCTTTCCAATCGATTAAATTATCCTATTAAATTACTTTGTTGGATTTGTTTTCTTACTTTTATACATTTTTATCTTAAAATAATGTGAATATTTTTTTGGACTTTCTATTAGAATAAATACTTGAAAAAATAGAAGAAATCAAAGCCTAAAAAGAGTAAGAAAATGAGGAAAGTTGCCAAATTCTTACATTTCAAGCTTCAACCTCACAAATAAAATGGTAAATATGTCAATGGGTAGTTGGAAACTTGTATTCAATATGAATTTATATCCATTTAGAAGAATCTATGTAATAAAAAAATTAAAAATCCAAATATCATCCGAATTCGACTAAATCTATTAGAAAATTGATAAGATATTATCCGAATCCATCCGAATATAGTATGTGAATATGATATTACCACAATCCAATCCATTTGCACCCCTACCCCCATTAGGCTAGAAGAGAAAATAGCTAAATTGGGTCAGCTACATGGATCATTGCCCTACAATAGGCTCTGATACTTGGGATGTGGCCTAAAATTGCATGTGCATCCTTCCTTACAATCCTATGGTCATACTTGGGATGAGGCCTTTGTTGGACATGGCCATACCAACCCATGTGAATTTCTCAAAGTTTTTCATTGATTGCATAACTCCGAAGTCAACATCAATACAATCATTCCATAGTCATGAGTAAGTAGTAGCAAGAGAAAGTTTTGTTCTGAAAGTTTGGAGGTTTGGAAACTCCAAAAATGTAATCTTAGTAGCGTATTTGTTTTGTGGGTTTCATTTTTTATTTTTTTTGGTCCTTTCAATTGTAAATGGTAGTTGATTTTGTAACTCGAAAACTTGTCGAACCTTTAAAAAAGAAAAAATAAAAAAGAAAAAAGAAAAAAAAAGAGAGAGGATTCACTTCTATTAAAAAATTAGGATATAAAATAATACACACTATTGATACGGAATCTCGCTTGTCCTTCCCTGTCACGAACCTGCAAAATATGTGATCGACCGTGTGTGGTCGAGGTACATCTCCAACGAGCAAGTCAGTACCAATGATATGATCTCAACTACTCAATAGAGAATTCAAGTAATTGATCACACCAAATATGAATACTTACCCCATAATATTTACCTTAGGTGTTTATGTAGTGTATGATAATAGAGTTATGTTCGGAATGTGACTCTAATATGAGTTGTTCTAGGAAAGTAACTCTATAAAGAGTTCTTTACCTACCTTACTCTCTTATCCAATTGATGGATGGTATGAGTCTACCTTTGTCAAGTCCCTCAACTTGTTAGGCGAATGTGCTTGTTGTTATGGTTGGTCCTACCATGAACCGCCTGGTTGAACCTTACTAGGTAACGAACCTGGTCGGATCGTGCAACCATGGATCCAGACTGGAAGATATAGAATGACCATTTTAGTCATTAACATAAGCCCCCCAGTCCATTGTGGTCGAGAACTGTGTGTTTGGCCCAAGGGAGTATATTTTTCCCGTACATGGGGTGCTTGGCCGAGACGACCAAAGCACTATTTCTCGAAATCTATAACATCCCACTCATGAGTAGCCATCATTTGCGCACATATATTGATGCACGTTTTTCAAAGTCTATACGCGTCCGCCACGTGTTAGGGTTGTCGTATCGCATTAAATGCTTACATCATGATGAAGAGACTCTTCATCGCCCACCGTTCACCTGCGTGTCATCATAGCCATTGGATGTGAATTTTTAAAATTCTATCTTTTTACCATTTGATGATACATTTATATTAGTCCTTAGATTGACTCTTCATCTCCCACCATTCACCTATGTGTCATCATAGCCATTGGATGTGATTTTTAAAATTCTATCTTTTTACCGTTTGATGATACATTTATATTAGTCCTTAGATTAGAATCTGAGGCTATATATAACCTCTTTTCTCTATCTTCTTCTCATTTCTGCATAAGCCCCTAGTCCATTGAGTCCGAACACTTCGTGCTCAGTTTTATGGATTATGTCTCGTTTATGTGACAACTTCTTGATCGGTTCGACCAATCACTTCATTGGAAAATGTAACGTTTTCATCATGAGCAGCCGTCATTGAGACACAAATTTCCACGCACGTTTTCCCATATCCATGCGATAGTCGCCACGTGTCCTTCCCATCATGTTGCATTTAATGCTTGTTAGGGATTTCAAAGGTTAATGCCTTAATCATCGTCCATTTGCAGCATTTTAGGTGCGTAGGATTGGAATGTGATTGTATAGAATATAAGACTGTTGATGTTGATGTTGTAGATTGCGTCAATTCAGAATCTTCCTTGACTATAAATTCATTTTACCTTCTTTTTCGTTTTTACATGTCTTCATTTCTTCTCTGGAACTTCCTCTTTCCTGCGACAACGATTTTTTCTTTGTGGAAAGCCATTCCTTTCTCTTCTTCTTCATCTTCTCCAGATGTCATCACAAGTAAGTCTTTGTTTCCCTTTCTTCTTTTATTCACTGTATATAGTAGCAGTATCAATGTAGCATCGTCTTTTATTCACAGTATCTTATTTGTTTCTTTTTTTTTCTTTTCCTTTGTCTTTGGGTACGTTTTTGTTTCCTGTTTTTGCATCCTTCATCTTCTACTTCTTTAGAGGATCATGGTAGTCCTAAAGAAAGGGTCTGACTTAGCAAACCGTAGGAGAGACTTAGGTAAAGAACCTTCTGGTTCTTCTGTGGTTGAATCAGAAACCGAACATCACTCTAATCCCGAACTCACTACTAGTGACCGGTCCAAAGATCTCCTTGACGATCGTTCTGGTCGAGAACCCTCTAGTAATAATGGTGAGGAGGCTGACATAGAGTCCCGACCTAGAACTGTACCCCTTAGTGCCCGAGCTCGTTTCAAAGCTGATCGTAAGAAGTGGAAGGATAGCTTGACTCTTGAAGAATATAAGCTCGAACAAGCAAAAGAGTTGATTCCCGATCATATAGACTATGATCCTTATTCCACGGGTCCCGACTTTCTTCCTTCCCAGATGACCGAAGAACGGTTAGATTATCTTAGACACAAGTATGAAGTCCCCTCCGATCATATTCTCCAAGTACCTACTCCCGAGGAAAGAGCCAACTCTCCTCGGTCCGAGGAGTTTGCTTTGTATGAGGATGCCCTGAAGAGTGGCTTTCGTCTTCCCGTCCACCCTTTGTTTCGGGAAATAATGCTTCACTTCCAGATGTGTCCGGGCATGTTCGTACCCAACAGCTGGCACAACATTATATGTTTTTGGGGCTTTTGTTGGGGTAAGAAAGTAAATGTCCGACCATCTCTTCCTTTGTTTCTTCATTTCTTCATGACGAAGAAACAAGAGCAGGATGGGTGGTTCTACTTGTCTAAACGAACATCTTCCCAATGTGGTTGGGAAGAAAACTTTGTTGGGACGGGCACTCTTCCGTCCAATACAAGGGGGTGGCAACCCAAGTTTTTTTTTTTCGACCTCCTGCCGTACCTACTTTTCCCGTGTCCTGGGTTCGTGGTCCGGCCGATGGATCATATGATTTTCTTATTTTGACTGAGGCCAAGGAGCTTGCCAGGCAGCGGATTCTTCGGCTTCCTTCTACGGACAGGAACATGTTTGCCGTCCACGGCCACTATCCGGAATACCCCAATGTTCTACGCCATTGGGGTTTCCTTCCCGGTAATTTAAGCCTTGTGTTGTATATCTCCTTTCCTTGTTTTGCATGTTACCTTGGTCGGCATTTAATGTTGTGTTTACTTTTATAGTGAGGCTCAATCCCGAGGCTGCCGAAGAAGCGCCGAATTGGAAGCTGCCGAGGCTGAAGAGAGGATTCCGACCAAGCCTGATCGGCCGCACTTGGCCAAAGACAAAAAAATTAAGTCTTCTTCGGCATCAAAGAGACCAAAAAGTTCAATTGATCTTCCTCCCCGGGCTTCCAAAAAGAAAGCTCCCATGTCTTTCATTGCCGGGATGGGAAGAGATGAGAATATCCTTCAAGACTCTCCGTTGGAGCCTGGCACAGAATCCCGACCTTCTGTTGCTTCATCTGCTCTGCTTCCCCAATGGTCCCTAACTTCTGATTCATTTGTCCTGAATAATCATCATGATGGGACTGAGATTGCAAAGGAGTGGTTGTCGGGAGTTGGTCTTCTTGTCGACAAGAAATTTTTAAGAGACATTGGATCGTCCCGAACACAAGACGTGATGACCAGGTCAGTCCTCCTTTCACCCGAGTAGTTTATCTTTGTTTTTCTTTTGTCTATTTTGAATAGTTTTCTTCCCGCCAAGTTGGTATGTGCACTAACACAAGCATGGACGGGAAATTTGGAAGTTTCCCGGAGAGATGTAGCGGCCATCCACATGCTTGAAGGTAAAGTGAAGGATTTGAGTGCCCAAGTAAATTGTTTGGTCGGGGAGAAACTTGAGGCTGATGCTCGAGCAAAATCTGCTGAAGATAAAGCTTATACATTTAGTTCGAAGATTGCCGACCTTAAAAGTTCTTTGGAAATCAAGGATGTGGCTCTTTCTTCTACCGAGCAAGAGAAGGTACAAAAAGATGAGTTCATCAAAGATTTGACCGACCAAATTGTTCAGGCTTCTCCGGCCACCTTTGATGATCTTTCTAATGATTTGTGTTATAAAGTGATTCGAAGGTGGGTCCGAACAAAAGGATGCCAAAAGTTTGTGTCAAAAGATGCTGCACCTGGCTTTAGGATATGGTCGTCGTGCAGCCTTCTCGAGTATCATCGAGGAGTTTTGTGGTCTTCATCTTCAAAAGCTGAAAAAATATATTGATTCCGAGCATCTTTGATGATCTCAAAATTCCCCAGCCAACTTGAGCGGTGGGCAAGAAGGCTTTTGGGTTACCCAAGGAGGTTGATGTACAGGATTTTCTTGACTCGACTGGGAGCCGGCCCCTGAGAAGGAAGATAATGTCGGTCCTTCGACGAACACTGTTGTAGCCGGGCAGAAGTCTTCGGTTGACGTGGCAACCAAATAGTTGTTTTTACCGGTCTTTATTTTTGAACCATCTACTGCCTATGGCAGTCCTTGAAACAATGATTATTTTTGTATATGTAATACTTAAAATATTTTCTTAAGTACCTTTGTTCGGTATTCAATGATATGGTCTTTGATATTCTCCTCCTTTTAAATCAAGTATGCTTGTTTGGTGTTGTGAAACAATGCAGCTTGGTTGTTCGTAGAATTTCCCATACAAGGATAGAGTGCTTCACAAGTAATTTTGATTGGGTAGATATCCCAAATAATGGAGTATGTGGCCGTTACTTTGCTTATGACCTCTGCCTCTTGATACCGAACAAGTGATGTGATGTTGTTCGTTCATGACAAGTATTTTTATCAATGAAGCTATGCAAGGTAGGATCTGCTCGTTCACGGCGTGTTTCTTTCTCATTCGAAGCCATGTTGTTCGGTAAAGTAAGGTGTGTTCGGTCATGGATTAAGTAGATGTTTGTCAACAACTGCTCGTTCATAACTCCTACTTCCCGGGCATGATAACTTGGTATGATCATGAATTTGATGTTTTCGTGCCTAAGGAATGTTAGGTCTTTCTTGCCTATTGATTTTAGGTCTTTGCTTCCTTAAAATTCATAGGGTCTTCCTAAGAATTTCAAGTCTTTTCTACCTAGGTCTTTTCCGCCTAATTAAATTAGGTCTTTTTTGCCTGAGAATAAATCTTGGGACTTTCTACCTAAATATTTTAGGTCTGTGTGCCTAAGCATAGCATTTCAGCATCTTAGGTCTTTTCCGCCTATTTATATTAGGTCATTTCTACCTGAGAATAAATCTTGGGACTTTTTGCCAAAGAGTAAATCTTGGGACTTTCTGCCTAAATACATTAGGTCTTTGTGCCTAGGTCTTTCTGCTTAAGAATCTTAGGTCTTCTTGCTTGAGAGTGTCAGATCTTATCTACCTAAGTGACTTAGGTCTTTTCTATACGTCTAGTTGAAGTCAAGTAGTAACTAGTACGAATGTCTTCATTTATTTGATGAAATAAAATATCCGAAATATTGGGATTATGAGTCTCCCATGTTGACTACATACTAAAGTAAATAACAAGATTGAAGTAAATAACAAAAATCTGTTGTGTCTGCAACATTCTTGGTGACTATGCTTATTGATAGTATTTTTGGAGATTGTTTGAATTCCACGATCGAGGGATCTTGTTGTTCGTTTCCGGATCTTGTAAATGATATGCTCTAGGGGCGACTTGTCGTATGACTATGTATGGTCCCTCCCAATTTGGGGATAATTTCCCTTGATTGGTTGGATCTGAAGTGGCCGTTCGGTGAAGCACCATTTCACCGGGCAAGTATTGTTCATTCCGAACCTTAGCATTATAATATGTTGCTATTCTCCGCTGATATTCTTCAAGTCGGAATTGGGCTTTGTCTCTTACTTCATCGATCAGATCTAAATTAGTTTGCATTCCCTCGATGTTTGCTTCTTCTTCGAATTCTTTTCTCGAAGTGATCCAATTTGGATCTCCATTGGGACTCTTGCCTCTGCTCCGTAGGCTAGCCGGAATGGTGATTCTCCAATGGTCGTCCTAGGTGTTGTTCGATACGACCATAGTACGCTGGGTAGTTCGTCCACCTACCTTCCTTTGAGCTGGTCGAGCCTCTTCTTGAGTCCATCAAACATAGTTCTGTTAGTAACCTCAACCTAGCTATTACTTTGGGGATATGATAATGAGGAGAACCTGTGCTTGATCCCATGTTCTTTGCAAAATGTTGTGAATGATGCATTCTCAAATTGCTTCCCGTGGTCAGTCACCAATATTTTTGGGATTCCATATCTGTATAATATGTTATGCTTGACAAAGCGCTTCATTTGCTCGGTATTGATAGTTGCCAGGGGTTCAGCTTCTACCCACTTTGTAAAATAGTCTACTGCTACTACTAAGTATTCTCTTCCTCCCGATGCTTTTGGTAACTTCCCTCCCAAGTTTATGCCCCATCTTGCTAAAGGAATCGGGGATAGAATTGATGTCAAGGGAACTACTGGTGTGTGGGAGACCTTTGCGTGTGCCTAGCACTTGTCGCATTTCTTAACAAAATCTTTGGCATCTTCTTCTAAGGTCGGACAATAAAATCCTTGTCGTAAAATTGTATTAAAGAGTGTTCAGGATCCTACGTGAGATCCGCAGATCCCTTCATGCACTTCTCTTATAAACTTTCGTAGCTTCTAGGGGTCCCAGGCATCTTAGTAGTGGTCGGGTGAAGGATCTTTTGTATAATAACCCATCCCTGATTGTGAACCGGGCTGCTTGTTGCCTTATTGCTCAAGCAGCTTTTTGGTCTTCTGGGGAGCTAGCCGTTCTCTAGATAACGTATAATCGGCTCCATCCAACCTTGCTCTATTGAAATTTGCATGTGGTCGACCATGTTTATGCTAGGGCTAGCAAGCTCTTCTAAGTAGACCACAGGTGCTCGAACATCCATTCCTTTCGTGGCCAAGTGAGATAATGAATCGGCCTGGTCGTTTTCAACCCTTGGTACTTGAGTTATTTTCAACTCTTGAAAGTATTGTTTGTAGTTGTTGACCAGGTTCAGGTATTTCTCCATTCTTCTTTCTTTGGCTCCATAGACTCCCTTGACCTAATTTACAATCAGTTGTGAGTCACTTTTGATTTCTAGATGTTGAATGCTTAGAGCTTTGGCCACTCTCGGTCCTACTAACATGGCTTCATATTCAGCCTCATTGTTAGAAGCTTTAAATTTGAAACGAAGGGCATATTTTATTTCAAATCCTCTTGGACTTTTCATTAATAGGCCTGCTCCACTTTCTTGTGAATTGCTCGATCCGTCCACGAACAAAGTCCATCTTTTAATTGATTCTACAACTTGTTCGACTTCATCCTGGCCTGCTTCTTGTGTTTCACTAATAATGAAGTCTGCCAAGGATTGAGCTTTGATACTTGGTCGGGTCTTGAATTCTATTTGATGCTTGCTCAATTCTACCGCCCATGTCACCATCCTCCCTACCAGGTTTGGTCGGTGAAGAATCTTTTTGAGTGGTAAATTCGTCATCACTGCAATGGGATGAGATTGGAAATATGAACGGAGCATCAATTCTAGTCGCTACAACTAGTGCCAAAGCTTGTTTGTCCACTTTTGGATAGCGAGTCTCTGCATCATTTAGAACATGACTGACATAATAGACAGGTTGTTGTAAATTACCTTCTTCTTGCATGAGAACAACACTAACCACGACCGATGAAGCGGCCAAGTATAACTGTAGTTCCTTTTTGTTGGTCGGCATCACGAGCAAAAGGTGGTCGGGATAACTTGCAGACATTTTTCTTTTGACTTGGAGATAAATCTATTTAGCGCTGCCACCCGACCTGTCAGACATTGGACTTCTCTGATTCCTTGGTGATTTCATGTCCAATATTGCTTTTATCTTCTCAGGGTTGGCTTCGATTCCTTTTTGAGACACCATGAATTTGAGGAATTTTCCAGAAGACACTCCAAAGGCGCATTTTTCAGGATTAAGCTTCATCTTATATTTTCGAAGTACTTTGAATACTTCCGCTAGGTCAATCAGGTGATCTTTCTTGGAGATGCTTTTCACCAGCATGCCATCAACATACACCTTCATGTTCCGGGCCAATTTGTTGTGTGAAGATTTTGTTTACCGCTCTTTGGTATGTTGTTCCCGCATTTTTTAGATCGAAGGGCATTACTTTATAGTAATAGTTGTCTTTGTCAGTCATGAATGTTGTATGTTTTTCAACTTCAGGATGCATAAGGATCTGGTTGTATCCTGAATATGCATCCATAAAACTTAGCATTTCGTGCCCAGCCGTTGCATCTATTAGAAGATCAATCCTTGGGAGTGGATAGTGATCTTTCGGGCAAGCTTTGTTGAGATATGTGTAATCAGTACACATCCGCCACTTCCCGTTTGCTTTTTTGACCATCACCACGTTAACCAGCCACTTTGGGTGATCTGTTCGCTTTATTAAGCCAGATTGTTTTAGTTTTTGCACTTCGATTTGAATGTCTTCATGCTTCTCCATGGCGAAATTTCTTCTTTTTTGAACCACAGGAATGGGCTGTGGATTGATACAGAGTTTGTGCTATGCAACCTCCTTGTCAATCCTTGGCATATCTTCAGCCAACCAAGCGAATACGTCAGAATTTTTCTTTAGAAAATCGATGAGCCTTGATTTGAAATTTGCTTCTTGTTCAAATCCGATCATAGTGCTTTGCTCCTTCTGGTCGAGATTGAGGAAGATTCTTTCCAGCTTTTCCACTGGCTCAGCTCTTTGCAAAGTGTTTTCATCGCGATCATCCTAGACTTCAATAGCCATTGTCGAGTTTGTCCTTCTTTTCTTTCGCATGTAGTTGTTATAACTTTGCCAGCTAGTTTTCTGGTTGGCCACACATTCTCCAATTCCCTCGGTGGTCGGGAATTTCATCTTCAGGTGTAGCGAAGAGACCACTACTTCTAGTTCGCAGAGAGTTGGTTGTCCTAGAATAGCATTATATGCCGATAAGTCTTGTACGACCATAAAATTGGATTGTACGATCCTATCTCTTGGATGTTCTCCAATCCGCAGCTCTAATCGAATCATACCTTCTACTCGGATGGACGATCCTGTGAAACCATAAAGCTGGGTTTCACATGGAACGAGCATATTCTCCTTTAATTTTATCTTTTTGAATTCCTCCAATGATAATATGTCTACCGAGGATCCAGTATCTACTAGAACTATATGAAATTCTGTTCCTTCTAGGATAACTTTGATTACTAGAGCATCATCATGAGGGATTGTGATGTCCCATAGATCTTTGGAGGAAAAAGTAATTGGCTCATTCGATATATTTTTACTGGTTTCAGTATTTCCAATATATTGCGTCTTTCTCTTTGCCTGTCGATTTGATTCTTCGGCCGGGCCACCAAATATAGTATATATTGGACTTCTTTTTCTTTGATTTTCATCCACCTCAGGTCAGCGTTTGGCTGGATTTCCTCTTTCCTCTTATGTTATCCGACCTCCCTCTCTTCGTGGCAGACTTGTCGTGTGGTCGGCCTTCCTGCTTAGGTTGGATGTACTTCTTCAAGTATCCTCGTGAAATTTAATTTTCTATCTCCATCTTTAGGTTTTTGCAATCGTCCATCCAATGACCGTGATCTTTATGATATTCACAGTACTTTTTCTTATCACGATTTCCCGGTGGTGCTCCGGATTTTACTTGGCCTTGATAAAGTCCCTAATCTTTTATTTGCATCAAGATCTCTAACATTCTTACATTAAGTGGGAGATTACCGATCTCTTGATTTTTCTGGGGTTTTGCTCGGCCATTCTTGGTCGAGCTTATCCCTAGCATCCTAGTTGGCAGGTGCTCGCTCTCGACTACTCCTTCTTTCAGCCCTCGACTCTCTCTTTCGAGATTCTAGGGTTTCCGATATCTCCGCTTGTTTATGGCATCTTTCGGATAGCTCTGCATATGTTTTTGGCATATCCAAGAGTGGTCACTCGAGCAATCCTTCATGGGTAAGTTCGTGATACAACGCATGGAAAGCAATTTTTTCGTCCAAGCTTTCAATCTGCATGGTAAGGTTGTTGAATCATTGAAGGAAATTTCATATGGACTCCGTTCGACCATGTTTTATAGAAAACAAAGTGTCCTCTTTCTTCTTCATTCCGACTCCGCTCTAAAAGTGTAATACGAATACTCGACCTAGATGATCAAAACTCTTTATTGAGCCATTTGGTAGTGCCAAGAACCAATCTAACGCATAACCGGTCAGAGAGGCGGGGAAACTCTGACACATGGCAGCCTCACTATGCTTATATGTTGACATGGTTGACTTGTAGCAAGTGATGTGATGTTTTGGACATCGCGATCCATTGAACAAGGTAAAAGTAGGGCACTTGAAGCTTTTTGGCATTTCCGCCTCAGAGATAGCTTGGATGAAAGGATCCTCTTTTAGAAAAGCATAGACCTCATCTATGTTTGGGTCCTTCAACTTTTTTAGCTTCTCATCTAATTCTTTGATTTGTTTGCTCATGCGCTCCTCACGTTTGCTCGGTCCGGGTTCGTTTCTTTTGTCTTTCAATTCTTTGGTTGGATTGTTGCTGCTACCTCGGTCATTATCCTCATCGTTCGGAGGATCCTTACTTGGAATTGCTTCTTCAGATGCTCGGGGCTTTTCGCCTACCTTCTCTTTTAACTTTTGCCTGTCTTCTTGAGATGGTCGAGGCGTTTGGTCGGGAATGATTAGGAGGTCATTCTTGCTTCCCTCTGGTACCTTCTGAGATTCTTTAGGGTCTGCAATCGAGGCAATTATATGATGCATGGCCATCCTGACTAGTTCATTCAAAGATGATATCTCCTTTCGAAGCTCTAGTTGTTCCTTTTGGAGTACACCACTTTGATTTGCTAATGCGCCTTACTCCGAGTGTTTGGGATTTTTCTCCCCCTGGTCGGGATTCTCCGAAATTTCAGGTGGAGGATCTCCCTTAGTAACATCTTCTTCGACCTCCTTCTCGTTCATGATCTTTGATCTTGCTTGCACCATGACTTTTTTATGCAATTCCCACAAATGATGCACCAATTGTTGATACGGAATCTCGCTCGTCCTTCCCTGTCACGAACCTACAAAATACATGCTCGACCTTGTGTGGTCGAGGTACGTCTCCGATGAGCAAATCAATACCAATGATATGATCTCAACTACTCAATAGAGAATTCAAGTAATTGATCACACCAAATATGAATACTTACCCCATAGTGTTTACCTGAGGTGTTTATGTAGTGTATGATAATAGAGTTATGTTTGGAATGTGACTCTAATATGAGTTGTTCTAGGAAAGTAACTCTATAAAGAGTTCTTTACCTACCTTACTCTCTTATCCAATTGATGGATGGTATGAGTCTACCTTTGTCAGGTTCCCTCAACTTGTTAGGCTAATGTGCTTGTTGTTATGGTCGGTCCTACCATGAACCGCTTGGTCGAACCTTACTAGGTAATCAAACCTGATCGGATCGTGCAACCATGGATCCAGACCAGAAGATATAGAATGACCATTTTAGTCATTAACACACACCAAAGAAACCATACATACTCATCCCTAGAACAATAGTTGCCCCACATACAACCAAACTCACTAGTTCCAAATATTTATCAAAAAAACCTAATATGCAAAACCATCCAAACCATGAAACTAAAACCTAAACTTTGGGAGCTCAAGCTCATCCCAATGTTGCTCCTTCTTGAGATGTTTAGGCCATTCCCCTAGAGGGAAGAAGTTTGATCATTTGCCACTGATTTCACAAGAGAATTGACGACTGGATTTGTCTCCATATAATAGTGAGAAATCCTCCACTCTATCAGCTCTATATGCGTTCTCATTCATACCAAAGCTGCAAGACGGACCAGCAAATTTGAAACTCTTCCATTGCTAACACCACTAACAAAGAATCTGTTTCAATCCAAAGCTTCTCAATGCCAAGGGACCTAGCAGCAGCCAACCCTTTCATCAAGCCCATAAATTCTGCTTCTAAGCTTGTGTTGACACCCAATTAAGTACGAACCCTTACTTGTTGGGAAGTTACGTATATTCTAGAAGAGCAAAATCTATCTAATTTACAACCACATTTGTCATACTTCATCCTTTCCACCTTTGCAAATAAGTTGTTTTCTTTGTTTTTGCTACAACTTCTTTTGCTTCTTTTTAACATATAATTTTATATTGTAATTCTTTAAGTATTCACCATTAATTAATATATCATATCTAAATCCTCATTTTTTTTTATTTTTTTTTTTGAATAAAGCACTTAGCCATGAGGAAAAGAAACATATCGTGCATTTTGTGGAGTAAGGTTACCGTTATTGTTTAAAACTAAAAGTTAAAACAATATAAATTTTGTAACATTCCCAGATGATAAACCTCTATTAACAAAATAAATCTTTTTTTTAAAGCAAATTGTTCATACACCCCAGAATGTAGGTCTTCAAACACTAATAACCCACTTTATTTTTGAAAAGCACCCAGCCCAAGTTTGGTTGGAATAGTTACCTTTATTTACACTTTTCTTTTAGACTTATTCTCCAACAACTCTTCACAATTTTCCTTTTTTACCAACAACATCTTTCGTTTCCTCTAGCTTTTTATATAGTTACTTGTGTATATTTTTCATGTCATTTCTTCTTTTGGCATTGCCATCATTCTCACTGAAGAGAGCAGAGAAAAGAATAGAGAAGTTGTCATTCTTTCAAGATTTTCTTAATTTTTTTAAATCAATTTTCTAGATTCTTTGAAATTAAGGAAGGAATGAAGACAAAATAATTTTTAATTCTACGCGTGGGGGAGAAAATCTTTTTATATGCAAATACTGACAAGGACAAATGCTATACACAAATTCTCAAGGTGTTCAAATACCACAAGCTCTGACAGCATGCCCGGTGTGATACCAAAAAAAAGACAACATGCCCAGTGCTCTCTTTATTTATTAATTTTAATATCTTTTCATTAAAACTACTAAAATTCCATAGAAAGTACATCTATCATCTCAATGAATCAATTGGTAAGACTATCGATCGTTATCATGCATTAGAACCTAATAAAATACCTCATTAGTTTTATAGTACATGATCGCAAATGGTAAGTGCAACAACGAACATAACGGAAGCCACCCTAAATAGTCTTAAACATCAGTCACTTGTTAGATTGGATGAAAGCCATGCTCTATAGAAAAATAAAGTCTTAAGTCATTTTACATGTCGAGTTTTATCAGTTCAATGAATACAAGTGGAACACGTCTGATGCCGGAAAGATTAGAGAAGTAAGTGCTAACACAAGTGAACACTCAAGATATAAAGCTCATTATCTAAAGGAAATTCATCCAAGGGATAAGAGCAAAACTAGAAAAACTCCTAAAGATAAAAGCAAAACTCAATTTCATTTCAATAACTTGTCAAGTTCGTTAATAATTGGGAGCTTAAATATAAGTACATTTGAACATTCCTCCATGCTTTGGCAATTCCCAAAGACCCTTGAAAATGATATCTAGTTTAACAAGCTAATCTCCACATTAAATAAAGACTTTTTAAGGGCCTGTTTGGTTACATGAGTCAGGAGATTTCATATCTATGGAGTTATAATTTATAAAATTAAATGTTTGGTTGTGGAATAAAATCTGTGGATTCATCCTAAAAAATTATTTGATCGACGTGATTTTTGTGAATTTGCAAATGTATAGTTTTTTTGAAATCTTTGGATTTCACCTTTTACCCATAAATCTACAGATTCAGGTTTTTAGTGTAAAAAGGTGAATCTCTAGATTTCATGAATCTAGAGATTTTTACAACCAAACGGGTATAATTCTCAGATTTAATGAATCCAGAGATTACAGGCCCTAAAACTATAGAATGACAATTACAAGCAAGGTTTAAAGTATCGGTATCGGTATCGAGTATCGTATCGGTCAGGTGATTTTAAAAGACATATCATCCTGTATCGAGTATTGTATCGTTCTAGCTAATGTATTTTAATGTAATTCAATTGAGACACGTATCGAGATGTATCGTATCGGTTGGGTCAAATATAGATACTTATCGGCTAGTATCGTATGGTATCGTGGGATACTTTAAACCTTGATTACAAGGCATTGAAAGTATGAAGAGGTAGTCCATTGTGTGTCCTCCAAGGTTTGCTAATCCAATGTGGTTGGAAGTGGAGAAGTGGCCTTTAGAACGGAATAGAGCTAGGAATCCAATATAAACATGCAGACTAGACCCCCTCAACCAAAATGCAGTAACTCGCTCTAGTAAAACCCAAATGACTCACCGTTGTTGCATTGGAAATAGATTTCTAGAGTTTTCTGTCAATCTAAAAATCTCGTGCCAAGTTCCTTTTAGATTTAGATAGGTTTGAATCCAAAGTCTACCCAAAACTGTTGATTGTGCAGCCCCTTATTGTTTCTAAATGTTTTTTTTAGGCTTGTGGACCTAGTGGGCTACTTCTTTTGGGCCTTAGGTAATGCTCAATAGTATGGGCGAGATCGAGGAGTATTATAATGCACATAGACATGACCATTAGATCACAATGAAACAATCATATTATTGGGCCGAGACTACCCAAGTGAAAGAATAAAGGTTTATCCAACTCCATTAAGAAACTGTTTGATGGAATAAATGGGGGTGGAGAAAAAGAGGTGGACAAAGTTGTATGTTTTATAGAGAAATTTTAAATGCTTAGATTGTTTGGTTTGCTAGGGTGGGAGAATGAGTAGAAAAGCTTTCTTAAATAAGGATTTTTTTTTTTTTTTTTTTAAAGAATGATTAAACTTTTTTTAATATTCATAAAAATCCATTACACACTCAATATTAATCAAACACTCACCCCTACAATAACTTTTGCCCCTATTACACCCAAATTCACGGTTCCTTTATCAATGATAAAGCAAGAAAACAATTCCATACAACCATGACTAGCTTAACCTGAACCATTGCATCTCACTATAACTCCCTTTACATATATCCAAACCATTCCCTCATAGGAGTGGAAGTCTAATCCTTTGTTGTGGTTTTTGCCAGAAAATCCGAAATTGGATTTGCTTCACTATAGCAATGTGATATTCTCCAATTAATGCCATCCAAGAAGGGTTTCAACTCATATGAGGCTTGCAGATCTATCCACAAAATTTGAAACTCCCTCACCGCCCTCATTACCATCAATGAGTCCATCTCAATCCAAAGCTTCCCCACCCCTCACATCACGAGCCGCTTTCGGCCCCTTCATGGGACCTATAAACTCAGCCTCTATGCATGTTGTAACACCCACATAGCATGAAAGAGGACAATACATTGGCATTAGAATCTCAATGAGATCACGTACTCCTGCCTGACCAAGGTTGCCTAAAGTAGATCCATCAATGTTTAGCTTAATCTAGCCCTTTGGCGGTCTTCTCCAAGCCATTTCTCTTGGACCATTACTCGACCTCACATGCACCATCACTCCTAGCTGAGTCATCACCTATGTATTAGCTCTACTTAATGCCACATCCACCCTATAACTCCCTACCAACAACTCTATTGCCTTCAAAACCTACTCCACCCCATGCCCTAATGACTCAAATTTCCTAATGTGGCTCTCTAAGGAGTTTGTTTGTTGTTTTGAGACCCACTATTTCTTAAAGTAAGTTTGTGGAGCTCACATATTCTACTTTTCTACTAGTTTCCTTCATTTAATTTCCTATTCCATTTACCCAACTTCATATGGGTCCCATATTTTTAACTATTCCACCCCTTTTGATCCTGCAAAGTGCAAACAAATGATTACTAATAATGGACTATTTTTTGTGAGAGAAAAATGGGTGGCAAAAATAGAATTGTTGAACCTACTAATAATGGGGTAAAGGAAAATATTTTATGGAGAAATTGAAGATGTGGTTCCCATGTCAAACAAAATAATATTTATTTTCATTCCTTTTTTTTTCCACAAAATCGCATTTAAAATAATGAGACTTCTACAAGAGATGGGGTGGGAAAAATTGCTTTGCCACATAAGCAGACATTTCCCTTATATCATGGAGGATTGTCTTTGCATCATCCCTCCCTAGCTAAACAAACAAATCTAGTTTTTGGTATTTAGAGGAAAAGCTTCATTTTTTTCCACCAATATTTTGCCAACCCACTTTGCACCATCAAACAAACAATCAGATACTTTTCCATTCCTTCAACCCACTTCACTTGAGTCTCATATTTTTAACTTAACCCCCCCCCCCCCCCCACTTTATCTTGAAATAAAGGTTCACTAATAACGTTTGTGGTAATGATTCAAGGGTGAATAGTGAATATACATGTTAACATTTCCTTGAATGTAATGGAATGAAATAGTTAACACCTAGTATTATGCCAAGTTACCCAAAAACTAATTCTAATGTTCTTATGGAGAATACAAAAAAGGGTACACGATATTGAGTTGACTAAAATGAAAATAGAATATAAGGTGAGCCCAACTTGAGGTTGAGCATGCAAGCAATGAATGCCCAACTTGGATTTTGGGTGTTGAAATTGATAACAACCAAAGCACTTGGTTAAAAGACAAACAATCTGTGAGTTGATCAACAAAAGCAATTTTACATCCTATCTCAATGTGCTAGGTGTGTTCATGAAAAACTCGAATGACAACAATGTGAAGGGCCATCAGATTATCACAACATAGGAGGATGGGCATTTTTAGTTGAAAACCAAGGTCCTTAATAGGTATGAAAGCCATGTAACCTCAAAAGTGGCAGCTGCTATTGTTGGATACTCAGCTTCAACAGACGAGCAAGATGCAATAGATTTCTTCTATGTTTTTCAACAAATTAGACTAGAACCAAGGAGAATGCAATAGCTTATTGTGAAACGTTGAGTCATGCTCCAACTAGCCCAATCAGAGTCACTAAAAGTCTTTAAACATAATTCAATTGGGCATGAAGAAAGATGCCTTGGCTAGGAATGCCTTTTAAGTACATTAATAAACAAAAATGTGTAGCAACCATATGTGGTTGCCTTGGCTGATGCATAAACTAACTTAATATGTAATAGTGTGGACAATGTCAAGACTTTGGTAGTGAGGTAACTAAGCAACCAACCAAGCAATGATAAGGTAATGGATTAGAAGAATGGTGCCTGAGGAATTGGAAAGTTTTAGATTTTGTTCCATTGGAAAATCTATGGATCTAGTGCCAATTATGGCATAATCATTGAGAATGTCATGAGTATACTTTCTTTGGAAATTGTAAAGACCTTGATGAGAATGTGCAACTTCTATGCCAATAAAGTATTTTAGAGGTCTCAATATCTTCGATATGAAATTGCTCACTGGTGCAAGTTTTAATTGCATCATAACATGTTAAGATGAATGTTGTCAACTTAGACAAAATTGTAAATTGAAGCAACTATTGATGAAGAATGAACAAATAATCAACTTGAGATAGAGTGAAACCAAAATCAAGTAAGGCAGTTAATAACTTGGAAAACCAATTGTGAGATGCTTGTTTGAGTCCATAACAAGGACCTATACATTTTGTATACAATATTCTCCCCCATTTGACGATATCCAAGTGGAGGTGTCATGTATACCTTCTCAAGAAGATCTATATACAAAAATGCATTATTGATGTCTACTAATGAATTAGCCATCCATGAGCTACCACAATGGTAAGGAGAACATGTACAATAACATGTTTTGCTAGTGGGGTTGAACGTATCATGATAATCAATGCCCTTAATCTATGTATATTCCTTATGAACCAAACTAGCTTTGTATCATTCAATAGAGCCATCAGCTCATCATTTGATTTTGAAAACTCACTTGGATCCAATAACTTTCTTGTGGGGATGTAATGGATCAAGAGACCAAGTATTATTACAGGTTAGAGCAAGAATCTCATTATGCATTGCATCACCCCACTAACTATGTTACATGGCTTGGGCAAAATTAGTAGGCTTAGTAGTGACAATAAGAACAGTGAGAAAAGATAAGTGAGAAGGAGAAAATTGATGGTAACTTAAGTAACATGCAAGGGATGATAAGTACCTTAGCCAACACTTGAAGACAAATTTTCTTAGGCAAAGGTCAAATAGTAATTTTTTTAAATAACTTGGTTTATGATGAGTGCATAAGGGCCATCTGGAAGGAGGGATTGGAGGAGTGGTAGAAGTGGTGGCATCATTGGGTGGATGGGAGTTTATTCTCTCGCTAAGGATGGATCAAAGTCAGTGATAGAATTAACAAGAGTGGAGGGGTGGTTTGTGGTTGTGGAGGGGAAGGGTATGTATCACAATCAATTTTAGATGGGGATAAAGGAAACACATAAGATTGGTAGGTGGTAGATGATGAAGATAATTGATCTGGGAAATGGTTTCATGAAAGTATAACATCACGAGAAATATAGATGGTTTTTGAGGAAAGGTCATAAACTTTAAAACCATGTTGTCCATAAGGGTACCCAATGAAAATGCCAGGAGAAGCATATTGATCAAATTTATATTTGGTGTCTGTATTTCAACCAAAACAGAGGCATCCAAAGGCTTTTGAGGTGTGAGAAGGTAGGTTTTTTGTTGGAAAGGATTTCATGAGGAGTTTTGTCTTGGAGTTCAGGTGTCGGTAATTGGTTGATTAGGTAGGCAGTAGTGAGAACGCATTCACCCTAAAATTGGATGGGTAAATTGGCTTTGAAACGAAGGGCTCTAGTAATGTTTAGAAGGTTGTGGTGTTTCTACTCATCAATAGTATTTTTTTTGTGGGCTATCAACACAACTAGGCTGTTGAACCACACCTAAGGGACGGAAAAAGATGAGGTATCCCTTGTTAAAGAATTCACATGCATTAACAATGTGAATTTGATAAATTGAGACATTCAATTGAGTTTGAACTATGGTGAAAAAAATTAAGGAATTAGCTTCAAACTTATGATCCATTAAATAGACCCATGAACTACATGAGTAAATCATACACCATGGTTAGGAAATATCAAGCCTTAGAAAACAAGTAGGTATTATAAGGACCCCAAATATCTAGATGCACCAATTCAAAACATGATTTTGTAGGGATCATCTCGCTTAAGAACCATAATCTGAGATTTCGCTTTCAAGTTTTGAGTTTGCAACCTTTATGAGGTCATCTTATGATGATGGTTAAATAATAAAACAAAAACAGCCACAATGGTGAAAAAATTTAAAAAAATTAGGAAATTAGATTCAAACTTATGAGCCATTAATAGACCCATGAACTACATGAGTAAATCATACACCATAGTTAGGAAATACCGAGCCTTAGAAAACAAGTAGGTATTATAAGGAACCCAAAATGTCTGGGAGATGCAACGGAAAATTCAAAACAGATGATTTAATTGTGGAGTAGATTTTTTCAAATTTTCTTAAGCCACGCTTATTGAAAGGGAAGAGAATAAATAGGGAAAAAAGAGGGGGGGGAGGAGAAGAGAAATACCGTTGAAGAGTTATTTTAATTGGAAATAACATTTTGATTTTTGAATACCTAATAAGATTTGTTTTTCAAAAATTTCTTTCAAGCTTAGGTTTTAAAGAAAGGAAAAAAAAGGAGGAAAGGGGGGGGGGGGGAATAATTGGGATTGATCAAGTTTTTTATTAGGAATGACATTTACGCATCATTCTACCTTTAAAATGTCACAATATATGGGGGGGCCAAATGGTTACATTACACAGGGGGAAAAAATCGGAAAAATTACAGGAATTAGGAAATAATAAAAATTAAAAAAAAAAGAGGGGGAAAAGCCCCCCCACACCTTCATAGGTCCGCCCCTGGCCACACTAAACATTAATTTGGTACATACTATTATTTTAATCATCAAATTAGTATCCCGCAACTCCCACCTCTTTTTTTCTATTCATATGCATTTGTCTACTGTTTGATGACTCGCTTTTCCCATGAAAATAAATTCCAATTCTGCAAAATCCAAATGTTGATTCTCCAATTTGATCATTTTTGTAGTTTGATGTATATTATGATAGGTACTAGAGTGGACACTACTTAGAGTGTTAGTATGGTTAGTAGGTTTATGGGAAAACCATGCAAAAACCATTGGGATGTTGTAGTCCTTCACGCATGGAGGAGTGACGGAGGCTAGAGCAACCCCGGATTTGGCTAGGGTTGGATGAGATGGTTCGATCTTATCTGTTGAGGGTGAAAAACCATTATTATCCTTAACACGCCCCCTCAAACTCAAGGGCGGATATGAGGCCTATCCGCCCTTGAGTTTGGACGGATATGAGACCTTGAGGTTGGACAAAGAATACTAAACCATTTATGTATAGAGGCTTTGTGAAGATATTTGCAAGTTGGTCCTTAGTAGATAGATACCAAACTTTGAGATCATCCTTGGCAACCTTTTCTCAAACAAAATGAAAATCAATCTCCATGTGTTTAGTATGTGCTTGGAAGACAAGATTGATTGTAAGATATGTAGCTCCCACATTATCACATCAAATAATAGGAGCAGAAGGGAGATATACCATTAATTCTTTTAACAAAGATTGTAACCAAGTGAGTTTAGCAGCCACATTAGCTAGGGCACGATATTCAACCTCAATACTAGAAAGAGCCACAATTTATTGCTTCTTAGAACTCCAAAAGATAAGATTGCAGCCCAAAAAGATATCATAGCCACCGGTAGATTTTTTATCATTAGGGCAACTAGCCCAATCAGCATTAGAAATAGCCGATAAATAATTTGGAGAGCAACGATGAATAAAAATGCCATTAGAGGAAGTTCCTTTTAAGTAGTATAAGATATGCTTGACGATAGACCAATGATCAACAGTGGGAGAGTGCATGAATTGACAAACTTTATTGACTACAATTGATTATCAGGCCAAGCCATAGTTTCATATTGAAGAGCATCAACGATGTTCCAATATAGAGTAGGATCCGCCATTAATTTCCCTTTAAACTTATTGAGTTTGTTAGTTGTGGAGGCCAAAGTAGAGATAAGCTTGCAATGAGATATATTTTCCCTCTCAAGAAGATCTTGAATATACTGATGTTGAGAGAGATGAAGGCCATCATGAGATCTAGTGAAAGACATTCCCAAAAATAATGAAGAGGGCCCAAGTCTTTAGAGCAAAAATAGAGCCCAGATCATTGAGGAATCGGGCTAGTAAAGCGTCAAAACTACCATTCAAAATGATATCATCAACATATATTAGAACAAATATAGTACCAATAGATCTGCAAAAAATAAATAAAGATGTGTCAAATTTAGAGCCAATAAACCCATATTCAACAAGAAATGAGTTAAGTCGGTCAAATCAAGCACGAGGAGCCTATTTTAAACTATAAAGAGACCGTTGAAGTTTGCAAACGTAGTAGGATGAAGGGAGTCAGTGAAGCCAAGTGGTTGCTTTATATATACAGTTTCATGCGAAAACCCAAGAAGAAAGGTATTTTGAATATCCAGTTGGTGAATAGGCCAAGACCATGAAACAGCAAGAGCCAAGACCAGCCGAATGATAGTTGGTTTGACCACCGTTATTGTTAGAACAACCTAGAGGGGGGGTGATTAGGTTGTACCTAGTGATTTATACCAATTTTTGGTTTAGTTGCAATTTCAAAATGAGTTGACAGTTTAAGATGAAATCTAAAGACAAACAGCAATCATAAACACAGAATTTATAGTGGTTCGACTCTACGAGTCTACGTCCACTCCTCTCTTGGTCTCAAGAGAGTATTTCCACTAACGGATCTCTTTCAATACAGTGGGTAGAGAAACAAACCCTTACAATCTTCGTTTCGGGACAAGAGTATCCTTTACAATCTTCGTTCACGGACAAGAGTATCCAATACAATCTTTGTTTACGGACAAGAGTATCCAATACAATGAATTCTAATCAACCTAGACTAGAATTAAAATAACCAATTCACAATACGAAAAGTATTAGATATTACCTATCAAAGGAGAGTAGCCCTTTACCCTTTGAGTGCAAATGATGTAATGAATGAACCAAGAGTCAATATACTTCAGCGGTTTCAATAACTCCAGACTTTGCTTTAGTGAAAGAGTTAACTTTGGAATATCCTTCAAAGTTAACCGGAGTTGGGAGGACAGCAAAAATGCTAAAAACACCAAAATTTTGCTTTTTCACTTTGTGAGTGAATATGTGCTAGATGGGGGAGAAGGATGATTCTCAAATGGGGATGGTTGGGCTTTTATAGACCCCAAGTTACTGCTTTCCCCATTTCCCCAACGGATATAAAATCTTTGCGAGATTTTGTTCCAGACGGACGTCCGTCTGCCCAGACGGTCATCCGTCTCAAAGGTATCCGTTAAACACAGCTGTAGAATATATTCTTTTTTAAAATAGCCGTTATGGTCAAATCTGGGTCAGACGGACGTCCGTCTTCCCAGACGGTCATCCGTCTGGCCTAGTTTGGCTCAGACGGGCATCCGTCTGCCAGACGGAAATTCCGTCTGGCCTTCTGTTGTTTCTGAGAAACAGAGTTATGAAAACAGACGGACGTCCGTCTGCTCAGACGGTCATCCGTCTGCCTCTGGATCGGTTCGACGGGCATCCGTCGCCGGGGAAATTCATCCGTCTGACCTTCTGTTGTTTCTGAGAAAACAGAGTTCTGAAAACAGACGGACGTCCGTCTGCTCAGACGGACGTCCGTCTGCTCAGACGGACATCCGTCTGGGCTCTGTTTTTCTAAACAACTTTGGGCTGGGATATGGCTTGGATTTTTAGATCGTTTTGACAATCTTAAGCGCTGTACACCTTACTAACACGTCCTAGGTCACTCTAGTAACATGAATTACATATTATGGATGTATTTACATGTGTGTGTATGCAAAGGTGTCCTAAGCCCTGATTTAGCCTAAGTCTTGATCTTTGACTTGGACTTTGACTTGATGTTGATCAGTGATCTTGATGCTCTCCTCTTGACTTTGGTTCTTTGTCTAAGATGGTTTGATCTTGAGCTTGACTCTCCGGAATTTTCTTTGAACCGGATATTTACATCGAGGTTTTCTGCAGTGATGAGCTGGACAAAAAAACATATCTTTATGGAAACATTAGTAGAGTGTTTGTCATTATCAAAACTGATTTGAGACTGATGTGGCAAATGTTGACTTGGCATTTTCCAACAATCTCCCCCTTTTTGATGATGACAAATGTGCAAGGAATAAAATGATATAAATCGTGAGACATTTCCATTTATGTATTTGGATGATTATATAAGCATGAAGTGTGTTCATTACTCTTAATAAGAGTCATATAACCCATCATATTTATTTTATATAAACCAAAACTTTTAACTAAAAAGGTTTATGGGCTGTATATTTCTCCCCCTTTGTCAGAAACAAAAAGGAGGAAAAAAAAACAAGAGCAGGGCATGCTCCCCCTACATATGAAGCTCCCCCTAAACAGGAGGATCCCGCTGTTATCACTGGTCAAGAAAACAGGAAATAAGAAGAGAGAAGAGACATACAGATGCAGAGAATATTATAATTACAGGAAACAACAGGAAACATAATGTCTTAGCAACCGAGAAAGATTATAACAGCAACAAGTGTTCATCTAAACAGCATAAAAAAAATCAGAAACAGTAACCCAAAAAGTAAAGTAAACAGGGCAGCTAGTCAGTAGCGTCACGGCCGTCGGCATCATCGGCACTCCCATCATCAGTCCCACTACCACTGCCGCGTCCACTGCCGTCAATGTCGTCAGCGTCCGCATCGCTGTCCTCGGCACCGTCCTCATCATCATCGGCGCCTTCAGAGTCGGCGCCCCCTGGTGACGGGAGAGGGGGAATCTGAAGATGAGTCATCATATGGTGTATCATGATTGTTTGATGAGCAATCATGCGGTCACTAGTATCCAAGCGATGGCTGATGGAGTCAAAGCGGGTGTCGAAGTGCTGTTGCATATTAGTGAGGCGCGAATCAAGAGCTTGAAACCGGGAGGCAGTGGAGGAAGAGTAGGAAGATGGCTGTTGGGGGCCAGCTGAGGTGCCTTCGACATCCATGGGTTGAGAGGTGCTCTTTCGGCGGGCTTGGGCAGCAGTGCGCTTGCGGGAGGGAACAATGCCTTTGTTGTCTATCCGGGAGGCAGGTGGAGTAGGGTCCTCATTTTTAAAGCTAACGTTGAAGTGTCTGAAGATTTTGGTGAGTAGACTGCCATAAGGAAGACATTTGTTCCTAGTCACAGCTGACTGGATCATGTAAGAAAGAATGGCATATGGGAGGCAGAGAGGAATATGATGAATTATGCAATAGGTAACATAGGTTTGAAAGGAAGTAATGTCAGAACGATGACCCTTTTTAGGGATGACGTTGCGTTGAGTGATCTTACTTACAACCTTAGCTTGTTCAGTGAACATGGTTTCTTGAATGTCCACGTGGTAGCGAGGAGGGGTCTCAGGGGGGAGAAGGCTTTGGTAGACATGATCTATCTGGACATCCTCAGGAGGTGTATCTTTGTAGGTCCAAAAACGAAGAGCTCCCTCCGTGGAGAGCTGACAAATTTGGTAAAAAGAGGGGATAGTGAGAGTGATGTCCACTCCTTTGACATAGGAGGTGACTGTGAGGTTCTCATTTGTTCCCGCATGCCGAAGATTTGCATAGAAATGATTGACTAAGCGGACATAGGTGATTTCCTCAGCATGAAGCATAGACTCCCAACCTAGGGCTTCAAACATTTCCTGGATGGGGAACTTGGAGAAGGCATCAAGGTCAACAGTGGAGCCTTGTTCTATGGTACGGGCAGCAACTTTGGAGTACAGGCGTTGAGCCTGGGCATCACGAAACCATTTGTCGAGCCTAGGTGGGCTCGCAGGAGGTGGGTTTCGGGAAGAGCGAGGAGGATTGGTGCTAGAGGTGGAGGCACCACCGCGGACGGACGGATGCTTACGGCGAGGCATGGGATATCTGTTGAAAAACAAAATAACAACAAGTATAAGAAAAATACACTACACAGAGAGTGGGATAAAATAAAAGATGGAGCCCTAAGGGCATGTAATCTTCATAGGAGTGAAGATTATAGGTTGTTTGTACTCATTTGGAGACTCGTTTTAACCAATAGGGATTCCATAGAATATGGTTTCAACAAGGAGCTCAGAGTAACAAAGGGAAGACAAAGAGAGACCGAGAGATAAAGGATGAGAACCAAAAAGAAACAGGGGAATTTTAAGGCTGGAAAAAAATACCAAAGCTGGAAACGAAAAAACACTGTTATAAGAGGAAAGGGAAGAAGTAAGAATGCATAAGAAGGGTCAATAAGAGAGTGCAAGCATACTATGGAGTTGCAGTATGACAGCATGTTAATGACCCAACAATAAAAAAATTTGAACTCATGTGACAACCATAAAAATAAGAGACAAACAAGCTAGAAATCGAACAAACACCTCATACGGACAGGGGATGGGAGAGAAAAAATAGAAAGAGAAAGAAATTTGAGAACTTACCAACAGAGATGCACACAAGGGGGAAAGCGTGAGTTGCGCAAGAGAGAGAGATGGTGCTGCTGGAAGGTGTGTCGTTTGCAGGGTGTTTGAGGGATTAAGAAGAGAGGTGAAGGAGAGATATGGGGA
The DNA here is from genome assembly GCF_041222555.1 of Hakea prostrata. NCBI lineage: Eukaryota > Viridiplantae > Streptophyta > Magnoliopsida > Proteales > Proteaceae > Hakea > Hakea prostrata. Next base: position 52,144,551 of record NC_142602.1, on the reverse strand, counting down.
GAAAAAGAGAGAAATTAGGGATTTGAAACCGTTTGAAACCGTGAGGAGTGAGTAGAGGAAGGAGAGAAGTGAGGGATTTGGAAAAACATCGCGGAGAGGGTTTTGAGGTTTGTTTAAAAAAAGCAGACGGATGTCCGGCTGAACCAGACGGGCGTCCGTCTGTTTTACGAGTCTGTGTATTTGTGAACACAGTGAGCCAGACGGAATTTCCGTCTGGCAGACGGGAATCCGTCTGGACTCTGTAGTCAGACGGACGTCCGTCTGAAGGGCTGAACTACCCATTTGAGAAGATGGAGTTTGAGAGCGAGTAGAGTGAATTATGCTACTCTGAGAGATCAAGTAACCCCAATTCTCGGCGTAGGTCAACAAAACGGTCTTCACTGAGGGGTTTTGTGAAAATATCGGCTAATTGATGGTTTGTATCAATGAATTCAAGAATGACTTCATTCTTTTGGATACAATCTCTAAGAAAATGATGTCGGATGTCAATATGCTTGGCTCGGGAGTGAAGCACAGGATTTTTGCTTAGATTGATGGCACTAGTGCTATCACACTTTATGGGACATTTGGGGAGTTGAACCTTGTAATCAAGCAAGGTTTGTTTCATCCAAATGACTTGTGCACAGCATTTTCCAGCTGCAATGTACTCTGCCTCTGTTGTTGATAGAGCAACACAGCTTTTGTTTCTTGCTGAACCATGATACTAGGCAGGGTCCAAGTAGATGACATGTACCGCTTGTGCTTTTCCGATCAACATGGCAACCAGCAAAATCAGCATCCGAAAAACTTAAGAGGTCAAAACCTTGATTTTTGGGATACCAGAGTCCTAAGCTTGATGTGCCTTTCAAATATTTGAATATTCTTTTAACGGCACAGGCATGGGATTGTTTAGGATTAGCCTGATAGCGTGCACAAGCACAGACACTGAACATGATATCTGGTCTACTAGCTGTTAAGTATAGAAGACTCCCAATCATACCTCTATATTTGGTGGCATCAAAAGGTGTCCCATCCTCATCTTTTGATAATTTCAAAGATGTGCTCATGGGAGTTCCATTTGCCTTTTGAGAGGTAGCATCAAATTTCTTGAGGAGTTCTTTAATATACTTTGTTTGACTGATAAAAATGCCATTTTCATTTTGTTTGATTTGTAGACCAAGAAAGAAAGATAATTCACCCATCATGCTCATTTCAAACTCATTCCGCATGCAAGTACTAAACTCATGACATAAGGATTCATTGGTAGCACCAAATATGATATCATCTACATATATTTGAACAATTATAATATCATTTTTCTTATGTTTTACAAATAAGGTGGTGTCTACTTTACCCATTGAGAATTCTTTTTGGACTAGAAATTTACTTAGTCGTTCATACCAGGCACGTGGGGCTTGTTTGAGTCCATAAAGAGCTCTTTTTAGTTTGAAGACATGATTAGGAAATTTTGAGTCTTCAAAACCTGGAGGTTGGGCAACGTAGACTTCCTCCATAATGAAACCATTTAAGAATGCACTTTTCACATCCATTTGATACAGCTTGAAGTTTTTATAGCAAGCAAATGCTAATAACATCCGTATTGATTCTAGTCGGGCTACGGGTGCATAAGTTTCATCAAAATCAATGCCTTCTTGTTGATTATATCCTTGGGCAACTAGGCGTGCCTTATTTCTAATGACTTGACCATTTTCATCAAGTTTATTTCTAAATACCCATTTGGTACCTATGATGGTATGGTCTCGAGGTCTTGGAATGAGTTCCCAAACATCATTTCTTTCGAATTGATTTAGTTCTTCTTGCATGGCCATAATCCAATAATTGTCAGTTAAGGCCTCTTTTGCATTCTTGGGTTCTATAGTGGACATGAATGCAGCATAGTTGCAGAAATTTTGGGTTCTAGATCTAGTTTGGATTCCTTGACCTAAGTTTCCTATGACTTGGTCAAGAGGATGATCTTTCCAAGGAACTACCTCTTTAGGTAATTCTTGAGAGTGAGTTCTATTTTCTTCTGAAATGGTTCGAGATTCCTCTAATGATTGGTCATCCACTTTTTCCCTAATGACCTGTTCAGTCCTTCCATCATCTTCCTCGTCAATTAAAGGTTTATATTTATCTTTAGGTGGAGAGACATCACATGTGACATTCATGGATTCTTCCACAACGAGGGTTCTTCGATTTAGTACTCTATATGCTCTACTATTCTGAGAATATCCTAGGAAAATTCCTTCATCGACTTTTTCTTCAAATTTTCCTTTAGGATCTCTAGTGTTTAATATAGTGCACTTACAACCAAATATTTGAAAGTGATCAACCCTAGGTACTTTATTATGATAGAGTTCATATGGTGTCTTGTTTAGAAATTTTCTAATTATCACATGGTTTAAGACATAGCAAGCAAGTACTTGTGGCTTCCGCCCAAAGGTATTTGGGCATTGAGAATTCACTAAGCATGGTTCTCGGCCATTTCTTGAAGGGATCTATTCTTTCTCTCTACTACTCCATTTGATTGGGGAGTTCTAGGAGCAGAAAAATTATGAGTTATGCCTTCTTTGTCACAGAATTGTCCAAAGTAGTTGTTGTTATCAAATTCTCTTCCATGGTCACTTTGGATGGTAGTTATAAGGTATCCTTTATGATTTTGAATTTTCTTAATAAGAATACTGAATTCTTCAAAAGCATCATCTTTATGTTTTAGAAACAGAGTCCAAGTATACCTTGAGTAGTCATCAACAATGACAAAAGTATAGTATTTTCCACCAAGGCTAGCTATGGAAATAGGTCCAAATAAGTCCATATGTAGTAGTTCTAGTGGTCTACTAGTAGAGACTATGTTTTTGGACTTATGGGATACTCTAGTTTGTTTTCCTTTTTGGCATGCATCACAAAAGTAGTTTTTGTCAAATTTCATTTTTGGAAGATTTCTAACTAAATTTTTTGATGCAATGATTTCAATTTGTTTTTTTATTTATGTGACCTAGTTTTCTATGCCAAATTAGAGTTTCTTCAAGAGACATGAGACAAGTCATACTAAGAGATGATTCATTGAATACACAAGTGTAGATGTTGTCTCTCCTAATTCCTTTAATGATTAATTTTTCATTCATATCTTTCACATAGCAAGAAGAAACATCAAAGGTGACTTTATAACCTATACTACATAATTGACTTACACTAAGCAAGTTATATGATAGTTTATCAACTAGATATACATTTGAGATAGATGTACCTCCAATATTAACTTGACCAATGCCAACAATCTTTCCTTTACTATTGTCTCCATAGGTAACGCATCCTCCATCATATGATCTAAGCTTTGTGAAGATCTTTGAATTTGATGTCATATGTTTGGAACAGCCACTATCAATGTACCATTCACTTCTTTGAGTATTCATTAAGCAAACCTACAGAGGAAAGGATAGATGTGCATTGGTCCCCACGTCTACATGGGTCCAAATTGGTTAGTTCTTATTGGTTCCATGTTGAACCAACTAGGTTGATATCCTTTTGGTCTTTGAAACCTTGGATCACAAATATCAAATGGTTCTTGGACTTGAGGTTTTTGTCTTCTTGGTCCATTGAAGTTTTGACTTCTTTGTCCATTTATCTTGTTTGTATTGTTGAAAATATTTTCATTTCTTCTAGGCATATGTGACATATATAAAGGTTGAGGGATATGCTCATAGGGTGCAAAATAGGAATATGGCCAATTATAGTTAAACATCATTTGGTTTTGGTTTGGCCAAAATTGATGATGTTGGTTTTGGACATTTTGATAGTTTTTGAATTTTTGCTGCCTATGTTCATAGTTGTTTTGATTTCTATCATTTCTTCTTAAATAATTTTGATTATGATAATTTTGTCCTTGATTATTCCTTTGTCCATTCTTCTGATTTTCATTTACTCTTTTACTTTGAATGTAGTAATTTTGCTTTTCATTTTTTCTTCTAATTGTTTGAGGTTGAGTCTTGTTCCTACCTTGAATGTTTCCTTGAGTATTTTTGAATGTGGGTAAAGGGTTCTTACTAGATGTTCCTTTTTCAAAACGAACTTCTTTACCTTTTCTAAGAGTTTCAGTTTTACTATTGAATCCTAATCCTTCTTTGTCTTGGGGATTCTTTTTGGGGTTACCTAGAAGGCTATCTAAGTTCTTTTGACCATTTGTGAATTTCACAAGAGAGTTGTTTAAATCTGTATTTTCTAGTTCTATTTTCTCAATATGTTCCCGTAATTCAGTTACGGTGTTATTGAGATAATGTACTTTTCCTAGAAGACCATCTAGATCTTCTTCCTCACTTGTGGATTTCACATTATTTTCTTTTTCTATTTTTCTAATGTACTGTTGTAAGTTGCTTACTGTTGCATTTAGAGATATTACTTCTCCTTCTAGAATTTTGTTTTTCTTTTCAATTTTCTTGCTGAACTTGTATAAAGTTTCAAAGCCACTAGCCAGATCTTCTTCATCTATATTATCTATATCATTTTCATCAAGTGTAGAGTCAAGACTATCATATATAGAACTTACCTCATGATCTTGTTCTTCAAGTGAGCTGGCCATCAAGGCTAAGTTGATCTTTTCTTCATCGGACTCTTCACTTTCTTCTTCATCATCACTTGTAGTGTAGACTACTTCGGCTTTGTAAGCCTTCTTTTTTCCTTTGGTAGGACATTCGTTTTTAAAGTGTCCTGGTTTTCTACACTCAAAACAAATAACATCCTGATTGTTAGTAGATGAAATTTTACCTTTTGATGAGCTTTTACCTTTGAATTCTTTGGATCCTTGTCCTTTGAATGGAAACCGTTCTTTTCTTCCTTTTAGAAATTTCCTGAATTTTCTTGTGATAAAAGCAATATCACTTTGGAGTCACTTGTTGTCTTCATCGCTTTCATCGTCTTTGATGGAACTTTTAAGAGCGATGGACTTCTTCTTTTGTTCTTTTGACTGGCTTTCCTCATACTTCTTATCTTCTTCAAGTTCTGCCTCATGTGCAAGTAGAGATCCCATGAGCTCATCAAGTGTGATATGTTCTAGATTTCCCACTTCTTGAATTGTTGTTTTCTTTCGGGTCTCCAAGATGGTGGAAGTGCTCGTAGGATTCTTCTTGTCACATCTTCATTTGCAAATTCCTTGCCAAGACTATGCAACTTATTTATAATGTTAGAAAATCTAGTAAACAAAGAAGTTATATCCTCATTATCTAACATCTTGAAATTTTCATATTGAAGCATATAAACATCCAAATTTATCTTTTTTATTTGGTTTGTTCCTTCATATGTAACTATTAATTTTTCATAAACTTCCTTTGCATTCTTGCAAGTACCACACCTATTATATACTTTTTCACTCAAAGCACATTGTAGGAACATTTTTGCCTTGTGATTTGCTTGGGATTTAATTTTATCAATTCCATCCCATTCAATCCTTGGTTTTGGGACTTTGTTACCATCTTTATCAAGTTTGGTAATCTCATTTGGTCCATACACAATTATATCCCAAACATCTATATCAATAGCACTAACAAAATCTTCAAATCTATTCTTCCAATAAGCAAACCCTTCTCCATCAAAATATGGAGGTCTAGAGGTATTTAAACCTTCGGGTCTTGAGGAGAATTGGTTAGACAATGATACCATGATCTTTTACTCTTTTTGAGATTGATTTTAATCTCGATTTGAGCTCCCGCTCTGATACCAATTGTTAGTGCAACCTAGAGGGGGGGTGATTAGGTTGTACCTAGTGATTTATACCAATTTTTGGTTTAATTGCAATTTCAAAATGAGTTGACAGTTTAAGATGAAATCTAAAGACAAACAACAATCATAAACACAGAATTTATAGTGGTTCGACTCTACGAGTCTACGTCCACTCCTCTCTTGGTCTCAAGAGAGTATTTCCACTAACGGATCTCTTTCAATACAGTGGGTAGAGAAACAAACCCTTACAATCTTCGTTTCGGGACAAGAGTATCCTTTACAATCTTCGTTCACGGACAAGAGTATCCAATACAATCTTTGTTTACGGACAAGAGTATCCAATACAATGAATTCTAATCAACCTAGACTAGAATTAAAATAACCAATTCACAATACGAAAAGTATTAGATATTACCTATCAAAGGAGAGTAGCCCTTTACCCTTTGAGTGCAAATGATGTAATGAATGAACCAAGAGTCAATATACTTCAGCGGTTTCAATAACTCCAGACTTTGCTTTAGTGAAAGCTTTAACTTTGGAATATCCTTCAAAGTTAACCGGAGTTGGGAGGACAGCAAAAATGCTAAAAACACCAAAATTTTGCTTTTTCACTTTGTGAGTGAATATGTGCTAGATGGGGGAGAAGGATGATTCTCAAATGGGGATGGTTGGGCTTTTATAGACCCCAAGTTACTGCTTTCCCCATTTCCCCAACGGATATAAAATCTTTGCGAGATTTTGTTCCCGGACGGCCGTCCGTCGCCCGCACGGTCATCCGTCTCAAAGGTATCCGTTAAACACAGTTAGAGAAGATATTCTTTTTAAAATAGCCGTTATGGTCAAATCTGGGTCGGACGGACGTCCGTCTTCCCAGACGGTCATCCGTCCGGCCTAGTTTGGCTCAGGCGGGCATCCGTCCGCGACGGAAATTCCGTCTGGCCTTCCGTTGTTTCCGAAACGAGTTATGAAAACAGACGGACGTCCGTCTGCTCAGGCGGTCATCCGTCCGCCTGGACCGGTTCGGACGGGCATCCGTCGCCGGACGGAAATTCCGTCCGACCTTCTTTGTTTCCAGAAAACAGAGTTCGAAAGCAGACGGACGTCCGTCTGCTCAGACGGACATCCGTCTGGGCTCTGTTTTTCTAAACAACTTTGGGCTGGGATATGGCTTGGATTTTTAGATCGTTTTGACAATCTTAAGCGTTGTACACCTTACTAACACGTCCTAGGTCACTCTAGTAACATGAATTACATATTATGGATGTATTTACATGTGTGTGTATGCAAAGGTGTCCTAAGCCCTGATTTAGCCTAAGTCTTGATCTTTGACTTGGACTTTGACTTGATGTTGATCAGTGATCTTGATGCTCTCCTCTTGACTTTGGTTCTTTGTCTAAGATGGTTTGATCTTGAGCTTGACTCTCCGGAATTTTCTTTGAACCGGATATTTACATCGAGGTTTTCTGCGGTGATGAGCTGGACAAAAAAACATATCTTTATGGAAACATTAGTAGAGTGTTTGTCATTATCAAACCCCCCCCCCCCAAAAAGGGGACCCCCTTGGGAGAGGGGGGGGGGGGGGGGGTTTTTTTTGGTTTGGGGGGGGGGGGGGGGGGGGGGGCGCCCCGCGGCCCCGGGGGGCCCCACAAAACAAGAAAGATCGCCCCCCAAAAAAACACACACCCATAAGTGGGAGGGGGGGGGAGACAACCCCCCCCCCCCCACAACACGGGCCCCCCCCCCCCCCCCCCCCTTCGAGAGGGTGTTTGCTGTCCAAAAGGAAGGGGGGGGGGGAGGCCCCCGGGTTTTTTTTTGTGCTAGTGCTCATGAGAGAGGGTTTTTTTATAAAGGGTGGGGGGTGGTTGGGGGTGGAGCACCCCCGACACAAGGGGGGGCCCCCCCCCAAACAAAGAGAGTTACCCAGGAGGTGAGGAAGGAAAGGATTCGGCCTAGAGGGGTGGGGGAAACCCTATAAATGTGGGGACTAGGAGAAGAGGCCGTAGGAGAGGAGGTGTGGGACCTAATGGGAGAAGTAGCGGTGAAGGATTCTCTAGGAGAGTTCAGCTGAGGTGAGACTCCTAAAACTGAGGAATGGGGGTAGGGTTTCCCACTAAAGGTGGAGACCCTAAAATGGAGGGAAGTGGTGGGCCAAGGGAGAGATCTACTTCACTAGCAAGGAAAGAAAATTGTCTTCCATCAAGCACAACATGGCAAAAAATAAGGATTTTTCCAGTAAGAGTATTAAAACACTTGTATCATCTATGGTGAGAACTGTAACCCAATAAGACATGTATTGTTGAACAAAATTCTAGGTTATGTTTGTTATATGGTCTCAAACATGGATAGCATGCAAAACCAAAAATTCTTAAAGAGTCACAATCAGACTGAACTTAAACAACTTGAAATATGGAGAGGAATTTTTTAGCACTTGAGTAGGCAAGTGATTCATTAGAAAAACTCCAATTTCAAATGCATACATCCAAAATTTTCTAGGGCAAGAAGCAAGTGCTATAAAATCAATCCAATTTCCACAATGTGCTGATGACAGTGCTCAACAGCCCCATTCTACTCATGAGTGTGAGGACAAGAAATCTTGTGTTCAATTCCATGTTCAATAAGGAAAGTGGAGACAGTTCTATATTCGCCTCCCCAATCACTATGAAAATAATTGATTCTTCTAAAAAAGAGATTCTGAACAGGCAACTTAAATCTCTTAAAAATGCTAACAACCTAAGATTTAACAGTCATATGGTAAAACCAAATAAATTTGTTGAAATCATCCACAAAAATCACATAATATCGAAACCCCTCAAAAGACTCCACAAGAGAGGGGCTCCAAATTCAGAAAATATTAAGTCCCATGATCCGTCAGAAACTAGTTTTGATGGGCGAAAATGAAGTTTGTGACTTTTCCCTTTATGATAAGCATCACAAACATAAACAAAATCATTTGAACTAACTGGTGACGCAAAAGTAGAAATTAAATTTTTAACAACTTTAGAGGCATGATGCCCCAAATGTGAATGCCAATTCGAAAAGAAAAAAAAAGTTTTTTCTCCAACCAATGCTTGGGGAGAGTGATTGGGGCCCAAACCCAAATTTGGCACAATCCACCATCCTTAACATTGCTCTGAAGAAGACATCTCCCCGTCATACAATCCTCTACATAATAGATTGTCACATCCACCCAGCCAGTACCCTACCTGGCATACCCGAGTGTGTGATCCACAGCCCCAAAGATCAAGTATCGAGGAAATCATCTTCCCACATAAGCAATAACATAATCAATGTGCAAAGTATAAATGAGAGATCCAAATAAGGAAGGAATAAAGTCATATATCATCAGAGTACGAAAGGTACCAATAATGTCAAGATCATAAAGTAAAGTGAGGTGGAAATCTCACTCTACCAACAGCGGAAAAGTAGTTCCAAAAAGAAAGGAAAAGAGATTAAAACTAATCCCAATAACAAGTACAATGAGTAACTAAATCGTTTTCAATCTTATAGAGGACATCTCTAGAAGTGTAAATCTCAAAAATAGCACAAGGGCGCTTCCACTCTATTGACGGACTAAGCATTGTACGCAGCGTGACCACCCGTGGAATCGTCAATGTAATCGTCGTAACCGCACTCACCTTCTTGGAGATATGCCTCCTCTCCCTGCGATTCTTCATACGAGCAGTCATAATACTCTGAGCCTGTAGAGGAATCTAACAATACATAGCACAAAAGGAGTGAGTTTCAAAAGAAACCCAGTAAGGCAGTTAATCCATAATAACATAAATTGCAGGATTTCAAAGCAAAGTAAGATGCAATGTGATATGAAACATATGATGCATTATGATTCTAACTCTATGTATGTTGATCTCTATTGGCAGACATGCTTTAAGCCATAGCACCGTACTTCTTTGGGAAGGTCTCATCACACAACGCCGTTTGGTAGTGGGTCCGGCATCCCTCGGGACATTCCATGGCTGGGGTTTAGGTCACCGCTCTCTCACATCACCATTGGTCTAAGTAGTGGTGCATGTCAGGGTTAAAGCCTAGCCAAATGCGAGTCTTCTACTTAGTTACATCAACTCAGCTCCAGATACGTCCATTCCTCGCCCCTAGCGATCCTTTCCAGTATCCTTCACACTAGAGTCCTCATAGTCCTTGACTACAGACTCATCAACCCTATTGGTTATCCACATATGGTAAAAGGGAAGCTCTCATGTCCCCCCACGGGTTGGTTACCGGTCTTGAGCGCCCATGAGCCCAAGTCTATCCATATGCAACTCTACTAATGAATGGCCTCTTTCGAGTATCCACAATGTGATCCATGTCCCCTCACGGATTGGTTACCGGTCTTGAGCGCCCATGAGTCCCCATTGCTACCACGGGTCGTTCGGTCTCAATACCCTTCCGACTAGGGTCTGATATAATGGGACATCCTAGCCAAACACTTCTAGACAGCCCTAGGTATGACAATCAACAGTTTAAGAAGGTGTCAAAGGGCATCTCCGGAAACATCACATAATATTCCGGTTGATATCCAAGGACAGAAGTGTCAAAAGGACACCTACCCTTTCCAAACCATACCTAATCATTCACAAGCATGAATCAATCATATCACAAATATATTAACTCCCCATATGGAAAGTAATCAAGAACATGATCCCATTCATATATAATTGGCAAGTAAAGTCATACATGAACTAATTAACATAAACAAGTAATGCTACTATAATTTGAGTAGTTGCATCAGTAGTATATCAGTATAAGAATCTATTTATGGAAATAATCAGAGAGATTCAAATATGGAAACTAAATCATGCAATCTATGTAATTAAAGAAATAACTATCCTTACCTTAATTACTTCGCAAAGGATCTTAAGAATCAAGGAAGATCTTGTCTAAACTTGGAAAGGAATCCTAGACAGTGTACATACGTTATTAGGGAAGATCTCCAGAAGATAGGAATCAAATCAACCAAAAATAAACCAAAACCGAGGCTACTGTCTTCATTGGTCGATTGATTGGTCTATTGACTCAGTCAACCAATCAGTCGACCAACGAGGTCAATGACAGACAAAATAAGAGATTTCTGATTCAAAATTCAAATTTTGTGATTCAAAATAACACCAAACAAGAGGGAATATACCATGATAGTGTATTGGTCTGTAGAGGACTTCAAAACCCTAATAACATCAAGTCTTCAAGTCACAAAATAGGAAACAAAAACTTACCATAAATAGGTCAATCAAGGTTCTTGGAGAAATCATGGCAAATTCATGGAAGAGAAACTATAGAATGATGGGTTACTAATCTGATAAAGAATTCATGGAAAACATGTATAGATCTTCTTGAAAAACAGATCTAAGGTTGAAGAACTTGAATCTAAAAAGGGAAAGAAGATGAAGACATGGTTTGCTTCAAAAGCCAGTGATGATCTTGATTAAGACCATCCATCAAGCCTTAAATCCTTAAGAAAAGAGAGAAGATGAGCAGAGTGATGGTTGCAACAAAGATGCAACATCAACTCCACTGTTCTCAAACAGAAAAGGAAAGAAAAACTATAGAAAACCAAAAATAGAGAAGAGAGGAGGATAATCACATACGTTATGATGCAAAAGCAAGAGATTTGACGAAGATCTGACAAGAAAACCACCAAGGATGCAAAGGAGATGACTTGAAGAGAGCTCTAGTTCGTTCCAGGAAGTTTGGAAGCACAAAAGATGAATTAGACTCGAAGTTGGGCTTAAATAGAGAAGCCAAGACCTAATTCAACAAAACAGATCTCATTGGTTGATTGATTGGTCGACTGGTCCAGTTGACCAAGCAGTCAACCAATCAGGACAGCAAGTCCAAAATAGGGAATTGAAGGCTCAGATCAATTCCAAACTTTAAGGGGTTTTGCACACACACCAAGTGGCTTACCTAGTATGTAGAAATGCCTTCGAACCAAGTCCATTAACTAATCCCATCTTCATCAGGTTGATATTTCCTTTTAGGGTCCTGAACAAGTTTCCATAAATGGAACACTGTCATCAACTTTCATGGATTATAAGCCAGAAACCAAGTCTTCCACTGAGATGGCCCATAATTGACTTCTTACTTTACTTCGGCTTGTCGGACCTACAAACAACAGGGTTTCCGGGTCAAGGTTAGGACTGGGTTTCACATGATAGTAGGATGAAATCCAAATAGAGTATTACTATCCTTAGTGAATTGGGAGACGATAATAAATTCATGCAAATACATGGCACATGAAGAACAAAATTCAGATAGACTAAGAAGAAGATGTACCAATATTCATGTTATTAGTATTACTAACAAGAAGACCAGCACCATTACCAACTTGAACCCGATATGAACCATGGTAGGGTTGAGCAATATGGAGATTCTCAAGACCATTGGTGATGTGATGTGTAGCACCAGAGTCAAGGTACCAATTTTCATCTAGAAGAGATGTAACAACCCCCGTATTTCTAACTCGGGATCCGTATTGCAGGTCCCAGAACCCGAAGGTCTAGCCGTGTAAATTTGTGAAGTGTCTGGATAGAAGTCCATGATCCATACCCTGAACCCATGGATTTGGATTCTCTTGTTGAAGAGCCTGCCTTGTTTGGTAGTTGGACCTCTAAAAGGCAAGTGATGTCTGGAGATGTCCAGAATGAAGGTTAGGTTGTACTTGGACTTTAACCCCCTGAGCAAAGCACCCTTGTATAGCAATATACTAGGGGGCAGTTGATTGGACCAAGCGGCCGCCTAGTCCTGGTTGCTGGGTTTTGCCCTATTTTGCCCCCAGACTTCTATAAATAGCAACCCTCGTTTATTTTATGAATATTAAATTTGGGATTGCTGTCTTTGGTGGTTAGGCGGCATTGGAGACGTGCCAGAAGGTGATTTGAAGTGTTGTTAGTGACCTGGAAGCTCTCTTGTCTTTTCTAGCCGATCTGGTTGAGGTAAGTGACTCTTTGTTCACTCATTATCTACCCTTGGCTGATTAAAGTAGATTTGTTTCCCTCTTTGTTTGTTCATGATCCTCTCATTATAGTACCTACCTTTTTAATGCTCTTAATGAGATCAGGTCCGAAAACGAAACCATGCTTTTGTGAAAAGGATTGATCCAATCAAGGGGAGGATTCTGGGTAACCAAATTGGTGTCAATTGTTAGGTTTCGTATCACCCTTGGTTGTGGGAGTGTTAAGTTTGAAATTCAGACTGTGATCATCCAAAAATCGGATTGAAATCGGATGATCAGAAGCCTGAGTTTCGGATTGAAACTCTCTGTTTTTGGGGCGGTCACTAGTGGCGGTCACTCAACCTAAGCGACTAGCCCAAGTGATCGGCTGGTTTCTAGTGAACAAGTAACTTTTGGATTTTGTTCGATTTGATTTATTCGACTTACATATTATTGTAACCCTGCTTATAAGCGTCCTCTGTTTCCAATAAAAGTCTTATAATTGTTTTTGGTTTGCAATCTAGAGGATTTCTACTTATTTACAGGTAAGGACATACAACCTCATCTTTATGAAATGACTTGAACATGCTAGTCCACTGTCTTTCAATACTGTTTTTTCATTTTATATACTGCTATAACCATGAATAGCATGCTGATCTTATTATATGCTTGCTGTTTGTATTGTCTTTACATATGCTTTATCAGTTATGAATGTGGTATGATGATGATGATGGTTTGTGGTTCTGATGGAAAGGGTACTCCATTGGGATATCTTGGCTTGAGATATCAGAGGGCTGTGGTATGAGACACATGTTCGCTGATGTCTCCAGCACTATCATAACTACTAGATGACATACCTAGGTAGAGTCTAGAGTTGCATGGCTAGGTACCCCACATACTACTACCCTTTCGGTAGGGGAATTGAAGTCGGATGATCCATGACGACAGTGATGTGACTCTGTTTCATCCTATAGCGGTAACCAGTCCGTGCGGAGATTCAGTGGTCCACTGTTGGTCATACAATGGTAGGGTTGCATATGTTAGGGTTGGGCTCATGGACGTCCAAGGAGCGGACCGGGTGTCGTGAGGAGTCATGAGAGCTTTCCGCCTCAACAATATGTGGATGACCATAGGGTTATGGAATATAGTTCAATAGCGGTAGCCAGTCCGTGAGGGTTCTCATTCCTAGGTTGCGAAGGATACTGAACCAAGTTGGTTGGTACCATAGGAGATGTATCTAGACTTCATGTAGTATGTTACCATTATGACTTGCATTGGATTAGAAACCCCGACATGTGCCAATACTCATGCCAATGGTCGTGGTGAGAGAGTGTTGACTTAACCCTAGCCATGGTTTGAGAGCCATGTGTGGACTTATCCTTTTTCCCAGGATCTCTACAAAGGTAGCCAATCCTTGCCGGATCAGAGTGACTAGACCTACCCAGAGGAGGGCTGGTGTTTATCTTAAAGCATGTGAATTGTTAGAGACTCGCACAGTTAGATCTTAGCGGTATTCATACTAGCACTTCATACATATCATATATGCATTTCTAATGGTTTGACATATGGATGAGAATTATTGTTGTTCTTACTAAGTTCGTCAGAACTCATTCCTTTATTTTTCTATGTTATATTAGCCTGTACAGATGGAGGATATACGCCGGAAGATAGATTGGTTTCCCATGAAGGAGCCTTTTCGTATGAAGAGGATATGGCACCGGCAATGGGAAATGGAGATAGCCTATGCAGGAAGCCCTGCGAGTGCATGGAATGCACTTATAGCACCCATTGATGGGCGGAGGAGACAAGTGGCCAAGTAGTTTGCCCATCATATGGAGAAGAATTGGAGAACCCCTTTTCTTGAAAAACATGAGAAACATTTTCCAGCTTTAGAGAAAGAAACTGGAAAGAAGATCATTTAATTCTTTTTGATTGCTTCCACTGAACTCATTATTCTTTTGATAGTTTATTCTTTCCTTGATTATTTTATTGGAGTATTTGGACTCCTGTAATCCTTTTATTTAATTATTGAACTTGTTATTGCTCATGATTATCTTTACTTGCATTTATTATTATTGATGGGTAAGACCGTGGATCCTGTAACGGATCACTCCCACTGGTTGTCGGGTGGGTAACCGAGACTGGCGGGTGGGGTGTGACAAGAGAAGCATTGAAAAGTTCAAAAATACTCACAAATGTAGTTGCATTAAATGTACCTTGAATGACATGATTGAAACGTTGGTAACAGTCCTTCGCTCTAAGTCCAGGATGATCAAAAAAAATTTACAAATAAGAAGGTTGCCAGTCTAATGAGGTGGCTGATGTGTATGAAAGCCACAATGAGGAGAAAAACTACTACAACCAGATCCGCCTCTTGGAGAAAAACACCCCCTGTAGGGCTGATGTGGAGGCCTAAGGGGGGTGGGTTGGCTAGTGGCCATGTTTTCCATAGGAGAAGATGAGTCAGGAGTCATTAGTTCATCTCTTAACCTAATTTCTTAAGTCATTAACATACCTTGTAATTCAACATAGGAGATGGGAGCATTGCAAGTGGTAATGGAAGTCACAAAAGGAGAGTATTCATCTCCCAAGTGGTTCAAGACATGAAGACAAAGTTTTTCATCATTCACAGGCTGTCCCACAGTGGTCAATTGATCAGAAATATTTTTTATGCAAAGAAGGTAATCATGAATGCTACTGTTACCTCTTTGAATATTTTGGATTGAAGGCAAAGTTGCATTATGCGAGCGGAAGAGCAAGTTGAGTAGATCCACTCAAGCTTGGACCAGACTTCTCAAGAGGTGGAGCAACCCAACCCATGTGCATTAACTAGTTTAGTAAGGGAAGCAATGATCCAGCACATCAATAGTTGATCCTGAAGATTCCACTTTTGATAGTCAAGATTTCGTCGAAGGATCGTAGTGTCATCTTTATAGGGAATGGCAGCGGTTGGGCAAAGAGAAGAGCCATCAACAATCCCAAATAGTTCGTATGTCTTCATAAGAGGATCAATATGAGATCTCCATAACAAGTAATTCATCTCATTAAGCTTCATTGAGCGAAAGTTGTTGAGGGAGGGAAACGAATGGGTGGGAACCTAAAGCTCCGATGCCATATTAGATGCCATGAATTAGGGTTAGAGAGAGAGAGAGAAATAGACAGACTCAATTTTACATGGTTCAGTTGATCTCTGCAACCTACATCCAGGGGAATGTGATTTGCTTAAGAGTCATTGTTCAACAATAGTCTCTGACTCTTGTTCTAGAGTTTTATTTACACAAGGGTGGTATTAGGGTTTTACATAGATTGGGTTTCCTATGTGTTTTAGTGCAAGTTTGAGTCTGGTCCAGTTGTTGAGATGATGTAACCTTTTGCAGACCTAGAGGTGTTTGAGATGAAGTCAAATTCTTGAAGAGATAATGATAACCTAAAGAGGTTAATTCAGCCAAGACATTAGATGTGCTTCCAATAGAGTCCTTCACGCATGGAGGAGTGATGGCAACTAGAGCAACCCTAGATTCAACTAGGGTTGGATGAGATGGTTAGATCTTATCTGTTGAGTGCGAAAAACCATATTATCCTTAACACAATGGTATTCAAAAGGAACTTTAAATCATTGTTTAAAATTAACTTTTAATGCTTCTAACAGTTTTATTGTGGAAGGATTTTGTGATTTCGATTATGTAGTTTATTTAGATAAAAGAAGGTAATTGACTAGCTTTGTATTTACTGTTGGTGGCAATCTTGTAAGTTGCAAATCCAATCTGTGGCATAGTGTTGCCTTATAATCCACAAAGGTAGAGCATGTTGCCTTAATTGAAACTATAAAGGAACCTTTGTGGATCAAGGGAATTGCTAAGGAACTGAGATTTGAAGTTGAAAATGCTATTGTATTTAGTGATTCACAGAGTTCAATAAATTTGTCAACGAATAATGCATACTGTGAAAGGACCTGGCACATAGATGTTCGGCCACATTTTATCACAAAAGTCATTGCAAGTGGTTAGGTCAAGGTTGAGAAGATTTCTTCAAGTGTGAATCCTGCTAATATACAACCAAGTCTGTCCCTATTCACAAGTTTATGGAAGCTTTGAGCTTATTGAAAATTCAGGGTTAGTATTTCTTTTTATTTGAGTTAGTGCATGGGTATAGTCTCTAGTCTTGAATCTTAGGTTGCTTGCTTTTAACCAAAGGTGGAGTATGTTATAATGCGATTTAAATACATGTGCATCGTTGTAAATGCATATTTGACATTTTGTTAGCATTAGAGTTTAGAGGCATAATTGTCTATTTCCAGGTTCAATTGGTTAGTCTTCTTCCTCTATCTTTTGAATTGCTGAAACTCTCAATTGCTACAATTATTGTTGTTATGCTCTCGTATTTCTGGAGCTTTTATGCTTCTTGAGTCTCTCTAGGTTTATGCATTATGATCCTTGTAGAGAAAGCTCTGTGAAGAATGTATTGAGAATGTACTTTGTTTGATCTATAGTGGAAGACTAGAGGTTCTACCCCTACTTTGGGTCTGGATCAAAAGATCCAAACCAAGTTAAAATCCATGTGTTCATTGTGTGTGATTAGTTCACTAATTTTTATTTCGTGAATCTGAGATGTTCGACTGAATCAAGAAGGAAGAACATGGGATTTCTTCTATAGCTAGAGTGGGAGAATGAACAGACAAGTTTCTTTAAATTAAGGACTTTGTTTGTTTTTTTACCACCCACTTTTTTTAAAGTAAGTTTGTGAAGCCCACATATTTTACTTTTCCCTACACTTTTCTTTTATTTACCTTTTCATTCCCTTACCCGACTTTATATGGGTCCCTTATGTTTACCTATTCCACCCATTTTTATCTTGCAAGCAAAGGGTCACTAACAATATATTCTTTGTTTGTAAGAGAAAATGGGGTGGTAAAGACAAAAATGTAGGATCTATTAATAGTGTGGAAGGGGAACAAGAAATGGAAACAAAAAGATTTTATAAAAAAGTTGAAGATGTGGTTCCCATGTCAAACAAAATAATATGTCATTTTCATTCACCCACGTTAACATGGGTCTCATATTTTTAACTACTCCCCTTCCTTGTGGTAGTGATGCAAGGATAAATATACATTAAGGGAATTTTATTAAAATGGATATGTTTAGCAACCTTAAGAACCATAAAGATCAGCATTTCACTTTTAAGCTTTAGTTTTTGTCATTTAGTTCTCATTCTCCTTTATGAAATCATCTTATGGTGATGGTTAATTAACAAAACAGCAAACAGGCCACAATTAACATATTTTTTTGGTGGATAAACTATTATTTTAATCTTTGAATTAGTATCACACAACTTCCACTTCTTTTTCTGTTCATATGCATTTGTCTAATTTGTTTGATGACTCACTCTTCCCATGAAAGAACTCTAGTTCTACAAAAGGCAAATATTGATTCATAACTCAAGTTTGTACATTTGGATCATTATAACAAAATAAAACTAAGATTACCATCTCAAAGAAGAAAGACCAGGACAAAGAACAACCTACCATGTTGTGTGTTACTTTTGAATGAGTCTGGATCATCCAATCTGTCTGGCGGCAATTGGATGGGTGATGCATGGATGGATTTAGTTATAACCAGTGAATCTTGCAGATGCTTTAAGGGCCTGTTTGGTTACATGAGTCTGGAGATTTCAAATATTTAGAGATTTCAAATCTATAGACTTCAAATCTATGGAGTTATAATTTATAAAATTAAGTGTTTGGTTGTGGAATGAAATCTGTGAATTCATCCTAAAAATTTATTTGATCGACATGATTTTTGTGAATGTATAATTGTATAGCTTTTTTGAAATCTCTGGATTTCACCCCTTACCCATAAATTTACAGATTCACCTTTTTACACTAAAAACGTGAATCTGTAGATTTCATGAATCTAGAGATTTTTACAACCAAACAGGTATAATTCTCAGATTCATGAATCCAGAGATTTGAAATCTCTAGATTCATGTAACCAAACAGGCCCTAAACTAGTCACTTACATTATAAACCCACCTTGAACTGACGGTTCAATCGTTTTGATATAAGACCACTTGAGATTGGATGGGCTTCGACCACTACCGCTGTGATAATGTAAGGGGTGAGATTAATTTTAAAGGTACCTCATGGAGTGTGCATTAAAATTTTCCTTTTTCTGATTTTTTTCTTTCGTCCAAACCTTTTTGTGAAAGTTAGCTTTGCTGTGGATTTTGTTGTCGTATGCATGTAACCAATGAACAAAAGTTTCCAATACAATTCCCATGAAAATAAGGTCTTTCAATTTGATAACAATGGCAAGAAACAAACCCCCTACGTCTCTGCAACCATGTCATGCTCTAAATTACTGCTTTTACAAGCGAATTCAAGTGAGCACCGCAGCCCTCATCAAACAGTAGCAGGGATAGATTAGGCAAATTAGATCGCAAGAACAAGGCCTGGAACGTCTTTCCCGATGGCCTTAGAGAGCTTGCTCTGCCACAGTTGCTGCCACTTGAAAGATGCCGTGGACGGTGAAGAAGATGAAGATGTGGGTAAGAATTGATCGGTGTTCTTGACGATGCGAGTCACAGTGAGGGATGTATTGAAGTACTCACGAACTTGAGTGATTATCCCATCATGGGTCACCGTCCAAGCATGAACCCACGAAAGAGAAAGTTTCGGATCTGTGCCTTCAACGAGAACGGTAGAGCCAATAGCTGTGAAGGTAAGAGGTAAGAAAACGAAAGGCTTGTCTGAAGAGACACCAGTGAGCAATCGCATCATATGTTGGTGTGAAGGTGGACCATGGAACCACCATTCAATGTCTGGTGCAAGCAGGCGCTGCACCGTGGCTACGTCTTTGGTGTTTAAAGCTTCATATAGGGCTTGAACCACACCTATACTGGTGGGTTCTGATCCTTCTTGCTCCAGAATTTCTACTGATTTAGCCATTTCTGGAATAGGTACAGTAAAATGAGAAGAACTGTGAAAGAGGATTTTCGAAGAGAAGAGAAAACAGCGGAAACAAAGGAAGGAACAAACGAGAAACCTCTATCAAGCTCAAGAGAGTCAGAAGATACAAGGAGAAACCAAATGAACTAAGAGAGACAGGAGGAAAAGAAGGATAGAATTGAGTAGTTGCGTTGGCCTTATATAGATTTTTGAGGAAAAGGTGATGTGGGATTCTCCAAATTGAATAAAATGAGAGATGGACCCAAGACTACTGACGTAGATCGCACTCTGAGACTGAAAGCATTTGTTAAATATTTCTATTTTTGAGCAGCCGTGGCATTAAAAACAAAGGAAGAGATCAAACAAGATGACCAAAATTGGTTCCGGAGAGCTGCCTGATGTGAGACTCGGAAGGTTTTTGTTCAATCTCAAACTGCTTTCTCCTTTAAAATATGCTTCATGGCATTAATCTACCAGAAAAACTGTTCCCAGCAGTGCACGGTTCAGATTCAATTTGGGGCCAGAACAAATCTAAACCATTGAATAAACATTTCACTCAATGGTCCATATTTGCTCTAGACCCCAAATTGACTCCATTTGCTACGCTGACTGCCTGACTCTAGTGTGAAGTGAGCGTAATCACTCTATTTGCTACATTAGGATAGAGTGATTTCACTTCGGTTATTGCACTAAACAATTCAATGTGACTTTAGGCCACCGGATTGTGCATCTCAGTTGAGATTTTGATCTCGACCACTCATTTCTCAACCGTCAAGATTTGAAATCTCGACCGAGATCTTTATCCAACATCCCACGATGTCTTGCTGAATGGTTCAGCCATGCAAAATCAATGATAGAGGCTTAAGTGACCCTAGCCCTAACTCTGACCTTGACTCTAACCCTAACCATAAAACAATAAAATAATGCATAATTTGATTATATTGCCATACTCTTACCAAAATAACCTATGAGATGGTAGGGTCGACCGAGCTAGATTGGTCCTAGTTAAAAACTCAACATTGATCCAATCTTGAATTGGCCCTAACCGGTTATAGGGCAAGAATTTTGAGCTTGAACCTTGTTAGGGCTTAGTACAAGCCAAAGCAAGTTCAGACTATTAGGGTCAAACTTGCATCTCTTCTTGTGAGATTGAAAGCTTTTAAATTTTTTAAAACTTAATCTACACACAAAAGCATGTCAAGTATCAGAAATGGGTGTTAGAAGAATATTATATATCTTAAAAATATTATCTTGTGCCAAAAATTTGCATAAAGATGGATTTTTTTCTGGTGGAAAAGTTTATTTATCTTATGTTGGGAGTTGGCCAAACAAAGCTCTAATAACTAATCAAAGGTACTACAAGGCCATTCAGTCGGGCACGAAACCAAGAGGGCCAACCTGGCTTGGTAATTCGTTGCGGTATTGGACTTCCTAGAAACATATATAAATGGGAATAAAGCCCAAGAACTTTGTGGACAGGTAGCATACATCTTCAAAAGTTTGTTGGATTGATAAAGGAATTAGCATATGGATCAGCTCTGTGAGTCCGATTCCAATTTTAAGTAATCATACCCCTCGCCGAGTGCAACCAACAATCCCGTGCACATTGCTAATGCCTCCCCTTCAAGGGTCAATTGGCAGAGATAGGCTCTGATCTAGTAAGAAGCGGCTTCTCTTCTTTTATGATGATCAGACCTATGCCTCCCTTCTTTTTTTTTCTCCACGATGTGTCAAACTTTAAACTTCACAAAGGGTGGTTGGCATTACCCAGTTGCTTGTTTCATCTGTTATTTCTATGGGAAGGCATTGGTTCTTAAATTCTTCTTCTTGGTCAAGTTCTACAGTTCTATTGCTACTCATGCTCTACTTTTTGCTCTGTCAATTATCTTCTAGCCACTCTTTCATTTCTTCCTTTCCATGGAGCCCATGTTGTAAATGCACAAAGACTCCTCAGCTTTGTTGTGCCCTTCTTCCCTTCCTGATCGAACTTCCTCCAGCTCATAATCCATTTCTCCATAGTGGAGCAATTATTAATTCTCCACTATTGGGGACCTCCAAACCAGGTTGCCTGAGCCATAAGACAGTGGAAGAGAATATGTGAAATTGTTTCTTCACCCTCACCACATTCCTCACAAGCAACGTCAACCTCGACTCCTCTCCTATTTAAATGCGCCATCGATGCCAAACTCCCATTACAGGCTCTCCATAAGAACAAATTAACTTTGGAAAGTGTATCACATCTCCACACTGTCTTTCATAATTCTAGGGTCATTGCATCCCAACAATGGGTCCCCTTGAGGTTGAAGAGGCTCTCTACTCTTGAAGCTCACAATAGTTAACTTGAAACTGATATGTAGCTTTCAATAAAAACCAACTGTCCTTACTGCCAGCCAATGTCAACTGATCATCTTGTAGAAATAAAGCCAATTGGACTTTGAGTATAGCTACTGTCTCTTCTTCTGAAAATCATCTTTGAATTAAACTTCATTTCCAAGATCTTTCCTCTTCATCAATTAAATCTGCTGGCATGGAGATTGGGCTATTTGCTTCACAAGTTGAGGAAATTTTGAGACCTAGCAAGGATGTGATCCATTGATCTTCCCACATATGAATCTGATCCCCTTTGCCAATTTTCACAATAATCATTCTTTCAATAATTCTCTGTCCTCCAGTATATTTTGCCACGCCCAGGATGGACTCTAACCTGCTTTTGCCTCTAGGAAGGAAGTAAAGGGGAAATAATTACTCTTAATGAACTTACACCATCCAAGCTCTAGCTAAAACAATAGTCTCCATGCACTCTTGCACAACAAGTCCTTTATGAAGTAAAGTGCATGCCCAATCCACCTTTGCATTTTGGTGGAGACATCCTCTTCCACGAGATCAATGGACGACCTTCTTGTCATCAGAACCCTCGCCCCCCTCCCCGCCAAAAAAAAAAAAAAAAAAAAAGCTTGCAGCTTTAGCTTTGATCACTTTGTTCGGATAGGAGGAAAGAGAGTGGGTATAATTTGATGGGCAAAAAGCCACTGCTTTTAGAAGAATTTCTCTACCCATGTGACTTAAGAGACTCTTGGTCCACTGTTGATAGTTCTTCACCACCCTATCACCGATCGAATGGAACAATCCTACTTTGGACACCCTAAAATCCGTGGGAAGACCTACGTATTTGGTAAGGCCTTCTCCATGTCTCACTTTGAATATTTTAGAAAACCACCTCTTGACTCTTGATAAAGTATCTTGACTAGAGCATAAGCTTGACTTCTTATAAATTGGCTGCCTACCCTGAAGCTCAACAGTATAGCTCAATACACTCCATACTGTATATACTTGTTAAGTTAGCCTACGAAAAGAGAATGCAATCATCAACGAGCATTAAGTGTGTCAATGGATTTGTTCTTCTTTTTCTTATGTTTAGCCCCTTAACCTCACATTTTGCTTCCTTTTCCTTCAACAGATTTGATAATCCTTTAGGGCCTGTTTGGTTACATGAGTTTGGAGATTTCAAATATCTAGAGATTTCAAATCTATAGATTTGAAATCTATAGAGTTATAATTTATAAAATTAGATGTTTGGTTGTGGAATGAACATATGTGGATTCATCTAAGAAATTATTTTACAACATGATTTTGATGTGCAATGGTTTTGAAACTCTGGGGTTTGTGTAGGGACCCGTAGAGATTTTTACCCACGGAAATTCTCGATTCACGAATCCGGGTTGGTCGTGTCCCCCCGCCCCGGGGGGGGGGGGGGCCTTTTTCCAAGATAACTGAAAACCCTCTTGTTTTATTCACAATCATAGTGTACTTTGTTAGGGACATGCCATGTCAGGATGCCACATCAGCCTCCATTGATTTGGATGATAACAAACACAAATACCAATGTTTAAATTGAGTTGTGAGTGTTTAGATCAAGCCAAGTGGGTAAAAGAAAAATATGGAACCAATGGCATAATCGATCAAAACACCAATAAAGACCCAACTAAAATGCATATTCAAGCCTAAGAAACAGCTCAACTAATTCTAAACATAAGGAGACTTGAAGTTTCAATTCAATGAAGAACTATAGATTCAAGAACCAAATCAAGTAAAAGATAAATATGAAGTGCCATTAGGAATTAGGACAGAAAATTCATCATGTAAGCTTATAGCATCGCAAGGAAGCAAACCAAGCTTGTTGAAGCTAGGTTGTGGTGATTGAAGGCTTTTGGGTCACACTTGTGGTGCACATCATATCCATTTGAACATACACTCTCATTGCATCACTCTCACATAGGGGGTAAATTATCACACCCCTTGTTAGGTAATATCATACCTTAACTCTAATAATTGATTTGGTTGTTGTTGTTGTTGTTTAATCCTAGTCTAAGTTTGATCAAAATAGCAGAATGGTGCTCTTGCTAGTGAACAAAAATTTGTAGAGGGTGCTCTTGCCTATGAACAAGGATTTGTAAGGGTGATCTTTCCCTATTGAACATAGACTGTAAGAGTTTGATTATCATCACTAGTTGAATATCTCTTCAAGCCGAGAGAGGAGTGGACATAGACTTGGAAGGTCAAGCCCCTATAAAATCCTTGTGATGTGGTTTGTTGTTGTTGCAAATTTACCTAAGTTCAATTTCACTTGCTCAATTATATTTTGCATACTTAATCTTGTATTTGCAATAAACCAAAAAAAAATTAGGCTAATCCACTAATTGCACCTATTCATCCCTCTCTAGGTTGCATTAACATACTTGACATAGACAATATATTCAAAATTAAATCAACTAACTTAACATTGAACCCTAGCTTAGTAAGCATGGCCAAGACAAGCCTCCATTCAACTTAGTCATAAGCACGTTTCATGTCAAGTTCTAGAGCAAGTATAGCTTTTTCTTTCCATTCTTCTTCTTCTTTATACAATTGAATGCTTCGTGTGCCCCAAGGACATTGTCTAAGATGCTTCTTCCTCGAAAAAAAACTGTCTATTGGGAGGGGATGCTTGTAGGAAGGATGGAGCGTAACCTTGTGACAATGACCTTTGTTGCAACCTTCACCACTACACTAGGCTAATAGGCTTGAAGTCCTCCACCATCTCTGAATTTTCCTTCTTTGGTAAGAGGGAAATTAAAGTGTCATTGCTACCTTTCAGTAATGTACCTGTGAAAATAAAATTTGATACAAAGTTGTAGAAATCCAAGTCTCTTAGCTCCCAAATTTTTTGAAAGAAAAGTGGGGAAAATCCATCCACACCTTAACTTTTCGTCCGAGCCACTACAAATAAAGCTTGCTTCACTTCCTCCAGTGTAGGAACTACCAATGGTAGATGGTTCTCGTCCATAGTGACCTTCGGATGTAACCTTATAAAGCTAATTCAATATCCTTTTCTTCCCTTCCTTAGATGGGAACTAAGTCTTTAAAATATGTGGAAAAGGAGATCATACATTTCAAATCAGCTTTATGCCAGTTCCCTTGATCATCTTTCAGTTTCAACACGCTATTCCTCCTTCTCCTAGCCACCACACTAGCGTAAAAAATATTTTATTCTTATATCCCTCTTGTAGCCATTGAACTCTTGAACATCTGTGGATTATTGATTAGCTTCCTGACACTCTTACTAAAGGCTTGCCTCGTACTCTTTCTTAGCTCTAAGAGACAAGCTAACGGTCATTGACCCGTTACGCTTGCCGGGGGGGTGTTAGAGAGAGTACACCATCAGTGTAACATTGTATTCTTAGGGTTATAAATACCCTTGTACACTTCATTTCTAAATATACAAATACCATTCTCTACATGGTATCAGTTTTATATTTGGACCTCTACCCTTAGATTCTCAATCCTTCACTTCTTTTCTTTCTCCTCATGGCTTCTCCAGTGTCTGTGCCACTTAATCCACCATCTACGGTGGCTTCTTCTCCGTTGATATCGATCAACGTCGCTGCTGCACTTCCTATCGAGTTGAGTTCTTCGAATTTTTTGCTCTGGAGGGCTCAATTTCTTCTACTTCTTCGTGGCTATGATTTGTTAGGTTATCTCGATGGTACTTTTCCGAGACCTATATCTTCTGTAACTGTCATCGGTGGTTTGGTTTAGTCTCCAGGCTGCTTCTAAGGTATATGGATCTATCGGATCATCAGTTCTTTGGGATCAACAAGATCAACTAATCCTTAGTTGGCTTGTTGCATCCGTTTTCGAAAGGATTTTTCCGCACATCATTGTTGCTCGTACGTCTAATGAGGTTTGGAAGAAACTCAACAAGGTTTTTGCCTCTGGTTCAAGAACTTGAATTCTTGAACTAAAGAATTATTTGTGTGAAATCCAGCCCAAACCCTAACATAGACACCCTATTTGTTTTGGATGAAGAAGAGCTTGTTGATGTTTGACCTTGAACTTGGACCTTGAGTTCAGTGTTGATATCCTTGGAAGGTCCTAGGAAGTCAAGTCAGACCTCTCCCTTAGTGTAGATCCGAAGACCCAAAGTGAAGGAAGAAAAATTGGTGTGCCATCTCAGTTGAAGAAATGGTGTTTGACCCAAAACCCATAGAAATTGATGATGGAGTTCTTACTTTGATGTTTAAGAGCTTGGTTGATGGACTTAAAGCCTATTTGGACATGGTTTGAAGGTACCCCTTTATGCTAGGGGAGTTGCTTGTTGAGGTGGGAAAAGCCCCCATCGAAAATTTTGAGGTTTAGAGCTTGAAATCCCTATTTTTGGGCTTGCTGTCAGCTCTGGTCAACTAGTTGGTTGACTGGGGCAGTAGACCAAGCAATCGACCAAAGAAGAGAATAGAATTTGTGTAAGATCTTCTTTTAGGGTTTTTGATGCTCTATTTAATGGGACTATGTGATTTTCAACCTCTTTTTGTTTCTAAAACCTCTAGAGAACGTGTGAAGCCTCTCTTAAAGCCTCTCATTCAAGGTTGGGATTCTACCTCTTTCTTCTCTAATCTCTTCTCTATAATGTTCTATCTTATTGTTTTGATTGTGAGGAAGGTATTACACTACTATAATTGCCTATTCTCTGATCTCCTTTGACTTAGAGTGAGTCCCCATTCACTCAATGCATTCCTTGAAGCCATATGATGAATCTCCTTGTATTTAATTGAGTTTTGATGGTATGATCTAATCCTACTGTAGTTTTCTATTCTAATCAATGTTAGACTTGTTTCTTATTAATTTCTATTGCTGATCTACTGTCTTCTACCTCTTTGAATGAAACCCCATTCATTCTAGCTATTCTAGCCTTTCTATGTTGATCCATGGTTTTAGCCTAATAGGTGTTTTATTAGAATTCCATTATATTGACCTCATTAGGTGTTTAAACCTTCATAGATAGTCTTAGTATGTTTTTGTGGAGTTCCCCTTTGAATTTCGGAGTAATCGGACTTCAAACAAAGAAGTTATGACCGATTTAGGGCTTTGCTGCGTGGATTGTTCACGTGGTGTTCACTTGGTCGACTAGGCCAAGCTGCCACCTAATCGACCAAGGTTGTCAACAACTCTATTTGTTCTCCGTTTCGACTCCTATCTCTTGGATTTACTTCTTATGGTCTATACATGTTTTCTCAAGCTTGTCTAGGTGATTTTGGATATGTTCTCTGATCTCTTACTTGAAGATTATAAGTTCAAATTACGAGGTGAGTATTCCAACTCACAATATGCCTATTTACATACCTTATTGTGATATGACATGAATGAATGATCTAGCTACTGTTGTTTTGTTTTCTTTACATCATGATACTGTTGTAACTATAGTAGCATATTCATATTATTATTTACATATTGGAATTGATGATTTAGTGTTGTGAATGTGATATGGACTATGATATGAATATGAGTGTGAATATTATATGTCCGGAATCATGATATGATGTGAATTCCTAGGTTGTAGTTGTGGAATGGGGAATGCCCTTTTGACATCTCTGTCTTTGGACACCAGTGGAAGTGGTATGGGACGCTTTCCTATGGTGCCCCTTGACTCTTTCCCTGACTACTGGTTGACATACCTTGGGCATGTCGAGAAGTGTTTGGCTAGGAAACCCTTGTCATATCTGACCCCATCGGAAGGGGAATTGAGACCGAGTGAGTCGTGCCAGCAATGGGGAGAAGTGGACACTCAAGACCGGTAACCAACCCATGAGAGGACATGGATCACATTGTGGGGGTAGGGTTGCATGTAGTAGACTTGGGCTTGTGGGTGCTCAAGATTGAGGGAAGCATGAGAGGACACGAGAGCTTCTCGTTTACTATTTGTGGATGACCAATAGGGTTAAGAGTTTACGTAGCCGGGAAGGAGACAGTGACTCTAGTGGGAAAGGTACCGAAAAGGATCGCGAGAGGCAAGGAATGGATGTATCTAACCCTAAGTAGATATGACTCAGTAGATGGCTTGCATTGGGCTAAGATTATCCCTGTACACGTGCCACTACTCAAACCAAATGGTGATGTGAGAGAGTGTTGATCTAAACCCCAGCCAGGGTTGTCCGAGAAGGTTTTAAGACCCATTACCAACCGGAGAACCCAAGATACCGAGATGGCTGAGGGAGAGTGATTTGAGACCCACCCAAAGGAGTATGGTGCTATGATTTAAAGCGTGTCTACCAATAGAGACTAGCATACATATATAGAGCTAGAAGCATACTTGCATATATTGTTTCATATCATTGCATATATGTTTGCTTTTGATTGCATGTAAAGATGTTTATTGTGATTGTAATACTTGCTAAGTTCTTTTGAGCTTACCCTTCGGGAGGACTTGTTTTAAGATGACTTTGCAGGTTCGGAAGAGAACTCATGCAACAGTATGGATGTGAAACCTAGCCCTATCCTAACCTTGACCCTGACCCGGATCCATTGATGTTTGTAGGTCCGAAGATCCCGGAGTGGTGGAAGAAGAAACTTGTGGGCCCTTGTAGTTGAAGACTCAGTGTACGATTCAGAGCCCATGGACATTGACAGTGATGCCTCTTACTTGGATGCATTGTCAGTGTTTAGTGAGAAACCTCACCTAGAAGAAGGGAAGCTTAGTTGATGTGCTTGATGCGCTTCCGGTCTTGTTTCGAAGGTATCTCTCTACTCTAGACTTGTTTATTGACTTGTAGGAGAAAACCCAACTCAATTCGGATCAATCTAGCCTTTTATTTCCCTGGATCAAACATGCTGTCCATGCTTGGTCGACTGAGCCAATCAACCAAAGGTTGCCCAAATCCGAGAAAAATATGCTTTTTGGATATTCCCTTCTCTACTTAAGTGCTTCTCGTGTTTTGAACCCTATTTCACATTTCTAACTTGCTGAGAACATGGGGAGAGCTTCCCAAAGCACCTCCTTAGTAGTGGTGAAGATTATTCCCTTCCAATCATTGCCAATCATTGCTTCTTGTCTCCATTAACACCTACAAGGTATGATTCATCACTCTCACTCTCTATTCTACTCTTTTCTTTTCTTTTTTTGCTGTTGCAACCTTGCAACCATCACTCCAAGTGTTCACTCTTAGCTAATCTATGATTTTATTCCATTTCTATTGATGCTATGCTCTCATTTCAATTCTTGCATATGCATTGCTATGATTCTCTTCTTAACTTCATGCATTCTTGTCTTAAACTAAGATATGAAGTGTTCTAAGTCTATGTTCTAGGCTAGCATATGATTCTAACCCCTTTCTTATTAGTTCCCCTAGCTAATTCCTTCATTTCCATTGCAATTTCAATTGATTCCAATTCATGCTATGATTCTTGTATTTAGAACATAGGGTTTCAATTTGGGGATTTCCAATTAGACCATTAGATTGTGTTAATTACTTGATTAATATTGTTCTTATATTGTTACAATGAGTCCCTCCAAGTTTTAGATCGATCCGAGCCCCGAAAAATCGATTTCGGGCCAAAATGCACTATTTAGCCTCCGACACTGTTCACTTGGTCGACTGAGTCAGTCGACCAAGCCGGTCAGCCAAGCAGTTGCTGAATTGTGTACTTTGCCAATTTGATTCATTCGACCTCCGATTTTCCCTTTTTCTTTTCTAATCTTTCATTTATGTTTGTCTAGGGTCTTAATACCATACTTGGATCATTCTTTTGTGACCTTTGGATTATCATCATCGCAACTTAAGGTAAGGATGGTTATACCCATATGACATAGACTATGTGATTATTACACTGATGTTGGCAACTTAGTAGGCTTAGCTTATTAGTTGTATTTAGACATCTTATGACTATTGTAGTTACCTTATGACAGTAGCACCATGTTTATTTACTTTGTTTATCATGTTTATTCATTCTTGTTATTTACTTATACACTTGATCATGTGATGATATGATGTGTCTTTCAATATGATGATGTATCATGTATGTATTATATGATGAACTGAGAATGTGATTGGATAAATATGATTTGGGATTGGGGAATGTCCTTTTGACATTTTTGTCCTTGGACATCGGAGGGAATAGTATGGGATGTTCTTCAAAGACACCCATTGACGCTTTCCCGAATCTCGAGCGCCGTGAGCCCAAGTCTAGATATTTGCAACCCTACCAAACCATACTACTACCACGAGTCATTTATTGGTAGGGTTGCAAATAGCTAGACTTGGGCTCACGAGCGCTCGAGACCGATGAGTTTTATCCGTGAGAGGACGTGAGAGCTTCCTGTCTACTATTTGTGGATTACCAATAGGGTTGGTGAGTCCGGTGAGTAATATCCATGACTCTAGTGTGAAGGATACCGGAAAGGATCCCGGGATGGGAGGAATGGATGTATCTAGATCTGACATGATATGACTAAGTAGATGACTTGCATTGGGCTAGGCTTCACCCTGACATGATCCACTACTTAGACCAATGGTGATGTGAGAGAGCCGTGACTTGAACCCCAGCCATGGATTTGTCCCGAGGGATGTAGGACCCATTACCAACCGGTGATTGAGTGATTAAGACTTACCTAAAGAAGTATGGTGCTATGACTAAAAGCATGTCTACTATAGAGACTAGCATATGTAGAGTTAGAATCATACTTGCATCATGTGTTTCATATCATCTTGCACCATGTTATGACTTGTAACATATGGTTTATGTATTATGGAATAACTGCCTTGTTGTGTTCTGTGCAATTGTTTTGTTAGATTTCTCTACAGGTACCAAAGAAGCTAATGGCTCATACCTCGAGGCGGACCAGTATCCCTCATACTACACTGAAGGTCTTGGCCATTACGAAGGTTACAGTGAAGATACCGAGGGTGATTACCATCCGTACCAAGATTAGCCCGACCCTGGTGTGGGAAAGGCCCTGCTTAGTTTCCTTTGTGTACACCTATGAGGATACATTGTATAAAACTGAGGAGACCTTAGCTTAGGCCTTTATGCTGTCATTTTGGAACCTGGATCTGTAATTATAACTTTCTTTGATATACTCTTTTAGATGTTGGATCTGTAACTTAACTTTGATTGACTACTTTCCGCTGCCACTGAAGGAGTGAATTCCGCTCACTTCCTTCCTTTTGATTATACACTTGGTATCATTTTATTCCACACTCTCATTATCTGTTCTTATCTTATTCTTGATGTCATTTATTATATGCTTCTAACTTAATTATTATTGTTCATGATTGTGTTATCGCGTATGTGGGAGGCATGGTTGCTCTATACTTGATCCTTGGGACTGTGGATCACATACTCCGGGTATGCCTGGTAGGGTACCGGCTGGGTGGATGTGACAATGGAGGACCCTTCCTTATATGATGTAGCTTCGGAAGTTTCTAGAGAAGGTTATGACCAGTGGAGTAGCCAGTTCACATGTTTGGATTGCTCTGACGGCTCCTATTGACGGCAGCCCACATCATCTTGTTTGCCGATGGGATCATGAGCTAGATTCTGACCTAAAGCTACAAGAGCACAACCCAAAGGTGAAGAAGATGAAGATTGAAGAAGAAGAAGAGCCGATGGAAGATGTTGATTAGATTTCTCTTTTCTTCTAGACTTTTCCTTTTATTTGTAATAGCTTAGCTTTGCTTTAGTTTTCGATCTACCTTCCGCATTTGTCTATGGGGTATATTTCCACGATACTCCAAAGTTTCTTTTGATTGGTATCTTGTTATTCTGCACTCTGATATTCTTTTGTGATCCTTCTGAGATCCTTTCTTGATTTTGTTTATCAAATTACTTGAATTCAATGATTTGTTCTTGCTTTTGATTATATTATTGTTCTAAGTGGATATGATCGTTCCTAAACTTGATCTTTGGGGTTATGGATCATACCTCCGGGTATTCCAGATAGGGTACCGGCTGGAGGGATGTGACAGTTTGTTTCAGATCCAACGAGGGTCTCGTCGATTGTTGATTATATTCTTGAAATCCTCTCTCTCTCACTAATATGTTAGCTGCTGCAAATTCCCCTGTTTCGGATGAAGATTTGGTATTGGTTACTCTGAGAGGATTGGGTGACGATTACAAAGATTTTGATACTTTTGTTCTTGTTCGAGCTGATCCTGTGACGTTTGATGATTTACAAGGTCTTCTCTTGACACTTGAGAGCCATTTGTGAGCATCTTCTCATGAGGCTGCTAGTTCCATTATGTCTGCCAATGTTGCTTTTCGTGGCACCTCCAACATCAGAAATTTTCACAATTCTAATTCTCGAGGGAGGTTTGGTGGGCGTTTTGGTGGCAGGCCGTGGAATCATTGATACAATGGTCGATCTGGCTATGGTTCTTCTGCTTCTCATTCAAGATATTCAACTGGTTCTGGTAACTATAATACCAAGTAGAATACTAGTTCTTCTTCATGTAATTCTCGCTTCAATTCTACAAGTTGTTCTTCTGCTTCTCAGTTTTTGAATGAGTCCAGTATAATATGTCAGTTATGCAAGGTTGATGGGCATGTTTGTTCCGAAACCCAGCCTTGACCCTAATCCGGAAACTTTGTTATTTGTAGGTCTAGTGACCCAGTAAGCAAGTCATCTTTGGGCCATCTCTGTTGAGACTTGATGGTGGATTGAATCCATGGTGTTGATGCTAGTGTCCCAATGGTCCCGATGAGATTGGTTTTGTGGTCTTGAGTGGTCTCTGATTGAGGTTTTAACTCCTAAGTATGTCACTCTAGGTGTGTGCAAATCCCTTGATGTTTGGACTTGTGGCCTTCTTCCTTTTTGGTTCTGTCTTGTTGGTGCTCTTGGTGTTGGCCATCCTTGATTCTTTTTTGAATTTGAATCTGTCTCTTCTATTTAGTCTAATCTCGGAATACTCCTCCTCCTCTACCTCCTAGCCTCGGCAGTTAGCCCTAATCTACCCATTCCCTTGCATTCTTTGGTGATTTCTCGCTTGGTTCTTCATCTTTCTCGCGTTGTTTCCTCCTCTCTTCTTCTCGATTTTCTTTCTTTTATTCTTTCTTCATTGAGTCGTGATGCATTCTTGTAATCATCAATTCTCTGATCTCACCATATTCTTTGACTCATGATCATCATCATGATCTTAAACCCTCCTTGATTCTTGACCTAACCCTAATTCCTTGAAACCCTAACTCGTGTGATTGTCTAGACTTTTGGTAACCTACCTTGTGGGTCCTTTTTGGGTACATTGTGTTAACCTAAAACTTAATCATCTATATTTTCCTGTTTTGATTTGTCTTTGTTCATCCGATCTCACATTATTTTCCGAGGAACCAAAAGGGTGAACCTAATTTTCTTGGATCAAACCCGGAACCCCCTTGTTGATCTGTTAACCCAATTATTATGTTTTCTTTACTAGATCTGAATTCTTTCTTATCCTAGTTCATTATCTTTAATTTTTCTATTTTTCCCTCCTAACCTATGTTCAACCTAATTAGGTTAACCTCATGATTTCTAGGTTGTAACTTGAGAACTTGTTTTGATTTATGATTTGATATCCTCTATACCCTAGAATACTACCATGATAATTCCCCTCGATTTGTACCCTTTTGAACCATCAAATTCGGTTCGGATTCTCAAAATTTGGATTCTTGCAGGCCACATGGCATTGGTCGACTCATTGGTCGACTGGTCCAGCAGACCAATCAATCGACCAATGAGTACGACAACCTCAATCTTGGTCTGTTTCGATTGATTTATGATCTTTTCCTTTATACATCTTTCCTAACATGTTGTGTGCACTTGTTTAGGACTGTCTTCTCAGGTTTAGTCAAGATCATACTTGATTCTTTAAGATTCCATCCAAGTTAGAAGGTAAGGACAGTTAATTCCTTAACTACATAGATTACTTGTTCTCTGGTTTCTACTTTATGAAACTATGAGATTACCTACTATGATTGTATTTTAATTCTGATCTCCTACTGTGGGAACAGTAGCACTTGTTTATATTATCTTTTTCATTATTTATGTTATATGAATTACTTATTACTCTTAATCCGTGTTGCTTTTACATTCTCTTTTATATGATGAACTACTGGTTGTGTATGTCATGACTGATCTAAGAATGTGTTTGATTAAGTTTGGTTTGGGATTGGGAGGTATCCTTTTGACACTTCTGTCCATGGACATTATTGGAAATAGTATGGGATGTTTCCGGGGTTGCCCATCGACACTTTCCCGAATCAATGGTTGTCATACCTAGGGATGTCTAGCGGTGTTTGGCTAGGATACACCCCTGTTATATCGGACGCGATTCGGAAGGGTATTGAGACCGAACGACCCATGGTAGCAATGGGGATTCACGGGCGCTCAAGACCGGTGAGTTATATCCGTGAGAGGATGGGAATGACATTGTGGGGACCATTTATTGGAGGGTTGCATATGGCTAGACTTGGGCTCATGGGCGCTCGAGATCGGTGAGTTATATCCGTGAGGGGACATGAGAGCTTCCCGTTTACCATATGTGGATAACCAATAGGGTTGATGAGTCCGGTGAGTAATATCCGTGACTCTAGTGTGAAGGATACCGGAAAGGATCCCGAGAGGGGAGGAATGGAAGTATCTGGAACTGACTTGATGTAACTAACTAGATGACTTGCATTGGGCTAGGTTTTTCCCTGACATGCGCCAGTACTTATGCCAAATGGTTGTGAGAGAGTGTGTTGACTTAACCCCCTACCATGGTTTGTCTGAGAGGGATGCAGGACCCATTACCAACCCGCTACCCAAGATATCTTAAATGGTTGAGGGAACCCAAGATATCTTATATGGTTGAGGGTGTGAGCGGACTTTCCTTAAGAAGTACGGTGCTATGACTTAAAGCATGTCTACCATAGAGACCAGCATACATAGAGTTAAATGCATTCATACTTTATCTGTTTCATAATGCATTTCATCATGTTATGTTTTGCCACATGTTATCTATGATGTTATGGATTAACTACCTTACTGAGTTTCTTCGAAACTCATTCCTTTTGTATATTTCTTTTTGTTATATTATCCTGCAGATATAGATTATCATGACGAGCGCACAGTGGCACAAGTTGATGATGCGTATTACACGCGTGCGGCAACGATCAAGATTACTTTGATGATTCCCCGGATCAAGCTGCACACTACTTTTGAGAACCGCATAGAATTAGAATGGATTCATTGGATTGATGAAGTCTATACTTATGAAGACGTTATCTATAAACTTGAAGACGTTTGATCTTAGTTTATTTCTTAGTACATTTGTTTCAGTTGTAATTCCTTTTGATTTTCATACTACGTTCCGCTATTTTTGGTGAAGTGAGTTTCTGCCTCACTTTACTCCTTTTTTATATCATTGGATATCTGGTATCTTTCCGCACTCTTATTATACTGATTATTCATTTTTGTTTTGAACCTAGTTTATAATATTAAAACTTGATTTATTTCGTGTTTATGATTATGTTATTGTATATGTGGGAGGATGATTTCCTCGATACTTGATCTTCGGGGCTGTGGATCACACTCTTAGGTATGCCAGTTAGGGTACCGGTTGGGAGGATGTGACATTTGTACTCAGTGTCCGCAGCATTTTAATAGTGCCTATGTTGGTATTATTGCTTGCTCTTATATTTTGAATTCTGCTACTATCTCTTCTTTGGATCCTTCTCTGTGGATATTAGATTTCGAATCTAATTCTCAGCTTGTTGCAGATCTTGCCCACTTAACTATTCAAGAACCCTATTCGGGCTCTAGTAATGTGGTTGTTGGGAATGGTAATTCTTTGAGCATCTCTTATATTGGATGTTTGAATATTGTTTTTTCTGGTTCTATTTTTCGTTTGTCAGAGGTTTTGTGTGTTCCTAGTATTCGGTACAATTTGTTATCTATGTCAAGATTTTCTTAGGAAAATGGGGTATATTTTGAGTTTCACTTAGATTCTTTTTGATAAAGGACCAGCTGGCTCATAGGGTTTTTATCTGTGGCAAGACTTTTAATGGCCTCTATGTTGTTCAGTTTGGTTCAATAGATTTAAGTGGTGCTTTGTTACAGGAAGGAGTGAGTCTTGTTGTTGTTGTTGCTTCTACTTCTAATTCTGCTGCTGATTCTTCTAAAGTTGATAGTTTAGATTTGTTTTCTTCTCATACTGCTTTTGTTGCTTCAGCTCTTGATTGGCATTCAAGGTTAGGACACCCTGCTCCTAGGAGGACTATGACTGTATTTAGGAGGACTATGACTGTATTACAAAATCTTGAATTTGAAGGTGTTAAGTCCTTTCCAACTTGTAATGCTTGTAAATGTTCTATGAGTCATAGACTTCCTTTCAAGTTGTCTTCTTCAGTTAGTAGGTGTCCTTTAGATGTTATTCACAAGGATTTGTGGGGACCAACTCCATTTACTTCTTTTGATAGCTATAAGTAGTATGTTGTTTTGTGGATGGATAAACAAAGTGTACTTGGCTATACCCTTTGAAACAAAAGTCGGATTTGTTTGTTGTCTTCCTTAAATTTCAGAAGTTTGTTGGAACTCATTTTTCCTCTAAGATTTGTACTATACAAACTAATGGTGGGACTGAATACAAGAAATTGTTTAATTTTCTTGCTGACCTTGGTGTGTCTCATTAGATCTTATGCCCATACACTCCTCCTCATAATGGTGTAGTAGAGAGGAAGCATAGGCATGTTTTAGAGTCTGCGTTAGCCTTGTTATTTCAGGTTGGCCTTCCTCAAATTTTTTGAACAGCAACAGTTCAAACAGTAGTGTTTCTTCTTAATCGGATTCCTCTTGGCGTGTTGGGTCATAAATCACCATTAGAAATTATGTTTGGTACTTCTCCAGAATATGAGCTCTTAAGAGTTTCTCGATGTTTTTGTTATCCCTGACTTAGGCCATATGCTAAGACAAAACTGCATCCCCAGTCTAAACCTTGTATTTTTCTAGGTTATCCGACCACCTACAAAGGCTATTATTGCTAAGATCCAATTGAGGAGAAGTTGTATATCTCTCGGCATGTTATTTTTTATGAGCGTCAGTTTCCTTATGCCTCCTTACTTCATTCTTGTCACATCCCTCCAATCGGTACCCTATTTGGAATACCCGGAGGTGTTATCCACAGCCCCGAAGATCAAGTTTAGGAACAACCATATCCACTTATCACAATAACATAATCAAAAGCAAGAACAAATCATTGTATTCAAGTAATTTAATAATAAAAATCAACAAAGGATCTCAGAAGGATCACAAAAGAATATCAGAGTGCGGATAACAAGATGCTAACCAAAAGATAACTATAGAGTATAGTGGAAATATACCCCCACAAAACAATTGCGGAAGGTAGATCGAAATCTAAAGCAAGATCTAAACTATTACAAATAAAAGTAAAAGTCTAGAAAAATAAGAGAAATCTAATCAACATCTTCAATCAGCTCTTCTTCTTCTTCAATCTTCATCTTCTTCACCTTAGGATTGTGCCCTTGTAGCTTTAGGTTATCTTCTAGCTCACGATCCCAATGGCAAACAAGACAATGCCAGCTGCCATCAATAGGAAGCATTAGAGCAATTCAAACTTGTTAGCTGGCTCCCCACTGGTCATAACCTTCCCCAGAGACTTTCGGAGTTGCACCATATGAGGAAGGGTCCTCCGTACCATAGCACGGTTTCTCTTCCGAACCCGGAAAGTCATCCAAAAACAAGTCCCCCGAAGGGTAAGCTAAAAAACAACTTAGCAAGTAACCAATCACAATAAGCATCTTCACACACAATCCATAGCAAACATAAATGCAATGATATGAAAAAATAAATGCAAGTATGCTTCTAACTCTATATATGTATGCTGGTCTCTATTGGCAAACACACTTTAAGTCATAGCACCATACTCCCTTGGGTGGGTCTCAAATCACTTTCCCTCAACCTTCTTGGCATCTTGGGTTCTCCGTTTGGTAAATGGGTCCTGAAACCTTCCCGGACATACCTTGGCTAGGGTTTAGGTCAACACTCTCTCACATCACCATTTGGTCTGAGTATTGGCGCGTGTACAAGGTTAATCTTAGCCCAATGCAAGTCATCTACTGAGTCACATCTACTTAGGGTTAGATACCTCCATTCCTCACTTCCCGCAATCCTTTCCGGTACCTTTCCCACTAGAGTCACTATCTCCTTCCTGGCTATGTAGACTCTTAACCCTATTGGTCATCCACACATAGTAAATGGGAAGCTCTCATGTCCTCTCATGCTTCCCGCAATCTCGAGGCCCACGAGCCCAAGTCTACCACATGCAACCCTACCAATGAATGGCCTCCACAATGTAATTCATGTCCTCTCACGGGTTGGTTACCGATCTTGAACGCCCACAAATCCCCATTGCTGCCACGGGTCACTTGGTCTCAATTCCCCTTCTTATGGGATCAAATATGACAAGGGTTTCCTAGCCAAACACTTCTAGACCAATCCTAGGTATGTCAACCAGTAGTCAGGGAAAGAGTCAAGGGGCACCATAGGAAAGCGTCCCATACCCCCTCCACTGGTGTCCAAAGACAGAAACGTCGAAAGGGCATTCCCCATTCCACAACTACAACCTTGGCATTCACATCATATCATGATTCCATACATATCACATTCACATTCACATCATAGTCCAAATCACATTCACATTACTCTATGATCAATTCTATTATGCAAATAACAATATGAACATGTTGATGTAGTTACAGACGTAATACTGTCACATCCTACAAAATCCACCCAGGGGGTACCCTATCTAGATTACCCGGGGAAGTGATCCATGGTCCCAACGATCCAGTTTAGGAACAATCATAACCACTTTGCACAAGAATATAATAAAAAACAAGAACAAATCTTTATATTCAAGTAATTTAATAATAAAAGTCAAGAAAGGATCTCAAGAGGATCAAAAAGAACATCATAGTGCGGAAAACGATATCAATAGAATAAATAGTCAACCTGAGAAATGAGGCAGAAATCCACTCTACAACAACAACGGAAGGTAGATCGAATTTAAAAGTGAAGGTTACAACCGGTTCCCAACTGAAAGGGGAACAAACTAAACTATGGTCTCAATGAATCCACTAAGAGGTCAAAAAGAGAATGGGTTGATATCCCATCATTGGCACACAAGTACAAAGGCCGAACTGCTCCTAACAAATATCAATCTCGTACTGATAGTCTTCACCAACGTAGTCACCATGATCAATAGTGTATGAGTCATCAACTTGGTCTTCATAGTGTTGACCATCATAGTCAACAATAGTAGTACCTATAGTAGAGTCTAACAAAAGATGTTGCAAAAAGGAGTGAGTTCAAAAGAACTCAGCAAGGCAAGTTATTCCACAATATCATAGATACATGATGCAAAACATAGCATGATGCAAGATGATATGAAACAGACGATGCATGTATGAATCTAACTCTATGTATGCTGGTCTTTATGGTAGACATGCTTTAATTCATAGCACCATACTTCTTTGGGTAGGTCTCAAATCACTCTTCCCTCAACCATCTCGGTATCTTGGGTTCTTCTGGTGGTAATTGGGTCCTGCATCCCTTGAGACAATCCATGGTTGGGGTTTGAGTCACCACTCTCTCACATCACCATTGGTATAAGTATTGGCGCATGTCACGGTAAAGCCTAGCCCAATGCAAGTCATCTATTCAGTCGTATCATCTCAGATCCGGATACTTCCCCTATGGCTACAACCAACTCGGTTCGGTATCCTTCACACTAGAGTCACGTATCCTATGGCACCAACCAGCTCGAACTACGGACTCATCAACCCTATTGGTCATCCACAAATAGTAAACGGGAAGCTCTCACGTCCTCTCACATGTTGGTTACCGATCTTGAGCGCCCGTGAGCCCAAGTCTAGCCATTTTGAACCCTACCAATAAATGGCCTCTAATGAGTATCCGCAATGTGATTTATGTCCTCTCACGGGTTGGTTACCGGTCTTGAGCACCCATGAAACCACACTACTACCACAGGTCGTTCGGTCTCAATGCCCTTCCGATTTGGGTCTGATACAACAAGGACATCCTAGCCAACACCACTAGATAAGTCCTATGTATGTCATCCAATAATCCGGGAAAGCGTCGATGGGCATCTTTGGAGAACATCCCATACTATTCCCTCCGATGTCCAAGGATAGAAATGTCAATAGGACATTCCCCAATCCCAAATCATACTTATCCAATCACATTCTCAGTTTCATCACATCATACATAAGTAATACTTCATCATATCGAAAAGTAAGTCATAACATCACATGATCCATCATATATGTAATTGACAAGAATGCATAATCATAATAAGCAAAAGTATATAAATATGGTACTATTGTCCTAAAGTATGTACAACAGTCATATGATGTTCAAATACAACAAAGAAGCTAAGCCTACTATGTTGTCAATATCAATGTAAGAACCACATAGTCTATGTCATATGGTGATAACCGTCCTTACCTTAATTGAATCGAAACTAATACCAAGGATCACTTAGAATAGTCCCCAAATCAGTGCTTGCACCCTAGACAACATATGTGCAACATTAGAGAAAGAAACAATCAAATCGAGGTCAAATTGAGCAAATACAAGGTTGTTGTACACATTTGGTTGACTGACTGGTCGACTGACTCAGTCAACCAAGTGAATAATAACGGGGCTGAATAGTGATTTTTTGTTCGAAACCCATCTTCCGGAGCTCGGATCACTCCGAAATTTGGGGGGATTTTAGTAACAGTATAAGAACACTATCTAACAAGTAATTAGCATAATCTAATGGTCTAATTAGGAATCCCAAAATTGAAACCCTAAGTTCTAAAGACAAGAATCATAGCATCAATTGAAATCAAATGCAATTACAAGGGAAATTAGGGAATTAGCTAGGGGAATTGATATGCAATGGATTATGATCATATTCTAGCATAGAAATCATACTTAACATGCTTCATACATTAGTTTAGGACAAGAATACAAGATGCTAAGAAGAAAATCATAGAAATGCATATGCAAGGATCAAAATGAGAGCATAGCATAGGTAGAAATGGAATAAGCTTATGTATTAGCAAGGTATGAACACTTGAAGTGGTGGTTGCAAGGTTGCAGCACCAACTCCAAGGTTACAACAACAACAAGAAGAAGAGAATAGAATAGAATAGAGGATGAGAGAGAAATCATACCTTAGAGAGGAATTTGAGAGAAGAGGCAAGGATTCTTGAAGAGGATCTTCACCAAACCCAAGAAAGTGCTTTGGGAAGCTCCCTCCTCGTTCTCTGGAGTCCAAATGATTAGGGTAGGGTTCTATTCACGAGGTCCCAATAAGTAGGCTTAAAATAATCAAGAAATTTGTAATTTTTGTATTTAATAACCAGTTGGTCGACTAGGTCAATCGACCAAGCAGTGACAGCAACTTCAAACAGGGAATTGGAAGGCCAAATGGGGTCAAATTTGATAGGGCTTTCTCTTCAAGTAAATCAACAAGTCTAGATCAAAGAATTACCTTCGAATCGAGTCCGAAAGTGCATTAGGTACACCAACTAAGCTCTCCTTCTTCAGGCTGCAGATTCAAAACAATCACTGACAATGCTTCCAAGTATGGAGCACCATCATCAAACTCCAAGGGTTTCGGGTCAAACACCATGTCTTTTACAGAGAGGGCCCATAGAGACCTCTTCCTTCACTTCGAGACATGGATCTACTCTAAGGGAAAGGTCTGACATGACTTCCTAAGGCTTTCAAAGATATTAACATTGAAATCAAGGTCCAACATCAAGGTCTAACATTAAACAAGTCTTTCTTCACCCAAAACAAATAGGGTGTCCTAACTAGGTTTGGGTTGGATTTCACAAATACAATGTAAAGAAAGTAAAACAATAGTAGCTAACTCATGCATTCGAATCACATCATAACAAGGTATGTAAATATGCATATTGTGAGTGGAATACTCACCTCATATTCCGAATCTATAGCCTTCAAGTGAGAGATCAAAGAACAAATCCAAAATCACATGAACAAGCTTAAACAAACTTGTATTGAACCTAAGAAACAAATCCAAAAGATTGAAGTTGAAACGGAGCAAAACAAAGCAAAATTGGAGTTACTAACTCTGTGGGTCGATTGGCTGGGTCTACTGGCCCAGTCAACCTCGTGAACAGTACGGAACAACAAACCCTAAATCAGTCATAACTTCTTCGTTTAAAGTCCAATTACTTCGAAATTCAAAGGGAAACTCCACAAAAACATACTAAGACTATCTATGAAGTTTTAATCATCTAAAAAGGTCAATGGAATAGAATTCTAATAAAACACTTATTAGGCTAAAACCATGGATCAACATGGAAAGGCTAGAGTGAATGGGGATTCATTCAAAGAGGTAGAAGACAGTAGCCATAGAAAACTAATAAGAAACAAGTCTAACATAGATTATAATGGAAAACTACAGTAAAAATGGATCATGCTATCAAAACTAAATAAAAAATCAAGGAGAATCACCATATGACTTCAAGGAAAGCATAGAGTGAATGGGGATTCACTCTAAGACTAAGGAGATCAG
Organism: Hakea prostrata; assembly: GCF_041222555.1. Taxonomy (NCBI): domain Eukaryota; kingdom Viridiplantae; phylum Streptophyta; class Magnoliopsida; order Proteales; family Proteaceae; genus Hakea; species Hakea prostrata. The sequence goes on along the minus strand of NC_142602.1, from coordinate 52,102,079 downwards.
AGGTTGGATCATTACAGTAGTGTAATACCTTCCTCATAATCAAAACAATAAGAAACAACAGTAAGGAGAAGATATTATAGCAGTAGGAAATAGATCACAAACCTTGAGTGAGAGAAATCAAAGAGAAATCCTTGGTTGAATGCTTGGGGATCTTCCTTGACTTGAGGAGGAGGCTCTAGGGTTCTTCCACGTTCTCCAAAGGCTTTAGAACATAATGGGGTTGATTACCACGAAATTCCTATAAAAAGAACACCAAAAACCTAAAAATCCAAATTTGACACAAAAGCCCCTGCCTGTGGGTCAATTGGCTAGGCTGATTGGCCCAGTCGACCCACGCTGACAGCAAGCCCAGAATAGGGATTTCAAGCTCTAAACCTCAAAAAATTTTATGGGGCTTCTCCCAACTCAACAAGCAACTTACCTAGCATTGAGAGGCCCTTCAAACCATGTCCAACTAGGCCTCAAGTCCATCAACCAAGCTCTTCAACATCAAGATGAAGTTCATCCCAGATCAGATAAGATTCCAAATAGGGAACTCCATCACCAATTTCCATGGGTTTTGATTCAAACACCATGTCTTCCACTGAGATGGCCCACAAGGTCTTCTTCCTTCACTTCAGGTCTTCGGATCTACACTAAGAAAGAGGTCTTACCTGATTTCCTAAGACCTTCCAAAGATAACAACACGGTACTCAATATCCAACTTCAAGGTCAAACATCAAACAAGCTTTTCTTCATCCAAAACAACTAGGGTGTCCAAGTTAGGGTTTGGGCTGAATTTCACAATTCTTCTTCAGTTGTTTTTGCTGAAGTATGGTTGTCCATAGCTCCTTCTGTTATTTCCCTATAGTTCAATTTCTACCTTTACATAAGAAAGTTGTAATGGGTAGGGCAAATTAGATTGTAATGGGGGGATTTCTGGTTGTAATGATCATGTTTCAGGTCCAGTTGTTGATTTAGATCTTGATATTGTAACTCATAATGAAATTATTCCCCATCCCCTAGCTAATGGGCCTATAGGTGCTGATGGGTCGGGCTTTCCAGCCAGATCGATGCACACTTATGCGGGTTTAGATGTTGATGGGCTTCGGGCTTTCCAATCTCTACTTTAACCCCAAATAGTGATGGGCCTAGACTTGAGACTGGTTCCTTGCTTTCGTCTCAACCTACCTCATCTGCCCTTGAGCTTCATGATTCATCTCCAAATTTAGTTTCAAAATTAAATGCACCCCTATCTAGCTCTAAAAGTCATTCAATGCTCACTCGGTCCAAAACAGGTTGTTTAAAACCTAAGATCCACTTAATTTGTTGGCTGCTTATATTGATGACGTTGTACCTAGTACTTATTCTCAAGCTGCCCGGTTTGTGCAATAGAGGCAAGCAATGCAAGAATAGTTTAATGCCTTAGTCCAAAATGGAACATAGGAGTTGGTTCCTTCGACATCAATATAAAATATTATTGGTTGCAAATGAGTCTTTCGAGTTCAAAAAGAAGTCTGATGGTACCATTGAGCGTTATAAAGCTAGACTTGTATGCTAAAAGATATTATCAATGCCCTGGTTTTGATTTCGAGGATACCTTTAGTCCTATAGTGAAGCATACTACTATACGGATTATTCTTTCAATTGCAACTACTAATAATTGGCAAGTTCGCCAATTGGATGTTAGTAATGCATTTCTCCATGGAGATTTACAAAAAATGGTTTATATGGAACAACCAGCAAGGTTTGTTGATCCAACGTTTCCTTCTCTTGTTTGTCTTCTTAGAAAGTCCTTGTATGGTTTGAAGCGGGCACCTAGGGCTTGGTATACCAAACTCACTAATTTTGTAAAATATGTTGGTTTCAAGGGATCAAGGAACTGAGGCGGAATATAGAGCCATTGCCTCTGTTACTACTGAGCTTATTTGGGTTCGGCCTCTTCTTGGGGAGAGTGGTGCATTTCTTTCGACTGCTCCTCTCATTTGGTGTGACAATATCAGCACAACCTACATGACCGCCAACCCTATCTTTCATGCTCACATTAAGCATGTTAAGATTGATTTTCATTTTGTCAGAGATTTAGTGGCTTCTCGCCAATTTTCGGTTTACTATGTCTCTTCTATTGATCAGCTTGGTGACACTCTCACTAAAGGCTTGCCTCATACTCGTTTCTTAGCTCTTAGAGACAAGGTAATGGTCATTGATCCGTTATGCTTGCGGGGGGGGGGGTGTTTGAGAGAGTACACCATCAGTGTAGCATTGTATTCTTAGCTAGGGTTATAAATACCCTTGTACGCTTCATTTCTAAATATACAAATACCATTCTCTACACAGCCCAATATAGAATTAAAATCTCCTGCATAGAGCCAATTACCTCTTCCTTTTTCATTTTTCTTTCCCCAAATCCTCTATCTGTTCCCATACTTTCTTCCTTAGACTGCGGTTTGGATCTCTATAGACCAATATAAAAGAGAAATCTGTGGTTTGGATCTCCGTAAACAAGCATAAAAGAGAACTATGATGAAGGAGTGGTTACCATTCCATCGATGAGTCTCTATGAAGCAAAATCAACCACAATTTGGAACGAAGCTTTTCACATACCACCAAATCTCCAGCTCTTCCTTTTGGATCAATGATAAAACCATTTTCCATCTCTAACTTCCTTGTAAGCCTCTTCACCAAGCTCCTTTGAGCCATTGTCTCCATGAGAAATAGGATATCTGGTCTCCACATTTTGGTGAGATTTGAAGCACTCGAACTGTAGAGGGGTTCATCAAACTTCTGCAGTTCCAACTGTAAATTATCATGGCTCCCCATGGGCTGCTCCTCTCCAGTCACCACGGGAGTCTCGATTAAAAAGTCTCTTCCTCATAGTTTTCTTCCTCATTTATCTCCGGTTTCTCAAGCTCTTAAGTTTCTCCTCTTCTGAAGAATCAAATTTCCAGGGCACCCTTTGGTCATCTTATGCCATGGGCTTAGGTATTGGGTTGCTTGGGTCAGTTGAACATTCATTGGGGTAGTGATTAAGCAAGAACTTGGGCATGGTTTAGGCTCAGATGAAGTAAGTCGAAGTGCATATGGGATTGGACTTGGTCACCACCCGAGGTTTTGGATTTCGGATGGGGAGGGTTGAGGTTAGGTCAAGGCTATAGGGTTCATTGAGCTTGGTTGAGGGGTTGGCACAGGATTCGGCTTAGTCAATGTTGGGCTCTGTGGGTTTGTTGAGGTGGATAGTTGGGATATTCAGGGGTCGCATCAGGTGGTAGGCTAGTTGGGTAGTAATGGAAGGAGATATTTTAAAGTTCTAGGTCGGTAAGGGGTGTGTGAGGAAATACATGTTGATTCGCACTTCTGAGTTAAAAGGGGGAGAATGGCTGTTGGGGTTCAAAGCAGAAGAAAACGATGGGAGTTTGGCATATGTATGGGGGCTCTGCTGGACAAAACTAGTTATAATATGGCTATACCCAACTGAAAAATATAGGTATAAAGATGTACATATCATAATATAGGTATACCTAACCAGGAAATATAAGACAAACTAGTCAGACTTTTTGAGTTTTTCAATCTTTAATCGAATTAACAGATTTGAAACTACTTAGATCTCACCCCTAGAAAAGGTTCGGTTAATTTGTCTTCTATAGGTGAAGAAATTAGCACGTTATCAAACCTTTCAACTCCAACACTTGAGCAGATCAATCTGACTCAAATCGAAGTTGTGTGAACCAACTTAATCTATTAAAAACATTTGAAATAGAGATCCTATAATCACTGGAAATGATCGATAGACACAAAGCCGATCGCTGTGGTCGGCTATATATCTCTGACGGTCGAATTAGTTTGAAGGTTTGAGGATCTCAAGTTGTAGAGAAAAAGCTCCCACTCTCTAGACCAAAGAGTGAAAGAGAAAGAAATGAATTCCCCCTACCATGGTTTCCGCTCTTTTTATTTATATATGTTATCGTCTATGTATCAGCCCCTTGGTCGCCGTTCGATCCCTTTGTTCTAATCTGATGGTTGGCATTAATCTTTTCGTATGTCCATTGGATGGCGCTAATTCCTTAGCTCTGGTTCGAACCAGGTTCGGGTATTTTTCCCATAACATCTTCTGTATAAGTCTTGTATGGTAGCAATCTTGGTACCCTACCATTATCATTACATTATAATCAAGGGTAGATCTATCCAATACTTTCACTCCTTACGAGCACTGTTTTGATTTTGTATCGGTTTTCATGTTAAAATACGTTTCTTATAACATGCATCAGAATCACGGTCAGTTGTTAAGAGTTGCACAAGATTCTAGAGGAAATCTGAATATATGAAAGCAATACAATCCTCTATCCTTACAAGTAGAAAATCTAACTTCAGTAATTAACGTCTCCCAAAATTATAATATAGTTTGCAATGTACACACCAATATAAGCCAAAATGCACCATAAAGCCACTTTTGGCCTAAAACCTGGCGTCAACCAATACCAAATTATCTGTTATTATTTTGGCCGTGATGATGACACTACACCAGTATAATTGCCAACAAAAATACTCATTTTCGTCACATGCGGATATCAAACATGGCCAAATCAGAAAAGACATTTAGCTTCAGAAATCTTCAAAGCCAATCTCCAAAAACCAACTACAATAGGGGAGAGAAGGTTCTCAACTAAAATGTCTTAATCTACCATTAGGTTGAATCTGCCTAACTCGAGAAATTTCAATTGCATCATATGACAGTTATTACGTCACGTTTTTTTTAAGATTATAGCGTGCCATTAAACTAAATACTAATAGTTTAGTCGATATTAGTGCCACTAAAGTTAATATCAATAGTTTAGTCGATATTAGCTCTCATTACGCGTCAATCTTTGCGTCTTAAGCTCTCTTTGGGATAATTTATACTATGCTTATGACCTATTATGAATAATTAATTATGAAAGTTTTGAGTGAAACAATTTTCATTTGGTTACTACTTGATATATTAAATATGTATAACAAGAAATAGGTTTAGTATGGCTTTCAACACCAATTCCAACACCAATTCTGCCACTGAGCTCTACATCACTATCCTTATGCTATACACGTAAACATCAGATGGGTTTCAGCGCTCTTCATCACTATCCCACTCTGTCTCTCTTCTAAATTTCTCTCTTTTATGCTATGCATGAGCACCACGGATTTTGTTTGGGAGCAGTCCAAGCTTTGAATGGTCAGATTTTAATTTTAAGCTTGGCTTAGATCTCTACCGTTGATTATCAGCATGTGCAACAACAGTTATTTTAAGTGATTCGGTTTAAGTGGCTTTAACTTGGACAATAAGGTCGGTTCATTTTTAACCAAACGAATCATATGTTTCTCTAAGTGCCTTGAACATGGTCGTTTTCATTATTGGTGGCGATCGACTGGATCAAGTTGTTTTGCCGGAACACACCTCCCCTGCAGTTGCACCGCCTCCTCTGGTTTGTCCTCTTCTCTGTTCTTAATTTCAACCATGTGATCATTACATCTCTCTCTTGAGTTTGTTCTGAGATCGATTGATTTTGAAAGTAGGAGGAGATGCATATGCTAGTGAACTGCTCCAGCTGCCATATACCGCTGCAACCCCCACCGGGAGCTAAATCGATTAGATGTGCAATATGCCAAGCAATCACCCACATCGCTGACCCTCGAAGCCTTGCTCCGCCTCCCAACCCATATAATTACTATTCTACTCCGCTGGTACAGCCACCATCACTCTCTCCCTACAACCTCCCGCCTCCTGGTCCTCCGCCGTCGCCTCACGACCGCAAGAGGGCAGTTATATGTGGCATATCATATCGAAACACCAGGCATGAGCTCAACGGATGCATTAATGATGCCAAGTGTATGTGTCACCTCCTTATCAATAAATTCAATTTCCCTGAACCCTCCATCATTATGCTCACCGGTACGATTATTTCTCATCTGGGTTCTTCTATTATGTTGATTTGCTTGTGTTTCCTTAATTTTAAATGGGGTATTGGTTCTTCTTGTCTTTAGTTGTTCCACCATGGCTGAATCGAAAATTCTAATCTTTTGGAATGTTTTGGGTCATCTATTGTTAAGATGATTTTGTGTAGGAGTGATTTTGTATTACTTCTTCATGTATATATATAATACAATCAAGTAAAGAATAAAATAAATGTAACATGCTATACATAAAGAAAGAAATTATTTGCAACGGTCATATAATCTAAGATCCCCAACAGTCATATTCTCCAAAGATCTCCAATGGTCATATTATCTTCAATGGTCATATTCTCCAAAGACCTCCAACGGTCATATTTTCCAAAGATCTCCAACGGTCATATGATGGCTAATACTCCCCCTCAAGTTGGAGAGTGAATATCAAGAACTCCCAACTTGTCCTTGAGGAATAGAAAAGAATCTTTGCCAAGGGATTTGGTGAAAATGTCAGCAATTTGGGTAGAACTAGAAGTGTGAACGGTGCGGATGAGGCCAGAGCGTATCTTGTCACAGATGACATGACAATTAATTTCAATATGTTTGGTACGCTCATGAAACACAGGATTGGCGGCAATGTGGATGGCCGCTTGATTGTCACAAAAAAGAGGGATTGGCTGCTTCAAATGTTCACCAAAATCTTGAAGGAGCAAAGTTAACCAAATTAGCTCGCAAGTGGCCATTGCCATGGCTCGATATTCCGCCTCGGCAGAGGATCGAGAAACTGTATGTTGTTTCTTAGTCTTCCAAGAGATAGGGCTAAAACCAAGAAAAACACAGAAACTAGTGGTGGAGCGGCGAGTCATGGGACAACTGGCCCAATCAGAGTCGCAAAAAGCACGAAGTGATAAGGTGCTATTAGCTGGAAGTAAAATACCCTGGCCAGGTGAGTTGTGAAGGTATCGAAGAAGGCGAGTTGCAGCGTCCATATGTGGTTTGCAAGGTTGGTGCATAAACTGGCTAAGAATGTTGACAGTGTGCACAATATCTGGACAAGTGATGGTGAGATAAATCAACCGTCCAATCAAACGACGATAAGATGCAGGTTCAGGAAGGATATCACCATCGGAGTCCATAAGCTTGAGATTTTGCTCCATTGGAAATGAAGTTGGGTGAGCACCGGTAAGGCCGACATCTGATAATATATCCAAAGTGTATTTTCATTGATTGAGGAAAATACCTTTTTGTGAGCGAGCCAGTTCAAGACCAAGAAAATATTTCATGGGGCCAAGATCTTTGATACGAAATTGTTGGTGAAGGAAACTCTTTAAGGTGGAAATCGCCAAAGCGTCAGAACCAGCAATAAGGATGTCATCCACATATACTAATACAAAGATGGTTGAGTTCCCGTAGCCCTTAGAAAAGAGGGAATAATCTACAGTCAATTGAATGAAGCCCACACTCATTAAGGCAGTAGAAAATTTGGCGAACCAATTACGAGAAGCCTGCTTTAAACCATAGAGAGATTTGTAGAGGCGGCAAACAACGTTCTCCCCCTTACGATGATAACCAGGAGGTAGAGTCATATATACTTCTTCGTCAAGATCACCATGCAAGAAGGCATTATTAACGTCAAGTTGATGAAGTGACCAATTTTTAATTGAGACAAGAGCAAGCAAGACGCGTACAGTAACGAGTTTGGCCACAGGAGCAAAAGTGTCATGAAAATCAACACTTTCAGTTTGGGTGTACCCCTTGGCCACCAAACGTGCTTTGTACCGTTCAATAGAACCATTAGAGTGTCGTTTAATTTTGTAGACCCATTTACAACCAATGGCTTTCTTTTGAGGCGGCAAAGGAACAAGTGACCAAGTGTTATTGGTTTCAAGAGCCTCAATCTCTGACTGCATGGCATCTTTCCAGTTAGGTGACAACATTGCTTTGGCAAAGCTAGTGGGTTCTTCAGAAGAGGAAAGAGACCTGATAAACTTAAGATGAGAAGGTGAGACCTTTTTATAAGATATAGAAGAATCAAGAGGAAAGAGTTTTCCGGCATCCGAAGAAGATGATGTGGCGTGAGTAGCCGAGCATATGTAGTCCTTCAAATGGGAGGGGGGATTATGCGACCGGGCGGAGCGACGTGGCAACAACACAACTGGAGGTGGGGAAGGGTTGTGTGGTGGGGTTGGCAGGTCTAATGGTGGAGATGGGAAAACTGGGTTGGTTGGGATGGAGGAGGATTCAAAATTAGGAACTGGAACAGGGAGGGTAGGGTTAATAGATGAAGGGGAAGTCTTTAGGTGGTAAGGAAAAATATGTTCAATAAACACAACGTCTCTACTTGTGTAAACCTTGTGAGAAGTGAGATCAAAAATTTTATAACCTTTTTGAGCAAAAGGGTATCCAAGGAAAATTCCTGGAGAAGCACGAGGGTCAAATTTGTGCTTGATGGTGGAATGGTTGTGTCCATAGCACAAACAACCAAAAGTACGAAGATGAACATATGTGGGGGTTTTATTAAAAAGAAGTTCAAAAGGAGTTTTCTCTTTTAAAAGTTTGGTAGGCAACCTGTTAATAATGTGTGTGGCCATAAGAATGCAATCACCCCAAAAATCTTGTGGAAGATTGGCCTGAAATAAAAGGGCCCGACCAACATTGAGTAGGTGCCGGTGTTGGCGTTCAACAACACCATTTTGTTGTGGGGGTGTCAACACAACTATGTTCATGGATAACTCCATGGTTAGAGAAAAATGAGGTGGTGGAGTGATTAAAAAATTCACGAGCATTATCAGTGCGAATTTTTTTTATTTGAAAATTGAATTGAGTTTTAACCATTGCAAAAAAATCATGCAAATAAGACCAAGTGTCAGATTTGAAGTTCATTAGAAAAACCCAAGTATAGCGAGAATAGTCATCCACAATAGTCAAAAAATATTTAGCACCACATATAGAAGGAATATAATAAGGACCCCAAACATCGCAATGTATTATATCAAAAGAAGATGAAGTGGATATGGAGCTAGATGGGAAAGGTAGCCGGGTTTGTTTTGCCAAAGGGCAAATAGTGCAAACACATTTATTAGAAACTGAAATGCAAGAATTAAAACGTGATAAAGAATTAATAATGTTGCGAGATGGGTGGCCTAAGCGCCAATGCCACACATCAAAGGAGTGGGAATGAGTGGATGAGGCTGCAATAATGGAGGGAAGCAACTCCAAATAATATAAGCCATTATGCTCTTTACCCAATCCAATCATCTTCTTCGTTGGTAAGTCCTGAAAGACACAATGATCAAGAAAAAATGTTACCGAACAATTGAGAGCTTTAGTGATTTGACTAACAGATAATAAATTAAAACGGAATGAAGGAACATATAAGACATTATTAAGAGAGATGGAAGGGGTGGGGGTGCAAGTCCCTAAATGGGACACAAGGGTTGTTTCACCATTGGGTAATGTAATCGGAGATGTATAAGGAACCACCGTATCAGTGTTAAATAATTGTAACTTAGAAGCCATATGAAAATTTGCCCCAGAATCAATAACCCATGGGGAAGGGGAATTACCTGCAGCATTTGCTAAAGGAGTGGGATTACCCGATTCGATCAATGCCAATAATTGATGATACTGTGCCAAAGTAAAGGAGGGGGCAGAATTTGTTCCTGGGTTAATGGCAGCAAAGGATCGAGCAGAGAGTCCAGGTGATGTTGATTTAATGTGTGTATTGTTGCTCTTGGGAGGATAACCGTGTTTCTTAGAACAACGGGAATCTGAATGACCGCCCATGCCACAAAAATCACAGTGATACATAGGCTTCTTACCATTTTTAGAATGTGTACGAGGAGCAGTGGCTGCAAGGGCAGATTGATGCAATGATGGATTCGGTAACTCATGGAGGGAGCGATGAACCCTCCTCTTGCAATAGAAGAGAATAAGCACGATTGATGTTAGGCAAGGGTTCCATCAAAAGGAGTTGACTTCGAACAGAAGAATAAGAATCATTAAGGCCCATTAAAAATTCAAGTAAGCGATCTTGTCGTTGAAGATCAGTGTGTTTTGACAAAAAACCACAAGTGCAAGGTGGGAAAGAGTTGTATGAGTCGACTTCATCCCAAAAACCCTTGAGAATAGTATAATAAGATGCCAAAGAAGAGGTTCCTTGACGATGATTAGAAATGCTACATCGGATCTCAAAAATTCGAGGAGCATTTTTTTGAGAAAAACGATCACGAAGATCATCCCAAACCTCGTGGGCAGTAGAGATGTAAAGAATGCTATTAGCAATATCAGGTGAGAGAGCATTTAGCAACCAAGAAAGGACCATGATGTTGCATCGTGTCCATGCATGAAGTTTCAAAGAATCAGCGGCGGGTTTAGGTAAGGAGCCATCGATAAATGCAAGCTTATGTTTGGCCTCAAGAGCCATCCGCATTGCACGATTCCAAGTGGGATAATTATCGCCGCGTAAAAGCTGCGTGACAAGTATAGCACCAGGATTATCCGAATGATGTAGAAAATATGGAGAAGAACCATCAAAGTTGATGGAAACAGCATTAGTGGAAGCAACAGCAGCTGTAGCAAGAGCATTGATAGATGGATCCGTCATTGTAAAGGCAGCGGAAAGAAAACAACAACGTAGCGATCGTTGGCTGCTCTTGAAAAAAAATAGTGTCACTTGAAAAGGTTTGGATCGTCCTAAACTGATACCATGTTAAGATGATTTTGTGTAGGAGTGATTTTGTATTACTTCTTCATGTATATATATAATACAATCAAGTAAATAATAAAATAAATGTAACATGCTATACATAAGGAAAGAAATTATTTGCAACGGTCATATAATCTAAGATCTCCAACGGTCATATTCTCCAAAGATCTCCAACGGTCATATTCTCCAAAGATCTCCAACGGTCATATTATCTCCAACGGTCATATTTTCCAAAGATCTCCAACGGTCATATGATGTCTAATATCTATGATAATTAATAGTTTAAACACCATGTGATCGAGAGGGTTGAAATTAAGAACAACGAAGAGGACAAGCCGAGGAGGCGGCGCAAACCACAGGGGAAGTGTGTTCCGGCAAAATAGCTTGATCCAGTTGATCGCCACCAACAACTGAAAACGACCATGTTCAAGGAACAACGTTTTGGAACTCAAAAACTTCTAGTGGTGACTCTGCAATGTTTCAAACATACAAATTGAGAAATGGTGTCACAAAATTGCAATCGCAGTTTAACCATTTGATAAATGGTTTCTGTTCAGCTGACGGTCTCGTAGAGAAGCATAAGATTCGTTTGGTTTGGAATGAACCGACCCTACGGTCCGAATTAAAGCCACTTAAACCGAGTCACAGCCACTTAAAATAATTTTTGTTGCACATGCTGATAATCAACAGTGGAGATCTAATCCAAACTTCAAATTGAAATCTAACTATTCACTACTTGGAGCAGTGCCACGTAAGCACTGCTCCCAAGCAAAATCTGTGCAAGCACAGCCGGGTTGAAGAACTTTGGTTTTCATCCATGCGTGTGGGGGACCGGTGCAAAGAGAGAGAAACTCTGAGCCTGAGAATTTTGCACTCTGCTATTTTGTCCAAACCGTGCGTTCATCACTCACCTGAGTTCGAACTCCATCCATTCTCTTATACCTCTAACACGTCATACATGGTTACCGAGCAGCATATAACGACAAACTTTTTGCACTTTATCTCTCCCAACTCTCCGACTAAGGTAAGCTCTCATATCCACTTTCGATGCACAGTCAATATCCGTTGCTTTTTTCCAATTTTTTCATCTACTCGACAAATCAAATTTTGACCGGTGGTGTAAAATCCAGCTTTTACCTAACCTTGACCCAACCCGGTCATTGTTGTGTTTGTAGGTCCGAAGACCCGAAGTGGTGGTAGGAGGGACTTATGGGCCCTATTGGTTGATGACGTAATGTCGGAACTCCAGTTTATGGACATTGATGATGCTGCTCCTTCCTTGAGCACATTAGCAGTGTTAAGTTAGAATCTGCGCACTGATAAAGAGTGAGACAGTTATGTTTGTAGGTCCGAAGACCCGAAGTGGTGGTAGGAGGGACTTATGGGCCCTACTGGTTGATGACGTAATGTCGGAACTCCAGTTTATGGACATTGATGATGCTGCTCCTTCCTTGAGCACATTAGCAATGTTAAGTTAGAATCTGCGCACTGATGAAGAGTGAGACAGTTGAAATATCAAACGGACTCTTGTGCATAATCCGAAGGTATTCCTTAAAACTAGACCTCTTGAGTGAACTGTAGAAGAAAACCCCATGCAATTTGACCTTGTATAGCCCTCCAAGTCCGCACCTAAAGTTGCTGAACTATTCTGTAAAATTCTGCAGAAACATGTTTTGGTCGATACTATCGACCAAATGTATCGACCAACAGGTTTGCTGAACCCAGATTTAAAGATTCTTGGAATATTCTTTTCTATTTATTTATTCCTCGAGACTGGAGCCCTATTCTCACATTTTTAACATCTGGGAACGTGGGAGAGCCTCTCAAGAACTCCTCCTTGGTAGTGGTGAAGCATCTTCTTCATCAATCATTGCCAACCACTCATTCCTACTTTCTTGTTCCACTTTAAAGGTATGACTCTCTCTCCTAATCACTTTCTCACTCATCTTTTCTCTATTTCACTGTCGGGACCATGGCCAAAGTGCTGCAACCATGCAAACACCTTGCCATGAGCCTTCTAAACCCCATACAATGATGTTTTCACCGATATGACTATGATTGATTCACCTCATGATCATTAACTACACATTTCCATGATTTATTGCTTACCAACTTGCTTTATTTACCAAAACTGAGATGAAGCTTATGATTAACCTAATCTATACCTTGCATATGAGTTCAATGTTACTTCTAAATGATTCCCTACCTAATCCCCCATGTTTTCCCCCAATTTGCATTAAGATGTAGCCAATGCCATGATCTACAACTCTTAACCTTGATATGTCAATTTGGGGATTTCCAAATGGACCATTGGATTATGATGATTTCTTGATAATTAGTGCCCCTATGTTGTGCTTAGACTATCCTCCAAGTTTCGTGTTGATTTGAGACCCGGAAGACCAAATCTGGGCAAGAATCCAAAAAGCCAGCTTGCTGTCCGAAAATTTGATTTGGTCGATACTATTGGTCGATACTATCGACCAAATGTATCGACCAATAGAGTTGCTATCAACAACTTTTGCCTAGTTTTAATTCGTTTGATCTCCAATTGTTCTGATTTCTTCTCTAACCTTTCATATATGCTTGTTTAGGACTTTAAGGCTATTTGGGCCACTTGCTTGTGATCTTGGACCATTCTCTTCTCCGATTCAAGGTAAGGATAGTTATCAATATAATTACCTAAGATATGGAATCTTGACTTGGTATCCCTAACTTAGTAAATATAGTTTCTATTTCATATTCTTATCATGTTAGACTTGCTACATATGTCTTGCAACAGTAGCTTTGTGTTTACATTATGTTATTTCAATGTCTTATCATGTTTATCAATTTCAATATATGATGACTTATGTCAATGTCATGAATTGAATGTTTATTATGATGTTGTATCTTGTGAACTGATATGATGAACTTGGGCATGTGATTGCTTAAGTATAACTTGGGATTGAGGGGTACCCTACTGGTGCTTCTGTCCTTGGACATCGGAGGGAATAGTATGGGATGTTCTCCGAAGGTGTTCATCGACGCTTCCCGGGTTATTGAATGACATACATAGGACTTGTCTAGATGTATGGCTAGGATGTCCCTATCATATCAGACCCGATTCGGAAGGGCATTGAGACCGAACAACCCGTGGTAGTAGTGTGGATTTGTGGGCGCTCAAGACCGGTATCCACTCCGTGAGAGGACATAAATTGCATTACGGTTACCCAAAAGGGGCCATTTATTGGTAGGGTTGCAAATGGCTAGACTTGGGCTCACGGGCACTCAAGACCGGTGAAATGATCCGTGAGAGGGACGTGAGAGCTTCCCGTTTACCATTTGTGGATGACCAATAGGGTTGATGAGTCCGGTGAGTAATATCCGTGACTCTAGTGTGAAGAATACTGGAAAGGATCCCGAGAGGGGAGGAATGGACGTATCTGGAACTGACATGATATGATTAAGTAGATGACTTGCATTGGGCTAGGCTATACCTTGACATGCGCCAATACTTAGACCAAACGATGATGTGAGAGAGTGGTGACCGAAACCCCCAACCATGGATTTGTCCGAGAGGGATGCAGGACCCAATTCCTCCCGGTGATGAGTGACTGAGACTACCTAAAGAAGTATGGTGCTATGACTTAAAGCATGTCTACCATAGATGACCAGCATACTTAGAATAAAATCATATTGCATTATATGCCTCATATCATCTGCATCATGTTATGATTATCTTGTGGTTTATGTGTGGTGGAATAACTTCCTTGCTGAGTTCTTTTGAACTCATTCCTTTTCTGTTGCAATATTTTGTTAGGCTATTCTACAGGTGATTACTCTGATGGCACACTCCCTGAGGCGGACCCGGATACCTCATACTACTATCCAGAGACTAGCTACATTGAAGACTTCGGTGACCGTACCGAAGAAGATCACCCGGCCTACCAGGGTTAGCCCTGGAGTTGTATGGGAGCAATCATGTTGGATCTCCATGGTCCTCACCTTTGAAGAGGACATATCTATTGTGGAGGAGACTTATGAGTAGTTACCCCCCCCTTTTTTTTGTGACAGTTAAACTTAGAAGAATTGTAATAACTTTAACTTATCTTCATAACTTAAGACTTGTACTTACCTAAATTTTGACCTCACTTCCGCTTGGTGAAGGAGTGGATTCCGCCCGCTGCCTTCTTAATTTATCTGATTTGATATTTATTTCCGTACTCTGATTATCCTTGATATCTCATTCCTGAATTCTATTTTATTGATTGTAGCTTAATATTGATTGTTCATGATTGTGTTATTGTCGATGTGGCTGATGTGGTCTCTGAACTATGGATCTTCGGGGCTGTGGATCACATCCCGGGTATGCCAAATAGGGTACTGGCTGGGTGGATGTGACAGGTGGGAAGGAACCGTCTGCATACTAGTATTTTCTTGCTTATTCAATGAATTATTGAGGTTTCCTCTTTGTCACTGACGACGACTCAAAGCTAGCAATGTGCATCGCCTTACTGGTTTTAGCGGTGAAGTGTTTTTTTACAGCACATATCTAAATCCCATACAGGTGGGTTCATTTCTACTGCTCATCTTAAGCGTTCTCAGCACCGATCGCAATAGGCTTCAAACCTTATGGCCTTAGGCTTATAGGCTTGCTTACTTACCACTACAACTTCACGATCGATCTTACACCTCAGCCTTGGCTTCGGCAGAATCTGATCGGTGAATTCTGCATTTGCTGGAACAATGTTTCTTTATGTGTATTGTGGTTCTTTACATATTGTTCTTTGCCTGCTATGGATACCTCACCGTCTAAATCGAAAATTGAGAGTGGAATTGTGCGGGTACACAGAGTGTTCTATCTCATTGTCTTCCTATAGTGGTTCATTGAGCAATCCAGCATGGCCTCTGTAAATCTTTCTACACGATTAGCCAATGTGGTTCCTACTGCAAACACTCTTTCTAGTGATTTTGCTCAGAAGCTGAAGCTTCCAATTCACTCGCCTTCCACCATATACATCTCTATTGGAAAGCTAGCAGATATTCACCAAAGTTTTAGATACTCTGTAATTGGATGGGTTCCAATTGTGTCGACTGTCACTACGTATGCTTTGCAATTATTAGCAAATAAATCCTGGAAGATGAAGCCTTCCATGACAAATGCTGCAGACTTTCCCTCTGAGGCTAAGATGGTTGGCTAGATTCAACCATCCCATGGGCCATGATTCAATTTAGTCTAAATTGTCGAGGGCTTGGTCACCCTTCGACACAATCAGAGCTGCATGGTTTAATCCATAATATCAAACCATCTCTGCTATTTTGTGTGAAGTCAAATCTTCTAGTGTCCAACCCCACCTTTTGTGTAAAAAATGGGGCTTTTCTAGTTTTTTATTTTCTCCCCCCCATGGTCGAGCTGGTGGTTTGTTGTTGCTTTGGGATTCCTCTGTTGTTGTTGATGTCGTATGGCAGTCTCAATGGTGTATGCATGTAGTTTTGTCTTATGCTTCAAAGAATCGGTAGCAAACCTTTGTCTATCTACAGTCTTCACCTTCCTTGCAACACCAACAATGGGAAACTCTTCATCAATTGGATTCTTTTGTGAATATGCCTTGGATCCTTAATGGGGATTGGAACAAATACACAGTAGTCACTGATAAGCAAGGCGGTATTCCCCTTTCTTGGAATGATATTGCTCCTTTCTCAAATTTCATTGCCACTTTAAATCTTCATAAGGCTCCTACCCAAGGGATTTAGTATACATGGTCCAATAAACAATCAAGGGTTCATCGAGTTGAGGGGATTCTTGATCGTTTCATCTTTAATGATGCTTGGCTGATGCTATTTCCCAAAGCAAAGGTACAACAGGTACCCTTCTCACATTCAGACCATGCACTGCTGGTAATGCACACTGAATCGCCTTTCTCTGTCCGGCCAAAACTATAACAACCCTCGTGTTTCTAACCCAAGATCCGTATTGCAGGTTCGAGAACCCGAAGGTCTAGTCGGGTAAATTTGTGGAGTGTTCGGATAGAAGTCCATGATCCATACCCTGAACCCATGGATCTGGATCCTCTGTCTGAAGAGCTTGCCTTGCTTGGTAGTTGGTCTTTTGGAAGGCAAGTGATGTCTGGAGATGTTCGGAATGAAGGTAAGATCTCCCCCATCTCTTCTTTAGGGCTAGGTTGTACTTGGATATCAAGCCCTTAGCAAAAGTACCCTTGTATGGGAAAATACATGGGGGCGGTTGCTAGTGGCGGTCGATCAAACCAAGCGACCGCCCGGTCTGTTTTCGGGGTTTTGCCCTATTTTTCCCCCTAACTTCTGTAAAAGGTAACCCTCGTCCAATTTATGAATATTTTATTCATGGTTACCGTTTTCGGAGGTTAGACGGCTGCGGAGAAGTGCCGAAAGCGGATCTAAAGTGCTGGCAGTGATTTGGAGATCAATCCTTCCCTTGTTTCGGTGTTCTAGAGTGACGTAATGGATTCACCCTTCATCCTTTATCACCTTTGTCTTTCAATTTCGTGTTAACCCATCCCCTCATCATGGTGGTTACCCTTTTGATCAATCGCAACTCTCTTTCCAATCTTCTTGATGTGATTCATCCGAAAACGAAACCCTGCTTTCGTGAAAAGGATAGATCCAGTCAAGGGGAGAGCTCTAGGTAATCCAATGATGGTAATTGTTAGGTTTCCTTTCACCCATTGGCTATGGGAGTGTTAGATTCGAGATTTAGGCCATGATCACTCGAAATCCAGATTGAAAACGGATGATTAGAAGCCTGAGTTTCAGATTGAAACTCTCTATTTTTGGGGCGGTCACTCAACCTAAGCGACTGGCACGAGCGACCGGCTGGTAAACAGTGACCAACTGACTTTTGGTTTTGATCCAAATTGATTCAATTGACTTATGTATTATTGTAACCCTGCATATAGGTGTTCTCTATTTGAAGAGAAAGTCTTATAATAGTTTACGGATTCCGTTTTACAAACGATTTACTTATATGCAGGTAAGGACATTCAATCCTATCTTTATTAATAGACTTAAACATGCTAGTCTAGTGTCTGTTAGAATTAGTCTTTCATTATATATGCTACTGTAATCATGTTTTACATACCAATCTTGTTGTGTTACTGTTGTTTATCTTTATTACATATATCATAGCTTGGGATATCAGAAGGCTGTGGAATGGGACACATGCCTGCTAATGTCTCCAGCACTATCATGACTATTGGATGACATTCTTAGGTAGAGTCTAGAATTGCATGGCTAGGCACCCCACATGCTACTACCCCTTCGGTAGGGGGATTGAAACCGGATGACCCGTGATGACAGTGATATGACATTGGTCCACTATTATTCATGTAAATGGTAGGGTTGCATATGTTAGGGTTGGGCTCATGGACGTCCAAGGAACGGACCGGGTGTCGTGAGGAGTCATGAGAGCATTCTGCCCCAACAATATGTGGATGACCATAGGGTTATGGAATGGAGTCCAATAGCGGTAGCCAGTCTATGAGGATTCTCATTCCTAGGTTGCGAAGGATACTGAACCGAGTTGGTTGGTGCCATAGGGGATGTATTTGGACTTCATGTAGACATGTTACCTGTATGAGCTTGCATTGGATTAGAAACCCCGACATGCGCCAGTACTCATTACCAATGGTCGTGGTGAGAGATTGTTGACTTAACCCCAACCATGGTTTGAGAGCCAGGTGTGGACCTTTCTTTTGCCCAGGATCCCTACAGAGGTAACCAGTCCTTGTCGGATCAAAGTGACTAGACTTACCCAAAGGAGGGCTAGTGTATATCTTAAAGCATGTCAACTGTTAGAGACTTGCATAGTTAGAATCATAGTATCATTCATACTTTGCACTCATTCATATCATTTATGCATTTCTGATTTATTGGATATTTTGATGGGAATTGTAATTGTTCTTACTGAGTTCTCTTGAACTCACTCCTTTATTGTATATGTTTTATTAGCCTGCACAGATGGAGGAATTGTGCTGGAAGATGGACTGGTTTCCTATGAAGGAACCTTCCCATATGAAGAGGATGTGGCACCGGCAGTGGGAAATGGAGATAGCTTGTGCGGGAGCTCCTGCGAGTGCATGGAGTGCGCTTATCGCACCTATTATGGACAGAGACGGAAAGTGGTTAGACAGTTCGCTCAGCAAATGGAGAAGAACTGGAGGACCCCTTTTCTTGAGATTCATGAAAAACATTATTTAGCCTTAGAAAAGGAAACTCGAAAGAAAATAATATAACTCTTTTTTATTGCTTCCTCTTAACTCATATTCATTTTAATTCATTATTCTTTCAGTTATTATTTTTATTGGAGTATTTGGACTCCTGTAATTCCTTTAATTCATTTATTGGACCGTTCTTGCTCTTGATTGTCTTTATTTGTATTTATTATTGTTGACAGACTAAAACCGTGGATCCTGTGACGGATCACTCCCACAGGTTGTCGGGCGGGTAACTGAGACCGGCGGGTGGGGTGTGACAAAAACCCTTTTGTTTTGAACACTTTTGGATACAAAAACCTTCTTATCAAAGTCTGGTGGAATCTCATTGGTCAGCATCTTCAACCCACAACTATGCTTCACAGGTTATTGCAAAACTCAACAATTTAAGATCTGCTCTTCTTTCCTGGAATAAGCGAGTGGTGAAGAACTTAGAATTCCAGGAAAGGCAAATCAGATTGGACATTCAATGACACTACAACCTGCCTAATTCTGCCAGGCCCTCTACATGGTACTCCACTGAAACTTTCCTTCTGGAAACCCATAGGAAAATCCTCCACCAAATCTAGCTTAAATGGGAACAAAAATCACTAATCCAGTGGCATACTTGTGGAGATCGCAACACTCGGTTCTTCCATTTATCTACTTTGAAACGACGATCAAGGAATCCTCTCCGTTCACTTACACATCATGGTATTAGTATATCTGAACCATAGCTCATAGCTCAAGCATTCCAACAGCATTTTCAGCAACTCTTCTCCACCAATCACACAGTCTATCCCAAACACTATTTCTCCCTTGTGAAGGGTCGGGTTTCTAATGAAGACAAATCTTTCCTCCTGAAACCTGTGACAGAAGCTGAGATTAAAGAAGTTGTCTTAGGATCCAACGGGCTAAAATCCCCTGGTGCAGATGGTTTCCCAAGTGTTTTCTATCAACACTCATGGGAGCAACTTTCTGGTGACATCTGCAGAATGGTCAATGAATTCTTCACTACTTCACATCTCCATCCTGAGGTAAATCATACCTTCATTGCTCTGATCCCGAAAGTTAATACTTCTGATACAGGAGGAGATTTCCGGCCTATTAGCCTATGCAACACAACCTACAAAATCATCTCCAAAATCTTGGTGAATAGGTTGAAACAGCTCATGTCACATCTTATCTCCTTCCAGCAGAATGGTTTTGTCAAAGGCAAGCATATTCAAAACAATATTCTTATTGCCCATGAATTAATGCATAAAATCCGCACACATAAGAAAAGGAAAAAAAGTATTATGGCAATCAAGCTGGATATAAGCAAAGCATACGATCGACTAGAATGGAACTTTGTTGCCTCCACGTTGAGAAACTTTGGCTTTCCGAATTGGTGGATTGAGTGGGCCATGCAGTGTGTTACGACCACTTAGCTCTCAGTATTAGTTAATGGGTCCCCCCTACCGCTCTTCTCCCCTTTAAGGGGCCTCAAGCGAGGAGACCCTTTATCTTCCTACCTTTTTGTCCTTTGTGCGGAAGTCCTGACATCACACCTGGAAATTGCCCTTCAAAGCAAAAAGCTCTGTGGCATATAGCTATCTCGGGGTGGCGAGCGTCTACCACACCTCGCTTTTGCTGATGATTTAATTCTGTTTGGCCAAGCCACCAAAGCAGAGGCTCGAACTTTCCATCAGATTCTGGAAGAATACTATTTATATTCATGACAACAACTCAACATTCAAAAAACACGTGCACACTACAATCCCAGTACATCATCGAGCATGAAGCGTTCGCTTTCATCTCACTTCCATATCACCCCCACCATGGAGTTGGACATCTGTCTTAGAATTCCTCTCATATCGAGTAAACTCAAGAAGAAGCATTGTGTCTCACTGCTTTCTAGGGTCAATAATCGACTACAACACTGGAGAGCGAATTACCTATCCTACGCGGGGAAAAAAGTTCTTATCCAATCTACTTTAGCTACCATGCCCTCACATTTTATGTCCTACTTCTAGCTCCCTACCGCGATCACAAATACACTTGACCAAGCTCTCTTGGGATTTTTTCTGGTCAAATGGTACACAAGGGAATGTCCACACCATCTCCTGGGATTTCATTTGTCGCTTGACTATAGAAGGTGGCCTTGACCTCAAAAAAAGTGTTGATTTTAACCTCACTCTTCTTACTTGAAAGGCATGGGAACTCCTCAACCCCTTTGCATCGCTCTAGGGTAGATTGATGAAACACAAGTATTTCAAGAATGGCCCCTTTCTCAACGCCCCCTCCCCCTCTTCTGCCTCTTGGGGATGGAAATAGCTGCTTAAAGCTAGGGAACTTTTATGCCAAGGTATTTTCCTTCAGCTGGGAGACGAATCACTAGCAAGTCCTTGGAATCTCAATTGGGTCCCAAATCAACCCCCAGATATGGGTTGCTTTCCAGCTGCCTCTCTCCCCATAAAGGTCTCAACCTTCATCAACTTCGCGTCCACTTCTTGGCATCAGGATAAGGTTTTCGATTGGTGGCCGATTAACATCGCAATCAAAATACTCAGCATCCCAATACCCCTTTTCCCATAGGCTGACTGCTTCATATGGAAGGCCACTTCCTCAAGTAAGTTCACTGTTAATTCGGCATACCGTCTGACTACCTCATCACCCTCTCCCCCAGCCCCCCTACCCAAACTTAACTAGCTTCGACTTTGGCATCTCCCCCTCCCTCCTAGAATTCTTTTTTTTCCTCTGGAAAACTATTCTGGGAAAATTACCAATAGCAAATCTGCTCCATCAATGAGGGTGTCAAGTACAACTCCATTGTAAACTATGTGGACATCATCCCTTTTCGGCACATCACCTCTTTATCTTGTGCCCCTTCACTACTCACCTTTGGCAGTCTCATAATCTTCTCCAATGGGATCCCACACGCCCATTCGACCCCCAACTTCACGACCTTGTCACCCAATCTGCTTACCCCTCCCCTAACAGTCAACAGCACTTTCACACTCTTATCGCCCTTTGGGCACTTTGGGGATACTATACTTCGATTATCCACTCTTCCACGACTCCAAGGCTTCAGGTTGTCATGATGCGGTTACAACATGCGATCCATGAGTTCACCCCTCTAACCCCCCCCCTTCAATCCCCTCGCAAACCTATACCACTCATCAGGTGGGAACCTCCACCTCAGGGCAGGGTTAAACTAAATGTGGATGGCTCTTCCTTTAAAAATCCAAATCGCTCAGGAATTGGAGGTATAGCACGGGACTCTTTTCATCAGGTAGTGTTTGCTTTTGGACAAGGCACAGGCTATCAGGACTCTCTTATCGCTGAGGCACAAGCAGTTCGAAAGGGTCTAAGCCTTTGCCCTCGATTTCCGGATCTCACATCTTCAAGTGGAGAGTGACAACCAACCTCTTGTTATTTCTATAACGCATACAGAGTCTTCTACAAGTTGGAAAATCTCACACATTGTTGCGGACATCCTTCGGCTGGTGGCGTCCTTCACTAAATGTTCCTTCTCCAACATACCGCGAAGCCAACTTTGCTGCCAATTAACTCACTAAATTTGCAGCCCACTCAGAGGACTGGTTCATGTATCATCTCTCCCCACCCCACCCTCCCCTCTTTATCTTGGATTTTACTCTTTGACTCTTTAATGTGTAAGATCCCGTGAGGATTCCAGGTAAATAAATAAAGTCTTTATTTTCCTACCCAAAAAAAAAAAAAAAAAGGTTTGGTATTATTAGATGAATAATATATAATGTATTATCGGCTTGGTTTTGGTTTACCTTGTAAGTTTTATGTTCACTTTAGTTTAGGTTTTGGCTAACTTTTAATGGTTTGAATTGGTTTTAGTATTCCTAAAATATTGTTGAAGTGGGGGCGGGAGCAATGTGAAGACTTTGTTTTTGGTAGAACAACGTGGAGATAGGAGAACAAGAAAATAAGGTTTTGTTCTAATCGTACTAAAACCCTTATGTATTCAGTCAATTAAATCTTTAAATCACTACTTAATGATGCCCAAAATTGTAAATTTCATTCGTGAGTATAATAATTTTCATTATTAATTATTAATAAATATTAACACCATAAATCATTATGTATATTATAACTAATGTTTACTATTAATCAGTACCAATATTTCTTGGGAACTCTTCTCCTTGCTATTTGAAATTAAAACGATTCTGAAACCAAAATTAAGAAAAAAAATAATTTAAAAATTAATTAGACTAGACACATTAAATCCTAATTAATAAAATCCACGCCCAAGCACATAGGAAGAAGAAATGTTCCTCAACAAACGCTTCCTCTTGATTTCTCCATAGTGTTCGTCTGTAAGGAAGTGTATGTCTGTCAAGAGAGGCTACAAACGGGCTAGAACTTTTGAAGCGTAAAAGGCTTCAATGGCCGAACATGGAAAATGTTTATGAAGTTACAGGTAGTGGCGGAGCCACATACAAGCTAGGGGGCCATGCCTCCCCCTTCTTTTTTAAATTTGATTATTTTCTTTATTTATTTGTTTTTCCTCATTTTTCTCACTCCACATGTAAAGTACTACTATTTGCCCCCTGCCCCTCAATATTAAAAATAATTATTTAAGATAAAGATGACGAGTATAGATGTCATTCTTAACCATTATCCAACGGTTATCATTAAACCCCTACTTTTAAAAACAATAAGTTAAATCTTTATTAGAAACTAACTCACTAATCATAAAATTTCTCCTTATTTTTTCTCTCATATTTTAATTCTTACTTATTCTCTCTTGAGTCTCCTATTTTATTCCCTATTTTTTTCTCTCTTCTTTCCTCACACCTCTTACAAACGTCTTAGATGGTTAGGGAAATTTTAGAAAAGCTAGCAAATGTTAGAGTTTTTCTAAATCGTCTCCACAATTATCAGGTATTCACTCTCTTTCTCAATTTTTTTAGTATTTTTTTTTCAGAAAACCACGAAGGCATAAACCAATTGAACTAATTATTTAAGTAATAGGTATTTTCTCTCTCTCTCAATTTTTCTAGTATTTTTTTTTTCTTGAGAAAACCACGAAGGCATAAACCAATTGAACTAATTATTTAAGTAATAGGTATTTTCTCTCTCTCTCTCTCTCTCTCTCAATTTTTCTAGTATTTTTTTTTTTCAGAAAACCACGAAGGCATAAACCAATTGAACTAATTATTTAAGTAATAGGCATAAACCTTTTTAATTTAATTATTGAACTAATTGAATTAATTTTTTTTTCTAACATTGTATATTTTTATAGTAGTATTGAACTAATTATTGAAGTAATTGTTCTATTAAAAAAAAAATTTATTGAAGTAATTAAATTAAAATATGATAAAATAGTCCAGCAGTGGGTCTTACATGGCCCCATACAATATGTGTAGTGGCATCAATGCTCGCCTAACGAGAAGGTGTTTCGGACTTATTGTCCCCCCCCCCCAATATTTAATCTGGCTCTGCTCTTAGTTACAATTCCAGAGTGCCTTGTTGTCACACCCCACTCATCCGGATCCAGTCATACTCGAATACCCATGGGGTGATACACTCTCAAGATCTAGGTTCAGTGACAATTCCATACAATACATGGTAAAGTAAAATTAAATAGACAGGAAAATAAACAAGTTCAAGTATTTAATAATCAAGAATGAAAAGAAAGGATTACACTATCCAAAACTTCCTTTCAAAAACTAAACATCAGAGTTCTAATAAAAGAAAGAATGTTCAATATTGCAGCTGAAATAATCTAAGGAAACTCTAAGGAAAAGAAACCCCATAAGAGAAGTCCTGGCACGAACAGGAAGCGTCATGTGCCTCCACTTCCTCTTCGACTACGCCCTCCTAATAGCCATTCATCAAAGGATCCTCAACGTAGTAGGGGTCCTCATAACCTGTAGAGCAATCTACAGAAACAAACAAAACAAAGGAATGAGTTCATAGGACTTAGTGAGGTAACTAACATTCACATCATATACTCATCCATATCCCATATCATAGGTCATAGGACAATCATGTATTTAATAACATAAATAACAAATTCATGGTGATGATATGAGGTTCCTAACTCTATAATGTAATCTCTAAAATAGATACACATTAAGTCATACACCAATCTTCTTTGGGCAGTCTCATCACTCTTCCCTCATGGCACCAAAACACGTCTGTTGGGTTCTCCACGGCTGTTGGGTAAAATCTTATCGAGCCATGGTTGGGGATCAAGTCACCACTTTATCACATCACCATTGGAATAAGATCTAGTCAAGGATAAACTTAAGCCCAGTGCAAAGTCATACGGTCTCATACTACATATGGTCCGGATATCTTCCCTCACGCCTAGTGCTCTATTGGTTCAATACCTTCCCACCTATGAATGGAATCCTCAACAGGAAGCATCTGTTGGATCCCATTCCTTAACCCTACCTCTCCATGATGATAGTGGGCCAACTCGATATACAAGACTCAGTTACCAGCATCACGGGTTAACCGGCTTCAATACCCCTACCGGAAAGGTAGTAGTACTCATAGGGACTACCCCATAGGGATTCCTAACCCAACACTTTTAAACCTTATAAATC
Organism: Hakea prostrata; assembly: GCF_041222555.1. Taxonomy (NCBI): domain Eukaryota; kingdom Viridiplantae; phylum Streptophyta; class Magnoliopsida; order Proteales; family Proteaceae; genus Hakea; species Hakea prostrata. The sequence goes on along the minus strand of NC_142602.1, from coordinate 52,076,697 downwards.
ATGCAATTGGGTTTAATGGCACCACATAAGGTTACTAGGATAATGGGCGAACCCACAACCCTAGTGGAAAATACAAGGTAGAGAGAATAATAATATTCCCACTCTCCCTTCACTTACATTTACATTTCATTCTCATTAAAATAATAATAGATTTAAAGGCAAAGAGCAACATCATAAATAATAGTTTTACCTTCCTTTCGTGCAAAGTCACATATAAATATAGTGAGATAAATAGAAATTACAGCAATTTATATATTTAACAAAAGACATAAATAACAACAATTAATTAAATATAATGTGGTTAGTTATTCCTCACCTTCCAACTAGATTCCTTTCTCCAAAGATCAGTAATTACATCCCACAAGAAGGTAACAAAAGGATAATTTACCCTAATCATGCAAGAGGATTAACAAAAATAAAATAGAATTTAATTTGAGTTTAGTAAAATATATCAAGATATTCTCATAAAACCCAAACAGAAAACTAGGTTTTAACTCGCCTTTTTAACCTATATCGGCTAAAAGTTATAATTCCGCCCTTGATTTGAAGTCGAAAATAAATGAAACCTTGGGGAAATCTAATTGGCAATAAAGAGATCATAAGGGTGTCCTCAATTTGATCCAATTTGACCTAGATCAAAATGCCTCAAATTGGCTCTATTAAATCACCCGTGGGTGACTCGGAGAGTCAAAATGCAAAATCCTTCGCAAGGAGACTCACCATTACTCACTTATACTAGAAAGGAATATTAAAACAATAAATCAAGAGTACAATAATCTTAACCTGCTCCCACAACCACAATTCCACGAATAAAGGGAAGAGAGTTGTCCACAAAATTGTATCTAAGAGAAGAATTAAATAAATCTCACATTTCCTAATGTTTTTGCGAAGATTCGAATCACAAAAAACCTTCAAAAGAATGGGAACCGCTCTTTTTCTTGGTTTCTCCTCTTCCCGCGGCCTCAAACTCGTTCTTGCATGAAAAAATGCAGTTATGGGTGAGTTAAAACATAAAATAGGGCATAAAAATCCGAATTTTCATTTTTGCCCCTAAATAGAAAATGGGGTGGGGGTTAGTTCACCCAACAGACCGGCCCATGGTTGGACCCCCAAACGAACTCCAAATGTGGTGATTTTTGTCTTGTTGGAAAGACCTTTTGATGATCTTCGATTTGATACCTTATTCACATCAATCGGATTCTCCATCGCTGATCTACGAATGTGGTAAAATCGTCTTTAAACACCATCATGATTAATCTTCCCTCTTCTTTTAAACTCCATGAGAATTATTAAATCATCAATAGGTTCATCCATGATCATTAGGTCCTCTTCTGAACCTTCGAGCTCCACTCGAATGGTCCACAGTTGTTGCTGACTCGAGGCTCAGGTTCGCGGTCCTAAAATCACGGACTAGTGGGTTAGAAATCCGGGCTTGTATTCTATAATAAAGGAGGAGTTTGAATATCCTATGGACTATCCCCAAAAATTGCCCCTGAAGCTTCAAAATATGGAATTTGCAAAATTATTTCACCTTTAAGTGCTTATGTTTCTGCGGATGCTGTATTGATGAAGGAGAAAGCTGAATTCAAGTTTACCAGTCGAGAGAAACCTCTTTGGCTTGTTGAGTAGGATATGGATGAAAAGATCACTTTTTTTCATGGGTGGAAGGTAAAGTAGCATATGTTGAACCACGCAAAATGTGATTTGCTTGCTTACTTCATACAATTTTTGAGCCTATGTCATTTTTGAGAAGAAACTGAATTTAATTAATTGAAACCCACAATTGTATTCTATGCCCCCCCACCCAAAACCAAAAAAAAAAAAAAAAAAAAACCAAAATTGTAGCCAATAAGGAAGAAAAAAAAAGTTGGGGCACTGCAAATACCTTACAAGTTTGCCAATTGTAGAGCTTTGTTTCTAAATGCAAAAATGAAAATGTTGAAATAGTCTAATGCCTTTTTTTCTTTTTTTAGTGAAAAAATTGTCTAATGCAAGAAGATTTCTTCTACAACCTGCGAATCAGAGGTCGGTGAGATTGCAGCAGAAAAGAGGGGATTTTGCTAATCCTAATCGAAGCTAAGTAGAAGATTTTTTCAAAGAGGGGATTCTTCTAGAATCTATAAATCATCTAATGTATGCTCTTTGTTTCACAATTATTATAGTTCTAACTTAATATGAACTCTCGTCTCTTCCTTGGCCCATCTATTATTTCAGTTCTAACCAGTTGGTATTCTCTCTTCTTGTGCTTTGAAGCAGAAGGTGAGGAAGAGCGTTCACAAATCGTACGCCACTATCCTATTGTCCTTAAATATCTTTATTTCGGCTCCTAATCCTACAAGAACGAAGTGCATCATTCTATCTGCGTCTCTATGAACACAAGTATTTTTTGGGTTGTTTCTTTCTCCCTATTTTCTTCACCTGTGTGCTAAAAAATTTATAATTTGCGATGTTGATGTAATAATAGCATATGGGTTTTTCTTGATGCGATATACAACTGGTATACCACTAACACAAGGCTTGTGTGTGTGTATATATATCTATAAGGATTTTGTGGTATATGTTATGTGAATCGTATACCATATTTGATTGACAGCAACTATGATGGAAGTTGTAAAACTGTTCTTATTAGTTTTTCTGTTTAAGAGCAGCTTCAAAAAAATGCCACAAGGCCAAAAAGGAGATCAGCAAGTTCTAATAGAAAGCTATTGGACAAAGGGGATGTGAAGCATTAATATCTTTGACCATGGAATATAAGCCAGTGTTGAGAAAGGATAGAGAAATTTCAAGCACAAAGGTCTCAGATGATGTGGTTGTTTCAAAACTGCCTTGGTTTCTGACCGCTTTGGTGGATATAACAGTTTGCATTGATCCTTAGTTCTATGGGTGTTCCAAGAATAAGGGATCCCCATTCAACCTTTTGAGTCCTATTTATCTTTGGCAATATATCTAAAATTTTCGTTGATAGCCTGTTTACCAGATTTTCAAGTTATCAAATACTACAAAATCGATAACCATCTCTGAATTAACTCTTTTTTTTTTACGAATGCCCCATGTCACACCCCACCCGCTTATATCAGTTCCACCTGACAACCCATGAGTGCGATCCATCACAGGATCCACAGTTTTATCATTAATAATAATAAATGCAAACATAATAATCATAAGCAAGAAAAAATTCGAATAATAATTAAAAATGATTATAGGAGTCCAAAATACTCCAAAGGAGGGAATCAAAGGAAAGAAATGAAGAAATCAAGTTCCAAAGTTTGTCGAGTTCAGCAAAAGCAAAAATAAACTAAAACTGTTTTATTCCAGTAACTCGCTCCTGGGCTAAAGCCTTTGCTTCAGTTCTAGCAATGATGGAAGCTATCCAACTTTGCTCCAAAGACTTCTTCAAATGCCAAGCGATTTGTCTTCTTCTGCTGTCAATGGGTGCTATAAGCGCACTCCATGCATCCGCAGGAGGCTTCATGATATACATCTCTGTCACTCATTGACGATGCCACATTCTCTTCACAGGAGTTGCTCCAATCATACAGAACCTCTCCTGATTCGGTAAACCCATCTTTATAATATAATGCAACACACAATAAAGGAATGAGTTCTGACGAACTCAGTAAGGAAAACACATCTCACATACATATCGACAGTGTAACAAGGTAAGCACATACATAAAGAATGATATGCAATATATATGGATGTAGTTATAAATCTAACTATACAAGTCTCTAAACAGTTGACATGCTTTAAGATATAACACCAGCCCTCCTCTGAGTAGGTCTTGTCACTCTGATCCCTCGTGGACTAGTTGCCTCTGTTGAGATCCTAGGTAAGAGGTTCAATCCTGGTCAAACAACGATGGCTTGGGTTTAGGTCAACACTCTCTTACCACGACCATTGACATGAGTATTGGTGCATGTCAGGGTTTCTAATCCAATGCAAAGTCCTATAGTGACATACTACATGTAATCCAGATACTTCCCCTATGGCACCAACCAACTCGGTTCAGTATCCTTCTCTACCTAGGAATGAAAATTCTCACGGACTGGCTACCGCTGTTGGACTCTATCCCCTAATCCTATGGTCATCCACATATTGTTGGGGCGGATGCTTTAATGACCCCTCACGATTCTCAGCCGCTCCTTGGATGTCCATGGCCCAAACCCAAACATATGCAACCCTACTAATGCATGATCAACAGTAGACCATTGAATCTCCGAACAGACTAGTTATCGCTGTAGGATGAAATCGAGTCACATCACTATTACCACGGGTCATTCAGCTTCAATTCCCCTACTGAAAGGGTAGTAGCATGTACGGTTACCTAGCCATGCAATCTAGACTCCCTAGGTATATCATCCAGTAATCATGATAGTGCTGGGGGCATCAGTAAGCATGTGTACCATATCACAGCCTTCTGATATCCCAAGCAATAGATACCCAAATGGATACCCTTCTATCACAATTACATCACATCACCAACCATGATAACATAACCATTCATTCTATGTCACAAAATAATAAAGTACATATAAAAATCATTTACAGTATACATTCAACTACTAATCATTGAATTATATAACTACAATAAGTTACAAGGGCAATGATATATATAAGAATTAAATAGTTTATCATATAGTATATCATCGCATATATATAAGAGTGTGTCATTATTTGTAAATATATAAAAAGCTTACTAAAATGCAAGTAGACTTCACCCACAACAGTTTCAGAGAACTTCAGAGATCATTTAAATATAGGGTTGCAAAAATTCATTGAAGACATGAGTTAAATCAGAACAAAGACCAACTTCATATAGCTACTGTGACCCAGCCGGTTGCTTGAAGCGGTTGGTTGGGCAATCGACTGCCATAAGCGACCACCCCTGTTCCAGATTACTTCTAAGTTTGAAATTCTGCCTTTTGATCTCCCAATTTTAATCGAATTTTCAGAAGATTTAAATCTAAATCTCGTCCTTAAGGAGCCAACAACACAATCACGAAACAAAACCCTAAAATTCTAATGATTCAATATTAAAATCATCTCCTTCAATTAGATCTATCCTTTATTCGAATGCAAGGATCCATTTTCGAACAGGATCTAATTAAGATCATTGATGGGGAATAGAACCAATACAATTAACTCTCCATCAATCCAAAGGGGATGGATCCACACCATTCTAAGAGATGAGAAAAGAATAAAGAGAGTGTGGGATCACTTACCTCCACTTAATTCGTAAAACGGACGAAGGATGGATCTTCTTCTCAAACCACGCTTCTCTCACTTTCTAGTAGGCCTGTAAACGGACCGGATTCGGCTCGGATACACCAGTATCCGAATCCGAATCCGATTAGCAAATTCGGTATCCGAATCCGAATCCGAATCAAGCAAAAATTTAGAGAAGGCATCCGAATCCGAATGCGAAACTTTATCGGATATCCGATAAAATATCCGATTATGGATTGATAATTGTCACTTTTTTACATTTTTTACTATAAATTTCTAATTTCTGATTACCGAATACCGCTATCCGAATCCGATTACCAGTATCCGAATCTGATTATCATCTATTTTTAAAGAAAAAATGTTAAATACTTTACTCCATCCGGATAAAAATTTATCCGGATATTATCCGATCCGATAAGCAATTATCCGAATCCGAATCCGAATCCGGTTGCTTAACGGACAGATACGGATATTTTCTGGTAAGAAAATTTTCGGATACGGATACCCTTAAACGAATACGAATGCGAATTCGGAGGTCTACTTTCTAGCATGTGTTCTCTGCCTCCTAACCATCCACAACAGCAATCCTGAACAGAATAATGAGTAAAAAGGTCGAGGTTTGTTTCAGTATATGAAGGTAGAAACCATAAACCAACTTAGGCATTCAAATTAGATACTTAATAAATATATGGAATGAGTTCTTTCGTACCAAATTTATACCATACCATATTTCATATTTACACCACTTTTACGCACCAATTTCATACCAAAATCATTCCACCACTGTTTTAAATTCGGTACAGTATGATTTCGGTATTTGGTTTTGAAATTTGGTAATTTACACCCTTACCTGTACTACTGCAAATCTCCCGGTGAGTGAAAAGTTGCATTCCAATGTTGAGAAACCACTGCGGGTTCCAAACTTATAGGTGTATACGACACATTTTTATTTTTGATAGAATCTATGACACATCGGATTTGATGGAAATTGCACTTTGCTGTGGATATATGGTGATTGCAGAATGAGTTAAAGGGTGTTTGGCAAATGAAGTGTGAGAAGCCAAAAGAATTTATCTTCGAAGTGACTATGAAAAGGTTGAAGGGTTTAGACATTGGTTTCCGGCTTCAGGGGAACAACTATTCCAGTTTCCATCTGAGATGGGATTTTGTTGTTTTGTTCGAGATTGCCAACTTATTGGTATCTCTCAGGGTTACAGTTTTCTATCCCGTCCTTCAGGATAAGAAACATGAGCTTGACACCTTGATCTCAGAATTTTTTTTAGCAATTATGTGCAACCAAGATTTCAATTGGAGAATTACACATTTGAAAATTCACTTTGCAGCTGCTATTCAATTGGGAGAATATGGAGGACAGCTTTAGGCAAGAGGGGAACTATATTGAATTTTGGATTACAAAGAACAGATGTGCAGTTCGTCCAGGGCTAAAAATAGCAGTGCCTTATGAGTATTTGGATACAAGCCCAGGGAGTGGATGGGATCAATTCTTGAGGAAGCATGCTGTCAAGCTCAAGTAGAGGTTTAAGGATTTGTTTGCTTCAACTTTTCATCCTTCAACATTGGCTCATTATGGTTCTTCCATGTCCTCCCTGTAAGCCTCCTCCCACCTCCAACAACCAAACAAAGCTTTAGGTAAAATAGTTGGGTATGTAAGGAATGTTTATTAGTATTCTAATAACTATATGTACATGCATCTCCCAAAACAAATAATAATAATAATAATAATAATAATAAATAAATATTTGAAAGGTTGACCATGCCAAGGGATGTGTCATGCTCTCTTTCATATTCACTGGCTTATCTTGCGAAACCTTTCAACCTTGGCTCAATGCGCCCCTCCTCATGCTCCCTTGTCAATAAGTGCCTTCTCTTATCCACTCGAGACACAACAGAGCAACCAAACCATGCATCGAGATCTTCAGTTAAGTACAATTTGTTTGTTTTAAGAACATATCATCTCTATTTAAGATTCCGAAAAATTAAAACTAAGCTCGAAATAATGAGACCCAGTGCTCTAAGAACGCTTAGGTGTAAGAACACTTAGTAAAACCACGTAACACAAGATGCTAATGAACTCTGGTGCATGGTGGAGTCATGTTCAAAAACAAATCATGAGAGAAGAAGTATAAACATAATTGTTTGTGATTAGGTTGGATCTTACTTCAGTGATGCGTGCAATGGTCACCGTTGGATGTGCGTCACGTGGTGATAATGGAAGAACAAGACCTAGAAGAACTGGGCTATATTAAGGTAGCATGTTAATTAACTTTCTACGTCTGTTGGTGGCAAACTACAATTGATCCAGAGAGAAATCAAGTTGACAAGTTAGCTTTTGATAGAGATGTTCTCCGATTTTAGGGTTTTTCACAATAGAGAGTGAAAGGCTACTGATCTTTCCCTACGCGCCAAATGGAAGTGTTGTTTTTTGATTCAATGATGAGATGAAATTGGTGGCTAGACTTTTTTGACAATAATCTTGCATTTTGCATCTTTTCAAACATACATATTCCACAACATTTTTCAAGGATGTAAAACGTTTTTGAGTCCCAATCCTCCATCGACATGGAGAGGAAAATTTTCAATTCACATGGTTGGATGCTTGATAGTTGTCCGATCTAAATGAGAAATTCTCTTTCGTGAGAAAATTCTGAAAATGTCGGGATCCAAATCTTCTCTCTTCTTTCCAAAAAATAGAAGATTTCGTGTTTGAAATGGACACAAATCAGACATCCATCTATGTGGACGTGCATACATGGTCTCAGAACGCATCACACGTACATATGCACGTGTATCATTACTAGTTTTTTATAATTATATCTTTTTACCTTTACTTAAATAGTAACTCTGCACATGTTCATTATTAGTACCCGCATAAATAAAATTAATAGATTATAATCATAAATCATAAACCACCCTTGATTAGTTTATGAATTTATCTTTTAATGATTTATTTTAATGAGAAACAATAATTCAAACCAAATGTATCTATTTATGTGTATAGTAAAGACTATACCCAAAAGAGCCTTAGCTAGATTACAAGTTTGGCTTCGATAGTTCGAATTCGCTAGTCCAAATAGAATTTAGGCTCAAAATACTGCCTAAAGAGAAAATCAAAATCGAAATATTTAAACCCTAATCAAGGTCAAGGTTGAGTGTTTGACAACTTAGACAGGGCTTCTTACCATCTCGTAGATTGTTTTTGACAAATTTAGGAAACAATATGTATTAGGCTCTTTTTTCTCAGAAAAGGCGCCCATGTCTTTATCTCCTTTCTCTAATTTAGAGCGTAGGTGGTGGACTATGTTATCTTGACTACCTTTTGGGAGTCTTCGATCCGGAGCCTGTCCAACAATGGTTGATATGTGATGAAATGATGTTTTCCAATATATTCAATGAATAACACATTACATGTATTTATAGGATAATTGAGATAACCGTGATCAGCTAGAGGACAGCTGTACGGTTGATCTCTCCTTTACATGCCCCCGCAAGCGTAACGGATCATGAACCGTAAGCTTGTCCCGGAGTAGAAGAAAACGTGAATGAGGTAACCCCTTGGTAAAAGTATCTTCTATCTGATCCAAAGAGGAAATATACCGAACAATAAGCTGCTTAGTGGCCACCAAGTCACGAACAAAATGGAAATCAATCTCAATGTGTTTGGTGCGTGAATGAAAAACTGGATTGGCCTGTCATATCGTGGCCCAATATTATCACACCAAATCACAGGAGCGGTGGGAAGAAATGCTCCAATCTCACCTAATAGAGATCGTAACCAAAGAAGCTCTGTTGAAGCAGCAGCAATAGCACGATACTCAGCCTCAATAGAAGAACGAGAAATAGTTCGTTGCTTGCGTGAGCCCCAAGAGATGAGATGAGAACCCATATAGACACAATATCCAGTAGTCGAGCGTCTATCATCCGGACACCCAGCCCAATCAGCATCAGAAAAGGCAGTCAAGGAAATAGTAGACTGGCGATTGAAATATATGCCATGAGAAACAATTGCCACAAAGATAGCGAAGAATACGCTTAAGCTGCGGTCCGGTGAATATCCGTTGGACAATGCATAAATTGGGCCACTTTGTTAACAGCAAAACTGATATCAGGCCGAGTGTTGGCTAAGTATTGAAGAGCCCCAACTGTGTGACGATACAAAGTACCATCAGGCAAAGGATCACCAGAAGTGATACTAAGAGAAGTCCCAGAGGCCATTGGAGTAGGCATAGGCTTGGCCTCATGCATGTTAACATGGCGAAGAAGATCCAAAACATACTTACGTTGAGTAAGTAGTAGCCCATCAGCTGTACGAGTAGCCTCAATACCCAAAAAATAATGTAAATCACTTAAGTCTTTAAGGGCAAAGGCAGTGGAGAGAACCTTAAGAAGATCAAAGATAGCCTCAAATTGGTTGCCAGTAACAAGTATATCATCTACATAGATGAGGATATAAAGAGTGATGAGATCCGCTTTGTAGATAAACAAAGAGGTATTCATTCATGAACCCACAAATCCAAGAGAGGTGATAAAAGTAGTAAATTTTTGAAACCAAGCGTGTGGGGCTTGCTTGAGACCATAGAGAGACTTGCGAAGATGACATACATGATCTGGATACATGGGATCCACATGACCCGAGGGCTGAGCCATATAAACGGTCTCATCTAAGTCACCATGCAAAAATGCATTGGAAATATCCAATTGACGAATGGGCCAATTCTGAGAAAGAGCCATTGAAAGAATAACTCTGATGGTGGTATGCTTAACCACGGGGCTAAAAGTATCTCCAAAATCGATACCAGACTGTTGATGAAACCCCTTAGCAACGAGACGTGCTTTATAGCGATCTATTGAACCATCAGAACAACGCTTCACATGAAATACCCACTTGCATCCTATAATATTTTGTGTGGATGTAGAAGGAACCAAGGTCCATGTACCATTAGCTAGGAAAGCATTAAACTCTTCTTGCATAGCTTGCCACCAATGAGGGGAGCAAACTGCTTGTGTATAACAAGTAGGAACCATGGAGTCATCAGAGGTAGCAACTAAATTCAAACGAGTGATGGATTTTAAAGACCCGGTTTTGGAGCGTGTGAGCATAGAGTGGGCCGGGGCAATATTATTATCCACTATTTCAAGTGGGCCCATAGTAGATAGTGGTCCAATAGTTGAACTTGTATGGTGTGGGCCATGAATTGCTGGAGTTGGGCTTTGTGGAAGTGCCATGGATGGGCTTACAGGATCCATGGAGCATGCCAAGGGTCCAGTTGAACCATTAGGGGAGGGGGAATATCCACTATTATGAGTTACAGCTTCAGAAATTACAAGAGAATTATTATTACATGATGGGCTAGGGATAACAACAGAGGGAATACATGTATTGGGGTTGGGTGGAGATGGTACTATTGGGGTTAGGGAAATACCAACATAGAGCCAAGTATCCTTTGAAAAATTCCCAATTTGATGCTGAAAATTGGAATAAGGAAAGATAGCTTCTTCAAACACTACATGCCGTGAAATGAAGATCTTCCCAGTTGATGGATCATAGCACTCATATCCTTTGTGAGCTGTAGCATAACCAACAAAGATACATGCTCTAGATCGTGGTTCCAATTTATTTTTATTGTATGGACGAAGCCATGGGTAACACAAACACCCAAAAATTTTGAGAAAGTGCAAATCTGGAGAGGTGTCAAACAAGGCCTTAAGAGGCGAAACATTACTAAGACACCGCAAAGATAAACGATTAAACAAATAGACAGCAGTTTGAAAGGCTTTGGTCCAGAATATTTGTGGCAGATGTGAATGAAAAAGAAGAGACAAACCAGACTCAGTGATGTGGCGATGTGGCGATGTTTAAGCTCAGCCACACCATTCTGAGCCTGAGTATAAGGACACGAGTGTCGATGAGTAATACCTGAGTTAGCAAATAATGGAGCCAACAACTTATACTCACTACCTCCATCAGATTGAAACGAACAAATTGAACTATGAAAATAATTCTCCACAAGATTTTTGAAACGAGTGAAAACAGCTAACAAGTCAGATTTACGTTTTAAAGGATACATCCAACAATACTTGGTGAAGTCATCAACAAAGATCACATAGTAAGAAAAACCATCAAAAGAAACTACAGGAGAAGGACCCCAAAGATCACTATGAATGAGATCTAAAGGACATCGGCTATGTGATCCGAGATGCAAGAAATGGCAAACGATAACTGTGAGCAGTATAACATGCATCACATGAAGAAAAAGAACCAGAAAAAGGAGTATCAGCAAGATGTAAAGCCTGCGTAGTCCTTGTAGCAGCAGGATGTCCTAAACGGCAGTGCCAATGCGAAAGTGGAAGAACAGCAGCAGCAGATGAATCGAATTGGTGAGTTGTAAGTGCGAGTATAGAGACCATGACTACCCTGCCCTTGATGAACCACTTTGTGAGTCTGCACATCCTTAATGAAAAATGAATTTCCATTAAAAACAAAGTAAACATTATTATCTGAAGAAAATTAAAAGACAGATAATAGATTGAAACGTAATCCAGAAGCATATAGGATACGAGGTAAATGAAACACAGAGGCAGAACCAACAATTTGGACCATTGCAGAACCAGAAGAAGAAATAGGAACACCTTGTCCATTACCTACAACAATGTTCTCATAGATAGTGAATGGTTCACATATAGCAAGATTACTCAAATCTGTAGTTAAATGAGTGTTAGAACCGGAGTCAAGAATCCATAAAGAAGATTTGACAGAGGATCCAAGAATGGCAGTAGAACAGAAATTCGTACCCACATATGCGTGATTGAATCGTTGAGGACAACTAGCACAAAGATGCCCTTCTTGATTGCATAATTGACACATAGAAACACCACGTGAAGAACTTACAGAGTGGTGATAGCTAGGAATTGAGTTCTGAGAACCTTGAAATCGACGATCAGAGCCACCTGAACCTTGCAATCGACGATTATCAAAGTAATTTGTGCGATCAGAAAGAGGATGACCTCTACGATTTCCAGAGAAGCGCCTATTTCCATAAAATCTTCGATTACCACCACTATTACCAAAGAAATTTCCACGATTTGTTGTTTGAGAACTAGCAGAAGAATTAGTTGAAGCAGCCACATTAGCAGTGATCACCGAAGAAGCAGACAGTGATGCTGATGCTCGAAGATGAGATTATTGTGTAATCAAAAGGCCAGACAAACTGCTAAAATTCAACGAATCAGAACGCAAACGAACAGAAGTGGAGAAGTCATTATATTCTGCTCCCAAACCTCTCAAAGTGGCTAACACAAGATCTTCATCAGGAACCATACTGTTGATCGCTGCAAGTGCATCAGCAATGGAGCGAATTTCTAACAAATAATCAGCAATAGAAGAACTACCTCGCTCTATTCGGAACAATCGATCTTTTAGATCAAGAACTCTGGATCTAGTAGCCGGAGCATAGACTTCAGCCAAGGTTTCCCAAGCTTGCTGAGAGGTTTGAGCAGAAACAACATGTGGAAGAGACGTTTCGCTCAAAGATGAAATAATCCAACTCAAGATGAGTTGATCCTGACGAGTCCATAGATCAACAGTTAATGGAGAAATTGAACCAGCAGATGCAGCAACAGAGCTCTCAGATTCAGGCGAAGGCGCAGTAACAGGACTACAGATAGATCCATCGACAAATCCAAAAAGATTGTGACCTTTTAAGAGAGGAACAAACTGAGCACGCCATAAAATGTAATTTCCAGCATTCAATTTGAGAGGAAAAGGTGGATGAAAATTCAGAGTAACAAGCGGAGACGAAGATCCAGTTGTCGCCGTGAATCAGTTCAGATCTATGAAACGAAAGTATTAAATCTTCAAGAAGCAGCAATAAATTCAGTTCAGATCTATGAATCAGTTCAGATCTTCAGAAGCTTGAACAACAGTGTCTTCTTGAGCCATTTTCTGCGCATAGTAATGAAGCAGAACAGATTCGATCAAGATCTGGAGATATTTTGGCTTTTTTTGGTTGTTTCAAGAAGAGAATACAACAAAGTCAAGAAGACTCTAGAGTCAAGAAGACTCTAGATATGTGAATGGGAAAAACAAAGAGTCAAGAAGACTCTAGAAACAATCTTGAAACGTGAATCTGGAAACAATCTTGAAACATGGATCTTGAGACAATCTTGAAACGTGGTTGGATCGAGAGGGTTGAACCGAACCTAAGAAATGATACCATGATGAAATGATGTTTTCCAATATATTCAATGAATAACACATTACATGTATTTATAGGATAATTGAGATAACCGTGATCAGCTAGAGGACAGCTGTACGGTTGATCTCTCCTTTACAATATGTATGCTTTCTAAGTTGCTTAGTCTAAGTATATCACTGCTCACAGCAGTTCCATCACTTTTTGTAATCATCTAGATTATGAACCTTAAACTATGATGATATTTTACTTTTAGGGCTTTTTTAGTATCAATTCTCATTCTCATTTTTAAACATTTTTCATTCTTTTATGTGTTTGATGTCCATTTTAAGGCTCTTTTTGGTATCAATTTTCATTCTCTATTATACCTATTTAAAATAAATAAGCATAAGAATTCATTATTGGTCAATAATGAAAAATGATTTGGTAACATTTGTTGAGATTAAATTATGGAATGAAAAATAAGTTTGATATGTCAAAATGAAAAATTGTTATAAAATAATAATGAAAATTAACACAAAAAAAAAATCATATTAATCTAAATATTAACAATTAATTAATTACCAAAAAATGCATCAAACAAAATATTAACTTAACAATATTCATATAAACCATAAGTTTTGCAATAAAACTGTTGTGGATAACATATAGCCCGAGGGGCCCCTCAGGAGAGACACACACCCCCACTCACTCTGGTAGTGTGTCCCCCTCCCTCAGGAGATTTAGAAAACCCCCTAGGGAGGAACACACACCCACTCGGGTAAGTGTGCTCCACTCCCTCAGGAGATTCAAAGAGACCCCTCGGGAGGGACACACACACCCACTCGGGTAAGTGAGTTCCCTTCCCTCGGGAGACTCAGAGAACCCTTTCGGGAGAAAAGCACATACCCATTCGGGCAGGTGCATATTAACCCTTCGGGAGCCATGCTTGAGAAAAGTACGAAAGATGAGAAGACCTTCAATACTAAGTCCAAGAGTGACATTGAAGACGACCAAGTCAAAAGGGTCAATTAGAGATAACTACCCACCACATCCGTTTCGAGAATTGGGAGATGAATAAGCGAACAACGGCTCTATTAGGCCCGCCAAAGAAGGGAACATGCTTCCTAAGATCTCTCGCCCACTCTTCAACAAAATATGTAAAATTCAAGGAGACGCTGCCTCTAGGTATCCTCTATATAAACCTTCATCCTACAAAGAGAAATGTACGAGATTCATCTTACCATTATTCACTACGCCTTGAGAACTCTCTCAATGTCTTCTATTGTTGCCTAGACTAACTTGGGCATCGGAGGCGGTTCCCCGGCCAAGACTTGGCAGGTCCGTTCTTATTTTCTTTGTGAGTGCAAGTATCTTAGCTACTTGTATTCGGTTGGAGAAGCCTCCAAGAGATTATCCAAAAATCCGGCTCTCGAAGAAGTTCTAGAAGCAACAAAAACAATGATACTTACTACAATATCAATGTAATGTCTACTAAAATTAAAACTACATCAAACACTTAAAATGAAAATAAGTATCCATACATTCATCATCTATCCTAATAAGCTTCCATGATTTGTTTTGCAATTTCCTTTCGATATGCTTCCCATTGTAATTGTTCTGTGCAGCCTACCACATCGGCAATGTCCAAGACATCATCATCATCGCTATCACTGCTTTCAAATTCACCATCAAGCTCTCCCTTCTCAGCTTTCTCAAAAAGCCAGGAAGTCACTTGTTTTCTAATAAAGTTATGTAAAGTAGTACAAGCAATAACGATCAAAACTTGAGTTATGAACTTATATGGTGGAATTGTCTTTAAAATAGAAAAACGTTTCTTCAACACTCCAAATGGCCTCTCTATAACGGTTCTCAATGAAGAATGTGTAAAATTAAATAGCTCATCTTGTCCTCGAGGTTGACGATGCCTAAAGTCTTGTTGATGATATCGTACATTCTTCAAAGGAGCCATATAACCGGGTGCATTTGTACATCCAGAATCAATAAGATAGTATTTTCCTACAAGAAAATCAATGATAAATTGTTAATAAATTAAACAATATATATAAATACATGATAAAAAAAATTGAAATGTTACCTAGTGGTGGATGTGGGAAATTCAAACGAGGAGTGTGGATAGCTTCCCATAGTATCCGATTATTATGTGTTGTCCCTTCCCAATCAGCCCAAAGAAAAGTGAAGCACATATCAAAAGAACAAACAACACACACATTTTGCGTAACTTAACATTATCTACCAGATCTATATGGCACTTGTTTCGAAACTGGAATTGATGCACTTATGTGTGTTCCATCAATTGCTCCAATGCAATTTGTAAAGAATGGATAATAGTTTCTATTGGACTTAATATATGGTGATGTCTCATCAAATGATTGAGGTTTTATGTCCAAAAAATGGTTCAAGTAGTCTATCATTTCTCTACATTGATAGAGATCGGCATATGTAAAATCAATTATTATTGACATTTAGAGGCTTAAAAATATCTGGTGTACGTATCTGATTACTGAAAATACACAATTTCTTCCTTTTCCAATTTAGTGTTTAGTCTTATCTAGCTATAGAAGAGGACCATTGAATAATTTGGATGATTAACCCTGTGAAGGGGAAGAAGGGTAAGGTGGGTTGGGGCCTGGGGGTCACACTCTGTCTCTGAGTCGTATATACTTGAAAAACAGAGGAGAACAGCAAGGTTGGGTACTTGTTAATAATGTCTTTTAATTCTTTCTTTAATGCACCTACAGGCTACAACAATAGAATATGGATTTTCAAGATTGGATTAACAAGTTGGGTTCTTCTTACTTCCAGACCCCTCTTTAACAACTATATCTCCATCGTTTCGTTTCTAGATTTTCAACAGGATCATAGCTTCTGTTTTGGATATTCGAGCGTTCATCTTTTGACAGAGATACCCATATCCCAAAACGCAACGATTGGTTTGGATTCTTTTGTATTTATTCACTTGACTGGAGTTAGTTAATGATATCGGCAAATATGAGCAACCGATGAATCTATCGTTAGAATAAGCAAGGAAAAGAAGAAAAAGAGAAGTAGCAGAGAAGTAGCAATAGTTGGGAAGAACTGAGAGCTCCCGATAGGGTTTGGGAGGGGATTTTATAAAATAATGCGTTTTTACTATTATACCCCATCTTGATTTTAAAATTTCAAATATGCCACCTCATAAATGGAGAGAATGAATTGTCCCTCATAATTCACAATGGACTTTTAGGGCCTGTTTGGTTACATGAATTTAGAGATTTCAAATCTTTAGATTCATGAATCTGAGAATTATAGGTTGTAAAAATCTATAGATTCATGAAATCTAGAGATTCATCTTTATACACTAAAAACGTGAATCTGTAGATTTATGGGTAAAGGGTGAAATCCAGAGATTTCAAAAAACCTATACATTTGCACATTCACAAAAATCACGTCGATCAAATAGTTTTTTAGGATGAATCCACAAATTTCATTCCACAACCAAACATCTAATTTTATAAATTATAACTCCATAGATTTGAAATCTCTAGATATTTGAAATCTTTAGACTCATGTAACCAAACAGGCCCTTAGTCCATTATAAATTTTGTAAGTTTTTCTATTATTTTAAATAAAAATAAAAATGACAATAGATGCCAAATCATTTAAAACAATGAAAAAAATCTTATAATAGAGAATGAGAATTGATACCAAAAAGAGCCTAAGTCTACCGAATTTTCATCAATTATAAATTCCAGTAAAAAAACTCATTCTCTTTATTTTTGCACAAGCCACTTAAAATCCAAATGAAAATTGAGGATGCAAAATAATATACTTTCTTTTTATTAAAAGCCTTAATGTTTTACTTTTTACTTTATCTGTTCGCAATTTTTTTTTCTTTTCATTTTGATATACTAAATTATTTTTCATTCTATAGTTTATTCTACATAAAATTTACCAAATCAAAAATGAATTCTTGTATTCGTTTATTTTTAATGGGTAAAATAAATAATGGAAATTGATACACAAAACGCCCTTAATATATTTTTCTTCCAATAATAATGAAATAAAATAAATAAATAAATTAAAAAAAAATCCAACTGTTTGATTGTGACTGTACAAAGCTTTTGTGACCAAGCACTTCTGGATTGAACTTTTTGAAGAGAAAACCCAAAGAAGCTTATAGTATGACCAAAGTCATTCTCAGTCAAAAAGGATGATGTTAAAAAACATAAAAACTCAAAAAATATAGCCAAGAAGGGAAAGAGTTAGAGAACATTTGTGACAAAAGTTAATCAAATTCACTGTGTATCTCTTTGTATCACTGATGGCCATGGTGGTGTCATGGTGATGTCCTTGCTTCTTGGAACCGACTCTTCCTCCATAATGGGGAGCTGCTTCTCTGAATCACCATATCCTTTGAGAACTCTGCTAGGGCTTGGAGAGTTTTGAGATCTCAGCTTGGATGTGCTGGGGGTATTCCGAAGTAGAGAACTTGGGCCTGATTGTGAGTGGACCGATCCATCTTCGCGGGGCAATGGAGACAGTACCCTCAAGCTACTCCCATCTGTTCTTTTTCTATAGAATTTATCTTCCACAATATCATAGAAATCCACAGTCCTCACTTCTTGAGCAAGAGCACATGAATAACAGAAAAGCCATGCTATGAAATCAGTCACTGTAGGATTATGACAGCAGTAGTCATTAGCAGGTAAATTGAATTTCTTCCTCATTTGGATCCTCCAGAATCCTCCATATAGCAATCCAAATATACAGAGCAAGACCCCTGCAATGCCCAACGCTTCCCTAACTGTCTCATTATTAATATTAACGGCAGCAAGACCAAATATCCAAAAGGGAGAAGTACAGAAGAGAATAAAAGTCACAATGTGAACATACATGTTCCCAAACCCAAGTCTCTCCATATTCCACCCGAAAACACAGAAACTACAGAAGAATGTGAGATACGCAACAGAAAGATCATCCCAGTAATCAAATAAACCTCCTCTCCACTCGGGTCTGTTTTCTGGAATCCTCTGCTCATGTCTAGATGCAAATGAGAATCTCTTCTCAAAAGATCTCATTGTTAGTTGATCTGAACTGTCAGTGTCAACAATGGCCATATGATCCTGTGCTTCCTCATCCATTTCAAACTCATAATCCTTCCCAAGGGGGCTTAAAATGCTGTACACAGCAGCAACTGCGGGTGATGAAATTGAAAAAGTGAGACAGAGAGCAACTCCAATGGCTGGTCGTTCTGATCTCTTGTATCCCAAGTTAAGGCCACACAAGGCGTATTGAGCAAAGCAGTTCAATTGAAGTAGAATCATGACAACCATCATATGGGTCCATTCATTGGGTTTGTAAGTGCCATTCTTGCAGTAAACCTCTCTAAGTCTAGATATATCTTCTCGCTTCCATCTACATAAAAGCACAAGGTGGTAGATTCGTTTTGGGTGGAGGTAAAGACACATGAGAGTAAAGAGGGCATTGATGATTTGATTATTGACTTCGAACCAGGCATTTCTTTCGGATTTATTTGGTAGGGCATGGTTCAACATTCCTGTTAAGACAAGGAACAGGATTGCACCCGTAACAGCAACACAGATAATCCAAACAAATACGGCAATGTTCACTGGGTCTCTAATCCATTTTGTGAAGACTTTCCAAAGCGAAGCCCAATCAAATTTTCGAACTCGGATCAAATTTAAACGTTCCCGGAAACCATGGCCCGTTGAAGAATGAACAGAACGTGAAATTTCATCTCTTTCCTCAGCAAGTTGCAGGAACCTGGTGGATGGAGATGATAGAGTACCTGAAGCAAATTTCAGGAGTCCAGCTTCACCAGGAACAGCTGTTGAGGAATCCAAATCACTTTTTGAGTCTTCATGCTCTAACAATTCTTTTTGAGAGGTAGAAACCTGAAAGGCAATGCAAGACTTATTTTTATCTGGTACAGCACCAGATGCTGAATCTTCTCCACCATCCTGTATGCCTCTTGCATCACCATTTGAAGCCATTCTCCTATCAAAGTTGACCCTTCAAAAGGTCCTTGGTCATAGAACACCTTATCTCAAATTGCAGGTGATCATTTAAGTCAGGATGCCAACCACAACAAGAACCCTAGGAAATAAGCCAAATGCTATTTCATTATTTTGTTCAGGAACTGACAAAAATCCCTAAACTCTCATTTACTGCAAGAGTTTCAACACATGTTCAATAGTAGTATGCAAAGTTAATAAATTTTGATCAGGACAACCAAAAATTGTTATCAAAATTGAAAAGAAGAAATTATTGCCAACCAACCCCCCCCCCAGCGGAAAAATAAAAAAGAGTTCTGACAACAGAGCAAAAAAAAAAGTAAGTTGAACCAGGTGAGGAAGGCTTCCAGACAAGCAGAGTCCGTGGGAGCAACTTTCCTATGCCACCCTTATGATGTGAACAGAAATTCAACCCCAGGCCGAGCCTTTGGAGTGGACCCCAAGGCCGCTTGAAAGTGGTGTACCTAGGGCTGGTCCAAACCTCCAAGAAGGGTAGTTTGGTCCACCTGGCCCTAATTATTTGCTGAGTTTAATGTTTTCAGAATTTTCTTTTTAATTCTAAGACAGTTGAGAGTCCAATTTGAGATCAAGACAAGTTCTTGAGTCTTCGGGATTCTTCTTTAAAGATACTCTTACATGTCCTAATTTACAAGAAGAGTTCCTTTAGTATTGAGTATTAGGGGAATCTGTTTTCATGGAGATTCCATTAGCTTTAAATATTTATTTGGACGGTTGAGATTATTTATAAGGGGATCATAATCTATAAAGGAAACCCACTCAGGTTTAGAGTCTTAAGTAGGATATAAATAAGCCTAATCTTTCTTTGTAAAGTTAAGTCTAATTATTTGAACGAGATTATTGGAATCAAGGATTGTAGATCCTGTTGAGGGGGTCACGGTTGAGTTAAGAGTTAAGTTTCTTCTTCAATATCAGCACCAGCACTCTGTCTAGCACTCTTCTTCCAGAAATTCCAGCAGCTTACAAGTAAACAACCCAGCCCTTTTCTCCTCCCCCCCCCCCCCCCCCTTCCCACTTCCCCAAATCCCTGCAAGGCCGTAGCCTGCCCTCCCCTGTTCAGCACAATCCAGGGACCCCTCTCCCATGCTGCCACACCTGGCAGCAACCCTCCCAAGCCCCTACGACACTGCTAAGCCCTTCCCCTACCCTTTATCACTCTCCCTAAGCCCTCCCCCACCTCTCCCCTATCCTACAATACACCCCCTCCCCTTTTTGTCCCTTTTGGCCCCTTTTGGCCCCTTTTGGCCTTCTCTCCCACACCGTGCTTCCTTGCAGAAAACCAAAAGCAGAGGGAAAGAAATATATGAATGAAAGAAAAGAAAGAAATGAAATGAAAAGATAAGAGAGAAAGAAAAGAAGAAAAGAAAGGAAGAAATAGTAAAGATCCTTCCCCCTCCAAGAACAAACCTATGGCCATCCCTACATCATCCCTAAACCCTCCACGCTGCAGGCTTCCTAGGAAGTTTTGATACATCCCATCTTAGGTTTTGTTAGACCATAAAATTTTCCCTATCATCCAATTTAGTTTCGCAAATCAAATCCAACCCATAGACCTTTTAGTTAGCCTTTATCGAACCAAGCCCACCCATAACTCTTGAAAGACATCCTAATCATCACATACCCTTTCCTTGAAGTTTCCCATTAATTCTACGATCAATTATTAGATTCTAGTTCTTTTACATGCAACTTTATCCAAGATTTTGGGCAGACCCTTAATTTTAGGGAAACCGTTTTAGAAACGCTAACCCTAAAATTGGGTTTTACATCACCGTACTCTAACAACTTTTGCTAAAAGGTTGTCTCCACTCCTTGATCTAAGGCTACAACCGTGGCCCATTGACCACTGCACCAAGGCCTGCCCCTTCTGATAAGCCCAAAAGGGTGAAGAATCTGTCTTCTGCAAAATTTACTACTAATATGATGAAAACCTAATATCCTCTGAATAATATGTAACGTGAGATTTCCTTCAAATTATACATATAATGAACTTGAAGTTAGTAGCTACTTCAGAAAAATTAGCTCCCAAAAAGTTCCTTTTATACCATCTTCTAGGAATGGGTAGTACGCATCCTCACTTTTTCAGAGGAAATTTGACAAACATCATCGAGATAGAACAAAAGGAATTCAGATTATTGTCGGTAAAACAAATGAAAGAAATGGTTCTGGGGAAAGGGAAAGAAGAAAAATCTCATACTTGTGGAAAAGCCACCATATTGACAGTAACTTCAAATTTCCACGACTGAAAAACCTTTCCTTTCACAACCAACTGGAATATGAACGACGATACAACTACAAATTCTAAGAAATCAAATAAGCATGAAGTCAGATTCAAGAACTACAAGTACAACAATTCCCACCTCCTCAACAGAAACTGTAACCAAAAAGAGTCAAAGCCACTAGAATATGCAACTTTAGTAACTCAAACAAACATAATTTACATAAATGTGGGTAGAGATGTGAAAAGTATATTCAATATCCATACTCATTTCCCATCACAGCAACAATGAATCTAATTTATAACAAAGAAATGAACCTTTAAAATCGACCCAGAAACAAAGAACATCGAACCAAAAATAGAAAAGTAGAACAAAAAATACAAAAGTAATGAATTGAAAAGAAGTAGAAATTCTAACAAGTTCAAAACTCGCTTCTAACTGAAATTGTAACCAAAAACACTAAACTATAACAGAAATCATGTTATAGTTGTGAGAAATATATTCAATACCAATACTCATTTCATTTGGAATCTAACCAGTACCAAATCACTGCAACATGGAAACTGGTTTACAGGACAGAGAAATGAAGTTTTCCATAACCAACCCAGAAACCAGAAACTTGAAAATCAAAACAAACACCCAGAAAATACAAGAAATAGCAGTCGCAACATACCAGCAACCTCGAGAAAAAAGAGAATCCATTGTCATGCCAACCATGATTCGATTGAATATCTCAAGAAAAATCACTTCAAGAATGGATTAGTCCTCAAAGTCTTTCTCGCCTTTTTCACGGCCTCAATTCTAAAAATGCTCTATTCCATGAGGGAAGACGAAAACATTAAAAAAAGAGAAGAAGTAATCGTGCCCTTTTTTTTTGGGTAAGAGAAGAAGTAATCTTGCACGGCTTCAGAAGAAGAACTCTTGAAAGAACCTTGGCAGTTGCTTTCGCACCTTTTGGAGATTCGCGATGGAGGACTGGAAGGTAATAAACGAAAACCTTTTGAACGGTTATATAACGGAAAAGGTCTCTGGTGGGTCCACTTTGACGGAAAACTGACAGCACAAGTAAGAAGAGCGACAGTGTGTCGAGCTGTCACTGAAAATAGTGCCGTCAAATCGACGGCGTCAATAGTGTATGTTTCACCATTTAACGTCTGCGACAAAAACATGCGCTATTCTATCACCTTTTTCCTTTCCGGGTAGTCTAACGGTACGGTGAGTTTTTTTTTTTTTTGGTGAAGTACGGTGAGTATTTGGTAGCAGACCTTTCGTTCATTCCTTATTTATGAAAAAAAATTATAATAATAACTAATAAGACGGCCGTGAGAATTAGATAACACTATTTTATCTCCCTAAGAGTGCTCTTTTATGGCTTCCAACAACTACAAAAATAGTGGGGTCCATGGTGAAAACACCTTTTGAAAAAAATAAAAAATAAAATTTATTTTTTCACCGGTGGCCCCACTGTATTTTTGTGGTTAGGAACGGTTGGGAAGCACGGGGAGATGATCCAGATTCCTTTATGAGATCATCCACTGTTTTTGATAGATTAAATCTCAATTATCGATAACGAATTTATTAAATCTTCATTTTTATTTTATTTCTTTATTATTATTATTATATATATATTTTTTAAATATACTTCTTGTCTAAATAGTGGCAACCTCATCCATAGAGGTGGTAAATCCTGTGCGCTGCTTCCCCACTCCTCACTTTTCTCACCTTCTATGCCTATAGGCCCTAGTCCATTCTTTAATTCCTTTAGAATTTTTTTAAAAAAAAATGAGTTTATCTTTTCTTTTTGCCTTCTTTTTAACTGAGTTTATGCGTTAAGAGGAATCGGCAAAGGTGGTGAAGAGGGGCCTTGAATACATCAATGGAGATTTCAATAAATCTAACCATGAACGAGGAAAGTCATGGAAGATTAACATTCATTTTAATCAGAGTCCCAAACAAATAAGTAGAAAGAAAGAATTATTAGAGGGATAAGATGAAAGACGAAAAATGGCATAATAAAAGTAGAAGAATCCTAATATATAACTAATATAAGTGAAATTGAGATTCAGAAGAAAGTACCATCGTAGGGTTGCGGTAATGAACAACACCTCTAAGTGGAAATGTAATGACCGAGTTCTACTCTTGTTGGTATATGTAAATCCCCAAAAGATGTAGAAGAGGAAGAGAAATAAAGAGAGAAGGTAGGCGAAAATTGTAAGAGAAAAGATATGTTTGAAATCCATTAATAAGAAGAAGAAAAAAAAATGGGGAAATAATTAGTTTCCATAAAATAAGAG
Source organism: Hakea prostrata (assembly GCF_041222555.1). Classification (NCBI taxonomy): domain Eukaryota; kingdom Viridiplantae; phylum Streptophyta; class Magnoliopsida; order Proteales; family Proteaceae; genus Hakea; species Hakea prostrata. Next base: position 52,052,716 of record NC_142602.1, on the reverse strand, counting down.
GGAAAAATATTCAAAAGTTATGACTAGATCTGATAAAATCAATGGTTGGAATTCCAAACATCATGATAATGTATTAACACGGATGTTTTGCTACCACCTTCCCTTTATTTATTTATTTTATTTCTTTTATTTGATAAAAGAGATGGAGGATATGACTCTATAGATGAAATTAGGGTTGCAATAGAGCTGGATTGGGCCAGACTTTTCAATCCCAATTTTAAACCTATATATTCTTAGATAAACCCATTTCCACCCGGTCCAGAATTTTTGTTCTTGACCCTTAGCTATGGGTTTCAAGCCCATTTTCGCTCTAATTGCCCTTGATTAGGTTAGTCCCCATCCCTAATTGGCCTTGTTGTTATCTTTGTCCCTTATGGTCTTGACCTTATCCTTATCCCTGATTAGCCATAACCCTATGCTTGATCAAAAATTGAATTATATATAATCAAATATATAACCTCTAAAATTCATGATCTAACCTATTATTAATTTTTTATCAAACTTGTTATTCAATTTGAACCATTGAATATATAAAAATATTTGTCCAATAAATGACTATAAAATATAATTTGTTATTAATATTTAGAATTTTATATTTTTCATTATTCTAACTTTAATATATGCCTAATCAATATATAAGACATTAAAAATATTTTTCTAAATGGATTCAAAAGGGAATTTTCTACATGATATATTGCACTAACACCCTGATACTGAGAGATTATGATCAGACCGGGTTCACACTTGGTCCGACCCTCGACCCCGTGTCGAGACGGAGAGAACCGACTCGCTCCCGAGCGAACCGGATCCATAAGATGGCTTGCTGAAGAAGAATGTTTATTCGACTGCAAGCGTGCCCTAATCCTACTTATGGATTAGGGTAATTACCCTAATGATGGCATACTCGAATTGACGGCTGCGGATAATCATTATCGAAGGGATAATCATCACATAACCTAAAGGTTATCTCAGAAGTCCTCTACTAGTAGAAATCTATTGCTCAACGGATCTAACTGTTAAGATCCAACGACTACCCGAAGAAAGCTCAAGTGCATCCAATGAAGGAGATTCGAAGGTACACTCTATATAAACCTCACTACCATACAAGGTGAGGGGATCGAAAAGAATACTATCAGAGACTCAGGTTCAGATACATACCGATAGACCTAAACTATCGCGATCCGCTATCTAGATCACCTTTCCCAGGTTCTTCATTCCTTAGCTCGTGCTTCTAGCAGGCCGTTTGTGATTAAGTTCATCAACTGACTTAGCCTTCGGAGGTGGACTCCCGACCCCAGCGGTCAGGCCACATCTGACGCTTTCGTTTTGCAGGTCATCACGAGGATATCTAAGGGCTGAGCAGATTTTGGACGCATCAATTGGCGCCGTCTGTGGGAAACAACTTGAAAAGCCATGGTGACTAGATCAACAGCCGCAACAGCCACTGCACAACGCAATTCCGGTGTTCAGATCCCTGGAGCGAATAATCCAGATATTCCCCAGGAAAGCCAAAATCTTATCGAGGTAGATGGTCCAGGGAGGACGTAATCCTCCTCCTGATACACTCCAAGATCAATTGGATCAGGTAAAGATTCAACTCTTGGAGGTGAGACAAGCACTCCGCATGCTCACCAGACGAGTGGTTTTACCACAAGAACCTGATCAGCGCGATTCAAGGAGACGTGCATTGCCACGTGACCAGAGATTGGCTGAAGACCGGAATATCGGTCAGAATTTTCGTGAAGGAGACCGAGGACTTAGGAGGATTGATGATCAACCTAGGCGAGACGATCGGTTCGACAAACCGCAAGAGAGTACAACTGATTCAAATACAAGGTTGGATACAGGGGTAAGAACTCACTCACCCACTGTCAGAAGAACCATTCGTGATGATCGAGCAGTTCGCGACGAGCGGAATGCTCGGGAAGGATGGGCTGTTCGTGATGATCGAGTAGCACGGGATGATCGTGTTAATCGAGGTCGTGATCATATTGCTGAAGATCACCCGACCCAGATTGGTCAGGAATTGGCCAACATCAATGAGAAATTAGGGCAATTGGCTAAGGGAAGAATAACTGAGGATATTTACTCAGTCATTCGGAAGACTCCCTTTGCCGAGCCAATTGCGGGATATCAGTTTCCCCGTAACTTCCGTTTGCCTACCTTTTCAACATTCGATGGCTCCGGAGATCCAACGGCTCACATCGGCTATTACCAACGGACCATGGCGGCTTCGTGTAATTCGATGAAATTTTATGCGGGTTTTTGGTTCATCTCTCACTAGAGCAAAGACAAAAGTGGTTTTCGAACCTCCCCTACGGAAGGATCGTAAACTTTGACGAATTGGCGCGCCAATTCATAGGGCGATTCCAGAGTTGAATACAGGTCAAGAAAACGGAAGAAACCTTGTTTATCGTCAAACAAGGAAAGAACGAAACAATCAGAGAGTTTTCGAAAAGATTCAACAAAGTGACGATGGAGATAGAAAATTTGGATGAGCAAGTAGCCAAAATCGCTCTATTTACGGGACTCACTAATCGGAAACTCCCGGGAGTTATTACTACAGGATATGCCTGCGACTTATGCCGAGTTGGTACAGAGATGCAAGAAGCAGTCGAAGTCATGGAGATTCTAGATGCGCGCCAATGAGATAATAAAGTCTCCAATAAGGAAATGTAGGCTCCTAAGCGGTAAGCGAAGCCAAAGAAAAATGTCCAGGATCGGGTTGGAAAATCTCAGGCTTGGCGCCAAAGGTCCCTCGGTAAAAGTGAGTACACTCCATTGAATGTTCCTCGGGCTGATATTTTAAATATCCTCAAAAGAAAAAATATTTTAAAGTGGCCACCTAAAATTCTTTTGAAACCCGGAGAGCAGTAGGATCAAGAAAAGTATTGCCGATTCCACAAAGACTATGGTCATTATACTAATGACCTGTCGTCATCCGAAGCGGATATTGAGAGATTAATATCTCGGGGACATCTGTCCAGTTTTGTTAGCAGAAGAAGGGAGGAGCCACGTGAGCCACGTGCGGCTGCTCCTAAAAGGGATCGTTCGGTTAGTTCGGAACGATCAAGGGAGGCCCCGAAGTCTAAGAAGGGCAAGGAGGTGATTGAAGCTACTCGGTCACCAATCCTTACCATCTTCGGGGGACCAGAGCCCGAATCACTCCGAGTCTCGAAAACAAAATCCAAATTTGTTGGAACCGGAGAGACGCAGAAGCGGAAGAAGCTGAATGGTGAAGATTCTATCACCTTTAGCGAGGAGGACGAAAGAGATGTTTGTTTACCTCATGATGATGCTATAGTCATCAAGGTAGAGATTGCACGTCGGGAAGTGCATAGAGTTTTGATTGATACAGGGTCTGCAGCTAACCTAATTTCTTACGAAGTGTATCAAAAATTGAAGGTGGATCAAGACTTGATGAAACCTTCATCCACACATCTATATGGTTTTGCGGGGTCATCTCAGAGTGGCGGAAGGATCGGTCCAGTTGGATTTATCTATTGGAAGTTTTCCTAAGGAAACAACCGTCCGAATCAATTTTTTGGTGGTTCGGGAACTGCCAGCTTATAATATGATCCTCGGGCGACCATCTTTATCCAAGATAGGTGCTATTGTTTCGACAAAGCACCTGAAGATAAAATTCCCGACTGATATGAGAATCGGTCAAGTCTCCTCTGACCAGAAGATCTCTCGGCAGTGTTACGTTGCCTATTTAAAAGACAAGGAGGGTCCGAGGAAGGTAACTGCCCTACCTATAGAAGTTCGAGACGATCGGGAGGAGACAGAGATGCAAAGACCCGAACCAGTGGAGAAGCTGGAACAAATCCAGCTGTGTACCGAGGATGAGAAAAAGATTACTTATATCGGGTCCGAACAAATTGGAAGAATTTAAAGATGAGTTGAAGTTATTTCTTCAACAGAATAAAGATGTATTTGCATGGTCTGCTGAGGACATGCCAGGAATCGATCGGGCCATTGCAGAGCACAAACTCTAGATAGATCCTAAGGCGAAACCAGTGATACAGAAAAGAAGAAATTTCTCCATTGAAAAATATGAAGCCGTTCGTAGCGAAGTTGAAAAACTCAAGAATTCTGGTTTCATAGAACCAATTGAATGCCCAACTTGGTTGGCCAACGTGGTAATGGTAAAAAAGGCGAATGGGAAGTGGAGGATGTGTACAGACTACACAGATCTTAACAAGGCTTGCCCAAAAGATTGCTATTCGTTGCCTCGGATTGACCTGTTGATAGATGCGACTGCAGGATATGAAACTTTAAGTTTCATGGATGCCTACTCAGGGTATAATCAGATCCTTATGAATAAGGAAGATGAGAAGTATACGACTTTCATGACTGATCGTGAAAGCTATTATTACAAGGTCATGCCTTTTGGCTTGAAGAATGCAGGAGCAACATATCAGAGGGCCGTCAACAAGATTTTCAAAGAGCTGATAGGAAAGAATGTTGAAGCTTATGTTGACGACATGCTAGTGAAAAGCTTTACAAAAGCAAATCATATTGCAGATTTGACTGAGGTGTTCTCAGTACTGCGGAAATATCAAATGAAGCTAAACCCAGAAAATTGTGCCTTTGGAGTCTCCTCGGGCAAATTTTTGGGCTTCATGGTATCACAGAGGGGAATTGAGGCTAATCCTGCCAAAATACAAGCTCTGATTGATATGAAGGTCCCAAAACTGTTCGTGATGTGTAATGTTTAACAGGGAGAGTTGCTGTTTTAAATCGATTCATCTCCAAGTCTGGAGAAAAATGTTTGCCTTTCTTCAAGGCACTTAAAGACCCGAAGGGCGAAGGAAGCAAAATGGATCAAGTGTGCCGGAAAGCTTTCGAGGAGTTAAAAGAAGAACTTGGACAACCACCGATCCCTGTCCGGACCAGAGAAGGGGGAAATATTACAGCTATATCTAGCGACGTCCCTTTTAGCGATCAGTGCAGTACTTGTTCGTGAAAAAGATAAAAAAACAGTGGCCGATTTACTATGTAAGCCACGTGTTGCTAGATGCGGAGACAAGATATTCACAGATTGAGAAGCAGGCTCTGGCTCTCATGATGGCCGCCAGGAAGCTAAGGCCATATTTTCAGGCTCATCCAATTGAGGTACTTACAACTTTTCCTCTTAGTAAAGTTCTTAATAAACCCGATTTGTCCGGAAGGATGGTGTCCTGGTCGGTTGAACTCAGCCGAGTTCCAAGTGAGCTTTAAGCCCGTAACGCAATCAAGGCTCGTGCATTAGCCGATTTTGTAGTAGAAACTACTGCACCGGTGGAACCCACCATCGAGGATCCCATTATACCAACCACTTGGGAGGTATATGTGGATGGTTCGAGTAATAAAGATGAAGCAGGAGCTGGAATTCTATTAAAAAGTCCAGTAGGATTTATTATTCGATATGCTTTGAGATTTGCATTTGAAGCAAGTAATAACGAAGCAAAATATGAGGCTCTGATAGCAGGACTTCGGTTGTCAAAAGCATTATCTATTGCAGATGTTACTATTTATAGTGACTCTCAACTTATAGTCAACCAAGTCCAGGGGGAGTATGGTATTAAAGAACCACTCTTGCAGAAATATCAAGAGATAGTGCAGGCATTTCAAAACCAATTTCGGAATTTGAAGATATCTCAGATTTCGAGGAATGAAAATTCAGTGGCAGATGAGCTATCCCGACTAGCCAATGCCAAAGAAAAGAATCTAGACCCTTCAGTCTATATTGAAGAGATAACTTTTCCAAGTTATCATGAGAAAGAAATTTCTTATATTGAAGCAGAACGTTGCTGGATGGATCCGATAATCGAATATCTAAGGGATGACAAATTACCTGAGGATCCAAAAGAGGCAAGGTTGATTAAGATTCGATCAGCTAGATTTGTCATTCAGAATGGGAGACTATACAAAAGATCTTATTCTGGATCCCTTATGAGATGTATAGGCCCCGAGGAGCAAAATCAGCTTTGGCTGAGGTTCATGAAGGAATTTGTGGAGCTCACATGGGTGGAAGAGCCCTGGCTCACAAAATTCTGAGACTTGGGTTATATTGGCCTAAGGTCCAAGAGGCTGCTATGGAATATGTTCGTCGATGTGGTAACTGTCAAATTCATGCTACAGTATCAAAGCGCCTGGCGGAAACTATGACTTCAATTCTAAATCCCATTCCCTTTGCGATGTGGGGAATTGATATCATGGGCAAATTCACCAAGGCATCAAGCGGACGGGAATATCTGATAGTAGCAATTGATAACTTCACAAAATGGGTTGAAGCCAGTGCACTGGTGGCAATTACTAAGAAAAAAGTGGAGAAATTCGTGCTTGAATCAATCATATATCGCTTTGGGATTCCAAAGATTATCGTCACTGACCATGGTACTCAGTTCGACTGTCCACAATTTGAGCAATTCTGTGGAACATATATGATCGAGCATCGTATGTCCTCAGTGGCATACCCCCAAAGCAATGGACAAGTAGAGGTTACTAACCAAACACTACTGGAAGGAATAAAGAGAAGACTCGAAGCTGACAAAGCTTCTTGGGTCGAAGAACTTCATAATGTACTGTGGGCTTATAGAACTACGGTTCGAACACCCACAGGAGAAACTCCATTCAGGTTGGCATATGGATCCGAAGCATTGGCACCAGTGGAGATAATGGCGGGGACATTACGGGATCGTGAGTTCGAGGAAAAAGCAAATGAACAAGGACTACTTGATAGTCTTGATCTGTTGGACGAAGTTCGGGCAAAGGCAATAGCACGAACTCAACATTATCAAAGAAGGATAGCGTCTCATTATAATACTCGAGTGAAGAATCGTCGGTACTTAGCCGGAGATTTGGTGTTGAGAAACACCCTAGCTTCCGACCCGCGTCACCAAAGAAAATTGGACCCTTCCTGGGAAGGACCTTATATGGTTGTAAAACCAGTTGGTTCAGGAGCTTACAAGTTGAAGAACATCAACACCCAGAAAGAGTTGGATCGTTCGTGGAATGCCAGGCATCTCAAAAAGTTTTATCCTTGATGATGATTTCAATTTTGTTCGCGATGTAATCATTTTCAACTCAATCAATGCAATTTTTGGCTTTCAACAAATTATCTTTGGATTGGGGGGCATCATACACTACATTCAAGAACAAGATCCAACTATAAGGCATCGGATGAAAATTCGTGTGGGGTCTTCAACACTTATGGAATTTTTTTTTCGGACTTTCTTAAGTCGAGGCATTGGATGAAAATCCGAGTGAGTTCCTTTTGCAAGGCGTCGGTTTGAAACCCGAGTAAGTTCCTTCAAGACTTATTGAATTTTTGAATTATCCTTAAGTAAAGGCATCGGGAGTTCCTTCAAGACTTATTGTATTTCTCCGGAAATCCTTAAGTAAAGGCATCGGTTTAAAACCCGAGTGAGTTCCTTCAAGACTTATTGTATTTCTCCGGAAATCCTTAAGTAAAGGCATCGGTTTAAAACCCGAGTGAGTTCCTTCTCAGACTTATTGTATTTCTCCGGAAATCTTTAAGTAAAGGCATTGTTTCAAACAATTAAGACCTAATGCAATAGCGATTCAAGTGGCTAGCAAAGTTCAAGATGAAGTTAATTTCTTATTTCTTCAAAAGATCGAAAGAGGCCAGTATCAAAACAATTACAAGAGCTGGATACAATCTTCGGTCAAAAAAGAAAGTCATCATCAGTGACTGTCAGAAGTTATACAAGATCGACACGACTTTGCTAGAACAAACATATGAGTCAACCATTGGAGTGGATTCAAGGTAAAGAAGAGAAGAAATGAGGATTACAAAAAATATTTCGGTATGCATAAAATCCTCCGCAATTTCATACTCTTTGTCCAGTTTGTCTAGGAGAAGTATGGTCCTCGACCAAACTCGCATTCAAGACAAGCTCGTCATAATTGACTTCTTCCAGGGGAGAATAAATAGGAGAATCTTCCAGATAATGCATAATATCTGGATCGGAAGGTGGAGGATCAATCTTATCCTTGGTCTAGTCGGGAGGAGGAATACCCAAGTCGGTAAATACTTCAGGATGGCAAACAGCACTGTAGGGAGTCGTATCAAAATGAGGATCCTTCCTTAATATTGATTCCCATACTTCGTTCTCACCATCCCGGTACGCCCTGCAAGTTATAAGCATTCAAAGATATCAACAAAGGGCTTACTTGTGTAAATACTTGAAGACGCAGGCTCTGCGAACATCGTTTGGAAGGGATTCGGGCAAAGGAACGACATCTTGCCTTTGAGGTAACGTTTCAGATCCTTTGGCTCCTGACTTTCCAACTGTTCGCTCCAGTCGCCGGATCTTCTCCCTGGCATCATCCAAGTCTGACTAAAGACGACCAATCATTGAATTTTTTTCTCCTACCACCTCCCATGCTAGTTTCCTAAGCCGAGCAATCTCAACATCTTTAGCTTTAGAGATTTCCCGAAGCCAGGAAACTTCATTGCTCAACCTACTGAGCCTAGAAACTGCTTCCACTTGGTTGTGGAAGTTACCAGCAAGACTCCTGCAAACAACTTCCGAGTTAAGAAGGAGAAGAAGAGTAATTTTTCAGAATCAGAAGATAATGAAGAAAGACTTACATCACCAGTGACTTCGTAAAGACTTCATCTGGAAGTTTGGAAAGAACTGCGCTCTCAGAAGTCATTCGAGCAGCAGTACACCATTCCAACACTCTGTCAAACTCGTTTGACACTAATTCAGGCGAATGATGAGAAGGATGAGCTGCATCAAGAGAAGGATGAGCTGCATCACTTGTCAACCGACGGCGCTTCCTGGTGGCAAAATCCTTCGACTCGGAAGGAGAGGAGGAGGATGCCAAACAAGCACTAGAATGGGAAATAGGAGCAGCACCTGCTGGGACCACACCTTCATCAGATGCCAACATAGTTGCCTCAGATGCCCGAAGAGTCTCCTTCGGGGGTGCACGAACAGTCTCACCAGCAGGGGCGTCGGTAGCACCATCGGCAACGGAGTGATCAAGATCTTCCTGGGAAAGATGAGCGATCACTTCGGGCAAAAGAGGCGCAGGGACGGCATCAATAGAAACTGTGGGAATCTGACTTGAAGATTCATCGACAGCAGTCGCCTTACGCTTGGAGGATTCACTAGCTGAAACCACCTCACTGGCCCCAACCACCACCGGCGGAACGATTTTCTTGCAAAATTTTGCTCTGATAAAGTTCGGGTTGATCTTGGGAGCCACTATGCAAACAAACAAGCCGTATCAAGTCAGAAATCAAACGACGACAAAAAGAGGGAAAACCCTAGTTTTTTATCACTTCCGACAAAACCAAATAACTAAACCCCAAGTATAACTACTGTGCAGTTTATTCAGGGGGGAAGTGGGGAAAGAGATGAGTAATCAAGAAACTCACTTGTTCAGAAGTTGATAGAGCTATTGTTGGAGTACGAGGAATACGGAAGCAGGCCGAAGGACGAAAGGTCTCTTTAGCACTTTAGCAAATCTAACTTGCAAATAGCACGATAGATGGAGAGTACCCACAAAGGCTTTAAATAGCCTCAGGTACTAAGACAACGGTTGAAGGCTAAGGACAACCAACGACCTAGATCAAAATGACGCTTCGAAATCCGCAGAAAGCAAGATCAACGGTCGGAGGGATGCCACATGGAAACATGTGGAAACGAGCACCTGACGCAAAGATAACTCCAATCGTCGCACCGCCATTAAAATAATGGATGTATTTCCGATTCATTGAAAACAGTGAATGGTATACAAAAGCAGGAAAACGTTTGAACTTCGCAGAAGGGAAACGTGCGGACTTTGCAATAAATGAAGTGGTGAGGAAGATTAATGCATCTTTCTGAAACACATCTTCACAATATTTCTACAAGATTATTATTCGGCAGGGAATGTAAAGTTAAGTGATAAGTTTTATCATTTATACTTTGATATTCAAGGCAAGATTTCGCAGGAGACGGGGAAATATAAAGGCCAACATGAAAAAGAAATGTCTATTCATTAAATAGAGGGTAAATCTTTACAATAAAAGATAACTCCCTAAGCCTCTTCTTCATTGTTGCCCAAGGGACCCTGGTCGGGAGGACTTTTTTTAGGATCTTGAGAAGAGCCTTCCTCAAGAATGGCATCGGCTGAGTCCTCTATAGCAGCAACTTGAGACTTGGCTTGTGATTTCTCCTCTGGAAGTGCCGGCTCGTCAGCGAGGTATGCCTCATATTGAGGGTCAGCTGGAAAAGGATCATCTTCTTCCTGAGCCCAGTCCGGGAGATCCATACCAACTTTCCCGAAGACCTCTTTGTGGCACACCTCACGAAAGGGAGCAGTGTCGAAGGCAGGGATTGATGCAAGAATGCGCTCCCAAACGTCGTTTTGCCCCAAGCGATAAGCTTGAACGTTGTAGACACCTAGCAGCTCGGAGAAAGGTGCGCTGTTCAGGTATTTCCGAACACACTCCTTCCGAAGCTCTGGCTGTACATGCTCGGGCTTGCTAGGGATCGCCAACTTCAGATGTTCTTCGAGCTCCCTACTTTTGAATTCAAGCCTGTCACCAAACAACATGGCAGCTGCTTTTTGCTTCCTGGCCTCGCGCTCGGCAGCAGCGGCACGAATCTTCGAAGCTTTGAGGGCCTCCTTGAGGGAGATCACTTCTTCCTCATGCTTTTTCTGCAGCTCCACGGCAGCTGCAGTCAGCTGGTCTATTTCAGAATTGGCCTTGGCCAAATTCTCTTCACAGGTTTGCAGCAAGGAGCTGGTGCGACCAACCCGGCTCAATGCTTCCATGTGTTGATAAAAGCTCAACACAGCATTCCTGGGAAGGCGGAAAATATCAGAAGAAGTCATAAGAAATTATGAAAAAATAAGTAAGCAAGAAGACCGGTACCTTGTAGATTGACTAACAAGGGAGATGTCATCCAGGGCTTCAAATTCCTGGCGATCAGAAGGAGCAAGACTGAGGGAGCTCCACTCTGCAGCTTTCTCAGGATCCCGAGTCACCCTGTCGGTCAGCTTCAGGGTCCACTGGGGGGTGAAGACCTCCTCACAATCCGTTGAAGCTTTGGATTTTTTATTGAAGGAAGCATCAATTGTGTCATGCCTCCTTTTGGTTCGGGCAGAGGAAGAGACATTGGACCTCTCCACCATCAGTTTTTTCCCTTTACCCGATGCATCAGCCACGGGCCTGATATTCCTGATACCCCTATAGGAGGGGTCGGGAGAGGGAACAGAAGCCTCTTGATCTACGGTCAAGGCTCTGGGTGATCGTTGCTCGGCTGTCACAACGGCCCTAGCGGCCTTCACCCGCAGGCTCTCAGGGTTCATTCTTGGAGGCACTGCAAAGAAGAATGACAAGAGTCAGAATTAAAGACATATCACTTCAGTAAAATTAAAGGATGGTGGTTAGAAGCTCACAATGAGCCAAGCCCCAGTACTGAAGAATGGAGTTATACTCCACTTCAAGTCCATGTATCTCTTGATACCATGGAATGGATTTGATCTTCCTGATGGCCGCCTCGTCTTCTCTGGATAAGGGAAGGCCTCGATTATTCTCGGAAGAAGAAGTACACCTCCTCCAGGCGGTTGGGAAGTTAAGATCTGATGGAGGCGCTCGACAAAAAAAATATCTTTCGCGCCATCTTTTGTGGTTAGAGGGGCAAGTTCCTTTGGCAAGGATGCTGCCCCTCCAATCAAGTTTAGCCTTATTGCGTTTGGACAGAAAAACCCATCCGGGTGGATGGGAGATAGAAAGAACATGAAAATGTACAAAGAGAGAAAGAGATGGCGTAATGCCAAGTTCAAAACACAAACCCAAGAAGCCGACAATGAGACGCCAGCTATTGGGGAGGAGCATTCCGGGACAAATGTCCCAATGATTCAGAACTGTGGAGAACAAAGGACTAAAAAAGGGAAAGCGAACCCCGCTTTCCAGTGCATCTATATACAGAGAAAATTCACCCGAAAGGGTTGAATCAACCCTCTCATCAGGGTGGGGAGCCCTAACCTGATAAGAGGAAGGAAAATCGAAATCTTGGATAGCTGAAAGAAGGGTTTCCTCATTATAAATGAAGGGAAGCGAGGCCGTGTCCACCATCGGACCTGGAAGTTTGAGGCTGCCTAGAAGACTCGACAATCTTGGAAGATCCAGACTCGAGAAGGACAGGAGAAGTTTCGGTTTTTCTTTTTAAACCTTTTTGAGAAACTTCAGCAAACTCGCGCCAGAGGACAGTTAGGTTTTGTTATCACTATCCGACTGTTCGGGAGCAGGAGATGCAAAAGCCTCACTGCTATTACCAACACTGGGTACCAGAGAAGCCCTATTGTCCGCCATTACTTGTTTCAAGAAAACTACAAAAGAAAAAGACCAAGAAACTTACCGATTCAGTGAGGCGGAAGCTTGAGAGCAAGAAGGCGCGAAGCAGACAATAAAGGTTCAAATTCCAGACAGGAAGAATGAAACCTACGAAGACAACGAACCGCTTTTAAAACACCCGCACGAGTGTTCGGGAATCTGAACGATCGAGATTGATTCAAAATCAACGATCAAGATTGAAAGACGTTTTGAAAGTTTGAACTCACGAATCCGAAATAGGCGTTCGGAAACTGTCGCTTGGATGACGTGAGCCACGACAGATCAACTGCAAGGAGATACGTGGCCTTACACTCACAACGCTCGAGGAAAAGTGACCACCGCATTAAATGTGATATGACATTTAATGAAGCACGCAGAGATTATCACCTGACGACGAACCCAGTTAAAAACCAAGCCCTCGGGATCGACCGAACGCTTGGTCTGGGGGGCTCGTGATACAAAGAGATTATGATTAGACCGGGTTCATACCTGGTCCGACCCTCGACCCCGGTCGAGACAGAGAGAACCGACTCGCTCCCGAGTGAACCGGATCCATAAGATGGCTTGCTGAAGAAGAAAGCTTATTCGGCTGCAAGCGTGCCCTAATCCTACTTATGGATTAGGGTAATTACCCTAATGATGGCAAACTCGAATTGACGGCTGCGGATAATCATTATCGAAGGGATAATCATCACATAACCTAAAGGTTATCTCAGAAGTCCTCTACTAGTCCAAACTAGTAGAAATCTATTGCTCAACGGATTTAACTGTTAAGATCCAACGACTACCCGAAGAAGGCTCAAGTGCATCCAACGAAGGAGATTCGAAGGTACACTCTATATAAACCTCACTACCATACAAGGTGAGGGGATCGAAAAGAATACTATCTGAGACTCAGGTTCAGATACATACTGATAGACCTAAACTATCAGCGATCTGCTATCTAGATCACCTTTCCCAGTTCTTCATTCCTTAGCTCTGTGCTTCGGCAGAGTCGTTTGTGATTAAGTTCATCAACTGACTTAGCCTTCGGAGGTGGACTCCCGACCCCAGCGGTCGGACCACATCTGACGCTTTCGTTTTGCAGGTCATCACAAGGATATCTAAGGGCTGAGCAGATTTTGGACGCATCACACCCCAAAATGGAGATCTTAAAGCACTGACACCCTACTTTATGGTTAGAAACACTGACACCCCAAAATTAGATTTTCATTGAACAAATTAGTCCAATTTGTCACTGAAAATTGTTAAATCACTATTTATTTTCTTTGAATTCATAAAATATCCCTATCAAAATATGAAAGAAAAAAAAAACAATGATTTGATGGTTTTTAGTGACAAATGTGACTAATGTGTCAAATTAAAATCCAAATTTGGGTATTTGTATTTTTTCAAGAGAAAATTGCACTGGAACCCAAAAATGGAGGCCTTAAAGCACTGACATCCCACTTTACGTTTAAAAAGTACAGAGACACTAAAATTGGATTTTCATTGGATATATTTGTCCAATTTGTCATTGAAAACCTTTCAGACACTATTTTTATGAGGATATTTTTAAAAATAAACAGTGATTTTACTGTTTTTAATGATAAATTTGACAAATATATCAAATAAAAATTCAATTTTGGGATCTCTGTGCTTTTTAAACATAAAATGGGGGTGTTAACGCTTTAAGGGCTCCATTTTGGGGTGCTAGTGCAATATGCTTTTTTTCCAAACAGAAAGTGAAGTGTCAGTGCTTTAAGGCCTCTATTTTGGGGTGCCGGTGCAATTTGCATATATATATATATATATATATATATATATATGCTATATAGGCAAATTATCAATGATACCTTGTGATTTTTCTTCTAATATTAGTGTCACCACAAAACAAATCAAAATAACAGTTGCACCACTAATAACACTAACAAAAAGTTAAAAATTTATCCAGTTAAAGTATCTGCTCTACCCTTTAAATTAATTAATATCTAGTTGTTTTTATCTAAATTAAAAACGTAAGTAACATTTACCTTAGAACAAAGGTTAGTATGATTTTATTCTTTTAAATTGAATTTTTTTTTCGAATAATTCCAATAATTTTGACTCCTTACGAATTCAAAACTACGAATTGCCTTCTAGCAGTTCATTTATCAATCTCTTTACAAGTTAATTCATGTCGATTTGACTAATTCATTCATAAGAAAATATATACAACAAATATTAGAGACTACAAATCATTTGATGCCAAGGCATTATCTATCATCAACAATTAACATGGTTAAAAATATATTTTTTAAGTATTATGTCACATAAAAAGTTAGCTTGTCGATTGTGCTATTCAAATTTCTCTTGAGAATGTTCTTTTTCTACACCAGAAAGTGGAGGTAGGCCAAACGGTTGTATCTGCACTCAACCAGGCCTTCCGGGCTAGACTATTCGCTATCATATTGTGGTGTTTAGAAAGAAATTCGAACTTAAAATGAGTAAAGAACTGGGTAAGGGATGGATATCCTTAACCATAGGGAGGATACATAGGGTGGTTGTACTATAATGATTGCAACAATCGATAAGCTCTAAATAGTCCAATCCGAATATCACCCTCCAAAAATACTCCTATAGAGCGTACAACATGATCCCTGAGCACATACATAAAGCTTCTCCTTCCAAGGCAAATCCATATAGTTTTGGTTCCAAAATTGCATATCGTATGTTTTCAGAGTGATCCCGTGCGATAGAAGCCCAAGCCTAGTAGATGACCTTCCTTCATAAATGATGCATTGGTATTAATCTTCTGATTTCCTACCAATGGTGGATCCCAACTATCATTTTGAACTCGGGGATGAGGAGTTATCTGGTTCCCTGGGTCATCCAGCTCCCTAGCCCTAATGAGGTCGTAAGCAACATCCACCAGAAAAAAGAAAGAAAAATTTTTTTCCCTTGTGCTTTGAGGGTCTTCTGTCACACCACACCCGCCGATCTCGGTTACGCGCCCAACAACCTGTGAGAGTAAACCGTCACAGGATCCACGGTCTTACCATCAATAATAATAAATGCAAATAATAGATAATCATGAGCAAGAATAAGTGCAAGAATAAGTGCAATAATTAATTGAAAGATTTCAAAAGTCCAAATACTTTAATAAAATAATAAAGGGTAAATATCACTTACCTCCCCTCTTAACTGGACAAATAGCACTTACACCCCCTCTTAGTTGGATAATATCACTTACCTCCCTTTTTACCTAGCAAATATATCAAACACCTCCCCTCTGTTACCTTTCTCGGTTAAATTTAACTTTTACCGTTAAATATTTTTCTAAAACCCCAAACTACCCTTGGCTAAAAATATTTTTTTATTTTAAACATAAATTATCGTAATCATCCTAACAGTATACTATTAAATTACCCTCAATTAAAATAATTATTAAAAACCAAAACGCTATAGTTGAAACCCAAATTATCTTTAATTATTAAAAGCCCAACATACCCTTCTTTTTTAAAAAAAAATAATTATCAAACAATTGAAAAAGCACGTACTACTATCAAGTAAAATTAAAAATGCAATAAAAAAAAAAAGGGTATGTTGATAAAATTAAACACGTACTACTATTTTGGGGGTTTTTTTAATTGTTTGATAAAAAAAAAAAAAAAAAGGACATGTTGGGCTTTTAATAATCAAAGATAATTTAGGTTTTAACTATGGTATTTTGGTTTTTAATAATTATTTTAAGAGCAAATTGCACAGGCACCCCAAAATAGAGGCTTTAAAGCATTGACACCCCATTTTATGTTTGAAAAACACAAACACCCAATTCATTAAACATGGTAGTCCATTATGTTATTGAAACCATTAGTCCACTGTATATTCTTCTTAAATTCCAAAAATACCCTTATCAAAAACTGAAAGAAAAAAATAGACCAAATTTATTCTCTCTCCTCACTCGACTTTGCGGGTTCACCTCTCCACCTTCGGCTCCGGCAACGCCAACTACGCCACCACTACCACTATTGCCTCATTAATTGGAGAATAAGAAGAATATTGAAGCTCCTCTGATTGAAGATCGCACACCCTTATGGATTTTGAAAGTCAAAGGAAAAGATAAGAGAGACAGAAAAATCAGGGTTTAATGAGAGAAGAAACAGAAAACGGCCGGCTAAGGAGGACTTCTGTAACAAGCATGAAGCAGGGGTTAAATAGAGGGGTTCTAACGAGGGCGAAAGTTGAAGTATTGATATCTTCTGTGAAAAAGAAATCCAGCGCATCGTATCGGTTGCTTGACTTGATTAGGATCGACAGGAACAGTGGACGAAGGTAGCAGTGATTGCATCAATTGATGATTTCATAGCCACCTGGAAGAGCCCTTGGAGACTGAGAACCAACTACAGGCAATGATGGCAGGAGATCCTTCAAAGATGGGTTTAAATCTACCTGTGTCTTAAAAGCTTGAGGAGTTGGTTCCGGTGCTTCAGCGGGCGACTTCAATCCTGGAATAGACGACCGGCAATCAAATTCGACTGGAATCAAGAATCAGATACAGCCGATACCAGTCAAATTCGACTGGAATCACCTACCAATTGGCGATCAATTCCTTAAACTCGGTTATGTTTGAATGAAACGGTACGACTCTAAACAATTCAATTCCATAATTTTAATTCCTACTTTTTATTATGGAAGAGCCATCTTATATATAGAAAGAAGGAAAATGATTAGCTGGTGGTTGTGTGAGACTAATCTTAGAAATTACCAACCTAGAAAACTTGATCTCATGTGGTTTTCAAACCTGAACTTCTCAAATCGGGGAAAAGAAAGTGGGTCGAGACGACTGGATGATGATTCCATGCAAGTTCCGATTTTTATTAGTTTCGCTCTTTTATTAATCTCGGTGGAGGGGCGGCTGTGGAACCGCCTCTCTTGCCATTTGATTAATGAAGCAATAATGGTGGTGGTGGTGTTCGTTGGCGTTGCCAGAGCCGGAGTCGGAGTCGGAGTCGGAGGTGGAGAGGTGAACCCGCAGAGTCGAGTGAGGAGAGAGAATAAATTTGGTATATTTTTTTCTTTCAGTTTTTGATAAGGGTATTTTTGGAATTTAAGAAAAATATACAGTGGACTAATGGTTTCAATAACAGAATGGACTACCATGTTTAATGAATTGGGTGTTTGTGTTTTTCAAACATAAAATGGGGTGTCAATGCTTTAAAGCCTCCATTTTGGGGTGCCTGTGCAATTTACACTTATTTTAATTGAAACTAATTTAGTAGTTTAACTGTTAGGGTGTACAGTAACTTAGGGTTTAAAAAAAAAATTTAGTCAAGGGTAGTTTGGGGTTTTAAAAAATATTTAACGGTAAAAGTTAAATTTAACTGAGTAAGTTAACAGAGGGGAGGTGTTTGATATATTTTCTAGGTAAGAGGGGAGGTAAGTGATATTATCCAACTAAGAGGGGGTGTAAGTGCTATTTGTCCAGCTAAGAGGGGAGGTAAGTGATATTTACCCAAGAATAAATGATCAAAAAGAATATAAGTTCAGCGGAAACAAATCAAAATAATTCAAATAATCTTCTTTCTAGTTTCTTTCTCTAAAGCTAAGAACTGGGTCTCAAGTTTAGCAAGGTGAGGGGTTCTCCAATTCTTCTTCATACGATTGGCAAAATGCCTGGCCACTTGTCTCCTCCGTCCATCAATGGGTGCTATAAGCGCACTCCATGCACTCGTAGGAGCTCCCGCACAAGCTATCTGTCACATCCCGCCCAAATACACCCAGCCTATACCCTATCTGGGTTACCCGGGGGAGTGATCCACAGCCCAAAAGATCAAGTTTAGGAACGATCATATCCATTTAGCACAATAACATAATCAAAAGCAAGAACAAATCATTGTATTCTAATAAGTTAACAATAAAAGTCAAGAAAGGATCACAGAAGGATCACTAAAGAATATCAGAGTGCGGAATAACAAGATACCAAATCAAAAGACAACTGTAGAGTATAGCGGAA
This sequence comes from Hakea prostrata, assembly GCF_041222555.1. Classification (NCBI taxonomy): domain Eukaryota; kingdom Viridiplantae; phylum Streptophyta; class Magnoliopsida; order Proteales; family Proteaceae; genus Hakea; species Hakea prostrata. Next base: position 52,034,396 of record NC_142602.1, on the reverse strand, counting down.
ATATACCCCACAACATATGCGGAAGGTAGATCGAAATCTAAAGCAAGCTCTAAGCTAATACAAGTAAAATAAAAGTCTAGAAGAAACAAGAGAATCTAATCCACATCTTCAGTCGGCTCTTCTTCTTCTTCAGTCTTCATCTTCTTCACTTTAGGGTCATGCTCTTGAAGCTTCAGATCAGCATCTAGGCGCACGATCCCATTGACGAATTAGACGATGCCGGCTGCCATCAATGGGAGTCGTCAGTGCAGCCCAAATCCGAGTGTTGGCTGCCTCGCTGTTCATTACCTTGTCTAAGGACATCCGGAGCTGTACCATGTACGAAAAGGTTCTCCGTGCTGCTGTACGGGTTCTCTTTCGTACCTGCAATGTCATTTAAAAACAAGTCTCCCGAAGGGTAAGCTCAAAAGAACTTAGCAAGTAAACCAAACACAATAAGCATCTTCACATGCATTCACAAACAAACATATATGCAATGATATGAAACAATATATGCAAATATGCTTCTAACTCTATGTATGTATGCTGGTCTCTATTGGCAGACATGCTTTAAGTCATAGCACCATACTTCTTTGGGAATGTCTCAATCACACATCATCGGTTGGTAATGGGTCTGTACACCTTACGGACAACCTTGGCTGGGGTTTAAGTCACCACTCTCTCACATAACCGTTTGGTCTAAGTATTGGCGCATGTCAAGGTAAAGCCTAGCCCAATGCAAGTCTTCTACTTAGTCATATCAACTCAGATCCAGATACGTCCATTCCTCGCCCCTTGCGATCCTTTCCGGTGTCCTTCACACTAGAGTCAACGTATCCTATGGCTACAACCAACTCGGACTACGGACTCATCAACCCTATAGGTCATCCACATATAGTAAACGGGAAGCTCTCATGTCTTTTCACGGGTTGGTTACCGGTCTTGAATGCCCATGAGCCCAAGTCTATCCATATGCAATTCTACCCATAAATGGCCCCCACAATGCGATTCATGTCCCCTCATGGGTTGGTTACCGGTCTTGAGCGCCCATGAATCCCCATTGCTACCACGGGTCATTTGGTCTCAATACCCTTCCGAATTGGGTCTGATATAACAGGGGTATTCCTAGCCAAAAACTACTAGACCAATCCTAGGTATGTCAACCAGTAGTTAAGGAAAGAGTCAAGGGGGCACCATAGGAAAGCGTCCCATACCACTTCCACTGATGTCCAAAGACAGAAACGCCAATAGGGCATTCCCCATTCCACAACTACGACCTAAGCATCCACATCACATGATGATTCCAAACATATCATAATCACACTCATATCCACATTATAGTCCATATCACATTCTCATAATCAATAATCAATTCTAATATGAAATTAATAATGTGGACAAGCTACTGTAGTTGCAGAAGTATCATGATGTAAAGAAAACCAAACAATAGTAGTTAAATCATGCATTCATATCATAATACATAAAAACATGTAAATAGGCATATTGTGAGTTGGAATAGTCACCTCGTAATCCGAACTTATAGTCTTCAAATAAGAGATCAAAGAATAGATCCAAAATCACCTAAACAAGCTTGACAAACATATATAGGTCATAAGAAGTGATTCCAAAAGATTGAAGTCGAAACGGATCAAAAACAGAGTTGCTGTCACTACGGGTTGATTGGTTGGGTTGAGTGCTCCAGTCGACCCAGGCAATCTACTCAAGAGCAAATCCGAAAATAAAAAGAGAATCTTGATCCGAAACCTATGCTACACAAACCGGAATGCGACGAAACTTGGAGAGATTGTCTAACATGGTAGTCTAAGACTAAAAAGCATAATTTAGACATCAAACCACCATTAAAACCATTACTTACTAATTTAGAATCATAGTTTCTATTTTGGAAAACAAGACTTTCTAATTTGGAAAACAACATGGTTTTCATTGAAAACAAGCTATGAATGAAAGAGATGAACTAGAGATGATGAGATCTCATTCTAGTATATGAACACAGTAAATCAAGAGTAAGAATGATCATAGAGATGCATCTAATATGCTAGAAGAAATCAAAATAAGAACATGATCATAGTTTAAGAAGAAATCATGAAAATCATGTAGAGAATGAATATGAAATCATAGCATATAGAATGAGAAGAGATTGTAAAAGATATGATTGCAGAGATGCAATATCTTCCTTATAATCTCAGATCAGAGAAGAGAATGATCCTAGTAAGAATGAATCAATAGCATAATAGATTGAATACTAACCTTTGATTGAAGAACAAGAGAGAGAAAGCTTGAGAGTTGAATGTAGATTTTTTTCCACACCAAAGGAGGCTTGGAGATGATTTTCCTTCGTTCTCTAGGTGTTTCGGAGGCTAGGGATACTAAAAACACGAAGTTATGAGGTATATATAGCAATAATGACCTAAACAGAAGATTCTGGTCGAATTCTGTTTACTTGGGTCGAGTGGGTTGGGTTGATTGGCCCAATCGACCCAGCCAGTTGACCTAGGCTGACAGCATAGCCTAAAACAGGGATTTGAGGGCCTTTCTCTTATTGGAATCAAATGAAACTTTCTACACAACAACTATAACTTACCTAGCATAATAAAATGGCTTTAAATCATATCTAACCATGCTCTAAGGTCATCAACCAATCTTCTCTTCATCAAGGGTGCATTCTCTTTTCTAAATCAACCAAGCTCTTCAAGTAGGGAATTCCATCATCAATTTTCTATGGGTTTTCGAATCTACACTAAGGGAGAGGTCCGACTTGACTTCCTAGGACCTTCTAAACATATCAACACCATACTTAAGGTCCAACTTCAAGGTCAAACATCAAACAAGTTCTTCTTCATCCAAAACAAATAGGGTGTCTAATTTAGGTTTTGGGCTGGATTTCACATTCTCCCCCCCTTAAAATAATTTCGTCCTCGAAATTGGGAGAGTACTAGGCTTTTAAAGAGATGGTGGTACTTCGCTTCTAACTGGACTTCCTTCTCTCAAAATCTACAAGAAACAAATAACGATAAGACTTTTGTAAGAAAACAGGGGAGTAAATCTAACATGCTTTGAAATCAAATCGAAAGTATGATCATGGCTTCATGAAGATTTCACAAGGATCATGGCGAAGATCAATATGAAGATAATCAAACTTTAAGAATGAAAGGAGATTGTAGAAGAGATGGTTGCAAAGATGCAACATCTTTTTCGTAATCTCAATCACAAAGAATAAATCATAGCAACAAGAGATCAATACAACACAAGAGAGATTACTAATCTTTGATTGAAGAATAGGAGACGAAAAGTTTGAAGTCTTGAAACAATTAGAAGGAATAACATTTCATGGAGATCACATTTGATTTCTCTTCGAAATCATCATGTGGAGAATTCACAAGGTTATAGAGTGTATGGAGATCCACTCTAGAACAGCGAGGATAGAAGGATCGATCATGGGAATGATTTAAGATCACCCTCCTATCAAAGGGAATGGGAGGTACAAGGAGAAATCGTAGAGGAAATAGATCAGCTTTGGGGTAAATTTCTACCAAACGAAACTAGGCAACTCATACGATAAAGAATAAATCAAACAATGCATATGGTATGTATACATTCAAGACAACAACAAGGTTAGGATTAGGTGGGTTTTCACACTATCTCCATCTCCAATTGCCAGTGCTACATCCTCTTCATACGAGAAGGCTCCTTCATGGGGGTACCAATCCAATTTCCGACGCATGTCCTCCATCCGTACAAAGCTAATACAACATGGAAATAAAGGAATGAGTTTTGAAGAACTCAATAAGAACAACATAATTCTCATCTATATGCCAACACCATCAGAAATGAATATATGATATGTATAAAGTGCAAAAGTGTGAATGTCACTAAGATCTAACTATGCAGGTCTCTAACAATTGACATGCTTTAAGTTATACACCAGCCCTCCTCTAGGTAGGTCTAGTCACTCTGATCCTGCAAGGACTGGATACCTCTATAGGGATCCTGAGTAAAGGGGTAAGTCCACACCTGGCTCTCAAACCAACACCATTGGCAATGAGTATTGGCACATGTTGGGGTTTCTAATCCAATGCAAGTCATAATAGTAACACACTACTTGAAGTCCAGATACTTCCCTTATGGCACCAACCAACTTGGTTTAGTATCCTTCGTAACCTAGGAATGAGAACCCTCACGAACTGGCTACCGCTATTGGACTCCATTCCATAACCCTATGGTCATCCACATATTATTGGGGCGGAAAGCTCTCATGACTCCTCACGACACTCGGTCCGCTCCTTGGACGTCCATGAGCCCAACCCTAACATATGCAATCCTACCATTGCATGAACAACAGTGGACCACTGAGTTTCCACAAGGACTAGTTATTGCTGTAGGATGAAACAGAGTCACATCACCATCGTCATGGGTCATCCGGCTTCAATTCCCCTATTGAAAGGGTAGTAATATGTGGGGTACCTAGCCATGCAACTCTAGACTTTACCTAGGTATGTCATCCAGTAGTTATGATAGTGCTGGAGACATCAGCACGCATGTGTTCCATACCACAGCCCTCTGATATCTCAAGCCAAGATATCCCAATGGAATACCCTTTCCATTAGAACCACAATACATCAATCATCATCATACCACTTTCATAATTAATAAAGTATATGTAAAAACAATACAAACAGTAAGTATATGATAAGATCAACATGCTATATACAATTACAACAGTATATGCAATAAAATAACAATAATGAGATACACTAGATTAGCATGTTCAATTTATTGCATAAAGACAAGATTGTATGTCCTTACCTGTAATTAAGTAGAAGTCCTCTAGAAAGCAAACCGGAAACAATTATAAGACTTTTAGTAGAAATAGAGAACACCTATAAATAGGGTTACAAGATTATATAAATCAAATGAATCAAATTGGATCAAAGCCAAAAGCCACATGCTCTCTAGAAACCAACCGATCGCTTGAGCCAAGCGACCGCCTTGAGCAACCGCCCCAAAAACAGTGTGTTTTCAATCCGAAACTCGTGCTTTTGATCATCCATTTTCAATCCGATTTTGGGATGATATCAATCCGAATTTCGAACCTAACACACCCATAACCAAGGGGTAATACAAAACCTAAAAAATAATGCAGATCAGTCACCCAAAATCCTCCCCTTGATTAGATCCATCATTTTCACGAAAGTAGGGTTTCATTTTCGGACAGGATCTCATCAAGAACATTAAAAAGGGGATACCGCAATAAGAGGATCATGAACAATCAAAGAGGAAAACAAATCTATTCTACTTAATAACTGAAATAGGAGACTGAGTGAATCGGGATTCACTTACCTCAACCAGATCAGCAAGAATAGGAGAGAAAATATTCTAGATCACTATTAGCACTTCGCCAACCTTTCAGCACGTCTCCACTGCGACCTAATCGCCCAAAATAGCAATCCTGAATATAATAATGCGTTAATAGAGCGAGGGTTGCTATTTATAACGAACAGGGGGCAAATTAGGGCATTTTCCCAGAAGCAGAATAGGCGGTCACTTGGGGCGGTCGCTTGGTTCAATCAACTGCCTCAAGCAACCACCCCCTAGTATATTGCTATACAAGGGTGGTTTGCTCAAGGGGTTGAAACCCAAACACAACCTAACCCTAATTATTCATCATTAAGAGAATCCAGATCCATGGGTTCAAGGTATGGATCATGGACTTCTATCCGGACACTCCACAAATTTACTCAACTAGACTTTCGAGTTCTCGAACCTGTAATACGGATCCCGGGCTAGAAATACGGGGGTTATTACATCTTCTCTTTCCCTTGTGCTTCGAGGGTTTTCAAGTGATTTCTTTGGTAAATCAAAGCTTTTTCCCTATTTTTTTTGTATAGTAATGGTGTTTGCCTTTTAGAGGTTTGTCTTTACCTTTTGTCTCTTTAGACAAGGTGGCTACTCTCCTTCTTGTGAGGGCCCCCTCCCCATCTTTATCCCTGCAACTCTCTCTCTTTTGTTGGTAGTTGAGAGTAATTTATTGTTGTTTTGCTTTCCTACTTGCAGAAACTTCTTCTTCTCTGGTGCTTTCTATTTTGCTATGTATATTTTATTTTCTCTTTCTTATTGATAAAAGTGTTTAAGAGAAATGGCATCCTCAAGCTCGGGACCACCATAACCTTTTTCCTTTGACTAACTGTTCCAAATACTCTTCTAAAGGCTCCATTTAAGGAGAGAACCAAAGAGCTTGACTAGAATACAATGCTTGTAGGGAAGTTATTCTCCACCAAGCGATTCACTTCTCCCTTAATCAGTAACTTACTGACCAAGGCAAGGAGTCTAAACAGGTAATTGGCTATTCATTAAATGGGTAGCCAACACACTTCATTATGCAGCTTCTGGACTTTGGAGAAGTTATAACTGCCTTAAGCTATGGCCCTTGGCTTATAAAAGACCATCATTAGCTCTTCAAATTTTAGATCCTGAAATTGATGCTGTTGAAACTGCTTTTGAGAAATTTGAAATAGGGATTCACATTCTTAATGTCCCACCGAATCTACAAATGGAAGAAATGGCACAAACTATTGGTGGAATGTTAAGGAAAGTGAAGAGTGCAAAGTTCTTGAAATCATTAGGGATTTGGGACACTCCTTTTCTGTGAAAATAGAGAGGAAGATCTTAGCACCATTTAAACTAGGTATGAGATTTCTAGATCAAACAAGAATTCGATATGGATTGAGCTCCAATATGTCAAATTACCCTCAATCTGCTTATTCTGTGGTGTCATCAGTCATGATTTGAGGATATGCCATGTTAGAGCCCAGATAGCAAGCAATGGAAACCCCAGATACTAACATCTTTAAGGAAATTGAAGTTGGACAAATCTATAATAGCCGATTTGGCGACTGGCTTAAGTTGGGTAATAGAGATCCTCGACCATCAGGAAAGGAGTAGAGGTTCTTACTTGCAAAAGCTCTACTGCTTGAAAATGGTGTATTCAATTCGATCAACCATGGGGAGGAATTTACAGCTACGACTGAAGGACTCTTACTTTATATAATTGACCTTCTCAGAATGGAGATTTATTCAATGGAGGTCTCACACTATAGTGGTAGTGGTGTTGCTAGAAGCTCACAAACGTTGGAAACCCTAGAAGATGATTGAGTGAACTCGGCTGACCCGATCTTTGTGACTCGCCCACCCCACTTTATCCCACTTAAATCGATTTATTGGATCTAACCAAGGAATATGGAAATGAATTGTGCAGATGCAAGAAACTCCTCTACTTGCTATTGGCGATTCTGGTAAACAAATTTCTGAAGGCCAATATAACCAAAGGGAGGGTCCAAATAGAGGTAAGGCCCACTTCAAAAGGTAAAGACCCATTTGTGAACAAGTAACCCAATTCTTCATAGCTCTGCTAACTACGGGCCCAACTCCTCTTTAATTAAAGTTTCCACACCATAGAGGAGGCAGAGCCCACCTAAATTACTTTTGAATCTTCACCTTCACCTTTTAAATCGTTTTTGTCTTTTCTGATTTTTTTTTTTTTTTTTGGTAAAATCAGAACGCTCTCATTATCCAAACTCTTTTAATTGAGAAAATTGGTCCAAACAATTCCACTTGTCACAAGGATCAATTGGACCCAGCTCATACCTAGGATAATGGCGTGTCCAACTAGTTTGGAGAGATTTCTGTCTTAGTTTTGCCTGCATATAATATAATTGAACTCAACAAGGCTAATGTATCTCAAACTTTGACCAAAGTGACTCCTATTATTATTAAGACAATCGAAACAAGTTATTATGCAAGCTCGGTCAGTGTGAAATGTTCTCATAGAGGAAATACCAACTGATGATATTGTGAAGCTGACACATGCATCGGCTTAGGATAAGAAACACCAACCTTCTCCTGATCATATAACCTTGCAGTTGAAAAAGCTTAAGTTGGAGGAAGACACAACTTGCTATTATCAATCTTTTCAGCTTGGGGAGAATGGGATCCGGGCCTACAAGGGGTAAGGACCTATGCCTCAGTATAATCCAAATGCTTGCTATAGAGGGAGAAAACCTCTTACTACTCTTCCGAAATGGTGAGGAAGGCTTCCCTTATTCAGTCCCCAAGTGTAATGAATCTAATATGGTGGAACTGTCAGGGAAGTGGTCCATCCCTAACACAAAATTACCTGCGAAGGCTATGCAGGAGATCCAACTCGAGGCTTGTTCTTCTTCTTGAGACTCAAAAGACGGATGATGAGATGTGTAGATTGGAAAGAAGATTAGGTTTCTTAGACAGCTTTTTTTCTGCCCCTTGTGGGTAGGTCTGGTGGTACAACATTATTTTAGAATGGTAATGTTTCTCTTTCTTTTATTTCTTCTAATTCACCTGACCGATGTACTTATGCAAATTCTTTTGGTGCAACTTTTCATCTATCTTAATTTGATTTATAGGCTCCCACAGGTAGAGTATAAAGCACATTCTTTGATTGATTTGATACATCTTGATAGAAGTATAAGTACCTCTTGGCTTGTATGTGATGATTTTAATGAAACCCTAAACCATGATGATAAATTTGGTGGGATCCCCAAACCCTAAGCCCAAATGGATGGATTTAGAGAGGCCATTGATATTTGTCATTTGCATGAAATTAAATGCTCTAGGGTCAAGTTTTCTTGGTCAAACAAGAGACAATGAAGACTTTTGGTCAAAGAGTGTCTTGATAGGGCTTTTGGTAACAGTGATTTTCTACATCTTTTTGGAGGAATTTCAAGCCATAGGCATGCCATGGTTGGCTTAGACAATATTCTAGTTGAGATAATTCTTGAACCCCATAAAAGAAGGCTTGAAATTAAATGGGAAGACCACCCTAACCTTCAGACCCAAATTCATAAGGGGTGAAATTTTTCTAGCATTGGTTCAGACCTTTTTAAGCTCTAGTCTAAAATTAATAATTGTAGAAATACCCTCAAACACTGCAGTAAACACACTTTTCAGTCTACTGTTGGGAAAATAGCATCCCTCTGGAATGACCTAGAAATAAGTCAACAGAAAGCCCCTAATGACCAGAATTTCTTAAGAAGAATTGAGGATTTGATCAAAGTTAGAATCTTCAATGCTTGCAGAGGAAAAGTACTGGTTTCAAAGATCCCGAATTCAAAGGTTGAGAGAAGGGGATAGGAACACCAAGTTCTTCCATGCATCTATTGCTCATAGAAGACAAAAGAACTATATTCTCAAAGTTAAGAACAAGGACGGTTTCTGGATCATTGAGGAAAATTTAATAAAATCTGAGATTTGGTCTCATTTTTTTTCTTTGTTAGATCTTCTGACCCCCTCCCCCCCTTATGGTTTCCTCGAAAGTTCTCTTCACTACATCAGAACTCTCAAGATAATGATGCATTGTGCAAACCCTTCAGAAATGCACTTTTTCAAATGAAGGGGACTAGGCTTCAGGAATTGATGGTCTCCCTGCGAGGTTCTTTCAAAAAAACTAGGACCATTTGGGTTAGGATCTTATCCAAGGGATCTAACATTTTTTCATTGAGTGTTATATGCTCAAGAGTCTTAATAAGACTGTGATAACCCTAATTCCCAAGACATCAAATCCCTAGGAGGTGGCTCAGTTTAGACCTATTAGTTTGTGTACTATCCCTTATAAAATGATTGCAAAGTGTTTGGTTAATCGTCTCAAACCAATCTTAGGGAAGCTTATTAGCCAAACACAGAACACCTTTATAATAGGGAGGGCTATTTCAGATATACACCCATGAATACTTGCACTTCATGAAAAAGTCTCAACGAAAAAAAGCTACGTGGCCTTGAAACTTGACCTATGTAAAGCTTATAATAAGCTTGAGTGGCCCTTCATTGAGGTTGTCCTTAGGAGATATGGCTTTGCAGAAAAAATGGACAAGGTGATTGATGTAATATATCACTACATTGGAGTATAAGCTTAAGGTTAATGGGGACTTGACTAAGAGGATTATTCCTTAGAGAGGAATTAGGTAGGTCGCCCTTTGAGCCCATATTTTTTATTCTTTTCCAGAAGACCCTTAGCCAAAGGATCTCCTCAAATGTTGGAATCCCCAGACTACTGGGCTTCTGTATAGCTAGACATGGTCCTGAAATCAATCATTTATTTTTTGTTGATGACTCTCTCATCTTTACCCCTGCATCTATCCAAAATGCCTCACAAATAAATGTTCTGTTGCACGAATATGAATCAATATCAGGGCTTCACATCAACTTTGAAAAGTCCGAAGTGCTCTTTAGTCTTGCTATTCTCCTCACCACCAGATCTAAGGTAATCTCTACACTAGATATCTAGGAGGTAGAATTATATGGCTATATCTAGGACTTCCTACCACCTTTGGTAAGTCAAAATCTCATACATTTTCATTAATTTTGGATAGATTTAGCTCTAAATTATCTGGTTGGAGGGAGAGACATCTTACCCAAGTGGGGAAAGAAATCAAGTAGTGGCCTGTGTTCTACCTATGTATGTTATGTCATGTTTTTATGCCTCAGGATCTCTATAATAAACTCCATTGTAAAATTATAAAAGTTTGGTAGGAAAACAACTAGGGGAAGGGGCTACACTTGATCAACTGGGAGATATTATGTAAAGAGAAAATGGATGGGGGTTTGGGCTTTAGGGACCTTAATTGCTTTAATAAGGCTTTGTTGGCCAGATAGGCCTAGAGGTTTATTACCACCCTTGACTCCTTTTGGGCTAGGGTCATGTCTGCCAAATATCTTAGAAACCAAGAGTTTCAAAGAGTGGGACTACCTAGCTAGGAGTTGCTCTAGGGGCTGGAAAAATGTCCTTGTAGGGAGGGACTTGCTTCTCTCAAGATTGGGAAGGAAAATGGGTAATGGCACTAACACACTCATTTATCTTGACCCTTGGATTCCCTCCCTTCCTTACAAAACTGTAGTGAATCATCCCCTCCCTAATGGACCCATTTATGTTAGTGAGTTCATAAATTGGAATGACAACTCATGGAACAAACCCTCATTGGATTCCTTTATTCCCCACTAGAAGTGGAATAGATTATGATGTTACCTATATTATCACAATTTATCCCTGATTCTTGGTATTGGACAAAGCAAGTACAAGGCAAATTCACAGTGAGGTTAGCTTACTTTCTATGCCTTCACATGCTCCCAGCACTAGTTCTATGGCCTCCTCTTCTTCTCTGTCATCATGTTACACGGAGATCTGGAACATTCCTAATTTCCCAAATGAAAAACTTTATATGGAGAGCAGATAGTGAGGCCATTCCTACCAGTGAAATTATTTTTCATAGACAATGTTGTCTCTCTCCTTTATGCCTTTTGTGTGGTCACAAACTATTGAATCTACATTGCATGCTCTTGTTTTCTATGATTTTGCACAATATTGTTGGCAGGCTTCTCCACTTAACTTAATTGTTCAAAATTTATGAGGCCATCTTTTCATTATTGGATATCTTTCTTACATGCCAAATATAGAAACATAGCATATTTGTCATCTATTGACATGATATGGAGTACTTTTTGCTAGATTATTTGGAGAGCTAGGAGTGACTTTTTGGTTGAGGGGAAGCGGCCTTGTTTGGAAGGCTAGCTCCCTAAGAGCATTTTGGGCTCTCTATAATGATGTGACTTTATATACTTCCAATCCTTTTGGAGAGATACTTGATACAACCCTCATTCCCTTAATTCTCTTAATATTGACTTTTATTTTCAAGTTTATGTAGATGAAGCTTGGGTTAAGCATAATAAAAAGAGAGGACAAGACTGTATTATTTGGGATTTCCATGGGAGTTTTTTGGTAGAAAAATCATGTCATGGTTAGCATCTCTCGGTTGTAATGGTGGAGTTGGAAGCGGTTCAAGATGGCTTGTTGCTTGCTAAAGATTTGCAAATCAGTAAGCTAGTTCTACATTAGGACTGCAAGAGTGTGATTGATGCCATCATTGGTAGTGACCACTCTTGGGACTAGGCATGTTGTTGCTTGGTAGATGAAATTCTGAGACTTAAGAACTCCTTTAATTCAGTCTTTTTTAGCTATGTTAGTAGAGATTGTAATATTTATGTAGATTATATATCCTGTGGGGCTAAAACTTTTAACTTATTTGAGGTTTGGTGGAACTGTCCACCCTTGTTCTTGTTGGACCATAACTTTTGTTGCCTCCAGGGTCATTTCTTTGGAGATCCTAATATAAATTTTCTTTTGGATGGAAAAAAAAATAATCATTTCTAGCACGCCATATGTATTAGCATAGAAAAAGGCATTGTGAGAGGAAAAGAGTTTGATGTACTGATTTTTTAGGGAAGGCTCTTGGCAAATGCTGCAACCATAGAAAAATTTGCACATTGTCATCCATGAAGGCCTATATGATAAGGTGTTGGCGAACTAAACCTCTTTTATGAATAGGCAGCCAAGAATCACATGGGGAAAATCCTCTCTCATATGTCTGCGCCAGCTACAACTCAAATCAATGTTGAGCTATCAAAAATGGAATTCATCAATAATTATAAATTTTGATTCTACAAAGCAAAAAAAATGAGACCATAACTTTGTTGTCTCCAGGGTCATTTCCTTGAGAGCCTAATATAAACTCTCTTTTGGACGAAAGAAAAAGATAAAGAAAATCATTTATGGCACACCATATGTATTAGCATAGAATTAGGTTAGGATCAGCGCCAAAAAATGGGGATGAGCTGGGATTAGCCAAGCGGGACAAATTATAATTCTAGGCCTGCCCTTGGTCGTGATTCAGGGTGGAATATTTTGGCAGTCTTTACAAAATAAAAACCCTATCTATGTTTGTGTCTACCATATTCTCATTGATCTTGTGCTTATTCAAGGGTTACTTGACCACACAACAATCTCTTACCTTAAAATGAATTTTGATACTTTGCTGCCTCATATTGCTCTCTTACACTCAATCAGACAAATAAGAAAAGAATATATAGTTAAGCTAGAAAATGATGGGAAAATGATGTGATTAACCACTGTTGGTTTTAGTTTTGCAAAACTAGCCACCCTTTCTTGGCTTCAACGAAAATAGCCAATACTATTTTAGGAATTACAAAAGTGGGCAAAATAGTGTTCTACGGTATATTTTTCTAATTGTATACTTGCGTCCTTCAAATCGGCTGAAAGAAGAGTGTTTTGCATACAAATGGTTGATCGATCAAACTTAATTTCTCCAAAATCGCAAATCAATTTATACCGAATCGGCCAACGTAGGGTTGCTCGGTTGGTAAGACTAACACCTCTTAGTGTAGAAGGGATTTTTATTTGTTGCAACTTGCAGCCAATGGTCAGTGTTGCGACACGTTTACTAGAAACCATCTGAGGGTCTTAAATTTGATGCCAAAATGAAAAAGAACAAGGCCAAACAGAAGACTGGATAGAAAATGGAGAAGTCTATATTTCAAGGTTTCGTCAGAAATAACAACATTCAACTGCTCTTCAAAAGATGCACAAAACAGGGTTTTATAGTGCTAAGAAGCCCTAAAACGAAGAAAATAGAAAATTATGAAAATGCCACTAGAAATAGTAAAATGCCCATAACGCCCTCAAAACGATCCTGAAACTTGAAAAAATAACATTTATCACCGCAAAGCAATGAGTCCTTCTCACGGGCTTGTTTAAGATCAACGTGACAAATTTTAGCCCATCGAGATACCTCATGGGTCACCCCATATGCATCAAAATCAAATAGTAAAAGTGCATATGTAAATAATTTTTTTATATTTTTTTTAACATTTAAAGGATTTATTATTTATAAAAGGGATTTTTTATTTTATAAATTTGCAAAAACGAATCCCTAAATCTACTCGACTCTAAGAATAAAAAATTTTCTACCCAAAGAAGAACAACCAACCCATTTGCTTCTTCCAACTCCACTATCGTTTCTTCTCTCAAATGGTTAACTTCAAGAATCAACAATTCTCCTACACCCTAGTGGTGGATTAATATTTATCTAGTTCATATTCGATTCTTTAAGAATAACTTCTGCAAAATGATAAAACAAGATCTATAGAGATTCTTAAAAGATTTGTAGAAGCTAAGATAAAAACCATTCCCTTAAATGATGAACGAAGATCTACATCCAAAAAAGAATGCTATAGATTATAAACTACTTAGTATAGTTCATAGCTAAAAACCCCAACAGGACCATATAATGGATTCTTCAAGCCCTGGTTCCACGAGGAGATTTAGCGTTTTTGAAGAGCTCTCACTCCCTGAAGCGCAAAAGTTGATTCTTGAAAATCAAACTCGATAAATGTTAATCTACAACTAGGATATAGGAGAATTGTTGCTTCTTGAAGTCAACCATTTGATAGAAGAAACGATAGTGGAGTTGGAAGAGAAGCAGATGGGTTTTTGTTAGAGAATGGTTGATTCTTGTAGTTGGGTAGATTTAGGGAATTGTTTTTGCAAATTTACAAAATGATAAATCTTTTTTGTAAATAATAAATCCTTTAAACGTAAAAAATAAAATTTATTTGCATATGTACCCTTGCTGTTTGATTAGACCGTTAAATGACTTCTTTTACATGTGGCGTAGTATTGACCATTTTCTACATGCTACAACCACTCAACAAATAAAAATCCATGTAGAGGTCATGGGTTCGACCTTAGTGACAACACATGTAATATCCCCATCTCCTATGCATAAAAATTTCCCTTCCACCACAACCCAAAATTATTAAAAATAAAAATAAAAAAATCAAAATCAAAATTTATACAGCATCGTAGTTTGGAGAATGGTGAGAGAGGATTCTGATAGTTATCGGGCAAAAATATCATTTCTGCAATCTTTTTACTGGGACAGAAATTTAAGGAGTTTGGCTTTCTTTAATCTGATACTCTAGGGTTTGTTTATCTCCCCCTTCTTTTCTATTTAAGGTAGAACTTAAATTCCCATTGTCTTAACTGTCAACTCAACAATGCTCTTAGGTTATTCTCTCATGCTTGTTCTCCTTTTCCTACTTCTATTCTGGTTCAGTCCAATCTTTTCTCATTTTCTTCACCTTTTATCACATTGCTCTTAGGAAATAGGGTAGATTATGAGTTGGAGTCTCTTAGAAGTTGTGAAAGTGCAAGATTGCTGGAGGACCTTCACATTCAGTCCCAGAGACTTATGATTTCGGTGTTCAGATGAGATTGCTGACTTTTACACTAGAGAGGATGGAGGTCAAGACAGAGTAAATGTACAGTGCCATGGAGTCACGGTAGGATCGGATAGAGTCTCAGATTGCACAGATGGCCGAGGACTTCAGAGCATTTAGAGATCAGAGGAGATCACCTAGATAGGAG
Source organism: Hakea prostrata (assembly GCF_041222555.1). Lineage (NCBI taxonomy): Eukaryota > Viridiplantae > Streptophyta > Magnoliopsida > Proteales > Proteaceae > Hakea > Hakea prostrata. The sequence goes on along the minus strand of NC_142602.1, from coordinate 52,019,092 downwards.
TCACTTAGGATTTTCGTTTATGCTTTTTCAGATGTATACTTTTCTTAAAGTAATGAAGTTTCATTTTATTTCTCTTTATTATTGTGTATTATGCACTTTCCTCTTATTGCATTATATGACATTTGTTAGAACATAATTATTGTGCATTATTCAAATAACCAATTATGTTTCATTAAACAGTTTCTAATTCAAGTGTTCTATTATTCACTTCTAAGAGTAGATGAGTTACTTCTGGATCTATGACTCAAGAATGTTCTGTTATTGTTTTCTGTGGTTAGGATTTCCTTGAACTTTGGCTTTAATACCACTATGTTACATCCCCCCAGCCAGTACCCTAACTGGCATACCTGGGTGTGTGATCCACAGCCTCGAAGATCAAGTATCAAGGAAATCATCCTCCCACATATGCAATAACATAATCATGAATAGATAAAATAAAGTATAATGTTATAAACAAAAGATCAAATCAGGAAATGAATATCAGTATAATCAGAGTGCGAAAAATGATTCCAGATGTAATCACATAAAAAAGAAGTAGAGTGAGGCGGAAACTCACTCCACAGTTACAGCGGAAATGTAGTACGTAAGTCTAAAAAGAATTACAACTGAGTTTAAAGGAAAACGAGGAAAGAAAATCAACAGAACTATGAGTTTTCAATCCTATAGATGACATCTTCGAAATAATGGACTTCATCAATCCAACATAGATGTTCCAACTATACATTACGCCTAATTGTAGTACGCAACTTGATCGCTCGAGGGATCATCAGTGTGATCTTCATAGTTGCCAGGACTTTGCATGAAGTACGCTTCATCAGTTTGCGCTTCATCATACTGTCCTTCATAATAGTCAGTTACTGTAGAATAACCTAACAAAAAGATTGTACAAAAAGGAGTGAGTTCGAATGAACTCAGCAAGGCAAGTTAACTCATAACGACATAAATAACATACAGCAGATCATAACAAGATGCAATGCAATATAAAACAGATAATGTATGTATGCATCTAAACTCTATGTATGCTGGTCTCTATTGGCAAACATGCTTTAAATCATAGCACCATACTTCTTTGGGTAGGTCTCAAATCACACATCATCAGTTGGTAATGGGTCCGGCATCCCTCGGGACATTCCATGGCTGGGGGTTAAGTCACCGCTTTCTCACATAACCATTTGGTCTAAGTACTGGCGCATGTCAGGGTTAAGCCTAGCCCAATGCAAGTCATCTACTCAGTTACATCAACTCAGGTCCAGATACGTCCATTCCTCGCCCCTGGCGATCCTTTCCGGTATCCTTTCCACTAGAGTCCTAATAGTCCCTGACTACGGACTCATCAACCCTATTGGTTATCCACATATGGTAAACGGGAAGCTCTTATGTCCCCTCACGGGTTGGTTACCGATCTTGAGCGCCCATGAGCCCAAGTCTATCCATATGCAACCCTCCAATAAATGGCCCCCAAAATGTGATTCCCGTCCTCTCATGGGTTGGTTACTAGTCTTGAGTGCCCGTGAATCCCCATTGCTGCCACGGGTCGTTCGGTCTCAATACCCTTCCGATTCGGGTGGTCTGATATAACGGGGACATCCTAGCCAAACATTGCTAGACAGTCCTAGGTATGACAATCAATGATTCGGGAAAGCGTCAATGGGCAACCCCGGAAACATCCCATACTATTTCCGATAATGTCCAAGGACAGAAGTGTCAAAAGGACACCTCCCAATCACAAACCAAACTTAATCAAGCACATTCTCAGATCAGTCATGATATACATAATCAACAACTTATCATACAAAGAGAATGAAACAGCATAATCTAATCATTAAACAATATATAGTAATAAGCATTTCATATAGACTTAAATAATGAAAAAGAATAAACAAGTGAAGTGATGCTGTACTTACAGTAATACATCAGAAATATAAAATACAAGAACAATAATTAAACTCAGAGTTTCTCAAAGTAGAAACCAAAGAGTACGCGATCTATGTTATTATGAAATAACTGTTCTTACCTCAATTATCGCCAAAGATAATCCAAAGATCAAAGAGAGAGACTCCAAACTTAGCAAATAAACCCCTAACAATCATAGATACAACATTAGGAATGATGCCTAAAAGATCAGAGAGCAAACGAATCAAACAGAGCAAAAAATGAAGCTACTGCCTTCATTGGTCGATTGATTGGTCTACTAACCCAGTCGACCAATCAGTCGACCAACAGAGTCAGTACGAAGCAAGTACGTGAATTTTGATCCGAAACTCAATCTACAGAGTTTGGAACTTCACGAAACTTGGAGGAAAACTATATGATAGTATTCTAACACTAAGGGAATAAAGATCGGGCACTAATAATGATCAAAACATTACCTTCAATTAAAATCATGGCTTTCCCCAATTGGGAGAAAAACCCAGAATTCGATGAAAATACACTATGGAAATCACAGCAAAGACAAAGGATGATTTAGATCTCATCCAAGAAAAAGGTAATCAGAATTAGATTTGAGTACACCATGAAAATTAGATTCAAATGGTTACGAAATCAGATCCATGAGAAGAACTAGGGTTTCAATCAGATCTGACCAATCAGTCGACCAATCAGGTCAGCAATGTTCAAACAAGGAAATAAAGGATCAAATGGACACTAGACCTCAAGGGCTTTTGCACACACATCAAGTGACATACCTAGGGTGTAGAATTGCCTTCAAACCAAGTCAGATAATACTCCAAGTCCTTCAACTAATCTCATCTTCAGACAGGTGCAGCTTCCTTTCTAAATCTGCACAGACCTCCAAGTATGGAACCTCCATCATCAACATCCATGGGTTCAGAGTCAAACACCATGTCTTCTATTGAGATGGCCCATAGTTGGCTTCTTCCTTTACTCCCGGTCTTCGGACCTATAAACAACCGAGTTTCCGGGTCAGGGTTAGGGTTAGGGTTAGGTTAGGGCTGGGTTTCACACTGTTGTTTTTCCAATTTCTTATTATGATATTACTGCTGTAAATACTCCAAGTACAGTAGAACTTTGTTCATGTTAAAGGACATTCCCCAATGCCTAATGTAAAATCCAGCTTTTACCTAACCTTGACCCGACCCGGTCATTGTTATGTTTGTAGGTCCAAAGACCCGAAGTGGTGGTAGGAGGGACTTATGGGCCCTACTGGTTGATGACGTAATGTCGGGATTCCAGTTTATTGACATTGATGATGATGCTCTTTCCTTGAGCACATTACCAGTGCTAAGTTAGAATCTGCGCACTGATGAAGAGCGAGATAGTTGAAATAGCAAACGGACTCCTGTGCATAATCCGAAGGTACTCCCTGAAACTAGACCTCTTGAGTGAACTGTAGGAGAAAACCCCATGCAATTTGACCTTGTATAGCCCTCCAAGTCCGCACCTAAAGTTGCTGAACTATTCTGTAAAATTTTTGCAGAGATTGTTTTGATCGATACTATTGGTCGATACCATCGACCAAAGGTATCGACCAACAAGTCTGCTGAGCCCAGATTTAAAGATTCTTGGAATATTCTTTTCTATTTATTTATTCCTCGAGACTGGAGCCCTATTCTCGCGTTTTTAACATCTGGGAACGTGAGAGAGCCTCCCAAGAACTCCTCCTTGGTAGTGGTGAAGCATCTTCTTCATCAATCATTGCCAACCACTCATTCCTAATTTCTTGTTCCACTTTAAAGGTATGACTCTCTCTCCTAATCACTTTCTCACTCATCTTTTCTCTATTTTACTGTTGGGACCATGGCCAAGGTGCTGCAACCTTGCATACACCTTGCCATGAACCTTCTAAACCCCATACAATGATGTTTTCACCGATATGACTATGATTGATTCACCTCATGATCATTGACTACACATTTCCATGATTTATTGCTTACCAACTTGCTTTATTTACCAAAACTGAGATGAAGCTCATGATTAACCTAATATATACCTTGCATATGTGCTCCATGTTACTTCTAAACGATTCCCTACCTAATCCCCCATGTTTTCCCCTAATTTGCATTGAGATATAGCCAATGCCATGATCTACAACTCTTAACCTTAATATGTCAATTTGGGGATTTCCAAATGGACCATTGGATTATGAAAGTTTCTTGATAATTAGTGTCCCCATGTTGTGCTTAGACTATCCTCCAAGTTTCATGTCAATCCGAGACCCGGAAGACCAAATCTGGGCAAGAATCCGAAAAGCCAGCTTGTTGTCCTGGAATTGATTTGGTCGATACTATTGGTCGATACTATCGACCAAATGTATCGACCAATAGAGTTCTTGCCGCGACAACTTTTGCCCGATTCCGATTCGTTTGATCTCCGATTGTTCCGATTTCTTCTCTAACCTTTCATATATGCTTGTTTAGGACTTTAAGACTATTTGGGCCACTGCTTGTGATCTTGGACCATTCTCTTCTCCGATTCAAGGTAAGGATAGTTATCGATGTAATTACCTAGGATATGGAAATCTTGACTTGGTATTCCTAACCTAGTAAATATAGTTTCTATTTCATATTCTTATCGTGTTAGACTTGCTACATATGCCTTTTAACAGTAGCTTTGTGTTTACATTATATTACTTCAATGTTTTATCATGTTTATCAATTTCAATATATGATGACTTATGTCAATGTCATGAATTAAATGTTTATTATGACGTTGTATCTTGTGAACTGATATGATGAACTTGGGCATGTGATTGCTTAAGTATAACTTGGGATTGAGGGGTACCCTCTGGTGCTTCTGTCCTTGGACATCGGAGGGAATAGTATGGGATGTTCTCCGAAGGTGTCCATTGACGCTTTCCTGGGTTATTGAATGACATGCATAGGATTTGTCTAGATGTATGGCTAGGATGTCCCTATTATATCAGACCCGATTCGGAAGGGCATTGAGACAGAACAACCCGTGGTAGTAGTGTGGATTTGTGGGCGCTCAAGACTGGTATCCACTCCGTGAGAGGACATAAATTGCATTACGGTTACCCGAAAGGGACCATTTATTGGTAGGGTTACAAATGGCTAGACTTGGGCTCACGGGCACTCAAGACCGGTGAAATGATCTGTGAGAGGGACGTGAGAGCTTCCCGTTTACCATTTGTTGATGACCAATAGGGTTGATGAGTCCGGTGAGTAATATCCGTGACTCTAGTGTGAAGGATACCGGAAAGGATCCCGAGAGGGGAGGAATGGAAGTATCTGGAACTGGCATGATATGATTAAGTAGATGACTTGCATTGGGCTAGGCTATACCCTGACATGCGCCAATACTTAGACCAAACGGTGATGTGAGAGAGCGGTGACCGAAACCCCAACCATGGATTTGTCCGAGAGGGATGCAGGACCCAATTCCCCCCCGGTGATGAGTGACTGAGACTACCTAAAGAAGTATGGTGCTATGACTTAAAGCATGTCTACCATAGATGACCAGCATACTTAGAATAAAGTCATATTGCATTATATGCATCATATCATCTGCATCATTTTATGATTATCTTGTGGTTTATGTGTGGTGGGATAACTTCCTTGCTGAGTTCTTTTGAACTCATTCCTTTTCTGTTGCAATATTTTGTTAGGCTATTCTACGGGTGATTACTACGATGGCACCCTCCCCGAGGCGGACCCGGATACCTCATACTACCATCCGGAGGCTGGCTACGTTGAAGACTTCGGTGACCATACCGAAGAAGATTACCAGGCGTACCAGGGTTAGCCCCGGAGTTGTATGGGAGCAGTCATGTTGGGTCTCCATGGTCCTCAACTTTGAAGAAGATATATTTATTATGGAGGAGACTTATGAGTAGTTAACCCTTCTTTTGTGACAGTATACTTAGAAGAATTGTAATAACTTTAACTTACCTTTATAACTTGAGACTTGTACTTAACTAAATTTTGACCTCACTTCCGTTTGGTGAAGGAGTGGATTCCGCCCACTGCCTTCTAATTTATCTGATTTGATATTTATTTCCGCACTCTGATTATGTCTGACACCTTATTCCTGAATTCCATGATCATTCATTGTTAGTTTATGATTATTATCTGTTCATGATTGTATTATCGTCAATGTGGATTATGTGGTCCCTGAACTATGGATCTTCGGGGCTGTGGATCACATCCCGGGTATGCCAGATAGGGTACCGGCTGGGTGGATGTGACACCTAATCATACCTAAACAATCATATTCCCAATTTAGTCATAACATACACAACTGATATTCCAACATATAGAAAGATACATATAAACATAATCAATTGAATAAGTAAAATTACAAGAAATAATATCCATACATGATCAAAGTAAGAAGAGAAAAACGTTTCTGTCCTTGGACATCAGTGGAAGTGGTATGGGACATCTCCTATGGTGCCCTTTGACTCTTTCCCGGATTATTGGTTGTCATACCTAGGGCTTGTCTAAAGATGTTTGGCTAGGATGTCCCTGTTATATCAGACCCGATTCGGAAGGGTATTGAGACCGAGTAACCTAGGGTAGCAATGTGGGTTTGTGGGCACTCAAGATGGGTAACCAACCCATGAGAGGACATGGACCACATTGTGAGGGCCATTCATTGGTAGGGTCGCAAGTAGTAGACTTGGGCTCATGGGCGCTCAAGACTGGTAGCCAACCCGTGAGAGGACATGAGAGCTTCCCGTTTATTATTTGTGGATGACAATTAGGGTTGATGAGTTCGTAGTCTGAGTTGGTTGTAGCTATAGGATACGCTGACCTTAGTGAGAAGGATACCAAAAAGGATCCCGAGAGGAGAGGAATGGAAGTATCTGACTTTGACTTGATATAACCAAGTAGATGACTTGCATTTGGCTAGGTTTAACCTTGACATGCGCCAATATTTTGACCAATGGTGATGTGAGAGAGCAGTGACCTAAACCTCAGCCAAGGAATGTTCGAGTGGGATGTAGGACCCAATTACCACCAGAGAACCCAAGATACAGAGACGGTTGAGGGAGACTGATTTGAGACCTACCCAGAGGAGTATGGTGCTATGACTTAAAGTATGTTTGCCAATAGAGACCAGCATACATAGAGCTCGATTCATACGTGCATTCTGTCTCATATCATTTTGCATCATGTTATGTTTGTTATCATGTTTACTAAGTTACTGTGGATATAATTTGCCTTGCTGAGTTCTTTTGAACTCACTCCTTTTTGCAAATATCTTTGTTAGACTATCCTGCAGGTACTGACGAATACGAAAACCATTACTATGAAGCACAAACCGATGACACATGCTACTTCCAAGCTAGTGGCTACCATGACTACGAAAGTGAAGAACTCATGGGTGAATACGTATCGCGTCAGGATTAGTCTCATTCATGTGCTAGTTATTTGGATCCTGAGACTTATACTTTTAAAAGTTGTATTTATAAGTTAGAAGAGACCTTAGTTTAGTTTGATTTACCCTATTTATTTTATGTTCCTCTTATTTTGGGAACTGGTCGTAATATTTTCTTTTTAGTTTCGAGCTACATTCCGCTATGTACTGTAGAGTGATTTTTCCACATCACTCTACATTTGATTATTATATTGGTATCATTTTTTCCACACTCTGATTATATTGTTAATCTTTTCATCTCATCTTGATCTCTCTGTTTATGTAGTACTACATTGATTATGTCTTGTTCATAATTATATTATTGTAAATGTGGGAGGTTGGTTTCCTCGAATACTGAATCTTCGGGGCTGTGGATCACACACTTGGGTATGCCAGGTAGGGTACCGGCTGGATGGATGTGGTGTAAATTCTAGTTAATTGTTGTATTTGAACTTGCAAGTGTACGAGGTGGTTCAAGTAATCTAGAAGTAAGATGGATATTGGAATCGAATTGAGTGCACTCTAATTATATTGTTAATCGAAGTGAAACCCAGGAAGGAAAAGAAACATTTTTAAATGTGGTTTACTTTGTTGGAAAAGCTAGATAGCTAATGGTAAATATTTTATTATTATAGAAGTAAAAAAAAACTATATTAAAATCAAATATTAATACTCATTTGCGTTATAAAAATCGTATGATTTTGATAGGTTTAATTTTCTTGTTCCATCTCCCATGTAACATATGAAATATACAAGTAATGAAGAAAGTGTTAACCAAGTCATTCAGGAAGTTTTCAATAAATGACCGTGTATAATACATAATTATATTTGAAGTCACCTGTAAGTTGTAACTTGTAAGCCTAGGAAGCTCTAGTCATACAACATGCATGAATACAAACTTCATCATTTCCATTTTCTGATGTTCTGTTATATTACCAAAAAAGGTTATCATGTTTTGCGTATACGATGTGTGCCTTTTAAATGCATTTAGCATGAAGTTTCTCTCCATTCTCTACAATTGTTTATGATCATCTGATGAGATGTTCGGTTTGGCAACTAAAATCAAAAGGTAGCTTGAACCAGTTGGGTCGATCAGACCGGAAATAAAATTTGAATAAAACCTGTTTCAATCAATTTGGTAAGAAACAACGCTATAATTGCTGGTGATACCTTGACAAGAGGGTCCTATTCTGTATGTAAGAGACATATTGGTCAGTAACTACACCTTGAATCTAGGGTTTTGTGAGTTTGTATTCCTTAGCTGAAAGACTTTTTTGTGCTCGACTTAACGATTCTTTACCAAATTAAAATAAAATTTTGGTTAAGAAAACACCTTTTCGAGACAGTCAGATTCATTTCAATTTCTTGGCTCCCTAGCTTTCTTCTATTTCCCACGCAACATAAGGAACTCTTAACTAACTGTGAAGCATATAAATAACCGTATGATTTTTCTGTGCTGCAGAAGCATAATTTGACAGGAAGAAGGAGAAGAAGAAGAAGAAGAAATGTCAATGATGAGGATGCAGGGTGCCATTACGAAGCAATGTCAGGCATTAAGGCTTTCCATCGTGATCATACTGATGATTGTAATGACGTCATGCATGGTGAAAGCTAAGAGGCATGTTCACATCATAAACGAATTGAGTCAAGGGTCAGTGCTTTCGGTTCATTGCAAATCAAAAGATAACGACTTGGGTGCCCATCAGGTCTCTTATGAAACTTACTATGAGTGGGGTTTCCATGACAATTTTTGGGAAACAACACTCTTCTTTTGCCATATACAATGGAGTTACATAGATCATACATTTGATGCTTATGATGCCAAGAGAGATCGATTTCGTTGTGGCCAGTGCTATTGGTCAGCAAGGCTGGATGGACTCTATGATGTAGATGCCAAAACTGGTGTAGCAACTATATTCTATAACTGGGGGGGGCCAAAGTAAGAGTGGCAGTAGTATTTGTGGTTGATGTTTTCTTCATGTAACAAGTATAAAACAAAACCATATTTTCTGTCATGAACTTGAAAATATATCAATCATTAATGAAAATTTGACATTTGAGTCAATTATTCTGGACTGAAATTAAGTATTCCCTCCCCAATATCCCTAAAATTACGTTAGGATCATGATGGAATGTAACAGCTATAAGCCAAGTCAACTTCACCTATTCAATAGGAAAAATACCCTCATGAATATCAAAGTGACAAAATCACTATTATACATTTGTTTCTCATAATATACACCCTTCACCTTGCAAAAAGGCACCACATCCCGCAGCCGGAGGCCTCGAAATCCCCTTGACCTACAAATTCTAAGAATTTGTAACCCACACAATGGAACACTGTTGATTTGATCTCATTTTCTTTCATCTACTCACTTATGCTTGCAAATGGGTGTTTCGATAGGTTTTCTTGAAACTAAATGGACCACAAAAACATCATTCACATTAAAAATTTATTGTAAACTCTCTTGGAACCAACCTGACTTCTAAGATGTGTAACAATTTTGAATCTCCCCTTCTTTTTGCAGATTAAACTCAGCAAAATTCTTTGCTCAATAGTAAGTGATACGGGAAAAAAAATATCGTCAAACCAGGTCCATCCTTGGTTCAACCCTCGACCCCGGTCGGGGACGAACCGACCGATTTTGGTTTGGGTGAGCCGGGTTTGAAGATAACGTGCTAAGGAAGAAACCTTACACGATTAGCAGGCTATCACGAGTCCGAGATTCCCGGGATGGATAACCCGTCATGTGACGGTTATTAGCATTCACAGGAGCGGATGATCGTGCAGACTTGGATAACTACCACACCCGTAGCATCTGATCGTGTGATCAAGGGAAGTTGTCCATCAAATGGGTCTAACCGTCAAGATCAATGGCCACCAGAAGAAGGCACGAACGAGTTCAACGAACATGATTAGAAGGTAAAATCTATATAAGTCATAACCTACGTACAAAGAAGGTAACTGAATCGTATTCCCAGTATTCGTATTCATACTGTAGCTCTGCAACTAGTCAGAGCCTTTGTGATTAGTTCATTAACTGACTTAGCCATCGGAGGTGGACTCCCAACCCCCACGGTCGGACCACATCTGACGATTGTTTTGTAGGTCATTCTCCAGTGATCTAAGGGCTGAGCAGATTTTGGAAGCATCATTTGGCACCGTCTGTGGGAAATGCTTCAGAAAGTCATGGTTACCAGGTCAGCAACAGCAGCTACAGCGGCTTAGCAAGAGGTTGACATTCAACTTCCTGGCGGGAACGATCCAAAAGATATCCCTGAAGGAAGTCGTGCTCGTGAAGTACGAGAAGATGGATGACAAGGAGGTAATGATCGATTAAACCCTCCAAATCCTCTCCAACAACAATTGGATCAAATGCAACTCCAGTTTTTGGAGATGAACCAGACACTTCGTGCGCTGGTTAGGCAGGCAGTGGCTCCCCATGCTCCTGATCAACAGGAGGCTAGAAGGCGTGTGGGAGAAGCAGAGACACTCATACCACCGCTGCGAGGGCATTCCCCGCAGGGAGACAGGCAACCGGCAGGAGGCCAAAATTATGGCCCTAACCTGTGAGGGAATTTCCAAGAGCGAGACAAAGAACGGAGAACTAGGGAACTACCCAGAAGGAACGGTCGACATGGATGGCCGCAATCAAGCCAAACCTGGTCAGTGACGAGATTGGGCAGAGGAGTACGCACTCACTCGCTGACCTCAAGATGTTTGAGTTGATAAAGCTATCGGACAGGTGGGGGACGTTCGGTCCACATCGGTCAGGAGCTTACCGATATCAATCAAAGGTTGGGATTGCTCTCCCGAGGGAAGATGGCTGATGACATCTATTCGGTCATCAGAAATGCCCCTTTCGTCGAGGCAATAGCTGGATTTGTGTTTCCTCACAATTTCCGGCTCCCAACTTTCTCTTTGTTTGATGGTTCGGGAGATCCCATCGCCCATATCAGTTATTATCAACAAACTATGGTTGTGGTTGGTAATTCTGATGAAATCCTTTGCAGGGTGTTCGGTTCATCTTTGACCGGAGCAGCGCAGAAGTGGTTTTCAAATCTTCCTTCGGGAAGAATTGTCGATTTAGAGGAATTGGCGCGGAAGTTTATCGGTCGTTTCCAGAGTGGGATCCAGATCAAAAAGTCAAAGGAGACTCTGTTCACCATAAAGCAAGGGAAGAACGAGTCAATTCGGGAGTACCTAAAAAGATTCAACAAAGTTACTATGGAAATTGAGAATCTGGATGAACAAGTAGCCAAAACTGCTTTGTTCACTAGACTTATAAACCGGAGACTCTTGGAGTTATTACTTCAAGACATGCCAACTACCTATGCCGAACTGGTGCAAAGGTGTCAAAAGCAGCCAGAAGTGACGAAGATTCTAGATGCGCGTCAAGGGGAAACAAAGGCCTCTACCAAAGAACAGTAGGCTCCTGAAAAAAGGCAGAAGCCTAGGCAGCCCAATCATGATTGAGCAAGAAAGCCCCGTTCGGCGTGGAGGCAGCGTTCTCTTGATCAAAGTGAGTACACACCATTGAATACTCCTCGGTCAGAGATTTTGAATATCATCAAGAGGCATGATATCTTGAAATGGCCACCAAAGGTCATATCCAAGCTTGGAGAGCGTAATATGGAAAAGTATTGCCGTTTTCACAAAAATCACGAGCATTATACTAATGATTGCAGACACCTGAAGGCCGACATTGAAAGATTAATCTTCCAAGGACATCTCTCCAGTTTCATTAGAGGACGACAAGCAGAGCCAAGAGTTGCTATCGAAAAGAGGGACTGTTCGGGAAGTCGAGAGCGACAGGTCGAGGTTCCCAAGTCAAAGAAGGGAAAGGAGGTGGTTGATGCTAGCCGATCTCCTATCCTAACTATTTTTGGGGGACCCGAACCAGAGTCTCTCCAAAAGCTGAAAGCAAAATCTAAGTTCATTGGAACTGGAGAGGTGCAGAAACGGAAGAGGCCAAAAGGTGAAAGTTCGATCACCTTCGATGATGAAGAAGAAAGAGGTATTTGCACACCTCACGATGATGCCATAGTCATCTGCAGTGGAGATCGAGCGTCGGGAAGTACATAGAGTATTGGTCGATATTAGCTCCTCTGCAGATCTTTTGTCATACGAAGCTTATCAGAAACTAAAGATCGAGGAGGATTTGCTGGGTTGTCAGCTATAGCCGAAGGATCATTTCAGCTGGACCTATCGGTTGGAAATTTCCCCAAGGAAACTACCGTTTGGGTGAATTTCCTAGTGGTTCAAGAGCTTCCGGCCTATAATGTTATCCTTGGCAGACCATCCCTAACAAAGCTAGGAGCAGTGGTCTCTACGAAGCACATGAAGATTAAGTTCCCAACTGATAAGGGAATCGGTCAGGTATCTTCTGATAAGAGAATCTCCCGACAGTGTTATGTAGCTTATTTGAAGGACAAGGAAGGCCCAAAGAAGGCCACGGCATTACCGATTGAGATACATGACGATCAAAATGAGGAAGCGGTGCAAAGACCTGAACCAGTAGAGAAATTGGAACGAATCCAGCTAGATCCCGATGATGAAAAAAGAACGACTCATATTGGATCCGAACAACTGGAGGGGTTAAAGTCAGAGTTGAAGATTTTCCTTCGGGAAAACACAGATGTATTTGCATGGTCTGCTGAAGACATGCCTGGAATAGATCGGCAAGTGGCAGAGCACAAGCTTTTGATAGATCTGTAGGCCAAGCCAGTGATCCAAAGGAGAAAAAACTTTTCAATAGAAAAGCACGAGGCTATCAGAAGCGAAGTTGAGAAGTTGAAGAATTCAGGGTTCATTGAGCCTATTGAATGCCCAACCTGGTTGGCCAATGTGTTAATGGTCAAGAAGGCCAATGGAAAATGGAGGATGTGTACTGATTACACGGACCTTAACAAATCTTGTTCGAAAGATTGCTATCCATTGCCTCGGATAGATCTTTTGATAGATGCCACAACGGGATATGAAACTTTAAGTTTCATGGATGCATATTTGGGGTACAACTAGATTCTCATGAATCAGGAAGATGAAAAACTCATTGCTTTCATGACCGATCGTGAAAGTTTTTATTACAAAGTCATGCTTGTTCGGCTTAAAGAATGCTAGAGCAACCTATCAGAGACCAAGTGAACAAGATTTTCAAAGATCTGATCGGGAAGAATATGGAGGCTTACGTAGATGATATGTTAGTCAACAGCGTGGCGCGTTCGGGGCACATTGCTGATCTTGCAGAGGTATTTTCGGTGCTACGAAAATACCAAATGAAGCTGAACCTAGAGAAGTGCATGTTCGGCGTATCTTCGGGAAAGTTCTTGGGTTTCATGGTATCTCAAAGAGGCATAGAGGCTAATCCAGCTAAAATACAATCTTTGATTAACATAGAAGCACCAAAGACCGTTCGGGACGTGCAATGCTTAACGGGGAGAGTGGCGGCGTTGAACCGCTTTATCTCGTAGTCGGGAGAGAAGTGTCTCCCTTTCTTCAAAGCTTTGAAGGATCAAGGGGGAGCAAAGAGGCCCGATGGATTGACGAATGCCAAAAGGCGTTCGAGAACTTGAAAGAAACTCTCGGCAGGCCACCTCTATTGTCCCGACCGGAAAAAGGAGAAACTTTGCAAGTTTATTGGTCACATCACTCTCATCATCATAAGTAAAAGAGGTGATTTAGAGGATGAGGTTTCCCAAAGAATTAAAATAGGGTGGATGAAGTGGAGAGGTGCGTCCGGGGTCTTATGTGATCGGCGTATTCCATTAAAGCTTAAAGGAAAATTTTATAGGACCGTTGTTCGACCAGCTATGATGTACAGTGCAGAGTGTTGGGCTGTTAAAAAGAATCATATAGATAAACTCAGTGTAGTAGAAATGAGGATGCTAAGATGGATGAGTGGCAAAACTAGGATGGATAAGATAAGAAACAATCATATTAGAGTTGGTCTGGGAGTTGCTCCCATAAGTGATAAGCTTAGAGAAAGTCGTTTGAGGTGGCACGGGCACATTCAACGGAGACCTATAAATGCTCTGTTCGGAGAAGTGATATAATCCATATTGAAGGAACTAGAAGAACTAGGGGTAGACCTAAGATAACCTTAGGAGAAGTGGTGAGAAAGGATATGTATAGCTTAGGCCTTGTATCTAGCATGGCCTCGAACGAAGCCGATTGGAGGGCAAGAATCCATGTAGCCGACCCCATTTAGTTGGGACAAGGCTTATTGTTGTTGTTGTTGTTGTACTCTCAGCCGTAAGCGTAGTTCTTGTTCGGAAAAGGAAACAAAGCAATGGCCAATCTATTATGTTAGCCATGTGCTCCTCGATGCATAAACGTGGTACTCCCAGATCGAGAAGCAGGCTTTGGCCCTCATTGTAATATCCAGCCCTATTCTAACCTTGACCCTGACCCGGATCCACTGTTGTATTCAGGTCCGAGGACCCGAAGCGGTGGAAGAAGAGATCTATGGACCATCCTGATTGATGATCATGATTTGGAGACCGAGCCCATGGACATTGACAATGATACCCCTTGCTTAAATGCATTGTCAGTGTTTAAGGAAAGTCTGCGCATCGGAGAAGATTAATCTGGTTGATGTACCAAATGACCTCCTGTGCACAATCCGAAGGTATTCCCCGAAACTAGACTTCTTGATTGAATGGTGGAAGAAAACCTCACTCAATTTGACCTTGTATAGCCTTTCAAATCCCTACTTGAAGTTGCTGTTCTAAACCTGAGTTTTCTGCTGAAATCATCTTAGTCGATCATTTTGGTCGATACCATTGACCAAAAGCATCAACCAAAATGTCCCAGTCTGCCAAGTTAATGATTCCATGGAATATTCCTTTTCTATTTAATATGACCTCGAGCCTTGGGCCTTTTGCAATCATTTTTCTCACATGGGAAAGTGGGGAGAGCTTCCCAAAGCAGCTCCTTGGTTAGTGTGAAGGGTATCTCATCAAAGACACTTAGTTTATCATTGATTCTTGCCTTCATCTTCTACACTAAGGTAAGACTCTTCATTCCACTCTCTACCCTACCATTTTCTACTCCTTTCTATTGTCATCTTGCTGATAGGACATTTGGAATGGTGCTGCAACCTTGCAACCACCACTCCAAGTGCCTACTCATGCTCAATCCATGATTCCCTTAGCCATTCATTGATGCTAATGCTTATATCTCATGCCTAGCATATGTATTCCATGCTTTACCTATTAACATCATACCATTTGATATCAAACTGAGCTATAAAGTGTATTATGTTCATGTTTAACATTGCCATATGATTCCAATCGAATTTCTATTAGTTCCTCTAGCTATTGCATGCTATTCCTCATCAATGCAATCAATTCCAACTCATGCCATGATGTTTATCACTTGAACTTGATAGCTCAAATTGGGGCTTTTTAATTAGACCATTGGATTGGGTTAATTCCTTGATTTATAGTGTCCTACTACTGTTGTTAAGTATGCCTCCAAGTTCCATATTGATCCGAACACCGGAAGACTCATTTCGGACCAAAAATCCCCAAAATCCACTATTCTGCCCGAGGACTATTTTGGTCGATACCATCGACCAAAACCATCGACAAAAGTTGTTGCTTGACAGCAACCTTGGTCGATTTTGACTCGAATGACATCCGATCTTCCCGACTTCTTTTCTAACTTATTATTAATGTTTGTTTAGGGCCTTAACACTTCTATTGGACTATTCTTGGTATTCTCAATTCATCATCAACTCATCCAAGGTAAGGATGGTTATATCCATAAACATATAAGTTATCAAATATTGAACTATGCTTTATTCAAAGAATGAAGTCCCTAAATTCTTTCAATCATTATGATACTGATACATATGTGTTGGAACAGTAATATTTAAATCTTTATACAATTGTTGTATTACTCTATCATTTTGATTTGCTTATGTTTATAATGATTCGTTTCAATATCATGATTTGAGTACTATTATGAATATGCATTGGATGCATGAGAAATGATGAGATCCGATGTGTGATTGCTTACGTATGACTTGGGATTGGAGGGTGTCCTACGACACTTCTATCCTTGGGCATCGGAGGGAATAGTATGGGATATTCTCCGATGGTGCCTATCGACACTCTCCCGAGTTATTGGATGACATACATAGGAGTGTCTAGTGGTGTGGCTAGGTTCATCCTTGTCGTGTCAGACCCGAATCGGAAGGGCATTGAGACCGAACAACCCGTGGTAGTGTATGGTTGGATGGGCGCTCTAGGCCGGTAGCCAATCCGGTAGGGGACATAAACCATGCTACGGATACCTAAAAGGGGCCATTTATTGGTAGGGTTGCATATGGATAGACTTGGGCTCACGGGCGCTCAAGACCGGTAACCAATCCGTGAGAGGACGTGAGAGCTTCCCGTTTACTATATGTGGATGACCAATAGGGTTGATGAGTCCGAAATCCGGGATTTCGCTGACTCTAGTGTGAAGGATACCGGAAAGGATCGCGGGGGCGAGGAATGGACGTATCTGAATCGACTTGACCGACCGAGTAGATGACTTGCATTGGGCTAGGCTTTACTTGTGACATGCGCCATGCTTGACCAAATGGTGATGTGAGAGAGCGGTGACCGATTCCCCTTACCATGGTTTTTGATGACTTTACCGATCTTCCCCGGGCATTCCCAAGATATGGAAATGGGAGAGTGACTGACGACCCAGAGAAGTACGGTGCTATGACTTAAAGCATGTCTACCTTAGAGATCAGCATTCATAGAGTTAGGCTCATATCTCGCATCATATGTTCCATATCACATTGCATTATTATATGTTACCGAATGTGTATGATTTCTAATTATGGAATAACTTCCTTGCTGAGTTCTTCGAACTCATTCCTTTTGTGCAAATGTTTTAGATTACGTTCCAGGTACCGAAGATTACGATGGCACCTCCTATGAGGCGGACTATGATTCCACATACTACCCTCCGGGTAGTGGCGTCTGTGAGGATTCGTATATTGGAGCCGAGGAGGATTATTATTCGCACCAGGGTTAGCCCCACAGTTGTGCGGGAGCGGCAGCGCTGGGTTTACTTCATCCGTACTATTGAGGAGACTACTATTAGTATAGAAGAAACCCTAGCATAATGCCCCATTCCCCTGGTGTATTTGTGGAACCATTGGTCTTGTAACTAACTTATCTTTGAGTTTACCTTTTGACACTTAGACATGTATTTGACGTTATCACACTTCTTTTCCGCTGTTCTGAGAGAGTGGTTGTCATACCTTCTCTCACCCTTATGATTATGCTTTAATGTTATTGCCTTCCGCACTCTGATTTATTTAGTCTTATCTTATTCATGATATTTAGTATTAACTGTTTTTACCATTGATTATTACTGTTCATGATTGTGTTACCGTGTATGTGGGAGGCATGGACCTCAGATCATTGATCCTTGGACTGTGGATCACATCCCGGGTATTCCAAATGGGGTACCGGCTGGGTGGATGTGACACTCATGATGGCGGCCAGAAAATTAAGACCATACTTCCAGGCACACCCGATAGAGGTATTAACTACTTTTCCTTTGAAAAAAGTTCTCTATAAACCTAATTTGTCTGGAAGAATGGTGGCATGGTCAGTTGAACTTGGTGAATTCCAAGTAAATTTCAAGTCCCGTACGACAATCAAGGCTCAGGTGCTAGCAGATTTTGTCATGGAAACCACGACTCTACTGGAAGAAGAAACCAAACCAAGTATCCCAACCATGTGGGAGATATACGTAGACGGTTCGAGCAATAAGCATGGAGCTGGAGCGGGGGTTTTACTCAAGAGTCCAGCGGGTTTTATTATTCGGTATGCCTTGAGATTCGCCTTTGAAGCAAGCAACAACGATGCTTAATAGTTTGCTATAAATTAGTATCCCTTTTCCATTGAGAGTCAAGGATAATTTTTTATGCGAGAATGGTACTCTACTTATTCTTTATTATTTGATTGTGATACGTGCACTTGCATAGCATTTTTAAATACAAGCAAATACCTTTAAAGAGAAATTTACAGCAAGCAATCCAAATAATCAAATACATAGTACTCCATCCAGAATCGACGTCTCTAAATTCCCATCCACATAGTCCATCCAATCCATAATTGAATCCCCTCAAAATCCTCAACATCAATTCTTAAATGATATGCCTTCCAACAATGCTTAGCATGAGTTGTGATGTTAATGTATCTCAATAGGCAAAGCACATAAGCACCACAAAGGTGAAAAGGAGCAATCTCTATGAAAAAGTGCTTCGTTTGTTGGTAAAGCATTATGAGCAACAGGCCAAATGAAGGTTCTAATTTTCGAAGAGCATTTAGTTTCCATATTTTAGTCCAATGGTGTTGGAAGGAGATGGATGCTAGGAACGACTCCTGCATAGAAAGGCTATTGGACACATAGAAGCTGATTTAACATTAAAATTGCCATCTTTTGTGAACTTCGAAACCCATGTATCAGTTGTGTACTGGGACAAGACAGGCAAGGTTTAGATGGCCAATACCTCCTGACGAGAGAACAAAGACTCTAAGCATGGGAACTTTCCACTGATTCTTATTCCAATCAATTAGATCATGCACCAAAAGTGGGCAGAAAAGGGTGAGAAGGGCTAGATATATAGCTTACCCACTACTAAGGACCCAAAGATTAAGGATCCTTCAAGACTTGGATAGTTCTGCCATTTCCTATTTTCCTTATTAATCCCACCTGGCTTTTCCATCCCCATGAAGCAACAGAACAGGAGCATCAAGAAGTGAGTGATGGTGTTACTGCTGTAACTATTTGGCTCCCAGTGTTCTTGCCCATAGTGAGTGGGGGTCTGTGAAAAATCACCAGCATTGTTTGCCAACAAGGCATTGTTAAAACTATGGAGATGTCTAAACCCAAGTCCACCTTGATTCTTAGGAATGATAACTTATCCCACCTCATAATTGTGGCCATTCTTCCACCAAAAATTTCTTATTTGTTTGGTGTAAAAGAAAATTAGACATAGCAAAGGTGGGTAGAACAGTTGCCACAGATTCAATACGGACTTCTTTCCCAAGAGGAGCTTCTCCTTCCATTCTGCTAGTGTGGTATTCAACCTATTTGAAATATAAAAGAACGGTAGTATTTAGACTAACCAAAAGTGGAGGGTGTCAATGTAGGTTGGTAGAGTGGTAGAGATCCATACTTCTCGGTGGAGAGATCATAGATTCGACCTTTGCAGACAGCGTCTCCCCCCCCCCCGAAGATGTAATCAAGGTGTGCGCAAGCTGGCCCCGATGAACCTCAAGTTCAAAAAAAAATGTGAAAGGTAATCCAAAATACATGCCATGTAACTGGGTCTGAGTTATTGCAAGGGTGGAGTTAATGTACTATTGTACCATCAGACGTGGTCTCGAACTCCTATTCTAAATAGAATGGATGATTTAGAATTGTTGAGATGATAAACCAACACTTGCATTTACTCCTGAAATATGTGATAATGAGGACTGCATTCCTAGGTTGTATTGGTGTAAAGAGAATGCAGTTGTAAAGAAAAGATAGCTAATCTTTAAGTGCTTGTGTAGTCGCTTTAATTCTTGGGAGTCTAGGAATGCCTATAGAAGAGGTGAATCTCTTGAATAAAGCCTCCTGACACAAGATAAACAGGTTTGGACTTAGAGAGTAACCTTGTGATACTCCATTATTGTGACACAACATAATGGATAAAGTTGTGAGCCTACCGATGGGAGAACCGAAGAAGTTACCTGCTGTTTTAATTTCTGGATACAGAACTTGAATGAAAAATATTCCATTCTTTTGTCAAATTATCATCAAAAAAGGTAGAAATATTCCATTTTCTACTTACATCAAAACATAGGGCCTAAAGGTTTGACTCTTCTCCCCTAGGTTTTCAACCACTGGAACTTTGACTTCTAAAATAACTCCAGGGAGGTGAAAGAAAGGGAAGGTAGGGAATAGAGGTCTTCCTGCCAAAAAGGCAAATCAAATTTCATTGATATTTTATACATAAGAAGAGTACATAGTATGGAAGATTTTTAAAAACAACACAAACAGTATGGAGTGAGAGGCCTTTCCCATCTATTTTCCTTTTGTGGTCTACCAATCTGCCAATCCAGCTAATCCATACTCAAAAATCCTTCTTTACCATTGACTCCCAGGCTCACAGCCCAAACCAACTTAAGTCTTACATTACACAGGAGTCCCTAACATATTATTTCCAGTCACCCCTAACAAGTAGACAACCAACTTCAACCATGATCTATTATATAAGAGAGGTCCACAGTGAAGTCCAAGGAAATGATTTAAGCCACATTGTTTGCATAGAAAGCTACGTAAAGAAAAACTTCACTTCATCTCTCTAATGCCAAGTCAAGCAGAGTGCGGAAGAACTGCTGCGGATACATTGGTGGTTGCTCTGCAAGTGCCTGTCAAGAAAGGGAAAAAAAGAGTATTGAGCACTCTTAAATCTGTAGTTTTACTTGCATTTATCTGATTAGGGACTTCGATAACAACCTGATGGATCAAAACGGTGGACGGAGTCATTCCAGGTACCGTATTCACCTCAATGACCAATACCTGCAAATAATCAAAGTTCACAGCATAGATATCCCAATTTTAGATTCATAAGAACCACAAGTCCTAAACAACCCTAAAGCTGGGGGAAAGACTACCCTAAATAGCAGGAATTCTTTTCGTCAAGTACTAGGAGTACTAAATATAATAATGAATTAAATAAGAAGACAGGCATCAAGTATATTAAGAGAATTTTTGTTCTAAAAGAATGTATTTTTTGAAGCCAAAATAAAAAAGGGGGCAGAAAATCTATTTAAAGAATTTTTTTTAATAAGCAAAAGCAGAATTGATGGTTTAATCAAGGGGGGCAAAAGTAATGTAGAAAAGATATAAAGCAAGAATCAATTGCATGTTTCATTAACAAGAAGTATGTATCAGATTCATAGATCAGGAACTTGCTGGCTTGCTGGGCGTGATCAAAGTGATATCTACATCCTTTGAGATCCCAAGAAGAGATAGGATACGATTTAATATATTTGGAAATGTCGGTAATGTTTCGGTATCTCTGTGAGAACTTCGTATTTTTCTTGTATTCATAAGCTTCCTACTAAAACCTGACTTATATTCAACCAAAAAAAAGTGCACCGACTCGATGAGCTCTTGTTCCGACTTGGTTTTCTAGCTGACCGAGTTTGGCTATGAACCTGAGTTCTTAAACCATGATTAGATCAGGAAATCACAGGAGACTCTGCATTGTCCTTTCAAGTGGGTGTAAATTAGGAATTCGATGAAACCCATCAAGGAGATCTTGTAGATAAAGTTGATCGTAGCCATGAAATCCATAATCAAAGAAATGGAAAAAAACATTATCTGTCACAAAAAAGTTTGAAAGAATACATTAGTTAAAAATTTTGGGCCAATGGAGTAGGTTCCTTTGGGGTCTTCAGATATCAGAGTGTCCTATCTGAAAGGGAGGTATTTAACCAGACTCCGGATGCAGTTGTACCACACTATAATTTGAATTTATTTCATCAGACATTTAGCAATTTCTCCTTTGAGAATCAGATTATTGCTTTTTGTCACTGAGTGCAAATACTAATAAAACATAAAATAAATCAAATCATCAGAAGAAAAATATCATCCTAATTTATGGAATCTTGAAAACTAAATGGAAAAATGGTCCCCAATGGCATTCAGAAATCAGTGTACCTCCCCACTGTCTACATTCATGAATGCATCAATACGTGAAAATCCTTCCAATTGTAGAGCATTTGCTATTGTTTCAATCCGCTCCTTACATCTTGCCAAGGCCACTTCACTGACACAAACCAACTAACAATATAAATAACTGGCTGTAGAGTACAAAAGCTGATCAAGACATGAAATAAATCATTCAAATATATATATATATATATATATATATATTATCTTTCAACTGTTCTATTGCCATTAAATTTTGATGCATGGATTCAAATAGTAAATTTATTCAACATAGATATATGAGCTGTTTCAAAATCACCTGAGATTTTAAATGGGTGAAAGCCAATCAAGTTTGGGCAGTTTTAGTCCATCTCCTTCCAATCTGGTCTTATGAGGCCAAGACCAGAACTCACCAGTTAACTAATCAGTCCTTAGGTGGCTAAATTCAAACCATATATTAACCAGGTAGTTTGGTCTTCATCTGACCGTATTTGTGTAACAACAGAAACAACAACAACAAGCCTTATCCCGACTAAATTGGGTCAGTTACATGGAGCCTTTCCTTTCAATCAGCTCTATTTGAGGTCATATTAGATAGAAGGCCTAAGCCATAATATCCTTTCTCCTCACTTAGGACTCCTAAGGTTATTATAGGTCTACCCTAGCTCTTTTAGTTCCTTCAAAAGGGTGAACCTGGTGCCAAAGGCTTTGCACAAGTAGAGTCCTGCGGTAGGGGGGGGGGGGGAGGGCAGTATTCCTACTCAGTCTTACCCCAAACAATTTTTGTTGGGAAGCTGTTTTAATGCCTTGACTTTGGGGCAACAACTGTAGTCCACCAACCATTGCGCCAAGGCCCGTCCCTTAGCTCTTTTAGTTCCTCGATCTGAATTAAATCACTCCTCTATAGAGGGACATTTAGGGGCTTCTGTTGATTGTGACCATACCACCTCAAAGAACTTGGTCCATATATCAATCTTAAAGAGACCATCTTTGGTCTATATTTTGGGCCAGGAGAGATTGATTAGTCCTTAACCGGTCTTAACGAGTCTGGGATTATATGCCAGTCCTAATTGATAGGTCCCTTTACCTACTTGGGTTGCACCAAGACTGACCAATTAAATAATAACTTCTCTACCATCAAACCAAGACCTAACACTTATTATATGGTTAATTGGTGTTGCTTGGAATTACTGGTTTCCTCTAGGTTTGACACCCTCACAAGCTACTTTTAACGTTTCATCCACGTAAACATGTAAGAAAATTTTCATATCCTCAATGACACTATATTTAGATTGTTTATGCTCCTCTTCAGAAGTGCAGCTTGAATTAGTCTATACGATGTAGAGAATCCTTTTGATTCAAGCAGCCTACCTAACAAAGAAGCTCCACCCAAGTTCAAGGCAAGTCCAGATCTGTATAACCTGACTAAGTCGATTCCAGCCCTTCTGGCTAGTTCTTGAACTTCTAGGAGCAATCAAATCCTGGTCAAATGCTACTATTTTCTTGTACAATATCTCTTTCTAAGGCAGTTTTAGTGACTTCCATTATTCAGTCTCGTTTTGTAATTCATAAGTCTTGTGAACAATTTTTTATTTCTTGGGGTTAGGTGAGGCTCCTACAGTGGGACTAAGGTGCTAGTCTTTGATCATGACCTTGGTGGGACTTGAACCATTGGCAACCAGTGAGACTCCGGGCCAGACCTATTCAACCATCATCTCCATCCTCCATCCCCTGCAGCCACTCTCCATCAACTACATCATACCCACCCATAACCCGCTGAAACCAAATTTAGATCGAACCCTCTTCCAGATTTGATATGTGGCTTGCTTCCACCGATTTGCATCACTGACATCTGCTGATAAGTCTGGTAAGGAAACAAAATATTGTGTTTTCAACCAAAATATTAGTGTTTTGGTCTACACTTATGATGACACAAAGTATCATTTTGTACGTCTGTGTATCTATTGGTTTGCGTTATTGGGTGTCCAGGTTCAATGTATTGTCCAGAACATAGACCTATGGTGAACAGTGTGTGTCAACTGATTTGGCTAAGGCAGTTGTATCAGCACAAGGGGTGTCGGCGGCTGTCAACACCACTATAACCTTGACATGTCGCCGAAATTTCAGCGACATCTGCAGGGGTTCGGTCAATTTTTTTTAATTTTTTTATAAATAATTATTATATTAGAAGGGGATACTAATATTACCTTATGATTTGATGTCTAATTATAAATTGTTCAAAGTCATACGTTAAGTTCAATTAGGAGTTTGAGTCTAGTTGGGGTTTGGTCTATTAGAGAGTCTTTATTGTTTAAGTTTTTAGTCCCACATTGGGGAACATTGTACTTGCTCATTCATAACTATTATTATAAATAAAATCCTACTATGTCACACAGGACATAAGTCAGGATTCACTCAAGATTTCAACATGGTATCAGAGCCATGCCAAATCTAGGGCACCAACACTCCATTGCAAATTCCAGGTAAGTCACAAAAATTTAGAAAAAGCTTATGCCTCTGAATCTCCACACCTACCATCATTGACACCTTGAACAGCTCTTCACCACCCATAACAACCATCGCCTAAGCCTTCAACACCATTCCAACCTAAACTGAACCACCAACTACCCTTCCTACACCTAGCGATTGACCCTAGGGGTCTTGCTGCATCATCTGCAACTCTTCTGTGATGCAGCGACTCTCCTAGGATGATTAACGTTCCTTTTAAGAAGAAAAAAAAGATCTCTCGGTTGTCTCCCTTCTTCTTCCTTTTACCTGCAATAGTTGCTAGACGGGTTTAGAAGGGTTTTTATGATTCAAAAGTCACTTTAGAACCTATTGCCTGACCTAACTAGATCTTTTGAATGTTCCTAGAACCATCGATGTCTCTTAAGTGTGTTTCTAGGACCATCGCAGGCTTCCTTCCAAGATCAGAATTTTTTTCTTCTTTGAAAAACCCTTTTTTTGACCTATTTTAAGGTGGATCGTGGTTCTGAGATTTCACAGTTATTTTGTAAATTTGAATAGTTCTAGGGGGTTATTTATGCATATTTGAATAGTTACAGGGAGTTTTTAGCAAAGTCAAATCTTATTAGGAAGTTTTTGTAAATTCGAATAGTTTGAGGGAGTTGTTTTTAGATTCGGATAGTTCCAAGGAACTGTTTGTAATTTCACATAGTTCCAAGGGGCTGTAAATTCGAATAATTTTAGGGAGTTGTTTGTAAAATCTGAGTGATTTTTTGTTCTCTGCTTAAGCCTTAAACCTTAACAGTGAGCATAAACACCAAAGATTAAGACCACACGATGGTACACACTCCAAATCCTCTAATTCACTTATGGTTCATTACGATTTAACATTTTCCTATGTTGTTCATTTCTTAACTTTTATCATTGGAGGCAGCTGAATGATCATCTTCAATGGCTCATTTCACCACATCCCCCTTGTCTAGTACATCTGAAGAGTCTCCTATGTCTTCCATTCATAGGGATCGTGAGTTTTCTCTGCTTCAAATGACCACTGTAAAACTTAATGGGACAAAATATCTTAGATGGTCTCGTTTAGTTTCCCTTGCTGTTGGTGCTCGTGGTCCTACTAGCCATTCTGATGGGACTTCTACCAAACCTTCCACACCTAGCCCGCAACTTTCCAAGTGGTACACAGATGAATGTTTGGTCATTGGTTTTCTTATCAACTCCATTGAATCAAGTATAGAAAACAATTATCTCCTCCTTCCTAATGCGACGACTATTTGGAAAGTTGCTAAAGATACATACTCCAGAGTTGGCAATGATGCATAGTGCTTTGAAATTAGACGGAAGATTAATCAGATGCAACAGAAGGACCTTACTCTTTCTCAGTGTCAATTTTATATCCCTCTTAGATAATTGACTTTGGGGCAACCAACCACATGACAGGCTCATCTTCTTTATTCCCCACTTATTCTTCTATTCCACTTGTTGAGAATGTTTGAACAGTTGATAGATCTCTGACCCCTATTTCTGGAAAGGGCTCCATCATCTGTTCACCTAACCTCACCCTTTTCCTCTGTTTTGCATGTTCCTAAATTTTCAACTAATTTATTATCCGTTAGTAGCCTAACCCGTGATATGAACTACAAAATAATATTTTTTCCATCTCACTGTATTTTTTAGGACTTGGAGATGGGGGCGTACAATTGGTAGTCGTAAAAGGAAGGATGGGCTCTACCTATTGGATGGTTCGAGTTTTCCATCTGCTCTTTTAACAATTTCTACATCATCCTCTCTTGCACTAGTGTCCTTATTACAGTGGCATAATCGTCTTGGCCACATTTCTTTGTCACTTTTGTCTAGACTCCTTCCTAATTTGGTTAAAAGTGTCATTTGAATGATTTTAGTTGTGATGCTTGTATTTTGGCCAAGCAAACAAGACATATTTATTCCATTTCAAATAATATAAGTGTTAGAAAACAAGCTTTAAACAATCAAAATAGTAGTTGAACTTGAACAAAGAAAAGAGAGAAGAAGAAGAAGAGAAGAGAGATGAAGAACTAGTAGAAAAGACTTCTGATTCTTAGCTAAAGAGACTAGAATCACAGAGCACTTTTATTTATAGCTTCTAATGAATCTAATACAACTTGAGAGACAAGTAATTGTCTTCTTCTCTCAAGTAATTGTCCTCTAGAAGAAGGAAACAAAATATTACAGCTTTAGTAACTTCCTAACTCCTAAAATAGAAAGTTCTGAAAATAGAAACTACCACCAAAATAGAAACTATGCTTTCTAAAAAACTCCCAAAACTTATGTAGCAAGATTCCCACATTAGAAATAGAAAATATAATCAAAACAACAGCAAAATACTGTTCACGTGAACAGTAAAAGCTGTTTTTACTGTTGACGTGAACAGTAACGTGAACAGTAAACTCCAAATTTATGTAAACTTTAACAATAAGTAAAATTTCTTTTTCTATTATTCACTTTATTGTATAGAGTCCTTCTCAAACAGTGTATATATCTGGCCATCGTTGGTTTGTTACATTCATTGATTGTTCCACCCGCACTACTTGGGTATATCTCTTGCATAAAAAAAGTGACGTGTTCTTCTATTTCCCAAATTTCCACAATATGGTTAAGACCCAGTTTGGGGTTGTAATAAAAATCCTTAGGATAGATAATGGGATTGAATATTTGTGAGGCAACTTTCCCTTTTATTATTCTATTCATGGGATTATCCATCAAACCAGTTATGTTGATACATCTCCTTGAAATGGGGTTGTAAAGCGCAAAAATAAGCATCTCTTAGAGGTGGCACAGTCCCTTATGTTTACTATGCATGTGCCACCTCGATTCTGGGGTGATGCTGTTCAAATTGCAACATATCACATTAATAGGATGCATTCACATGTCTTAGATTAGTGTTGTCCTCTTGAAGTTCTCATAGTACAACCAATTTTACTGTACCCCCTAAAATCTTTGGATGTGTTGCATTTGTTCGCAACCATCATAGTCATGGTAAGCTTTATCCCAAAGGGTTACGGTGTATATTCTTGGGCTATCCCCCTAAACAAAAAGGTTATAAATGTTACCATCTTGGATCTCATTGATTTTTTATGTCTATGGATGTTTTTAGGAATAGGTTCCCTTTTCTTCTCCTCATCTTCTGGAGAGGATCTTAGCGAAGAAGCTCTGGTGTTCCTTGAGATTCCTCCTGAAGTTCCTACTTTAGAGTCTCATTTGGTAGATTTTCTATTGGAAGATGGAGTGACTGGATAAGAACAACTAGTGGATGATGTGCATGGGAGTCTAGACCTCTCTAAAGACCTACCAAAGGAAGCAGAAGCCCTCCTCTGAGCCACGAAAATTGGAAGCACCAGATCTTAGTCCTGAAGCAACCATTCCTCCTAATGAGTTTGTCTCTGATCTTGATTTGCCCATTGCAGTAAGAAAAAAACCACGTACTTGCACTAAACACCCTATTTCTAACCTTGTACCATATCGTTCCCTATCCCTAGAATTTCAAAGCTTAATTTCCTCTTTGTCTTCCACCTCTATCCCTAATTCATGGCAGGATGTAACGTTTCACTCAGATTGGAAGAAAGCTATGATAAGGAAATGCAAGCCCTGGAAAAAAATAAGACATAGGATCTGGTATCCTTGCTTGCAGGGAAGAAGATTGCTAGATACAAATGGGTGTTTGTAATAAAACACAAAGCAGATGGGACCATTGAGAGATTTAAAGCAACATTGGTAGCCAAGGACTTTACTCAAACCTATGGTATTGACTACCAAGAGACATTTTCTCCTGTTGCTAAGATAAATATTGTTCGGGTTGTTCTCTCATATGTTGTAAACCAAGGGTGGAGTCTTTAACAATTAGATGTAAATAATGCTTTCGTACATGGAGAGCTGAAGGAATAAGTATATATGGATGTGTCCACTGGTTATTCTAGTTCAGAGACCCATAGGAAGGTGTGTAGGTTAAAGAGAGCTCTATATGGTCTAAAGCAGTCTCCTAGGGCATGGTTTGGAAGATTTCACAAGGCAATGATCTCCTACGGCTACAAGCAAAGTAATGCAGACCATACCCTGTTTATCAAGAGGGATAAATCTTATACTATAGTACTCCTTGTATATGTTGATGATATTGTCATAACAAGAAGCAGTGAAGAGGAAATTACAACCTTGAAGACATTCTTGGGGACAAAGTTTGATATAAAATATATGGGTAGACTTAGGTACTTTCTCGGGTTAGAGTTGGCCTACTTTGTTAATGGTGTCTCACTTTCTCAAAGAAAGTACACCTTGGATCTATTAGGAGAGACTAGAATGCTAGGGTGTAGGCTTGTAGAGACCTCAATGGAGCCTAATCAGTACTTGAAAGCTAAGGAAGGAGAACCAGTTAAGAAAACCAGCTTCTAAAAATTAATTGGGAAGTTGATTTATTTGTCACATACTAGGCTAGATATCACCTTTGCAGTCAACCTTGTAAGCCAATACATGCATGGTCCTTATTCTTCACATCTTAATGCAGTATACCGTATCTTGAGGTATTTGAAGGCATCTCTAGGGAAAGGTAATTTAATCTCTTATCAAGGACATCTTAGAGTTGAAGCACACACTAATGTAAATTGGGTTGGATGTCCGGATGACAGGAGGTCTACTTCTAGCTATTGAACTTATATGGGAGGTAACTTGGTGTCCAAGAGGAGCTAAAAACAGGCTATAGTGGCTCGATCAAGTGCCGAAACAAAGTTTAGAGCCATAGATCAAGATAATTGTGAAGTGTTATGGTTGAAGGGTCTTCTTCAAGAACTTGAGCAGATCTGGAAGGACCTACAAGGTTGTATTCTGACAACAAATCAGCCATCAGCATTGCCCATAATCCAGTTCATCATGATAGGACCAAACATATGAAAATTGATAGGCATTTTATTAAAGAAAAGGTTAAGTCTGGTCTGGTTTAGATTTCTTTTGTTACTTCTAACAACCAACGTGCTGATATATTCACAAAAAGTTTTAGTGTCAAGTTATTTAGTAGTATTGTTAGCAAGTTGGGCATGATATATATCTATGCACCAAGGCATGATATATATCTATGCACCAACTTGAGGGGGAGTGTTGTAAGTCATAAGTCGAGTTCAATTAGGAGTTTGAGTCTAGTTGGGAGTTTGGTCTATTAGAGAGTCTTTATTGTTTATGTTTTTAGTCCCATGTCGGGAACATTGTACTTGCTCATTCATAACTATTATTATAAATAAAGCCCTACTATGTCACATAGGACATAAGTCAGGATTCTCACAAGATTTCAACATAAATTTATAGATTTAGTCAACCTTTATAATTTCAATTACACCTTTGTTTCCATTTATAATTTCAATCAACCTTACATAATTTCAATTACTTCTTTGTTTCCAGTTATAAAAATCTTACATAATTTCGATTACTTCTTTGTTTGCAATTATAACAATCTTACATAATTTCAATTACATCTTTATAGATTTAGTCAACCTTACTTTATAATTCAATTATACCTTTGTTTCCAATTATAATTTCAATCCACTTTATATAATTTCAATTATATCTTTCTTTCCAATTATAACAACTTTACAAATGCAAACTCTTCTATTCTGTTGTGTTTTGAATTCTAGGATAGAGTTCATATTTTGTTGGGTTTGTATTTAAAATTTTAATTTGATTTGGGGTATTAAAAATATATGCTCTCACATCAACCACAAATAAAAACAAATAATTAATAAGAAAAACAGCAAGAACTTTCACACTCTTACTCATACGTATTCAGCATTTAAAAAAAAGAGAGGAGAAAGAGTAAAAGGAAAAAATCAAGAGAAAGGAAAAATTGAACAGAAAAAGTGAGAGAAATAAGAATACCTGATTGTGATCCTCTTGAGAAGATTTAGGAGAAAATTTTAGCTTTTCTAAATCCAACTTTCCCTTTAGTCGTGTGTGAGGAAAGAGGGGAGAGAAGATGAGAGAATAAATAGGGAGAAATTTAGGGATCAGTAGTTAGATTCTAATTGGGAGTTAATTGTTTCCTCCTTAAAAATTGGATTTTAATTATAACTGGTAGATAGAAAATAAAAATGACATGTATATCCTTTATCTTTATCTTTAAAATTGTTTCCAATATTGGGGGGGAGGGTGGGGCATGCTTTCGGGTATGACATTGAGGAGCTCATGCAACTCTTTGTGATAACAAGGTTGATATTACCTATTAGTAGTGCCCCATAGTGCAGTGCAGCATGACTGAAATAAATTGAAGTTGATGGATACTTCATCAAAGAAAGTCGGATTGAAGTTACATCTGTACTCTATACATCAAAGAAAGTTGGATTGGGGTTACATCCATATTCCAATTGGAAAGACAAGAAATCAACTGATGAACTGATAGACATCTTCACCAAGGGTCTCATTTTGGTCTGTTCAGTTCTCTCTTTTAATTTTTCTAATGATTAAAAAATATATTAAAAACGCCACAAAGGGAAGCAAGAGATCCGGGGGGGGGGGGGGATGAGGGGGAGCCTAGCTACTAGAGCTAAGGGGTGGCCAACAAAGTTCTGTCGAGACCCAAGTAACAACAATAGCTTTGTTTGTTGGTTATCTATTAAGATTCTATGGAGAAGCTGAGAAATTCTAGAGCTAACATCATCACAGATGCCTTCCAAATCTGGTTAAGAGATCGGGATTGGGTAGTCCAACTGCACGTATGGTGCTCAAACTAGATCTATGAGATATTTATTAGTTTCCCAATAGAGTCTGGCCTAGGAATGGCCTTTGAAGGAAGAGGTTGTCCAATGGTATTCGGTCTCAAATGGACAAGGGCATCTAGATGTCGACCAGATGGAGGTGAGGGCTCATTGCCAAATAGATAGGGTGAAGGGGCAGGAGAGAAAAAGGGGGGTGGGAGGGTCGGGCTCAAGCATTAATGAGAAGGGATTGGGTGGGAAGGGAAAAACTGAGGATTCTCCAAATTGTAAAGGAATGGTAGGGGATGTATCTAGTGAACTAGACAAGATTGCACCAAGGGACAAGAGGGGATAGGGGGCATATATGGTATGGGTTGAGGATGTGGAGAAGAAACCATTTTTGGTAGGAAGCAAGAGAAATCTAGTGGACAGGGTTAAACAGGAGTGGAAGTTAAGTGCTCAATTGAATCTAGTTTTTGAGTGAAGGGGTCTAGCAAAAAAGATATATTTGATCCATTAGCAATGGAGAAGGACAAAGCTGAGAGAGCAAGGGGGCACAAGTTCAGGAGTTTCCTTTAGATCTAGAATGAGTGGAGGGGAATAAAGTGGTCTGGATGGAGTCATGCTCAAGAAGGTAAAGTATACCCAATTGACCTAAGTGAAATTCTCTTTCGTGGAGATTTTGTAAGTAAGTTTAAGCAGACTAACAATGTTACAATCCTTGATATGGCAAATGCCAAGAATTCCTTCAATTTTCGGCTTGCAAATATTGGACTAGCTAAGGGGGTAAAGGAATCTGGAGGATTATTGGCCCTTCCAAAGAAGGTTGAAAAAAACATTCTATGGCTTATATGGTGTAAATTTTGAGAGAGGCGAAGACCCCAAGCCAATAAATTAGAAAGATTGGAGAACTGATTTTACTAGAACAATTTATCCATATAGGAGAGGAGCTTACCTTTCCAGAGCTAGAGTTTCTTCCTGATAAGGTCCAGCATAGGAGTGTAGTGATGACCCCTAAAGTGATTACCTAGGTAATTCCCTATATGAACACTTTATTGGATCCATTATGTCCAGCAGCTTGATTGATTTTATAAGCGTAAGTGGCGACATGAATTTTCTCATTAAAGGAAATGGCTTAGAGAGAGTCTCAGAGGGTTTAAGAGGGTTATCAAAATAGGAGATGACTAACTCTTTAATCCCAAAGATAAAGGAGATGGAGAAACCATTAGGGCGGAGGAGGAAGGCGATGGTGTTGAAATTGTTGTGCTCTCTAAGAGAGCAATGCAAGAAGGCTGAGTTAGAGCCTTCTAATTCTAGCCATTTGAAGTGGGATTTTTAGCACAATAAGCTTCCTTCTTGGGACAAGAAGTCAATACAGTGCCAAGTTGTTCATCCTCAACAGCAAGATAGGGGTCAGCAATGTTGGTGTGGAGTTGGGATTGGATGGAGGAGAGTTTGGATTGAGTTGAGGAGATACGAGAGAAAATATTGCCCAAGGTGTTGGAGTTCTTGACGGAGAGGGGGATCTAGATGGAGTGACGATCAAAGCCTCAATTAAGAGCACAAACAATTGAAAGAACGAAAGGGGATTGGTGATTTGTGTGAGAATGAGAAGGTGAAGCCAGTGAAATAGTCAAAACAAAAAAGGAGAGTATATCCAGGTTCCAGACGAACTGGATTCTACCATTACATTAGTGATCATAGTTAGCTATTATTTTCTAAGACAGAACAATTAGGGAGGAAATTCTCTAGGCATTGTCCATGAAGACCTAAGTTCTAAGCAGTGCACAAAAGTTGGCTTTGGTGGATTTGATGAGGTTTTTTACTTCTACTTGTTTAACAAGGGTGTTTAGACCTTAAGTTCAAAAAAATAACAGAAATCATGAGGGTAGAGAGTAGGAGGGAAACCAAGGATGGAGGCTAGGTAGGCACTTATAGGAGTAAGCAAGGGGAGAAGATTAAGAGGAAGGGGAGGAGACGGGAGAGGGATGACCATAAGCGAGGGGGAGTAGAGATGATGGTGAAGACGGTAGAAGGTGTAACTGGGATTGAGAGTTAGGAGGGAGCCAGGCTTGGGTAGGGGCACAAGTAGGTCTTTAAGAATGGTATGGGTTAAGGGAATGAAAAGGTGAGGTGCACATGGGCAAAGGCCGAAGTTGGTCAACGACTAGAGACCAAAGGAGAAGGGATGGGTTTGGGCAAGGACCTAAAATGGTTTTGAAATGGGCCAGCGTCAAGATGAGGCAAAATGGGTTTGGAAGGCCCAAGGTGGTTTAAGTGGGCTGGGGTGGGTATAAGGGGAAGGAGACAGGTGGAAGGCAGGACAGATGGTTAGAAGTAGGGGAAGGGGATCTGAATAGGTATAGAGAGGGATGTTGCCAGTGTCTGGATGATATCCGCAGGCTGAAGCTGGTACTTCACTGTGGTGTCAAGGCTTCTTCAGGGCAGAGCAGACTAATGGCAATGGAGCAGCAGCTTTGGAGTACTGTCCTGGTGAAAGAGGTGCTCTTAAGGAGCTCTATGGGGACAAACTGAGCAAAGGGTTGATCAGCTCAAGGAGTAGATCATTCAAGGCTTCCAGATCTTCAGGGTTTAACAGAGTCACAAGTTCGTTCGAACTACCAAGCATCATAGACGGCATGGAGTTAACTATTGTAGAGGGATTCAAGTCAGTTCAAGATTCGGATGTGGTTGGTAGCTGAGTAGGGTAATTTGCATAAGAAAGTGATACAAGGGTAGAGCATGCAACAATTTGTATAGTAGTGGCAGCAGTACTCAACAGCATAGCTTTTGTATGAACCAGGTTCTCGTCCGTGGTGGTTTGTGGAGTAGATACAGCAATAGAGTCAACACTGATTGTGGGTTTAGCTTCAGTAGAGTGCAGATCAGTGGTGGTGGCAACTGTAGGTTGAGGACAGAGAAGTGGGTAGCCAGCCGCCCACTTTCTTCTCCGGCAACAATGACAATAGGGGTTACAAACTCTACTGGGTGCTCTTAAGGGTTCATATGGGGAGGGTGAGCAGGGATCAAGAAGCTGTAGGCAGGGGATGAACAGAGGGCAAGAGGAGGGATTCAGGTTGTGGGATGGAAGTTGTGGTGGATAGAGGATGTAGGAATTAGCAAAAGGAATTTAAAAGCAGTTTGTAGGAAGTGGCAGGGCCAAACGATTTCCAGAGGAGGCAGTGGGCAGGGAGAAGTTTCCGTATATGATTGGCTCAAATCAAAGACCCTTTTCATCTTTCACCAGAACTTAGAGAAGGGGGAGTTAATTGGCTTTAAGTTCCACACAGATCCTAGCATAGGATAGACAATCCATTCTTTCGGTTTTAGCATCCATATACAGTGATTTTCCAACAACCAACCCTTTGCAGCAAAGACAATCAGGTTGCTAATATTGGAATGGTAGACCAGGGAGGGTGATTCAGATAAGGATAGACCTTAAATTGATTTTTCTTAGCTGAAGTTAAGGATCCCATTGAGAAGGAAAAGCAGTTTTATGCTAATCTGCCATAGGGCACCTTCAAGAGCTCTGTTTTTAATGGCTTCATCATGGAATTTAAATATGAAAACTCCATTGTCAAGTAAAGAAGATTTGCAGGGATCTTTGAACTTTCCATTGTTTCATGACTGAAGCACGAACAATATTCAAAGAGGGTAGCAGGCCTGGGAAGTGACCAACCAAGCATGGCATCCATTTTGCAATTCCGAGGTTAAGACTTGTAGAAGGGCAGATAAAGGTATTTGAGTCACTAGAAGAGGGTTTGACATTGTGCAGGGCGAGTCTTGGATTGGTGGCAGAGATGGAAGCGGAGGTGGAGAACAGAGAGGTCCAAGGGAGACAGTCCAGTTGAGGGTCAGGGGAAAGGGGAGAGGGGGAAAAGGTTGGGGGGAGTCATCAATGAAGAATAGAAGCCTTAACTTCAGATGCTAAAAGGGGTTGCCAGAGGATGAAGGGAATTCATCTTCAGGTCACAATTCTAGCTCAAACAGATGTTGATCGACAACTGCTTGAACTAGAGTCTTAAATTAAAAAAAGAAAGAAAAGCATATTTTTTATTATCCAACTTTGAGGGGGAGTGTTGGAGTTTATGTTGTAAAGAGGCACTTCCGTCATTGATCTATAATAAGTCATACATGGCCATGCATGCTGAAAAATTCAAGGACTTAAAGATAAAAAATTAATGCTCTAAAGTTTTATGCAACGGCAGATGACAGATCCTGCATGACATCAAAAGCTAATAACTGAAAGATGATTAAAAAGGATTTTATGTTCCCCTGAATGAGGACTTTGTGGACAAACCTAACAATTGATGGTGGGGGAGGAGTCAGATTAATGCCAGTTCCACCTGCAAACCAAGTAACCATATGAATTAGGGGTTTTCTTGATGATCAAGCAAAGGTTTACAGCATTACATTTATAAAATTCAGCATGGAATAGTACACATACTATGTCTCATGACTATAACCACAATATACAATCTTAAAACTGGTCCTATCAAAAGTAACGGGAGACAAATGTTTGTGATCATGCTAAATGTACAGATGCTAGATTT
This sequence comes from Hakea prostrata, assembly GCF_041222555.1. Lineage (NCBI taxonomy): Eukaryota > Viridiplantae > Streptophyta > Magnoliopsida > Proteales > Proteaceae > Hakea > Hakea prostrata. Next base: position 51,983,297 of record NC_142602.1, on the reverse strand, counting down.
CCCTTTATATGAATGACAGAAGCACTTGCAGACATCTAAGTTTGACTTAGTCACATGGTTGAACTGTTGTTAATTATTATAGATATTGAACAACATTTTCTTCCTGTCAGACCCCCATAATTTTTTAGCAGACAAAAATACCCCTTTAACAGGTTATAATACGCTTCATCTTCGTTGTCTTCCAATCATAACTTAAAAGAGTTGTATTTCTGACTGGTTTTATACAGATTTGCAGGGGGATACACATCAGCACTATCAGTTGCTCTGGTTGGAGTGTTTGTTGTTATAGCAGTGCGAGTTACTGTCATCAAGATGGTGGACTGAAAGTATTGAAACTCCACATTTGCTATGGGAGAATTGTAGATCAAACTTCTTTCTGGAAACTTTTCACCACCATCCCTGTTGTTGTCACTTGTCACTGCCTTCATCTGTCACCACAATAGCAAGTATCTAACACAGAGCCAATGCGGGTTTAATTTCTATCTGATATATTTATATTATAGATTTTTGTGCAGTGCACCCCAATAGAGAATGAGCTGAAGGATAAAGTCCAGATGAAATCGATCATTTGGACATCGATGGTTATGTGCTCAACCATATTTGTATATAGTTTTTCGGTTTTTTCTGGTTGGGGTCAGGGAGCAAATGCTAGATGATGTGCTAGCCAATTTTGACAGGAATGTGCATTTCCATATGGAATAATGGAATACACATAAATGACCAAGTGAGGATTGCATGTGAACAAATAATAACAACCAATTACAAGTATCTCCAAGGATGAGCATACTAATAGTATCTCCATCAGCTAATACTAATGAAGGCACAGTACTAAGCAACAGTCTGAATCAGATCCGTATTACCATCAAACAACCCTTCCATGTTAAACATAAAAATAATTCCAAAGTATGGATCTTCACCATTGATGAGAGAGAAGATAACTGCACCATGAATCTTGCCCAGAAATCTTCAGAAGACAAAGTACCCGCAAGAGAGAAGGTGACCAGTAGGCTAAGGTTATCGAGCAGCCACAATTCCTTAAAACTGGGATCAACTCTACCATCAGGCAAGTGCATTAAACCCTCAAAATCTCAAAATCATCAGCTACAGTATGTATGATGCAGAAGGGACTTCAGAAATTCGAGAGGAAATTCGCAGAAACAGCAGCCGCAGGCTTGATCTCCATAAAACAGGGCAGTAAATAGTTTAATCCTTCATACATTGATAAGAAGATGGTTTAGCTCATAATTTGAACAAGAAGTTTGATGCAACCCAGATTCTAGGGTTTAGGGATTTTTTATATCAAAACCTCAAATTGGGTTCACTCCAAGAAACTCTTCTTGTGAGCTAGCAATCAAATTAACCAATCCTTGGGAAACCTGCTTCAATTATTATAACCCACAGTAGTAGTTTGAGGATTGTGTGGAACGAAATTGGGAAAACTCAGGGCTTTCACTACCCAAACAGTACCCAAAATGGTATGGGATCAATTGAGAAACTAGCAAAAGGTCATATTCAGACAAAGGGAAGGGCTAGGGTCCGGCGGAAAAGGAGAGAAGGGGTTGGGATGCTTGTGGTTGGGTCTTGGGAAGGTTAAGGGATGAATGAGATCAAAATAGGGGATGTCCTAAGGTTCTTAAATGATTCTTGAACTTCTTGTCTCTCTTTCTTGCTTTTCTTGACCTTTCTTTAAAGTCTCACCTTCTTTTCTCTCTTTTCTTTTCATTCCAGAAATTCTGCACTTGATTTCTTGGCTGCTGCAAAGTAAAGGAGGGGCAAAGAAGGAAAGAGAAGAGGGAAGGGTTGGAGAGGCTTGCAGGTTAGAGAGAGGAAGGGGAAGGGGGTTGGAAGGCCTACACTAGAGGGGGGTGGGGGTGCTGACGCCGCAAGGGAGAGAAGTAGGGGAGGGGGCTTGTGAACGGATAGGGAAGGGTAAATGGATTGGCAATGGGGATGGGGTTGTACTTCTGGTCTAGGGCTGTTGACTGAAATTGAGTTGCAGAAGGCTGACGCAGGCTTGAAGGATATGAAGAATAATGCTGAAATCACAGAGAACTCTCTATAATCCCTCAACCCAGGTTATGGGCTAGCTTTCCACGACTCCAAGTCTCTGAAATTTTATTAATTTTCAGCTGAATTTTTTTTTGACAAGACGTGGGGGCTTTAAATAGGCTTACACTTAAAGGTAATAGATTTAGACTCAACCAAGGAAACTTAATTGGACTCAACTAGGGAATCCACTTTGGATTAGGAATTTAGGATTCCCTTTACAACTCAATAACTTAACAACTTAATAACAAACTAAAAAGGGAAAACAACTTGCAAAGTTAATAAACAATTATCCAGAAGGAATCTTACTTTAAAATTGATTCCAACTGGGACTCTAACTCCGACCAAGACCTTACCCACTTACACAAAAAGTAGATATGGACTCACAAAAATTTCAGGGAAAATACTGGACCCTTTTAATGTTCAAAGGAGATGAAGAAAAGGCCAAAACACCCTTCTAAGGATTCAGCCAATACCATCAATCTTGGTTCCTTGATGTGAACCCGATTTTAGGGTTAGGGTTTCTTGAATGAAGTCCCGAAAATTAAGGGTGCAACTAGAATCTTCCAGCATTCAATCTCCAAAAGTCAATGGGTTTATTTAAGGTACCAATGATTAATTATGGAAAGGGACATAAGTTGCTAGGGAAAAGAGAGGATTTTACCAAATTCCCGTGGGGATACTTTAGATCTTTATGGTAGGGTAAGAATCATTTTGAGTTGATATGATACAAAAAGAACCAATCTGAAATTAATTTGGGAATGCTCAATTGACAAAATCTAAAGGGTTGGGGTCAATTGGGAAAGGGTAAAATTAGGGTTTTATCAAATCCCTATGGGATGGTTTTGAGATATCAAGAATCAACCAAAAGTTGAAAGAGACGAGAGGGGATTGGTCTTGGGAAGGTTTTGGGTGACTATGGGCTTGATCTCTGAAGGAAGGAATAGGTCTTGGTAAAATCTTGGGCAGTTTCTAAAATCTTTCATCTCTTTCCTTTTCTCCTTCGTTCTTTCTTTTCCTTCTTCTCTTTTCTTCTTTCTTTCTTCTATTTTTACTTTCTTTTCTGTTTCTGTTTCTGTGTTAAGCTCCCAATTCAGTAGTTTAAGAAAGGAAAATAGTAATAATAATATGTTTAATTAAATGCTGAATTAAAGAACAGAGCAAGAGCCTACCACCAGTAGGTATTCCTACAGCTACCCAACAGAAGCAGCTCTCACCCTTATTTTCTTTGATAGCAGAAAACATAATCTTAACCTACTCCCCCCCCCCCCCCCAATATTAATAGTAAATACGTTCCTAAATTATTCCCTCAATAGAATCACCCCAAATCCAAGCCTATATGGCAGTCTCTGCCTCCAAAGTGTTACCTTCCATGCTTGGCTGCTGTTCAGTAGATATTGTGGCCCTCTTTCTATGCTTGTGAGTATAGACTCGAGATACAAGGGGCCTATCAACACTCCCCTCCAACAGTTTCATCTTGTCCTCAAGGTGAAAGTTTGGAAATTGGTATTGCATCTCATCATAATCTTCCCAAGTATTTTCACAAGGAGGCAGCCCTTTCCACCGAATTAGGACTTCCAGCACCCCTTGAACTGAGAAATGAATACCGATTCTGGCAACTCACCATTCTCCCTTAAACATGATGGGAGTGGAGTAAGGACTCACACTAGGCCGTATCAACCCTTCAGTCAACATTTCCTATACTAACCTCTCGACCTTGTTCTTCTGAGAATGTGGGTAGTGTACTACCCTCAACTAGCCGTATCCTATGGTTCTATTTTCTCCGGTGGCAACCATGTGGGTTCTTTGAACAATTGTGCAAACTCACCTAATAGGCCCAATACAGCCTCATTCTCTTGTCTCTCCCTAACTTCCATTTCCGTGAGTTGAGGTTGCAAGCAGTACCCATCGCCACCTGTCCGTATAGACTTCAACAAACTTCTCAACGATGTATATAGTCTTAATAAAGTTGAGTCCCAGCACAGTTTTACTCGTCACCCTTGCCACTCAAAGCTTATGGTTCGAAGATGCCAATTGCTCCTCACCACCCCTAATGTCTACAACCATTCTACACCCAGGATAGCGTCACTATCTAAATTGAACAAGTAAAAATTTAGTATAAAAATCTCACCACCAATGTTAATCAAGACATTCCGGCATACTCCAGTCCCTCTATTAATCATGCCATCTCCCAAGGCTACTTGAAATCCTTCTTCTGTACCTCAGTCCCAAAGGCTCCACTAGCTCCTGAGCAACAAAATTATGTGTTGCACCACAGTCAACAAGAATGACGACATCCCAGTCGTGGATCTGCCCTTTCAATTTCAGAGTATGTGGGGAGTCGATTCCTACCAGAGAAGTGTTGGAAAGCTCCATTTCCAGCAAAGGTTCGATTTCGATACCTCCACCACCACTGTCGGTTGCTCCTACCGCAGCTGCCAAGTAGATTTCATCGTCTTCATGTAATAACAACATCTTCAATTGCTTTAGAGGACACCAATGGCCTTTGGTATATGGAGCATCGCACCTAAAGCACACCCCCTTGTCCATCTTCTCTTTGATTTCTTCTTGTGTAAGCCACCGTGAACGAATGGAGTTCCCCATCGTAGCAAAGGTTGCAGGTAGAGTTTGAGAAAAAGAAGAAGACGGTTCATATTTTAGGGTTGGTCGGATTGTGGTGTTAATTCCTTGGTTCGTTCCGGTTCTTTGGTTTGTACCGGTTCCTTGGTGTGTTCTAGTTCAAGTATAATTAGTATTGGTGGAGCCCAATTGAATAAAATGTTGGGTTGGGCTTTGGGCTGTTTGAGTGGATTGGGCCCAAGATGTCTTCTAGGGTAATTTAACTGCCCAATTCTTGGCCTCAACTGCTTGGGCCAGATCATTTATTTGGCCCAACGTAGTGGGTCCAAATAATTTAACTTCATCCCTAATGTCTTCGTTTAATCCCGCCAGAAAAACTCCTTTAAGCTACCCTTCTTCTACTACCCCTGTAGCCGCCGTAAGGGCCTCAAATCCTTCTCTGTATGCTGCAAACGTTCCAACTTACTTATGGGTGATCAACGCCTCTTGAGGAGTCTTCAATTGCGCTGAACCAAAACGCTGGATCATCACCTCTTTCAAGTCTCTCCACAATACCAGCGGTTGCTGCAATTCTCAAAACCGTATCCACCCCAACGCTGCCCCTTCAAAACATAAGGTTGCAGCTTGATGTTTCTCTTCGTCGCTCAATCTGTAGAAGTCAAAATACCTCTTAGCTCTCGCAATCCATCCCATAGGGTCTTCCCCCAGAAAAATGAGCATTTCAAGTTTCTTGGGGAGAAAATCCCTCGATTTCTGTTTCACCCATTCTCTCGCCCTGATTTGGTGTTCCATTGATCTTAGTCACCTCTGGTGTTAGAGAAGTCACCTCGACTGACTTCCTTTTCAAAAACATAAATCTCAGTTCCTCCCTAAATTCATTGTTGGCCTTATCTCGCCTTTCTATCTATTGTGCTAAGGCCCCTACCTGCTCTTGTATCTCCTTCACGATAGTTTCCAACTCCTATACCCTCTGCTCCATCCGGCTCTTTCCTATTCCCTTGGAGTCAATAAGCTCTGATAACAATTTGTTAAGCTCCCAATTTAGTAGCTTAACAATGACGGATCAACACAGAAAAATAGTAGTAATATTAGATTTAATTAAATGGTGAATTAAAGAACAGAGCAACACCCTACCAACAGTAGATATTCCTACGGCGACCCGAGAGCAGCAGCTCTCACCCTTATTTCCCTTGATAGCAAAAAACATAATCCTAACCTACTCTCCCTCCCTAATATCGATAGTAAATACTTTCCTACATTATTCCTTAATAGAATCACCCCAAATCCAAGCCTATATGGCAGTGTCTGCCTCCAAACCATTTCCTTCCATGCTTGGCTGCTGTTCAGTAGATATTGTGGCCCTCTTTCTATGCTTGCGAGTATTGACTCGTGATACAAGGGGCTTATCAGGGGGTGGCAAGGTAGAAAGGAGGTGGGGGAGGGTTTTAGGTGTGTCACAGGGGGTAAGGGAGGGGTTATAGGGTACTGGCAGGGGTGTGGGAGGGGAGAATAGGGGCTGGGAATGCAGGGGGGTGGGGTTTCCTAGCAAGCGCAAGAGAGAAAAAGGGGGTGGGGAGGGGCTGCAATGGTTAGAGATGAAGGGGAAGGGGCTGGGGGTGTAGGCAATTACCTGTAGACTGCTGGAAGTAGATGAATGCTGCTGCTTGTTGAACCAAGATGCTGCAATTGAAGGCAAGAATGCCCAATTTCCCACAAGAGATATCAATTCTCTGTTCAATGCAAACTAAAATTTACAATCATAGACTGACTTATTTATAGCCTTACATCAAAAAGAAAGAACTTAACTCAAATTGGGAGACTCTATTTGGACTCAACTAAAACTTAAGAGACCAACTTAACTAGGGTTTCCTTTATAAGTTAGGATATCCACCTACAACTAAATAACAATCACCTAAATTAGAGGACTCTTGTTGAAATAAAAGACTAATCATCTAGAAAAGTTCTACTTTAAAAGAAGACTCCTAAGGACTCAAGAACTCAACTAACAGTTCACATTAAGATTTTCAGACAAAAATGGACTCTGAAAATTGAGACTAAACTTTTGAAATTAAATTCCAGCAACTAATTAGGGCTGCAATTGACCAAAATACCCCTTTTTGACTTTGGTCAGCCCTAGGTGTGCCACCTTGGTGGGGCCCAACCCAGGGTTTCGGCTAGGGGGTGACCCTCGTTCACATCACTCTTGGATCAGATTTTGATGGTTTCTTGGAGGGGGCTGGACCTGGTTACATCAAAGTTTCTTAGCAGAATAACAGGAGATCTAATAATGGTTTGCTGCAAGTAGACTTGAAATCTCCTCGAAGAAGACTCTCAAATCTACAATTCTTGTCTTCATGCAGGATTAGACTTGATGCTCTGATACCATGTTATAGTGGCTGCAGCTTTAGACACTAGACACCACAGGAAGAAGAGAAGAGGAGAAGAGAATAGTGAGGAAGAAGAAAAGGGGAGTGAAGAAAAGAGGAGAGAGGTTGCACCTGATACCTTCCCCTCACATAGCACTGTACTAAAAGAAAAGTAACTAATCCCAATCTAGGAATTTTTTCCTAAACTGAGTTATAGAGAAAATAGAAACCTGATTACTTGACAGAAAATAGATACTAAGATAAAATAGAAGCTAAGACTAAACTAGGTTTGCTTGTTAACCAAGCTACACAAAATAGAAATATAAGCTAAATAAAAAGTAACCTCCTAATCTAATAAGTAGAAGTTAAGAAAATAAAATAAAACTTAGGTAGAATAAAATTAAGTCTTATCTAACCTAGGTGGATTTCACATAGTGTGGTTACTAGTGGAGTGGTAAATGATGCATATCTTAACATGCTACCTACTTGGTCCACAATTACCCATACTGAATTTTACCTACCTACTTGGTCTGCAGTAATCCATATTGCTTATTTGGTTCGTGGAACCTATATTTGACTTACAGAGACCTTTGTTTGAGGCTCTATTTCTGCCTTTGGTTGAGGCAAAATTCTACCTACTACTTGCCTTCTTAAAAGGAGCTTATGTGTGGACATCAAAGCTGCACCTTTATCTACTTGTGCGGACATTGGAACTGTACTTTTTATCTATTTGTGCGGACATCAGAGCTGCACTTTTATCTGTTTGTGTGGACATTAGAGCTGCACCTTTTAGCTTCTCTTATGGAGATGCCTGCCTATTACCTGCTTCTTGTGATGTAACCATTCTACACTTTTGGGAATTGGGACAATTGCTGCTTATTACTATTGGCATTATTTGGATATTTCCTTTGATATTATTGTAGCTTTTAAGCTTGTAGATGCGGTTCATGTTCGCTGCCGCCAACAACAACAATAAGCCTTGTCCCAACTAAATGGGGTCGGCTACATGGATTCTTGCCCTTCAATCGGTTCTGTTCGAGGCCATGCTAGATACAAGGCCTAAGCTATACATATCCTTTCTCACCACTTCTCCTAAGGTTATCTTAGGTCTACCCCTAGCTCTTCTAGTTCCTTCAATATGGATTATATCACTTCTCCATACAGGAGCATTTATAGGTCTCCGTTGAACGTGGCCGTGCCACCTCAAATGACTTTCTCTAAGCTTATCACTTATGGGAGCAACTCCCAGACCAACTCTAATATGATCATTTCTTATCTTATCCATCCAATTGTTCTCATTGTTGGATGGTTCGTTCAACATATCATTTCAGTTGTTGATTATCTTCTAGGTGAAGTTCTCGCAATGTTTATTGGGATTTGATATTCCTACTCGTGCTCAAGGGTCAAGATTATGAAGCTTTTAATATATGTTCCTGTTATTCCAAGCTACACTCTTTGATATGTATACTCCAATTTGAGGGGACTGTTAAGATATGCGTGATTTACCAATTCAATGGTAACCAAACTATGTGGGATCCACCCCAGATTGGATAAGATCTACTTTTACTCTTACAACAACAACAACAACAAGCCTTGTCCCAACTAAATGGGGTCGACTACATGGATTCTTGCCCTCCAATCGGTTCTATTCGAGGCCATGCTAGATATAAGGCCTAAGCTATACATATCCTTTCTCACCACTTCTACTAAGGTTATCTTAGGTCTACCCATAGCTCTTCTAGTTCCTTCAATATGGATTATATCACTTCTCCATACAGGAGCATTTATAGGTCTCCGTTGAACGTGGCCGTGCCACCTCAAACGACTTTCTCTAAGCTTATCACTTATGGGAGTAACTCCCAGACCAACTCTAATATGATCGTTTCTTATCTTATCCATCCTAGTTTTGCCACTCATCCATCTTAGCATCCTCATTTCTGCTACACTGAGTTTATCTATATGATTCTTTTTAACAGCTCGACACTTTGCACCGTACATCATAGCTGGTCAAACAACGGTCCTATAAAATTTTCCTTTAACCTTTAATGGAATACGCCGATCACATAAGACCCCGGACGCACCTCTCCACTTCATCCACCCTATTTTAATTCTTTGAGAAACCTCATCTTCTAAATCACCTCTTTTACTTAACCTAGGTACCTAAAACAATCACTCTAAGGAATCTCTTTATCGTCAAGTATCACCACCTCATCATCTGCCCGATCATGACTGAAGTTACAAACTAAATATTCTATCTTCGATCTACTAAGTTTAAAGCCTTTTAATTCCAAAGCTAATCTCCATGATTCTAATTTGGTATTAATCCCCACTTGGGTCTCATTAATCAACACAAAATCATCCGCAAAAAGCATACACCAGGGGACCTCATCTTGAATGTCTTTGGTTAATTCATCCATTACCAGTGCAAATAGATATGGGCTTAAAGTTGACCCTTGATGTAGCCCAACTGTTATTGGGAATTCATTACTTTGTCCCCCCACTGTTCTAACACTAGTCACCGAACCATCATACATATCCTTAAATATATCTATATATTTACTTGCAACACTTCTTTTCTCTAGTACTTGCCAAATTAACGCTCTAGGGACTCTATCATAAGCTTTTTCTATGTCAATAAATACCATATGAAGATCTTTCCTACATTCTCTATACCTTTTATAAGTCTCCTAATTAAGTAAATAGCCTCCGTTGTAGATCTTCCCGGCATAAACCCAAATTGGTTCTTCGTAACTGTAGTTAAGTGTCTCAAACGAATTTCAATTATTCTCTCCCATAATTTCATCGTATGGCTCATCAATATAATGCCCCTATAGTTATTACAACTTTGAATATCTCCTTTATTTTTGTAAATTGGAACCACAACACTTCTCCTCCTATCATCTGGCATTTTCCTTGTGCTCATAATCTTATTAAACAACTTAGTCAACCAAACTAGTCCATGGGTTCCTAAGCTCTTCCAGACTTCAATTGGGATTTCATCAGGACCTTGTGTCTTGCCCAGTTTCATCCTCCTTAAAGCTTCTTTTACTTCGGACATCGAAATTCTACGTATATAACTTCGGATATTGGTGCCTTGGTGAAAAGTGTAATCGTCCGAAACATAAGTGCTTGAAGAATGCTCATTTAGTAAACTAGAGAAATAGGTTTCCCATCTTTTCTTAATATCCTCCTCACAAACTAATACTTTACCATCTCCATTTTTAATACATCTAACATGGTCAAGATCTCTACACTTTCTATCCCTCATCTTAGCTATCTTATAAATAGATTTTTCCCCTTCCTTTGTGCCCAACTTATTGTATAACTCTTCATACTTCCTTTCCCTTGCTTTTCCTGCAATTTTCTTAGCTTCATTTCTATCCAACTTATACCTTTAAAGATCCTCAACATCCATAGTTCTTTGCCATGTCTTAAAACTAGTTTTTTTTATTCCTAATGGCAGCTTGAACCTCACTATCCCACCACCACGTCTCTCTATAAGAATGGATCTTTCCTTTTGATTCACCTAGAACCATCTTTAGCCACCTTTTTAATACACATAGCCATCTCATTCCACATTGCATTGGTACAACAACAACAACAACAACAACAATAAGCCTTGTCCCAACTAAATGGGGTCGGCTACATGGATTCTTGCCCTCCAATCAGTTTTGTTCTAGGCAATGCTAGATACAAGGCCTAAGCTATACATATCCTTTCTCACCACTTCTCCTAAGGTTATCTTAGGTCTACCCATAGCTCTACTAGTTCCTTCAATATGGATTATATCACTTCTCCATACAGGAGCATTTATAGGTCTCCGTTGAATGTGGCCGTGCCACCTCAAACGACTTTCTCTAAGCTTATCACTTATGGGAGTAACTCCTAGACCAACTCTAATATGATTGTTTCTTATCTTATCCATCCTAGTTTTGCCACTCATCCATCTTAGCATCCTCATTTCTGCTACACTGAGTTTATCTATATGATTCTTTTTAACAGCACGACACTTTGCACCGTACATCATAGCTGGTCAAACAACGGTCCTATAAAATTTTCCTTTAACCTTTAATGGAATACGCCGATCACATAAGACCCCGGACGCACCTCTCCACTTCATCCACCCTATTTTAATTCTTTGAGAAACCTCATCTTCTAAATCACCTCTTTTACTTAACCTAGGTACCTAAAACAATCACTCTAAGGAATCTCTTTATCGTCAAGTATCACCACCTCATCATCTGCCCGATCATGACTGAAGTTACAAACTAAATATTCTATCTTCGATCTACTAAGTTTAAAGCCTTTTAATTCCAAAGCTAATCTCCATGATTCTAATTTGGTATTAATCCCCACTTGGGTCTCATTAATTAACACAATATCATCCGCAAAAAGCATACACCAGGGTACCTCATCTTGAATGTCTTTGGTTAATTCATCTATTACCAGTGCAAATAGATATGGGCTTAAAGTTGACCCTTGATGTAGCCCAACTGTTATCGGGAATTCATTACTTTGTCCCCCCATTGTTCTAACACTAGTCACCGAACCATCATACATATCCTTAACTATATCTATATATTTACTTGCAACACTTCTTTTCTCTAGTACTTGCCAAATTAACGCTCTAGGGACTTTATCATAAGCTTTTTCTAGGTCAATAAATACCATATGAAGGTCTTTCCTACATTCTCTATAACTTTCCACAAGTCTCCTAATTAAGTAAATAGCCTCCGTTGTAGATCTTCCCGGCATAAAACCAAATTGGTTCTCCGTAACTGTAGTTAAGTGTCTCAAACGGGTTTCAATTATTCTCTCCCATAATTTCATCGTATGGCTCATCAATTTAATGCCCCTATAGTTATTACAACTTTGAATATCTCCTTTATTTTTGTAAATTGGAACCACAACACTTCTCCTCCAATCATCTGGCATTTTCCCTGTGCTCATAATCTTATTAAACAACTTAGTCAACCAAACTATTCCATGGGTTCCTAAGCTCTTCCATACATCAATTGGGATTTCATCAGGACCTTGTGTCTTGCCCAGTTTCATCCTCCTTAAAGCTTCTTTTACTTCGGACATCGAAATTCTATGTATATAAGTTCGGACATTGGTGCCTTGGTGAAAAGTGTAATCGTTCGAAACATAAGTGCTTGAAGAATGCTCATTTAGTAAACTAGAGAAATAGGTTTCCCATCTTTTCTTAATATCCTCCTCACAAACTAATACTTTACCATCTCCATTTTTAATACATCTAACATGGTCAAGATCTCTACTCTTCCTATCCCTCATCTTAGCTATCTTATAAATAGATTTTTCCCCTTCCTTTGTGCCCAACTTATTGTATAACTCTTCATACTTCCTTTCCCTTGCTTTTCCCGCAATTTTCTTAGCTTCATTTCTATCCAACCTATACCTTTGATGATCCTCAACATCCTTAGTTCTTTGCCATGTCTTAAAACTAGTTTTTTTTATTCCTAATGGCAGCTTGAACCTCACTATCCCACCACCACGTCTCTCTATAAGAATGGATCTTTCCTTTTGATTCACCTAGAACATCTTTAGCCACCTTCTTAATACACATAGCCATCTCATTCCACATTGCATTGGTATCCCCTTTAGAATCCCATTTTCCTTGTTTGACTACTTCATTAATGAAGGATTTAGAGTACTCTCCTTTCAAATTCCACCATCTTATTCTGGGATAGTTTACCTTGGACCTTTTATGTGTTCTTGGGACTAAGCACATATCCAAGACCACAAGTCTATGTTGTGCAGTTAAGCTTTCCCCCGGTATCACCTTGCAATCCTTGCACAACAATCTATCAGTCCTTCTAGTTAGGAAGAAATCTATTTGGCTTCTATGCTGTCCACTTTTGAAAGTAATTAAATGTTCATCTCTCTTTTTGAAAGTAAGTATTTATAATAGATAGATCAAAAGCAGTAGCAAAATCCAAAATTGAAATCCCCTCCTCATTCCTTTCTCCAAAACCATATCCTCCATAAACACTCTCATATCCTCTTTGATCTTTTCCAATATGTCCATTTAAATCACCTCCTATGATAATCTTTTCTCCTTGACGAATTCCTTACATTAATCCATCCATATTTTCCCAAAATTCTAGCTTTGGACTTTCATCTAATCCTACTTGAGGTGCATATGCACAAATTATATTTATGAACTCTTTCTCCATTACAAGCTTAATAGCAATAATCCTATCACCCACTCTTTTAACATCCACCACATCATTTTTTAAATCTTTATCCAATATTATACCCACTCCATTTTTATTTGTTTTATCCCCAGCATACCAAAGTTTAAAGTCATCCAAGTCTTTGGCTTTTTTACCCCTCCATCTAGTCTCTTGGATGCAAGCTACATTAATCCTTCTTCTCCTCATAACATCTATCAATTCTAAGCTCTTACCAGTTAAAGATCCTATGTTCCAAGATGCCAATCTAATCCTACGTTTATGGACTAGCTTCTTTACCCGTACTCGTCCACGGCGCGGGAACCCTTTGCCTACTTATCACCGCATCCGGGCGCCGATGCGACGCGTCGCTTACAGGGGGTGCCCTAGCTAATCCTTGCCCACTTATCACTACACCCAGGCCATAGTGTAGCACGTCGCTTCTTTTGTCAGGGAACGCCCTAGCATAGCTTTTATCATATAAAGTCGAATCCATGAAAAATGGTTTGGCTAGATTTTTTCCGGTGCCGGCTGCCGACCTGACGCACCAACCCTCCTCCTTTACCCAGGTTTGGGACCGGCAGCAAAACACTGGCAGAGTTATTCCACATTGCATTGGTATCCCCTTTAAAATCCCATTTTCCTTATTTGACTACTTAATTAACGAAAGATTTAGAGTACTCTCCTTTCAAATTCCACCATCTTATTCTGGGATAGTTTACCTTGGACCTTTTATGTGTTCTTGGAACTAAGCACATATCCAAGACCACAAGTCTATGTTATGTAGTTAAGCTTTCCCCCGGTATCACCTTGCAATCCTTGCACAACAATCTATCAGTCCTTCTAGTTATGAAGAAATATATTTGGCTTCTATGCTGTCCACTTTTGAAAGTAATTAAATGTTCATCTCTCTTTTTGAAGTAAGTATTTATAATAGATAGATCAAAAGCAATAGCAAAATCCAAAATTGAAATCCCCTCCTCATTCCTTTCTCCAAAACCATATCCTCCATGAACACTCTCATATCCTCTTTGATCTTTTCCAATATGTCCATTTAAATCACCTCTTATGATAATCTTTTCTCCTTGACGAATTCCTTGCATTAATCCATCCATATTTTCCCAAAATTCTAGCTTTGGACTTTCATCTAATCCTACTTGAGGTGCATATGCACAAATTATATTTATGAACTCTTTCTCCATTATAAGCTTAATAGCAATAATCCTATCACCCACTCTTTTAACATCCACAACATCATTTTTTAAATCTTTATCCACTATTATACCCACTCCATTTTTATTTGTTTTATCCCCAGTATACCAAAGTTTAGAGTCATCCAACTCTTTGGCTTTTTTACCCCTCCATCTAGTCTCTTGGATGCAAGCTACATTAATCCTTCTTCTCCTCATAACATCTATCAATTCTAAGATCTTACCAGTTAAAGATCCTATGTTCCAATATGCCAATCTAATCCTACGCTTATGGACTAGCTTCTTTACCCGCACTCGTCCACGGCGCGGGAACCCTTTGCCTACTTATCACTGCATCCGGGCGCCGATGCGATGTGTCGCTTACAGGGGACGCCCTAGCTAATCCTTGCCCACTTATCACTACACCCAGGCCATAGTGTAGCGTGTCGCTTCTTTTGTCGGGGAACGCCCTAGCATAGCTTTTATTATATAAGGTCGAATCCATGAAAAAAGGTTTGGCTAGATTTTTTCCGGTGCCGGCTGCCGACCTGACGCACCAACCCTCCTCCTTTACCCGGGCTTGGGACCGGCAGCAAAACACTGGTAGAGTTATTCCACATTGCATTGGTATCCCCTTTAAAATCCCATTTTCCTTGTTTGACTACTTTATTAACGACGGATTTAGAGTACTCTCCTTTCAAATTCCACCATCTTATTCTGGGATAGTTTACCTTGGACTTTTATGTGTTCTTGGAACTAAGCACATATCCAAGACCAAAAGTCTATGTTATGCAGTTAAGCTTTCCCCCGGTATCACCTTGCAATTCTTGCACAACAATCTATCAATCCTTCTAGTTAGGAAGAAATCTATTTGGCTTCTATGTTGCCCACTTTTGAAAGTAATTAAATGTTCATCTCTCTTTTTGAAGTAAGTATTTATAATAAATAGATCAAAGCAATAGCAAAATCCAAAATTGAAATCCCCTCCTCGTTCCTTTCTCCAAAACCATATCCTCCATGAACACTCTCCTATCCTCTTTGATCTTTTCCAATATGTCCATTTAAATCACATCCTATGATAATCTTTTCTCCTTGATGAATTCCTTGCATTAATTCATCCATGTTTTCCCAAAATTCTAGCTTTAGACTTTCATCTAATCCTACTTGAGGTGCATATGCACAAATTATATTTATGAACTCTTTCTCCATTACAAGCTTGATAGGAATAATCCTATCACCCACTCTTTTAACACCCACCACATCATTTTTTAAATCTCTATCCACTATTATACCCACTCCATTTTTATTTGTTTTATCCCCAATATACCAAAGTTTAAAGTCAACTAACTCTTTGGCTTTTTTATCCCTCCATCTAGTCTCTTGGATGCAAGCTACATTAATCCTTCTTCTCCTCATAACATCTATCAACTCTAAGCTCTTACCAGCTAAAGATCCTATGTTCCAAGATGCCAATCTAATCCTACGCTTATGGACTAGCTTCTTTACCCGCACTCGTCCACGGCGCGGGAATCCTTGCCTAATTATCACTGCACTCTTAACATTTTTTTTTTCACTGAACTACTACTCATTAGATTAGGAGATTACTTTCAATTTTGGCTTAGATTTATATTTTTTATACCTTAATAAACAAGCAAACCCAGTCCATTCTTAGGTTCTATTTTAGCCTTAGTTTTTACGTTTTCTCAAGTAATATCTAGTTTCTATTTTCAGCGTGATTCAGTGTAGCAAAATAAATCCCAGACTAGGATTAGTTTCTTTGCTATTAAGAAGGGATATGTGAGGGGGAAGGTATGAAATCCAAACTCTTTCCCCTCTTCTTCATTCTTTTAACTTTCCTCCTCACTCTTCTCTTCACTTCTTCCTGCAGTTCTGGTGTTCTGAAACTGCAGCAACAGTACCTGTTTTAAATCATTCTGATGAGAAGGGTACTTTAGTCTTTGTCAAAAAATCCAATAGGGAATTTTGATCTGTATTGGGCTGGCATCAATATTAGGGGATTACTTAGGTGGCCGCTCTGACAATTTCCCTTCTATTTATTAACACTCTGGAACATGATTAAATCTCATATGGATCTTTCCCAAATTATCAAAACGACAAGAAATAGTTCACACACTTGATCTCTAGCTGAACAATTTTTCTATCAAGCATCAACTGAGACAAGCAGACAAAAAGAAATAAGTTATTAATTTGATACACAACCAAAAGGAAAACTTTCATCACAAGGAAATAAAACTCTATGGTTTAAGAACCAGTTAAAAGTATCAAATTACTTATTACATCAACTTGTACAATATTAACCAAAAAAGTGTGAAGAAATACCTTGAAATTTCTCCTCAAGTGATAAAATGCCACCAGTTTCTTTGACGGTAACACTAGGACTCAATGAGTGCATTTCTCCACGTTTACCCACAACACCAACAGTCACTTCAACCCATCTACTATGTCCTTCCCATATTAAACAATGTGTAGTTTCATTTTTTGATTTGGATGACACAATTATCTCATCAGTCTCTATAAAAGGTTCAAAGATTAAAAGCTCTGGAGGAGGATTTGGCATCTCAATAATTCCATGTGCCTAGGAATTTGTTGAAAAGAGAGTTAGTATCAAAACATCACACAGCATCGGACTATCAATCTCATCATGCAATATATGGCTTTCTGGAGAAATTCTAGAACTTCATATTTGTCCATATTCAAGGTTTACCATTTCTTATTCATCCAAAAAAAAAAAAAGAAGGTTAACCATTTCAATGTTGAAAACATCTTAGCTAAATAGGAATCCTCACTTGTCAACAGTTATTTTCGTCTGGGACTAGAACAGCAGCAACTTTCTTTCTTGGAAATAGTCATTTGATTTATGTACATGTAGGGCATAAAAAGAGGTCATTTGTATTGTGTATTTATGGGTTGGATATTGTTTCCCCTTTTTTTTCTCTCTTTTTTTTTTTTTTTTTTGGGGGGGGGGGGGGGGGTGGGTTGGGCTATGTATAAGCTCCATATGATCTTGATATATTTTTCTGTTGATAATTCCCATCTGCAAGAGAGTAATTCAAACAAATAAAAAAACGAGGGGTTTAGGGCTACCTTAAAGGCCACAATTTCAGGCCTTCGGAAGGATTGCAGCATCTATACGCTCCACTAGTCACAGAAGCCAAGACTGCACAGCAGGAAAGCTCTTCTCAGGTTAGGGTTTCGAAAGAACTGAGCTCTTAATGAACAGGTTGGGTTACGCTCTTAATCATTAGAAACCCTATAACTCCCAAATTCCTCAACCTCACTTCAAACCCTTTTAGGAGTACCATCTCCCACTTCCAATCTACCTCTCCCTAACCATAGTTGACTTTCCTAAGAATCCTAACCCATGCAATACCCTTAAAGCGCTAAACCTAAACCAATTAGAACTGACCTAAACATATCAAATAACCATAACAGTCCCTTTCCCAAACCAACTGAAACCCTAAAACCCTATTTGTAAGACCAAAACCTATAAAACCTAATTGAAATTACATCACAACAGCAGCCTAACCCTTAAAGCCCTCTTATTCAGACTTAAACCTCTTAAACCTAAACCCAAAAGTTAATAGCAGACCTGAAATGACAGTTACATCATAGTAGTGAACCCTAAAACCCAATTTCCTTTAATCCTAAGGCTGGCTGAAGCCTTCTAAGCCTAACCCTAGCTTTGGCAAACCCTAATTCCTTCAAGAATCCTTCAATTAAAGGCACCTACAGGCAACAGCCCTAGAGGACTACTGGTTCCCTGATAGAGGATCCTGGAGTGACCCAGTTCTAGGGCAACAATCCTACAAGCTAAACCCTAGAATCTGCTTCACATCCAGTAGGGTTAGAGGTGGGGGGGGGGGGGGGGAGGTGATGGGCTGGTTCCATGGGCTAGGAAGAATAAGAAAAGTGGGCTGAATAAGGTTAGTGGGGCCAGGGGAAACAAAACAAATGGGCAGTGGATATAGAGGTATTGGGGGGAGGAAAAGGCCTTGTGCGCTGAACTAGAGAAGGAAGTGGGGGGATTAGAATTAGGAAGGACGGGAGGGAAGCAAGAGGGTTAAGGTTGAAGAGGGGGAACTGTATATGCAAAGGGGCTGAGCAAAGTTAGATGGGGTAGAACTGGAACAAGATGGGAGATGGAAAACACAAGATGGATAGGTGGGGACCAAGTGAGCATCGCTCCAGTATTTTGTAATGGGAACAACCCTTAGCAACAAGGGCAGCCGCTAGTTATTTGTTTGAAAGCCCACTTCTAGGTTAGAAGCCAGGTGAGAGAAAGGGGCTAAAGGGGGAAAGGAAGGGGTCAAGATTGGGCTTGCCACAGGGAAGGGATGCAAGAAAAGACACATGGCAAGAGTTGCAGGCGAGGAAAGGTCAACAACAGGGGTTGCAGACAGATTCTTCAAGCAAGTGGTTGCAGTGATCGAAGGAACAAGGTCAGCGGTCACAGTTACAACAGGAGACAGCAGAAGGGGCATTGTGCATTGAGGTGGAGACACAAACGGCAGGCTGTCATTGCCAGCGATGGCAGTGGGGGAACAGTTTGGGTATCAACAACATCCCTTCATTTTCCACCATGACACCAGTGGTTCACATCATTGTGATGGCAGCTCTTTGCAGGTGATAACAGGGGTGTCCAAGAGCTTTACAATGAGTACAATGAGGGGGAAGCCAGCAACACTTCACGGTCTGAACCAAAATAGAGCCATTTTTTCTTTCGATAGAGGCAGCGGAGGGAAGCGGAACACATGCAGATTCTGGCGTAGGAGATTGTCTCCAGGCACAGGGTATGGGCATCAACCAAAAGTGGAGTTTCAAGAGATGAACTAATTCTGCTAAGGCACTCCTTGTTCCAGAACTCCAAAGGTCTGGAAGAGTAATCCATGGTGAGAGCAAGCTGAAGTCGGTCTTATGGTGCTTGACTGACAGTTCCCGTGGCCAGAGAAGAATGGGCTTGTTGTCAACAAGCCAGTGGGCTCCATCTAGAGCAGCTTCTTTGGCAATCAAGGAGGGGCATTTGAAAAGGAATAGCCCATTGTTAAGGAGAAAGACATCCAAACAAACCTTGACTTTCCATTGCTTAGAGAGTGATTCCATTTCAATGTCAAAAGAGGGTCATCCCATAGATTGTACGCCAAGGGCGAGGTTCCAATGCTGAATACTTGGTTTAAGGGTTGAGGCAGGACAGTGAGCTTGAGGGGAGTGGCCATCAAAGAGGACTGGGATGAACTAGAGACTTAAGGTTAGTAATGGTGGAGACGATGAAGGGGCGGACGGGGTGAAGAGTGAGGTCAAGGTCTTGGGTACAGAGGGGAGGGGTGAAGATGGAGAAGCTGATGGGAAAGGGGTGGAGCTTTCAGCAGAGGTCATTGAAGGAGGGGGATGGCCGGCAGGAGAGAGAAGATGCCATCCTGGCATTCTCTGTCATCAATATAAATTAGGTTAAAGAAATCTTGGATTTGTTAGGATGCTTGTTGAAAAAAATATTGTCGTTCATAATGCTTTTATATAACTTCGCATACACCAAATTAAGTTTGATAGGAACACAACTCCTTCAATATAAATCATATCCAAGCAATTTTGGACAAGCTTTCCAACAAATCCAAGAATGCTTAAACTTGATTTATATTAGAGGAGTTAAGTTCAAGTCAAACGCGAAGTGGTGTATGCAAATCAGTCTAAATGAGAACATTTTTTTAGATGTCAAAGTAAATGTTTCATTGCACTTTTAGTTAATAGTGATGTTTTACTTTTACCATAGTAAGAATTATGAAATTTCTAAATATGGTAAAAACACTAGCATCAGAAATTTGAATTTTGAAAATTACACCTATCATCAAAAAATTCAATTTGTGTTCTTCAATTGAATGGTTGACTTTTAACCTTCTAAAATTTTGTTGTTGCACTATTTTTATTGGAATCAAATATTGATGGGAAGGGGTGGATTCATCTTTGTTTTTGTTAGTTTGAGAAAGAATAAGGTGAAGAATGAGGGAGAAGAGAAGATGGAAGCCACGACTTAGTTGTGGAGGCTCAGATTGAACTTGTGAGCACTCCTCAAAATAACTTCACTATACATAGGTTAATTTACAAGTCTATTCTATATAGGAAAGCATCAACCAATTTCGATTGGTATAGAACTCTTAATTACCGCCTCTTTTTCCTATCGAGGCACTAACTCTCGATGGATCTGTCCTTTCCCAAATTGCCCTTTCCTAACACTCCCCCTCAAGCTGGAGCATATATATTACTCATGCCCAGCTTGTTACAAATATAGATAACCCTTGTATTCCCTAGAGCTTTGGTGAACAAATCTGCAAGTTGTTCTCCAATCCTCACATGCTTTGGGGATATTATGCCTTGTAGTAACTTCTCACGAATAAAGTGGCAATCACCTTCAATATGCTTGGTACGTTCATGAAAAACTGGATTTGATGCTATATGAACCGCAGCTTGATCATCACACCATAACTTCATTGGTGTGTTATCAATAATTCCTAATTCCTGGAGTAATTGTTTTATCCATACCATCTCGCATGTTACCTGTGCCATAGCACGATACTCAGATTATGCGCTTGATCTTGCTACCACAGTTTGTTTCTTACTCTTCCACGATACAAGATTTCCTCCGACGAATGTGCAGTAGCCTATAGTCGATCTTCTATCAATAGGTGATCCAATCCAATCAGCATCAGAGAATCCTTCAACATTATATGCCCATGATTAGTGTAAAGAAGTCCACGTCCTGGTGCTTTCTTAAGATACCTCAGAATTCGTATAACTGCATCCCAATGTGATGTTCGTGGGGCAGACAAAAATTGACTCACAACACTGACTGGAAAGGCAATGTCAGGTCTAGTCAGAGTCAGATAATTCAGCTTTCCAACAAGCCTTCTGTACTTCTCTGGATCATCAAGAATGGTTCCATCTTCTGGCATTAACTTTAAGTTACATTCTATGGGAGTGTATATGGGTTTTGATCCCAACATTCCTATTTCAGAAAGCAAATCTAGTACATACTTCCGTTGAGATAAGAAGCTGCCCTTTGTTGATTGGGCCACTTCAACTCCTAGAAAATACTTTAACTTGCCCAAGTCTTTGGTCTGAAATTTCTCTTGTAAATAGGTCTTTAACCTATCAATTCCTGAAGTGTCATTTCCTGTAATGACAATATCATCAACATAAACTACAAGAAAGATTTTGCCTGCATCAAAGTTTTTAAAGAATACAGAGTGATCACTTTCACAACGAGTCATCCCAAATGGCAAATTAGGTACGTAAAGAACTGAGGGTAAGGTAATGGATGGAGTGAGTTGAATTGTACCCACTCCTTTAACATTGATATGAGAGCCATCAGCAAGTGTAACCAAAGAGGATGATGGAACAAAAGAGGAAAATATAACTGTAGCCCCGGTCATATGATCAGAAGCTCCTAAATCAATGATCCATGGGCGAGATGTGGTTGAAAGGCAAGCAGTAGCATTACCTGTCTGAACAAGGGTGGCAGCGGCTGATTGTGGTTGAGTGGCCCTGAAACGAGTGAAACGAATATAATCTTCCTCAGTCATCTTTACAGTCTTACCCTCAGGATGAACTTTAGTAGTTGGAGAGACTGATTCAGAGGTGATGATTTCATTCGCCATGTGTGGGGGCTTCCCATGAAGCTTCCAACAATATCGTTGAATATGTCCTGGACGACCACAATGATGACAAGTCTTAACTTGTCTTGTATTGTCAATAGAGTTGTATGAACCTGGATATATTCCAGTATTATTTCCTCAAGTTCGTCCTATATTCTGTCCACCAGGGGCCTGTCCTCTAGAAGTGCCTCGAGAAATTGTTGCCAAAGCTGAATTTTCTATAGAGTAATTGGTACTTTCCCTTGCAACACGAAGAACTCTTGAAAATGTGTCAGCTAACGTGGGTACATGATCACTACCAAGAATCTGTGCTCTAACTGCCTCAAACTCCTTTCCAAGACCTCCCAAGAAACCCATAACAGCTAATTGCTCTCTTTGATTTTGCATAGTTTTGATATCAGAGAAGATAGGTAGAATAGAGTTTAGTTCTTCATACATTCTTTTAAAATCTGCAAAATATTGGGTAATATCTCTACCTTTCCTATGTACTCGATAAAATTCCTGGGACAATTCGTAGATTCTAGCCAGATTATTTTGACCAGAATACAACAAATTCAAATACTCCCATAATTCATTCACAGTTTGTAAGTGAGTAACCAAATCTATAATATTATCGGTTAAGGAATTAAACATCTGCCCAAGTATTGGTGCATTAACAATTGCCCAAGTATCACCATCTTTAGGTACAGTCTTAGTCAAATGATCTGTTAGAAAACAAGCTTTAAACAATCAAAATAGCAGTTGAACTTGAACAAAGAAAAGAGAGAAGAAGAAGAAGAAGAGAAGAGAGATGAAGAACTAGTAGAAAACAGCTGTGATTCTTAGCTAAAGAGTCTAGAATCACAGAGCACTTTTATTTATAGCTTCTAATGAATCTAATACAACTTGAGAGACAAGTAATTGTCCTCTAGAAGAAGGAAACAAAATATTACAGCTTTAGTAACTTCCTAACTCCTAAAATAGAAAGTTCTGAAAATAGAAACTACCACAAAAATAGAAACTATGCTTTCTAAAACACTCCCAAAACTTATGTAGCAAGATTCCCATATTAGAAATAGAAAATATAATCAAAACAACATCAAAATACTGTTCACGTGAACAGTAAAAGCTGTTTTTACTGTTCACGTGAACAGTAACGTGAATAGTAAATTCCAAATTTACATATACTTCAACACTCCCCCTCAAGCTGGAGCATACAAATTTCCCATGCCCAGCTTGCAACAGATAGACTGAAAACTTGGTCCGAACAGAGCTTTGGTGAACAAATCAGCTAGTTGGTCAGTAGAGCTCACAAAAGGAGTTGCTATAAGCTTCTTCTTCACTGCATCACGCACAAAGTGACAATCTACCCCTATATGCTTCGTTCTCTCATGGAACACTGGATTACTAGCAATGTAAGTGGCTGCCTGATTATCACAAAACATTTACATAGGGGCAAAAACTAGAAATCCTATTTCCTTTAACAATGAACGAAGCCACATCAATTCAACAGCGGTGTGGGCCATAGCCCTATACTCAGCTTTAGCACTAGATCGAGCAATGGTGGACTGTTTTTTACTCTTCCAAGTCACAAGAATTCCACCAAGAAAAGTACAATAACCTGTGGTTGACCGGCGATCAATGATGGATCCAGCCCAATCTGCATCAGAAAAGGCAACCAAGTCCATACTCCGATTTGGTCGATAGATGAGCCCTTTTCCGGGCGCACTCTTGAGGTACCGAAGCACTCTCATCGCTGCATCCCAATGAGCCTTCCTAGGAGACTGCATAAACTGACTCAACACACCAACAGAATAAGAAATATCAGGACGAGTAACAGTAAGATAAATAAGTTTCCCAATAAGACCCCTGTAACGATGGACATCATATAACAAGTCACCATCATCACGTCCTAACTTCAACTGAGGATCCATGGGAATGTCACTAGGTTTAGAAGCAAGTATGCCAGTCTCAGTCAAAAGATCTAACACATACTTTCTTTATGACAAACTTACTCCTTTTTTACTACGGATCGCTTCAATCCCCAAGAAATATTGTAGATCACCTAAATCTTTGGTTTGGAAAGATTTTTGTAAGTGTGCCTTAACTGTATGGATTGGATCAACATCATTGCCTGAAAGGACAATATCATCAACATAAACTCGTCATAATGACAACACAATCACCCTGCCGTCTAACAAACATAGAGTGATCAGAATAACACTGTACAAAACCAAAAGACTCCACAGTCTTGCTAAATTTCTCAAACCAAGCCCGTGGAGACTGTTTTATTCCATAAATCGCTTTATGAAGCCTGCAAACACGAACACTGTCCTCCCCCTGAGCAACATACCCTAGAGGTTGCTCCATGTAAACTTCTTCATGAAGATCACCATATAAGAATGCATTTTTTATGTCAAGCTGAAAAAGAGTCCAATCATAATTCACAACCAAAGATATCAAGACACGGACAGAATTAAGTCTTGCCACAGGAGAAAAAGTCTCAAAATAATCTACACCATATGTTTGAGTATAGCCCTTAGCCACCAAGCGGGCCTTAAGCCTTTCAACCGTACCATCAGAATGGTACTTAATTGTATACACCCACCGACAGCGGACCACATCTTTCCCAGGAGGTAAGTTGACTAAAGACCATGTACGACGAGAATGTAAAGCATCCATTTCCACCTCCATAGCGGCTTTCCAGCCAGGAATTTTAAAAGCTTCGGTATGATGGGTTGGAATATGGACGGCAGACATAGACAAAGCAAGGCAACGAAAGCTAGGAGGGAGATGAGAGGTAGAAAAAAAATTGGAAACAGGATTGTTAGGAGGAACTCTAGTGAAGGCTGAATTTTCTCCTTTAGAATTTTTGTTTGGAGAACTCCCTTCAAGCAAGGCAATATGTTGAAGTCTAGAATATGCTTCACTAAGATTAGGGACATGCTCACCAGCAAGAAGATGTCCTTTGACAGATTTCAGTTCAGGGTTCAATCTTGCAAGAAACTTAGACACAAAAAATTCATTCCGTTGGGCCTTTAGCGTCTCTATATCAGTGGTGAGAGGTTGAAAGACATTCAATTCCTCCATCATGCCTTTAAAGGAGTTGTAATAATCCTGCAAAGACTTGTCAGCTTGCTGAAATTGAAATAGCTTTTCATAAATACTAAAAATTCGAGTCATATTTTTAGCTTGGGAATAAGTCTCTTGCAAATCATCCCATATTCCCTTTGTAGTCTTATGGAACATAACATTCGCTGCAATATCAGGTGCCATACTATTCCACATCCAAATTTTGATGATTGCATCATCTTGGATCCTCCTCAATGAACTTAAGCTTACCTTTTGCAAGTATGTACACCCAAACCGTTTGTGACCACAACAAGTAATTAGAACTACTTTTGAGCTTGATAGATGTAATTTGAACGTTTACATGATCTCCTTGAGATCCTTTTGATTTAGCCGTACTCATGATTGAGTCACGTGTAAGTGAAGACATTAAACTGAGGTAGATAGCACTCAAATCAGTTTTCCAAAACTTGAAGTAGAATGAGCAGAAAAAAAAATTTCTGCAACCTTAGGACAAAATAGGAGAAAAAAAAAGAGAGAGCGGTAACAAAGGTATCCAAGTTCTGGAACGTGTAAGAGTAAGGTAATAGGTAGAGAAGATCAGCTCACATGAATATCTGATCTAACAGTACATAATATACAGCATTAGGTGGCTGCACACCAAGGAAACAGAAAAAAAAGAATTTCAGAAGAGAATATTGAGAACAACACTATTTTGATTCAAAAAAGCTCTGATGCCATGTTAGAAAACAAGCTTTAAACAATCAAAATAGCAATTGAACTTGAATAAAGAAAAGAGAGAAGAAGAAGAAGAAGAGAAGAGAGATGAAGAACTAGTAGAAAAGACCTGTGATTCTTAGCTAAAGAGTCTAGAATCACAGAGCACTTTTATTTATAGCTTCTAATGAATCTAATACAACTTGAGAGAGAAGTAATTATCCTTTAGAAGAAGGAAACAAAATATTATAGCTTTAGTAACTTCCTAATTCCTAAAATAGAAAGTTCTGAAAATAGAAACTACCACAAAAATAGAAACTATGCTTTCTAAAAAACTCCCAAAACTTATGTAGCAAGATTCCCACATTAGAAATAGAAAATATAATCAAAACAACATCAAAATATTGTTCACGTGAACAGTAACGTGAACAGTAAACTCCAAATTTACATATACTTCAACATGATCTATTTGTCCCCGTCCAGTAAGAAAAATTTTAACTATAGCCCTCCATTGGTGGAAATTTGATACACACTCCAATTTCTTCTCAGTTAACCGATGAGAGGATGAAGAAATAATTTCAGTCATGGTATTTTTACTTGAAGTTTCTCCCATATCCAAACACAATTAAAATCAATTCCCAGAAATCAGAATCAGAAATCAGAATTAGAATCAGAATAAATTCCAGAATCAGAATTATTCCTAGATTAATCCCAGAATCAGATTAATCTCATAACCATAAATAAACCAACTTGGACCACTTGAACCAACCAAACCAGAAAACAAGTTAAAACCAATCTTAAAATCAGAAAACTTGCTCACGAAGTCTCTCTTTACCACGTCTCACCGCACCAGATGATCGCAGGTTACTCTTCTCTATCTCGAAGACTCTCTCTCTCACTCTCTCTTTCTGATCTAAAGTACCGTTGGAAACGAAAAATCACAGCACCAGTTTCTGATCTAAAGCAGCGTCGCAGGTCACTCTTCTCTTTCTCTCTCATTCTCTCTCTCTGATCTAAACCAGCGTCGGAAACGAAAAATCACAGCACCAGTTCCTGATCTAAAGTAGTGTCGGAAACGAAATATCACAGCACCAGCGATTACTCCGAGAGCTGCTTCTTCTCCTAAGAATGGTTATTCTCTCAACTCTAAACAGATCGAGAGTGAGGAGGACTACAAACACTCTTCCTCAGCCCCAAATCACAAAACGAAAAATATCTCAATCAATCCCAGTTTATTCGTACCTTAAAAATGTAGATCCGACATCAATCGTGGCAACGATCTTGAGAAGAAGTCATTGTACAACTCAGTCTGGGCATTCTCTTGCACCGATCTTCAATAAAGACACCAAAGTAATGGCAGCGTAAGAAGCTGCATCAATCTTCAAATAAAAATCACCAACAAGTGCAGCGTAAGGTGCTGCATCCCTTTAATTTCTGGAAACAACTCTCACACCATGTACAGTTTCTTTACCTTCTATAGAATCAACTGTTTGTACTAGTAATTCTTAGAATCGAAAGGAATAAGAGGACCTACAGCTCTGATACCATGTTAGTTTGAGAAAGAATAAGGTGAAGAATAAGGGAGAAGAAAAGATGGAAGCCACGACTTAGTTGTGGAGGCTCAGATTGAACTTGTGAGCACTCCTCAAAATAACTTCACTATATATAGGCTAATTTACAAGTCTATTCTATATAGGAAAGCATCAACCAATTTCGATTGGTATAAAACTCTTAATTACCGCCTCTTTTTCCTTCGAGAGTGGCACTAACTCTCGATGGATCTGTCCTTTCCTAATAGTTTTTTCTGTTAGTGAGTTTCCATATTGAGGGGAAGTGCAAAGAAGACATTCTCCTAGAACCCCTCAGTAAAAGGGTAAGGAAAATCCAAACAAGGAGGCATTATCCCAAATAGGAAAGAACTCCCATTAACAATCTGTAATAAACATGTACTTCTGCATCATTCTGAATTAGGTTATTCAACTCTATAGAGAACTCTATAGGGTCCCACCATACGTCTTGTAACTTGTAAGCTGGGGTGGGTTTGCTTACTTATCAATAATGTGATGTAATCCCAAGTGAGAGGCCAGTTTTCAGGATCTCTTCAATAGGGTACAGCAGTAATTTAGGGTTTTTAAGATTCAGCAGCTTGGGTTTTAGGGTTAATTTCAGCAAGACAGCAGCAAATTAGGGTTTTTTGAAACATGTGGCTAGAGGAGAAAACCTTCTAAACATTGTGGTTGGGTTGCTAGGGCTTAGGGGCAAGTCTAGGGTTGGTGGGAAGGCTGAATAGGTTCAGGTAAGGCAGTTTTTGATAAGGAACTACTTCTGGAATTTCTGTTTTAAATCTCAGATATGAACTCTGGGGTTCAGGGTTTGTGGGAACAACGGTGGAACTGGAACTAGGGTTTCAGGCTAAGGGTTAGGGCTAGTACTAGGGTTGAAGATCAAGGGGAGAGGGGCCATGGAAATTCCAAGAGGGAAGGGACTTTCAGTGAGGGAACAAGAAATTATAGGTTTTAATGTTTGGGGAGATACTCTAGGTGCCACAAGCTTGTAGAGGGAGATTGAGAGAGAAAAGAAAGGGGAATAGAAGCTGAGGAGGGTAGCGGTTATGCTTACTTGAAGATTGCGGCTGAAAATTGAACTTAGTGAAGAGACCTCTCTAAATCAGTGCTGCAGGGTTTCCTTAAGCTTGGAAGCCCTACACCACATCCATTGCACTTCTCTGGCTGCAAACATCTCTTCTCAATTTCATTAATCATCAACACTGAGTTCTTTACAAGCTAGATCCTTAACTTATAGACTAAAACAAAGAAGACCTACTAGGACTCAACATATACAGATTCCTAATTAAACCAAGCTAACAACTAAAAGGAATCCTAACACTATATCATAACTTGACAAACAGGACTTTAGATAAAAAAAATAAAAAAAAACAAAAGTAGACATGGACTCTTCTTTTTTCTACACTCAAATAGACCTATTTGGACTCAAAATAAGGAGGTAAATGACCAATTTACCCTTGATGAAGTTCAGCCCCAAGGTGATGCAGCAAGAAAGGGCTGTGACCTAGGCTCTCTTTCGTGACTTATTGGAGTGATCATGGCTGGTTACATCATAATATCTTCAGTATGAAGGATTTGCTTAAAACTTAAAACATATAAGGCATAAATAGGGTGCCCTGGCTTCGAGGATCAACCCATGGCACATTTAGGTTTTGATCTTCTCCTTCAGACCCTCAGGACCCAACACAACTATGAATCCTTTAAAAGATAACATACACTCTCGAACTTGTTTCAAAACCATAAGTATGTCTAGAAGGTCAAGAACAGGCTGTATATAAAAAACATCAGATTTAAAAAAAACTTGTTGAGACTATCGATTATGGTAGAATGGCTTGGATGGATCAGTGTGATCTTAAGCCCTCTATTTATAATAAAGTGAAAAGAACACTATTGCATAAATACCCTTACTTGGGTAACAAGAAATAGAAAATTACATGAACAAAAACTCTAAGGGAGTTGAACTCCTAGTAGAACTCAACCAACACTCCCCCTCAAGTTGAGGCATAGATATTAGTCATGCTCAACTTGCCTACAATAGGAAGGAAATCTCCTTCCTTCAAACCCTTAGTGAAAATATCTGCCACTACAAAAGGCATACAGATGAGCCCTTGTTCCAGCTTTCCTTTGACAAAAAAACTGTCAATTTCAATGTGCTTAGTTCGATCATGTTGTACAGGATTATTGGCAATACTAATGGCAGCCATGTTGTCACAATATAGCATTATAGGGTTTGGAACTTGGACTCTAATATCTTCTAGCAAACCTTTTAACCATAGTAGCTCACAAACTCCACAAACCATAGCTCTATATTCAGCTTCAGTACAGGATAAAGCTATCACATTATGTTTATTACTTCTCCAAGTAACTAGATTACCTCCAACAAAGTTACAGTAACCCAAAATTGACTTCTTATCAGGAGATCCAGTCCAGTCTACATCAGTGTATGCTTCTACTCTTAGATTATCAATGGGTGACAAAAGTATTCCTTTTCCAAGAGTTTCCTTCAAATACTGTAGTATTCTGATAAGAAGCCTTTATATTAGCTATATAAGGATCATGCATGAACTGGCTCACTATCCCCACGGCATAAGCGATGTTTGTCCTGGTGTGGGACAAGTAAATAAGCTTCCCTACAAGCCTTTGGTATCTTCTTTGTCCACTGGTTCTCCTTCTTTTTCCTTAAGTTTAGCTCCAGCTTCAATAGGGGTATCAACTGCTTTACACCTAAACATTCACACTTCTAATAATAAATCTAGGACATACTTTCTTTGGGATAGGAATTTGATTGAACCACCTCAATCCCTAAGAAGTATTGTAATTTCCCTAAGTCTTTAATCTCAAACTCTCTGCCAAGAAAGTCATTCAACCTTTGAATTTCCTCACCATCATTCCCTCTGATGACAATATCGTCTGCATAAACAATGAGAAGCATGATATTAGTACCTAACTTCTTGACAAATAGTGTATGATCAGGATTGCTTTGCTTGTACCCAATAGAAGTCGTTGCCTTTAGGAGGCGTCCAAACAAGCATAAAGCAGACTATTTTAACCCATAAAGTGACCTCTTTAACTGATAAACTTTCCCTGCAGTATTTTCATTGGAGAAACCACATGGGATTTCCATATAAACTTCTTCCTCTAACTCCCCATGTAAAAAGGCATTCTTTACATTTAGTTGGTGCAAGTTCTAGTGTTTGTTCACAGCTACAGACAACAAAACTCTGACAGTGTTCAATTTCGCAACAGGGGCAAAAGTCTCTTGATAATCAATCCCATAGATCTGGGTAAAACCCTTTGCAACTAGTCAAGCCTTCAGCCTGTTGATTGATCCATCCATATTTTGTTTAACCACAAACACCCATTTGCAACCCACGGGTTTTTTTTTTCTAGAGAAAGTGTAACTAGTTCCCAAGTATCATTTTTCTTCATTGCATGCATTTCCTCTAGCATAGCTACCTTCCATCTCTTATTAGCATAGGCTTCTTGCCAAATTTTAGGAACATATATAAATGATAGAGAGGACATAAAAGCACAGTAAGAGTCAGACAAAGAGTAATAAGAAACATATTTAGCTATGGGATGTTGAATACAACATCTGACTCCTTTTTTAATAGCAATAGGAAGATCAGAAGAAGATACCTTAGGGGGAACAATAGAATTTGTTTTTGGAAGAAGAATCTGATCTAGAGCATGAGACTAAAGTGATAACATGTCACCTTTCCCCACCTGCTTTGGCCAGTTGAAATTCTTCCTTTGATAAGTCTACACCTCCTTATTCTGGTCAATTTTGAAAGACCTCAATAGTGTGCCTCACAAGAGTAGTCCCCCATAACTAGGTTCTTCACATGGTTGAGAAAACGGAGGGGGAGAAATAAAGTCCTTAGGTATACTAGCCGAAGTCTCCCCGTGCTCAGGAAACACTTCTTCAACACCTAATTTGTGTTGTGGTGGTGTAATAAGAAGGTCTAAAGTTGGAAAGAACACCTCTCCTCTAGGACTTTCCCCTTTGAGAGGAGTATAGTAAGGGTAAGACTTATTAGAGATTACATTCATGGAGACAATGGTTTTCTTGGAAGGAGGAAGATAACATGTGTACCCTTTCTAAGTAGCAAAATACCCCAGAAATATGCAACCGCGGGGAGCTAGTTTACTTTGGTGGGCTGTGATTCTGGCATAACACACATCTAAAAACCATTGAGGGAATCAAGAAAGAAGAGGCCCCCTCTAAAGCTTATTAGGAGATTTAAAACCAAATATCCTACTAGGCATCCTATTCATAAGGTAAGAGGTAGTGAGTATAGCATCACCCCAGTATTGGTCAAGGACATTTATAGCAATCATAAGTGAACCGGCTATCTCTAAAAGATGCCGATTCTTCCTTTCGACAACCCCATTTTGGGAAGTTGTATCAACACAACTGGTTTGATGTATATGATGCCAGAGTAAAAGAGATATCTTTGAAATTCACGAGCAATATACTCTGTTCCTTCACAGTGGCATTGAACTGAGTTTTAGTCATATTATGAAAATCATAAAAACATCGAAAAACCATATTTTTTGTTTTAAAAGAAAAATCCACGTAGAATGAGAGTGATAATATATAAAAGTAACAAAGTACCTATGGCCAATATAGACACACGTTAGCAAGGGCCCCACACATCAATATAAGTTAGCACAAAAGGAATAGATTTTCTATAATGAAGAGAAGGTAATAAGTAGAACGAGTTTACTCCGCAACAATGCAGGCTTCACAAAAAAAATCATCCTTTTTACAAGAAGAAACTAAATCAAGAAATACTTTCTTAAGAGTTCCTAAAGGGGGGCAACCTAGCCTACAGTGCCACCTATTACCGAATGCAACTGATTAGAAGATGTTGTCATAGCAGAAGTAGATCCTCCAATTGGCTCCAACAGATAGTCTCCATTGTCTAATTTACCATGTCCAATCTCATTCCTCGTTACCAAATCCTAGAAGACACAGTAAGATGGGAAAAAGGTCACTTTACAATTCAAGTCATGTGTAAGACTACTGATAGAGAGCAAGTAAGTAAGGAAAGAGGGAACAACTAAAACTTTAAACAAAAAAAGTGATGGAGAATGCTGAATGGTCCCTTTTCCAGCAATGGAAGAATAGGAGCCATCAGCAATTCGAACTTTATCCTAGAAGTTGGAGAATAATGTAGGAAAAAGAAGGATAAACCTGTTACATGATATGTGGCTCCTGCATCAATGATTCAATGAGCAGAAATTGAAGAAACATGGAAGCATGTAAAAGTTTTACCCGAAATAGTAAGGTAGGAGTTGGTATGGGTAGTAAAGGAAGCAGTGGTAGAGGTTGTACCGGCAGTAAAAGACTGCAGAATATGTCGCAGAGTAGCTAACTCCTCCTGTGAAAAACCAACATCCGCAGAGGGTGTTGTGGAAACTCTCTCAAAAAGATTAGCATTCAATGTTCTTTTTCTTTGTGCCCCTTTTTGCTAAAAATCAACAAGTTTCCCATAGAACTTCCAACAATTGGCCTTGGTATGATATGGTTTGTGACAGTGCGCACACTTAACAATCTCCTTAGCCAATTCAAATTTAGTGTTAACAGACTGTAAGGCTAATTTCTGCATAATAGGAACATGAAGAATGACTAATCGATGGCTTTCCTCACACTGAACAAGGGCATAAGACTGTTCTAGTGAAGGAAAAGGAGAACGACTCAATACTTGCACTCTGATTTGATAATATTCTACATTCAAAACAGCCAGGAAGTCATATACCCAAATCTTATCAACATGCTTCCTATAAGTAGCCACATCATCCGGATTAGTGGGGTGATAGTCCCCATAATGATCCAATTCTGGCCAAAGAGATTGCAACTTAGCATAACATTGGGCCACATTCAATTCCTTTTGGGTAGTCTTACAAAGCTTCTTTTGTAACTCATAAACTTATGCATCCTTCCTCAATTGTCCATATATTTCAGTAGTAGCCTTCCAGATTTGGGTTGCGATATCAAGTAATAGGCATCCACAGGCAATATTGGGATTCATGGAATTCAAAAGGAATGACATAATAAGAGAGTCATTAAAGATCCGTTTATCCTATGAAACACCTGTGGTGGTAGGTTTGATAGTGGCACCCGTAATGTGTCCAACAAGTCCTCTTCCACCAATAGTTAAGTAGGCAGATCAAGACCAGATCAAATAATTGGTTCCATTAAATCTTACCCAAATAGGATGAAGATTGGGGTAATGTTCGGAGCCAGATGAGGCAGTAGTACCATCGGTGGTTGCCATGCCAAAAAAAATGTCTACAGTTCTTTAGTCTTCACTCTTTTGAAACAACTGAAACATTGCAGAATGGAATAGCCAAACCACCCAAACAAATCTAAGGAGTTATAGGGTCCATAGTGTAAGTAAAACCATAAAAAAAATTCAAAAATGAGTCCTGTATATATGCAAAATTGCAGATAGACCCCTGGAAATAATATATAGACCCCTGGAAATATAGATAATTACAAATAGACCCTTGAAAATATGGATAATTGCATATAGGCCCTATAAATATGGATAGTTACAAATAGACTCCTAGAAATATGGATAATTGCATAAAGTCCCTATAAATATTGATAATAATAGTTGAATAAAGCAAGAGAGAAGAAGAGAGAGAGAGTTTGAGTGTGTGTATGAAAGAGCACAGAAAATAATAATCACACTGATTTACAATGAATTAGTACATGGCTTTACATAGAAACAGAGTCCTTCTTCATAGTGTTCTTGGAGTCCTTTGGGCTGTGGTGCTAGGACTCTAGTATTTTAGGTTACATAAAATATTGATTAGGAGTTTGTACCAATCAGTATCTCCTTTCAATTGCCTAGTGTCTTTATGAGTACCAATTGTAGAGTTCTTCTTGTATGTAATAACTGGTGTTTGATCAGCTATGGGACTTCTAAAAGCAGTAGAACTCTTGGAAGTTTAATCAGTTGTGGAACTTCTAACAACAGTGGAACTCTTGGAAGCAATCCTAGCCGCATATGCTTGAGATGAAGTGGCGTCTAAGATGTTGGTTGATTTTCCATATATATCCTTAATAATTATAGATAGACCACTGTAAAGATGGATAATTGCATATACATCCCTGTAAATCTGTGAACTCTCAAAAGAGACCCCTTCATATATACGAATTTACAATTGGACCCTGGTCTGGTTTTGTCCATGATTTTGGTTCAATGGGTTGTTTATTGGGTTCAGTTCATTAGGTCAATTCGGTTGGTTCAATGGGGTTTTTTAAAGGTTAGAACGATGGAGATTGGAAGAGGAAGGCGATGAAAGAGGAAGTAGATGGGGTTTTTTTAGGTGGGTTCGATAGACAGAGAAGAAGGCAATGGACGAGGAAGGCTCAGATTGGGTGGCAGCGGTAGAAATCTCAGACAATGGAGGAGATGGTTGCAACAACGATGGAGGTGATGGTGGTGTAGTTGCAGCTATGGAGGAGACTAGTTGCAGCAAGGTTCTTCCCCCCTTTTTTCTTCTCTCTCTTCTATTTTTCTTCCCTAATCGAGCTTCGGCTGTGATACCATGTTAAAACTATCGATTGTGGTAGATGGCTTGGATGGATCAATGTGATCTCAAGTCTCTATTTATAATAAAGTGAAAAGAACACTATTACATAAATACCCTTACATGGGTAACAAGAAATAGAAAATTACATGAACAAAAACTCTAATGGAGTTGAACTCCTAGTAGAACTCAACCAACAAAACCTTTCTGGATGTTGAAACCAACATGTCAAGATGGCTAGGAAAAAGGTATCTGGTTTCGACCTTCTTAATTTATGGCGAGTCAAAACAATGATTGAAACTGAGATGTGCATCCTTGCTCACTGATATTGAAGACGTTGGACAGAAGCATAAATGACCAAGATGATTTTGGGAGAAAGAAAAGAAAAGAGAAGAATCAGATTTGGGATTATAATTTCTCAATAATTTCAATACAACAGCAACAAGCCCTCTCCCAACTAAATAGGGTTGGCTGCATGGATCCTTACCTTCCAAGCAGCTCTACTTGAGGCCATGCTAGATACACAGCTTAAGCTATACATATCCTTTCTCACTACTTATCTTAAGGGTATCTTAGTTCTACCCCTAGTTCTTCTAATTCCTTTGATCTTGACTAAACTGCTTCAATACTCTTAAAAAAAGTCAGATTCTTTACTCAAATCATGTTTAATTGATGGAACATGTGTGTGTGCATGTATTTGTATAGGTGTATGTGTTGGTTGAGTCCTACTAGGAGTCCAACTCTATTAGAGTTTTTGTTCATGTAATTTTCTATTTTCTTGTTACCCAAGTAAGGGTATTTATGTAATAGTGTTATTTCCACTTTATTATAAATAGAGGGCTTGAGATCACATTGATCAATTCAAGCCATTCTACCAACATTGTGTTTCTCAACATGGCATCAGAACCTAAGTTCGATTAGGGAAGAGAAAGGGAAAAAAAGGGAAAAAAAAAATCTCTGTCGAAGACCTACCTCCACCGCTGCTGCAACTGCTCCATTGCAGAATCCCATCGCAAACCCATCTGCTCCATCGCAGAAACCCATCACAAACCCATCTGCTTCATTGTAGAAACCCATCGCAAACCCATCAACAAAAATCTTGTTCTTCTGAATTTTTTCTTTCTTTCTTCTTCTTCTGAAACCATCGCAGATACCCATCACAAACCCATCTGCTCTATCGCAGAAACCCATCACAAACCCATCAACCAAAAACATCTTCTTCTGATTTTATTTTTTTCTTTCTTTCTTCTTCTTCTGAAACCATCTCTCGACCCATCACTGCTCTTCTCTTCCTTCTGCCTTCTACTTCTGGTTTTTTTCTCTGTTCTTCTTCTGAAACGAGAGCTCAAAACCTTTATAACCCTTGAACCATTGAATCAGATGAACCATTGAACTGAAATCATGGAACAAACAAAACCAGTGGTCTAATTGTAATTGCATATATATGAAGGGGTTTCTTTTGAGAATTCAAAGATTTACAGGGGTCTATATGGAATTATCAATATTTTCAGGGGAATATCTATAATTATCCATATTTCTAGGGGCATATTTGCAATTAACTATATTTTCAGGGGGCTATATGCAATTATTCATATTTCTAGGGGGTCTATTTGCAATATCCATATTTTCAGGGGACTATCTGCAATTATATATATTTTTAGGGGTCCATATGCAATTATACATATCTTTAGGGGTCTAATTGCAATTTTGCATATATCTACTTGTACTTTCTCATATATTCAAGGTTCTCTTTTGAAAAAAATTAATGGTGTTACTTATACTATGACCCTATAACTCCTTAAATTTGTTTGGGTGGTCCACCTATTCCATTTTGCGATCTTTCAGTAGTATTGAAAGGGTGAAGACCGAAGAACTGCCGACATTTTTTAGGCATGGCAACCACCGATGGTACTACTGCCTCCTCTGGCTCTGAACATTACCCCACTCTTCATCCTCTTTCAAGAAGGTTTGATGCAACAAATTATTTGATCAGGTCTCAATCTGCCTACTTAACTATTACTGGAAGAGCACTTGTTGGACACATTACGAGTGTCACTATCAAACCTACCAAACGTGTTTTACAGGATAAATGGATCTCGAATGACTCTCTTATTATGTCATCCTTTTGAAATCCATGAATCCAAATATTGCTCGTGGGATACCTATTACTTGATACTGCAACCCAAATCTAGAAGGCTACTACTGAAACATATGGACAATTGGGGAATAATGCACATGTTTATAAGCTACGGAAGAAGCTTAATGAGACTACGCAAAAGGAACAGACTGTGGACCAATATTATGCTGAGTTGTGATCACTTTGGCAGGAATTGGATCATTATGGGGACTATCACCCCATTAATCCGGATGATGTGGCTACTTATAGGAAGCATGTTGATAAGATTAGGATATATGACTTCTTGGCAGTTTTGAATGGAGAATATGATCAAATCAGAGTGCAAGTATTGAGTTGTTCTCCTTTTCCTACACTATAACAGTCTTATGCCCTTGTTTAGTGTGAGGAAAGCCGTCGATTAGTCATTCTTCATGCTCCTATTGTGGAGAAATCAACCTTACAGTCTGTAGCACTAAATCTGAATTGGCTAAGGAGATTGTCAAGTGTGCGCACTATCACAAACCATATCATACCAAGGCCAATTGATGGAAGCCATGGGAAACCTGTTGATTTTGAGCAAAAAAGGGCACAAAGAAAGGGAAAATCGAAGGCTAATCTTTTTGAGACAGTTTCCACAACACCCTCTGCAGACGTTGGTTTTTCACGGAGGAGTTAGCTACTCTGCATGACATATTCTGCAGTCTTCAACTGTTGGTTTAGCCTCTACCACTGCTTCCTTTACTACCCATACCAACTCCTACCTTGTTATTTCAGGTAAAACTTTTACAAGCTTCCATGTTTCTTCAATTTTTGCTCCTTGGATCATTGATGAGGAGCCACAGATCATATGACAGGTTTATCCTCCTTTTTCCTACATTATTCTCCAACTTCTGGAAAGGATAAAGTTTGAATTGCTGATAGCTCCTATTCTTTCATTGCTGGAAAAGGGATCATTCAACATTCTCCATCACTTTTTTTATCTAAAGTTTGACATGTTCCCTCTTTCTCTACTAGCTTGCTCTCTATCGGTAATCTTACACGTGACTTGAATTATAAAGTGACCTTTTTTCCATCTTACTGTGTCTTCCAGGATCTGGTAACAAGGAAGGAGATTGGACATGGTAAACTAGACAATGGAGACTATCTGCTGGAGCCAATTAGAGGATTTACTTCTACTCTAACAACATCTTCTAATCAAGTCCATTCAGTTATATCAGACATTCATCAATGGCACTGTAGGTCAAGTCACCCCCCTCTAGGAACTCTTAAGAAAGTATATCCTGATATAGTTTCTTCTTGTAAACAAGGATGATTTTTTTTGTGAAGCCTGCATTTTTGCGAAGCAAACTCGTTCTACTTATTTATCATCTCTTCATAATACAAAATCTATTCCTTTTGTGCTAATTCATATTGATGTGTGGGGCCCTTGCCGACGTTTCTATTATTGGCCATAGGTACTTTTTTTACTTTTATTGATTGTCACTCTCAT
Source organism: Hakea prostrata (assembly GCF_041222555.1). Taxonomy (NCBI): domain Eukaryota; kingdom Viridiplantae; phylum Streptophyta; class Magnoliopsida; order Proteales; family Proteaceae; genus Hakea; species Hakea prostrata. The sequence goes on along the minus strand of NC_142602.1, from coordinate 51,944,774 downwards.
TCTACATGGATACATTTTTTAAAACAAAAAAAATGAGGTTTTTCGATGTTTTAGTGGTTTTCATAATATGATTAAAACTCAGTTCAATGCCACTGTGAAGACCCTTCGCACTGATAATGGCACAGAGTATATCGATGGTGAATTTCAGAGATATTTCTCTGACTCAAGCATAATACACCAGAGCAGTTGTGTTGATACGGCTGCCCAAAATGGGGTTGCTAAAAGGGGAAGAATCGGCATCTTTTAGAGATAGCCCGTTCAATTATGATTGTTATGAATGTCCCTGACCAATATAGGAGTGATGATATACCCATTGCTTCTTACCTTTTAAATAGGATGCCCAATAGGATACTTGGTTTAAATGTCCTAATGAGATTCTCCAGGAAGCCTCCTTTTATGTTATTCCCCAAAGATTTTTGGATGTGTGTGTTATGCCAGAATCACAACCCACTAAAGCAAGCTGGCTTCCCGCGCCTACGTTGCATATTTCTAAGGTATTCTGGTACTCAGAAAGGGCACTAATGTTATCATCCTCCTTCCAAGAAAACCATTGTATCCATTAATGTCATTTTCAATGAGTTTTTCCCTTACTATACACCTCTCCAGGGGGAGAATCCTAGAGGAGAGGTGTTCTTTCCAACTCTAGACCTTCCTATCACACACCAACACAACTTAAAAGTTCAATAAGAGTTTCCTGACCAGGGGGAGACTTCGGCTAGTATACCTGAGGACTCTAATTCTCCCCCCTCGTTTTCTGAATTAAGTGAAGAACCTGGTCAGGGGTAGACCACTCCTGTGAGGCACACTATTAAGGTCTTTCAAAACCAGATTGACCAGAATAAGGAGGTGCAGACTTATCAAAGGAAGAATTACAACCGGCCAAAGTAGTTAAAGAAAGGTGACACATTACAACTTCAATCTCCTGCACTAAAATCAGATTCTATTGTCCCCTAAGGTATCTTCTTCTAATCTTCCTATTGCTGTTATAAAAGGGAGTCGATTTTGTACTTAACATCCCATAGCTAATAATGTTTCTTATGACTCTTTATTTGACTCTTAACATGCTTTTATATCTTCTCTATCATCTATATCTGTTCCTAAAAGTTGGTAGGAAGCCTATGCTAATAAGATATGGAAGATAGCTATGGTAAAGGAAATGCAGGCAATGAAGAAAAATGATACTTGGGAGTCGGTTACACTTCCTCCAGAAAAAAAAAACCCATGGGCTACAAATGGGTATATTTGTGATTAAACAAAATATGGATGGATCAGTCAACAGATTAAAGGCTAGACTAGTTGCAAAGGGGTTTACCCAAAATGCTAATCCTATGTACTAACTTTCCACTTACTTTATGCACTTAAAAATTAGACTCATGATATCAATAAACAAAAAATAAGAAGACTAAGGTCCATAAAGCTCTACCATGAGCTAAAATAAAGTCCTCTAAGACCCAATTGATCCAGTCGGACAATCTCAGCTAATCACATGGATATTGAGAATGCCCTAAACTGGACCTTTTATTTGATATATTAATTAATAACAAAAAGTGAAAATATAAAAAACATTAAAAAAATAATAATAATAAATAAGTGAGAGCTTCCAAAGTCATATTAAAGTTGACATGACTAAGAATTTTTTTAAGAATACATTAAAAATTTTAAAGCACCCTGGGCATGTAAGTTGGCGGCTTTTTATCTAAGCACTTAAATGGCCCTTGAATGCATTGGACTACTTAGTACATTGACAACGATGAGTTGATGTTGGGCCAATGAGTTTATCTATATATGCTCTAAAGAGTAGACACAAGTTTGTTGTGTACTGAATCTTATAGCACTTGAAATCGACCCCACGGAAAGGACTAATGTATGCCAAATTGCCAACCACAGCACTTCAAGATAAAAGGATATGTTGATGCTGGTTCGGCTGGTTCAGTTTCTGGCATACACTTCGCAAGAGGCTATGCATAGTTGTGGACAGTAAACTGGTCAAATGGAGGACCAAGAAGTAGTCTCTCAAGGCTAGATCAAGTGTAGGGGGAAAATTCAGGGTTAAGGTCCATGGTGTATGTGGACTCCTATGGCTGAGAAGGTCGGTTCAAAAGTTGGGACCTGATACTGATGCTCTTAAGTGGCTCTCTTGTGACAACAGGACTCCTATTAGACTACTCATATACCTCAAACAACCTTGTGCAATAGACAAAATCAAGCATATTGAGACTTTTTATTGAGAAGTTTGGCTTTGGTTATTTCTGAATTCAGAATTCTCTTTGCAGGGACAGGCAACCAGTTGGCTGGCATCTTCTTTTTTTTTTTTTGGTACAAAGGGGCTTTATTAAGCCGGGGATGGGGATATTAATATGCCTCAGCTAGAGTCGAACCCACAACCTCTTTATTAAGAGATGTTGGTTTCAACCACTAGAACAGCTCTGTGTTGGCGTTGGCTGGCATCTTTATCTAAAGGTTTTATCTCATTTTAGTACCCTTCAGTGTAAGCTAAAAAATGACATGTATCTCCAGTTTGACAGGAGTCTAAAAGGGTATGTGCTATTGTCTTGTTCGCTACCTTGTGCTTCTACATTTTTTTTCTTTTTTTTTTTTTAGCAACTTCGCTAAGGAGATGTGATTTCTTCAATCTTATGTCAATATATAAATACAGGGGAAGGTCACCCTTGATGATAGCTAGTTTCCATTTTCTGAAAATTGCATGACTTCTACAATGAAATGGCATGAATTTAACCACTCATACAGATGTATGATATTCCCACACCTTTGATAAACTATTGGAAGGAATGCGCAAAAGGCACTTCTTCAATGCATCTGTGTAAATAGCAAGGTCCTCAGCACAGCTGTACAAACATCACAGTCAGAACTGAAAGAATGTTATGAAGCATATCTATTGGACTCAAGAAAAGAAACACCTATCAATTGATATTATAAAGAACATACCTAAATCCCTCCTATTTGATAATTATCATAGAAAAGAATAAAAGTTGTACCATAATCTAGCAACTCCAGTTGAACACCCATCCCGAGCTGGTTTCACACATAATGTATGACAGTGAAGTTTAGTGGTCAACTCATGCCAAATATCAGTTATGGGGATATTAAGCAGATCCTCTTTGTTGCGGACATTCTTAGGTATGGTATGCACGCCAAAGCTTGCAAGCTGTCCATTGCCAAAAAGGTCAGATTTAACACAATATTATGAAAGCCAAACAAGGAAATAAAATCATGACAAGGTTTAATTGGTATTTATCGTGTCAGTTTTCAAAGTCAAAAAGTTCGTCAATGGAATTAAAAACTACAAAATACAAATGACAATAACCAGATAACAAGAAGCCTTATCCATGTTAGAAATATGTGGTACGTATTAGTCAGTTGGCATACACTGCTAAGAGCAAGCGAAGTTGCAACTTTGTCCATACAAGTTCTGGAGGCCTCAACACCTGGACCTGTCCATGGACCAAACAGAAGATAACAGTATGTATACTAGTTTATAGGCTAAGCCATAGGGGGGGGAGTCTGTGGCAAACATAAACCTGTATAAGGAACTCCTTCAGCCTCTAACAATGATTGTAGTGTTCCGTCCTCACCGATACCTCCATGTACTGTCACAAATAGTTGATAAGTTCTTTAAGGACAAAATGTACTAATGCTTGAAACAAAAGTAGAAAAAGAAAAACGTTTCACGAATAGAAGAATCCAAAATCCTAGAGAACTATTTCTTGATTGATACCCCAAAATTTAAAACTAAGTAGCATACAAATCAACCAAGCCTTATCAAACTGCATGGGATTGGCTATATAAATCACGTTTCACCATTCAAAAGTATTCAGAGTTACAGTTGTTTTCAACATAAGCCATGCATGCTTTTTATCACCAGGTCTCCCAAAATTATTTTCCCTTTGTTCTATTCTCCTCAATCTAAATTATATCGCTCCTTAGTCCTTGCGTGCATTCAAAGATCACGCTTAACTTATCACTTGTCGAAGCTACTCATCAACTGCTTTCAGTTCATTCCTTGAGCCTTCATGCAGCTCCACTTATCTCAGACACTAATTTTATTTATGTAGATAAATTACCACCAGAACTTCAGTTCTATACATCATAAAACTATGTACAAAATCCAAATTAAAAGAAAAAACTCCAAAAGTCTATTAATTTCCTACATATGTATAACTTTTCTTAGTGACCAATTTTCTGTTAATAGAAATAAGCGACGTATGCAATGAATTATGATCTTTAAAACGCATAAAAAATGGGTTATTAAACAGAAATCCAGAATTCGTCATCTGGAAGTGAAAATAAATATTAAGCTCAGCTTAGAAAACTGCCTCTGCCCTGCAATGGCAATCCCTTTGAAAACGCCCAAAGTCTCTCATTTCTGAACACTGCCTCACCCATGAATAATCTAAGCTACTGTTGAATAGGGAACTAGATGTTTGTGATGATACATGCACAGGAAAGCTTGTAACTCGACAAAAACTCATTGATTTGAGACATGGACAAATAATTCATTAATTTGGGACAAAAAAATGTGAAAAACAGTCTTCAAGATAGGATAAACCATAGCAGAACAAAAGAAGTTTAGCATATCAAACAAGCTAAACCATTTACTAAATTCAAAACATAACATCACGAAGATGTGCATTAGAAGTTGGGGTCAACCACATACAAAGACGACAAAAAGTCAACACAGACCTTATCCCAACTAAACGGGGTCTACCACATGACTCCCTTCCTTCCATCAGATCTATTCAACACCACACTGGATACAAAGCCTAAGCCATGAATATCTTTTCTCAACACTTCTCCAAGAGTTAACTTAGGTCTGCCCCTCTTTAAGCTCGTTCAATCCGGATTAAATCATTCCTCCATATGGGGACATTTAAAGTTGGGGTTGCCCATATGGATATATCAATCTTGTTAGAAAACAAGCTTTAAACAATCAAAATAGCAGTTGAACTTGAACAAAGAAAAGAGAGAAGAAGAAGAAGAGAAGAGAGATGAAGAACTAGTAGAAAAGACCTATGATTCTTAGCTAAAGAGTCTAGAATCACAGAGCACTTTTATTTATAGCTTCTAATGAATCTAATACAACTTGAGAGACAAGTAATTGTCCTCTAGAAGAAGGAAACAAAATATTACAGCTTTAGTAACTTCCTAACTCCTAAAATAGAAAGTTCTGAAAATAGAAACTACCACCAAAATAGAAACTATGCTTTCTAAAAAACTCCCAAAACTTATGTAGCAAGATTCCCACATTAGAAATAGAAAATATAATCAAAACAACAGCAAAATACTGTTCACGTGAACAGTAAACTCCAAATTTATGTATACTTTAACACTCCCCCTCAAGCTGGAGCATACAAATCTCCCATGCCCAGCTTGCAACAGATAGACTGAAAACTTGGTCTGAACAGAGCTTTGGTGAACAAATCAGCTAGTTGGTCAGTAGAGCTCACAAAAGGAGTTGCTATAAGCTTCTTCTTCACTGCATCACGCACAAAATGACAATCTACCTCTATATGCTTCGTTCTCTCATGGAACACTGGATTACTAGCAATGTAAGTGGCTGCCTGATTATCACAAAACATTTTCATAGGGGCAGAAACTGGAAATCCTATTTCCTCTAACAATGAACGAAGCCACATCAATTCAGCAGCGGTGTGAGCCATAGCCCTATACTCAGCTTCAGCACTAGATCGAGCAATGGTGGACTGTTTCTTACTCTTCCAAGTCACAAGATTTCCACCAAGAAAAGTACAATAACCTGTGGTTGACCGGCGATCAATGACGGATCCAGCCCAATCTGCATCAGAAAAGGCAACCAAGTCCATACTCCGATTTGGTCGATAGATGAGCCCTTTTCCGGGCGCACTCTTGAGGTACCGAAGCACTCTCATCGCTGCATCCCAATGAGCCTTCCTAGGAGACTGCATAAATTGACTCAACACACCAACAGAATAAGAAATATCAAGACGAGTAACAATAAGATAAATAAGTTTCCCAATAAGACCCCTGTAACGATGGACAACATCTAACAAGTCACCATCATCACGTCCTAACTTCAACTGAGGATCCATGGGAATGTCACTAGGTTTAGAAGCAAGCATGCCAGTCTCAGTCAAAAGATCTAACACATACTTTCTTTGTGACAAACTTACTCCTTTTTTACTGCGGATCACTTCAATCCCCAAGAAATATTGTAAATCACCTAAATCTTTGGTTTGGAAAGATTTTTGTAAGTGTGCCTTAACTATATGGATTGCATCAACATCATTGCCTGAAAGGACAAGATCATCAACATAAACTGCCATAATGACAACATAATCACCATGCCGTCTAAACAAACATAGAGCAATCAGAATAACACTGTACAAAACCAAAAGACTCCACAGTCTTGCTAAATTTCTCAAACCAAGCCCCTGGAGACTGTTTTAGTCCATAAATCGCTTTATGAAGCCTGCAAACACGAACACCGTCCTCCCCCAGAGCAACATACCCTGGAGGTTGCTCCATGTAAACTTCTTCATGAAGATCACCATATAAGAATGCATTTTTTATGTCAAGCTGAAAAAGAGTCCAATCATAATTCACAGCCAAAGATATCAAGACACGGACAGAATTAAGTCTTGCCACAGGAGAAAAAGTCTCAAAATAATCTACACCATATGTTTGTGTATAGCCCTTAGCCACCAAGTGGGCCTTAAGCCTTTCAACCGTACCATCAGAATGCTACTTAATTGTATACACCCACCAACAGCGGACCACATCTTTCCCAGGAGGTAAGTTGACTAAAGACCATGTATGACGAGAATGTAAAGCATCCATTTCCACATCCATAGTGGCTTTCCAGCCAGGAATTTTAAAAGCTTCGGTATGATGGGTTGGAATATGAACGGCAGACATAGACAAAGCAAGGCAACGAAAGCTAGGAGGGAGATGAGAGGTAGAAACAAAATTGGAAACAGGATAAACAATGTTAGAGTGTAAAGTGCAAGTACGAGTACCTTTCCTTAAAGCAATTGGTAAGTCATCTGAAGGCAGAGTGGAATCTCCACTAGAAGAATCCGTCAGTGGAGAGGATGAAGAAGGAACATCCGTAGGGCCAGCTTCAAGCTCCACTAAAGGAGAGCCGCTAATATTGTTAGGAGGAACTCTACTATCCACAATATGTTCTGGCAACTTATGTCTTCGCTGATAAACCTGTAGAGGAACATTGCTAGTGGAAGGAACTAAAGAGGGAATAGGAGGAGTATCATCCAAAACATTTTCAACGGATTACGATTGACTTAGATAATAAGGAGTGTCTTCAAAAAAGGTCACATCCGCACTTGTAAATTGTTTGCGAAGAACCGGATCATAACAGCGAAAACCTTTTTGAGTGCGTGAGTACCCAAGAAAAATACACTTAATAGAACGGGGGGAAAGTTTATCCAAAGGATGTGGTATATTAACAAAAAACACACAACCAAAAATTTTGGGTGGAACTGAAAACGGTTTTCTATTGGGAAAAACAATTGAAAAAGGAGATTTTTCAGAAAGCAAGGTCATAGGCATGCGGTTAATTAAATGACCAGCAGTCAAAATTGCATTACACCAGTAACTCTTTGGAACATTCATCTGAATCAAAATAGCGCGTGCAACCTCCAAAAGGTGACGATTTTTGCGTTCAGCCACTCCATTTTGTTAGGGAGTGAATGAACAACTGGTTTGATGAATCATTCCAAGAGAATCACACAAGTTAGATATATCATGTTGCACATATTCTAAAGCATTATCAGACCGAAAAATTTTAATAGGAAGAGAAAATTGAGTCCAAATTTCATGAATAAAACTTTTAAATGTAGTTAAGAACTCTGTCCGATCCTTTAAAAGATACAACCATGTAAGACGGGAGAAATCGTCCACAAAAGTAACAAAATATCGAAAACCATGCATATTACTAATTCTACAAGGGCCCCAAATATCGGAATGAACAAGAGAAAATAAGGACTCACTACGAGAGATAAAGCGTGGAGGATAGGTGGCACGATGATGCTTCCCTAACTCACACACTTCACAATTTAATCTAGACACTGATTTAAAAGAAGGAAATAAAATTTTTAATCTAGGTAAAGACAGATGGCCTAAACGACAGTGCCATTGGAGAGCATCTACACAATCATCATAAAGAGCCGCAATAGGGGTAGCATAGTCCAGATAGTAGAGTCCGTTCCTTTCACACCCTCCACCAATCGTCTTCCTCGTGTGAAGGTCCTGGAAAACACAATAAGTGGGAGTAAAAGTCACAGAGCAGTTTAGTGCTTTAGTTAATTGATTAACAGGTAATAAGTTAAAAGGAAAGTTAGCAACATGAAGTACGGATGATAAAGTAAGAGAAGGTGTAGGAGAAACACTTCCAGAGCCTAGAATAGGTGTGGAAGTCCCATTAGCTATGACAACAGAATTTTTAGTGGTAGATTTAGAAAAATAGCTAAAAAGTGATGACTTACCAGTCATATGGGAAGAGGCCCCTGAATCGATGATCCAAGGGGTGGGAGTAGAAGTGAGAAGTGTTGTGTTACCTGCATGAGAAAGTGTGGCAGCAGAAGTACTAGTGGATGTGGAAGTGCCAGTTTCAATATTTTGCAATCGGTGAAGGATTTGGTTTACATCATCTCTTAGAGTCTTAGACAAGTCCCCTGAAGAAGATCTAGAACCACTATTGTTGTTTGCTACAGTATCAGTACCACCATCGGAAACGGCATGATTGGCAAGGTGCTTGGCTCACTCTGGTTTTCCATGTTTGACCCAAAAAGCTTCCACTAAGTGCCTTGTTTTACCGCAATGAGTACAAAGTCGAGATGTCTTATCAAACAGTTGAACACCACGACCTCCAAAAGACCTACTAACTCCCCCTGAACCACGACCACATCCCCTTCCATAAGAGGTAGTGAAGGCTGGATTTTCTCCTTTAGAATTTTTGTTTGGAGAACTCCCTTCAGGCAAGGCAATATGTTGAAGTCTAGAATATGCTTCACTAAGATTAAGGGCATGCTCACCAGCAAAAAGATGTCCTTTGATGATTTCGGTTCGGGGGTTCAATCCTGCAAGAAACTTAGACACAAAAAATTCATTCCGTTGGGCCTTTAGCTTCTCTATATCAGTGGTGAGAGGTTGAAAGACATTCAACTCCTCCATCATGCCTTTAAAGGAGTTGTAATAATCCTGAAGAGACTTGTCAGCTTACTGAAATTGAAATAGCTTTTCATAAATACTAAAAATTCGAGTCATTTTTAGCTTGGGAATAAGTCTCTTGCAAATCATCCCATATTCCCTTTGCAGTCTTATGGAACATAACATTCGCTGCAATATCAGGTGCTATACTATTCCACATCAAAATTTTGATGATTGCATCATCTTGGATCCAACTAAAATAGGATTTGTCAGTCTCAGCAGGAGGTTCATCCTCAATGAACTTAAGCTTACCTTTTGCAAGTATGTACACCCGAACCGCTTGTGACCACAACAAGTAATTAAAACTACCTTTAAGCTTGATAGATGTAATTTGAACGTTTACATGATCTCCTTGAGATCCTTTTGATTCAGCCGTACTCATGATTGAGTCACGTGTAAGTGAAGACATTAAACTGAGGTAGATAGCACTCAAATCAGTTTTCCAAAACTTGAAGTAGAATGAGCAGAAGAAAAAAAAATCTGCAACCTTAGGACAGAATAGGAGAAAAAAACAGAGAGAGGTAACAAAGGTATCCAAGTTCTGGAACGTGTAAGAGTAAGGTAATAGGTAGAGAAGATCAATTCACATGAATATCTGATCTAATAGTCCATACTATACAGCATTAGGTGGCTGCACACCAAGGAAACAAAAAGAAAAAAAAATTTCAGAAGAGAATATTGAGAACAACACTATTTTGATTCAAAAAGCTCTGATGCCATGTTAGAAAACAAGCTTTAAACAATCAAAATAGAAATTGAACTTGAACAAAGAAAAGAGAGAAGAAGAAGAAGAGAAGAGAGATGAAGAACTAGTAGAAAAGACCTGTGATTCTTAGCTAAAGAGTCTAGAATCACATAGCACTTTTATTTATAGCTTCTAATGAATCTAATACAACTTGAGAGACAAGTAATTGTCCTCTAGAAGAAGGAAACAAAATATTACAGCTTTAGTAACTTCCTAACTCCTAAAATAGAAAGTTCTGAAAATAGAAACTACCACCAAAATAGAAACTATGCTTTCTAAAAAACTCCCAAAACTTATGTAGCAAGATTCCCACATTAGAAATAGAAAATATAATCAAAACAACAGCAAAATACTGTTCATGTGAACAGTAAAAGCTGTTTTAATTGTTCACGTGAACAGAACGTGAACAAGTAAACTCCAAATTTATGTATACTTTAACAAATCTAATCAATGAAGTTATAGAACAAAGTTTGTACCATAAGGTTTTGCAAAAAACCCCCCTAATAATTAGATGTTAGATATAGCCCTCCCCCCCCCCTTTAAAGTAGCTTACATCAACACACTTCTACTTTAAACCATTGCACTTCTTCAGAAAAATTATTTAGCATAAGAAAATAAGAAATTAAGGGAAAGAAGGGCAAAGCATAAACTAGCATAAAGTGTTAACTAAGTACCACAAATTGAGAGAGTGAAAACAAGCCCTTCGTAAGAAGAGACTTCAACTCCTTTTAAGTCCTTTAATCTTTGTTAGAAAATAAACTTTAATCAACCAAAACAGTGCAATAACAAGAAGAACTAAGAAGAATAAAAAGAAGAAGAGAAGAGAAGAAGAAAGAAGAATTGATAGGAATCATATAAGCCTGCAACTCTAGCTTAGTACTCCTAGAATCGTAGCCTCTTATTTATAGATATCAATAGTCTAGATTACAACTTGAGAAGCAAGCCATCTTGCCCTCTAAAAAAGGAAATAAAAAGTACAATTTATGGACAAAATTTTAGAGTAAAACTAACTCATAAAATCTGTCCAAAATAGAAAGTATTGAAAAAGGAAAGTTCTGAAATTAGTAACGAATAGAAAATAGAAATTTTGCTTTCTAGAAACTACCAAAACTTGTGCAGCAAGATTCTTACATTAGAAAGAGTAGCATAAGGAAACAAGGAATAATGGCATAACACTGTTCACGTTATCGTTCGGGTGAGCAATAACAGCCCAAACTTCAACGATCTTCTTTTGTAATGTATTTTTCTGACTACTCTATATATGTTTTTTTACATGGTATAGCCTACCCTTGACCTTCTACAGTGCAGAAGAAAGGTATAAAGAATGTGAAACCTTAGTCAATTCTTGGACCTTATTCGAATACCATGGTGGTAAACATAACTCAAAATCTAGCTGAAATTTTGGATATCTCGGTAAGGTCAAAAATGGGATGCTGTGTTGAAATGAAAAAATGCAATACTTAAGAGATTTTGACCCAAGCAATGCACCCCTTCATTGAAGTTTTAGTTATTTTGGTCTCACTATGTTGGCATTTTACAGCCCAAAATGGCCAAGTAAAACTCATACAAAAATCGAATATTACAGTGAAATTTTGGAATCTTGGAAATTTTCAGTGTGGCTGAAAAGTTCTTTCAAAACAAGGTTCAATACCATGGTTGCATATGAAGGAAAGCATTATTTAAGAGAAGAGGACAGGGAACAAGTCCAATAGAATGTGTCTGAGAGAGATGCCTCTCTCACACTATACATTACTAAATTGAAATATGAAATTACATACACCTCCCTACCTGGAAGAGGTAAAAGCTAACAAGATTAAATATTTAAATTACAACAAAGGACAACTAATGTACCAGTCCCTAATGTATACTTTGAATAAATGCTACAAGTACCACCCCACAGAGTGAGTATCGGTGGATTTGTGACTCTGAGTATCAATACTATGTTTCTTCTTTCATATTGCATAATTTTCTTGTGTTATTTGCAGTTTCTGTCTTCTAGTCACATTTCAAAATTTTGTTTTACTAAGCATTTCACTCAGATAAAAACAGAGAAAATATCCAAATTTGCTGAAAAACTCTGTATTTTTAATGCGAGAACAATGCATTTTTTTTATGATAGAAATGAGCAAAATTTTGGCAAATTAGTGCTGATTTTGGGCTTCACTTCCTGTTTCATCTTGTATAATTAAAAAAAAAGAGGGAAAAATTGCGAGTTTAGTACCATAAGGTGTAAAGCAAACAAGATTAACAATGTATGTATTATGCAATAGGATTTGGCATATACTTCCAAGTTCCAACCAAGGTTTTAAATCCCAACCAACACACTCTGCCACTTTCTTTTTGCAATTCATTAATATAATGTAAAATAAGATTTCCTTGAGCTATTGGGACTTGATATGGTCATCTACCCTTAGAAATGGCCAGCCAAAAGTCAGCAGCAAAAAATTGCAGGTTTATAAGAGTTATTCAGTGAGGCCAAAACAAGATCAAGACTTGACTTTTCGAACAATTAAGGAAAATAATGAAGCATGCCACTAGTAAATACACAAAAAAGAAATAAAACCTGCGATGAATACAGTTGCTTCAACTTCCTTAGCTAGCTTGATCCATTCCTCCAATGAAAATTTCAATGGTGGATCATCAGCCACATCAAACCCAGAAAACCAACTTTGTTTATTCAACCCTTCCTTAAGTTCAATCATCACCTGTGCCCGTAAATTTGATGAAAATGCAGCTCTAGCTAGTTCAAGAGCCTCCATGCATGCCGCAAGAACTTCCTCTGTAGTGTGCCGTAGTACGAGAGAGTAACTGCAGAAAAGAAGAACGAATATTATTTGACAAAGAACACATGATGAAAACTAAAGAATGGTTAAAGATCAAGGACAACAAGAGAATTGCTTATGATGCAGAAAACCAATGATGTTAGTCCTCCCATTTTAAGCACGTAGTATTATTGAATGGTCTGATGGCTTCTGACTTGTGTCAGAGAGAAGCGTACAAGAAGAATAGAAATTCCAATGTGGGATATTATACAAATATCCTAGATTCAAATCTTTCCATTATACTCAGAATTACAACACTTCCCCTCGAGTTCGTGCATACGTATCTATCATGCCCAACTTGCTAATAACAGAACCAGATACTCTGCCAAGGTTCTTATTAAACACATCAGCCTTATGATTTTCTGAAGAAACAAAGGAGACACAAATGAGAACCAACTCAGTTTTTCCTTGATGAAGTGTCAGGCAATCTCCACATGCTTAGCTCTGTCATTCTGAACAGGGTTGTTTGCAATGCTAATTGTTGATTTGCCATCTGAATATAGCTGTATGGGGACTTTTGCATCTGTACATAGATCATTGAGTAACCTCTTCAGCTACAGCAGCCCACATATGCCTTGGGACATTGCTCTGAATTCAGCTTCAGTACTAGACCTCACTACGACAGCCTGTTCTACTTCTCCAAGTAACCAAGTTTTGTTCCACACAAGTACAATACCAAGAAGTAGACCTACTATCATCTAAACACTCTGCCCAATCTGCATCAGTGTAGACTTCAATACTAAGATGTCCACCATGAGAAGAAATCAGAATTCCCTTTCTAGGGGCTGCCTTCAAGTATCTCAAAATTTTGTAGACAGCATCTAGAAGAGAGGGATAAGGATCCTGCATATACTGGCTTAATGTCTGACTGAAAAAGCTAAACCTGATCTAGTGTTAGACAAATAAATGAGTCTCCCTACAAGCCGTTAGTAGCTGGTCTAGCCCAGGCTCACCATCCTTGGCTAGTTGGCCTTCAGATGTCAATTGGGCTCAACAGGAATATTGATCAGCTTGCATCCTAACAAAAAATATCTTGGGTGTATTGTATTTGAGAGAAATTCCATTAGAAGAATAAGCGAACTCAATGCCCAGAAAAATCTCAACTTCCCATTTCCTTGATTTTAAACTCAGCTCCCAAAAAGTCTTTAGAGATGAAAGCTTAGCCGCATTGCTGCCAATGACAACTAACTAATCTATGTACACTACTAGTATGGTGATGTGGTTATCAGTCTTCTTGATAAGCAAAGCATGATCTGCTTCGTCTACTTGTAATTGATGGACACCATGGCTCTTTGGAACCTTCCAAACCATGCTCTCAGGGACTGTTTCAACCCATATAAAGATCATTTGAGTTTCCATATTGTTAATTTGAGAAAGAATAAGGTGAAGAACAAGGGAAAAGGTCAGGAACTCACATCACGCTTCTTGTAGTCTATGTAGATGACATTGTCATCACTGGGAATGATGGGGCAGAAATACAAAAGCTGAAGAGCTTCCTCGGCAAGGAATTGAGGTTAAAGATCTAGGGAAACTCAAGTATTTCCAGGGAATTGAGGTCGCTAGATCAGAAAAAGGCATCTATTTGTCCAAACGCAAATATATCCTAGACTTACTTTCAGAAGTGGGAATGTTGGGATGTAAAGCCATGGATACCCCAATTAAAGCATGCATTAAGTTTAAAGAGAAAGAGGGAGTACTAGCAGATAAAGGGAGATATCAAAGGTTGGTTGGAAAACTGACTTATTTGTCTCACACCAGACCTGACATTGCTTTCTCAGTAAGTCTATTGAGCCAGTTTATACATGACCCATACTCGACTCATATGAATGTTGTTATTAGAATAATTCAGTGTTTGAAATCCACACCAGGAAAGGGAATACTTTTGTCACCCTTAGATAATTTGAAAGTGGAAGCTTATACAAATGCTGATTGGGCTAGTTCACCTAACAGAAAATTAATATTAGGATACTGTACACTTGTTGGGGGCAATCTAGTAACCTGGAGGAGCAAGAAGCAAAATGTAGTGTCATTGTCTAGTACAGAGGCCGAGTATAGATCCACGGTTTGAGGAGTATGTGAACTTTTATGGCTGAAGGGTCTATTAGAAGATATTGGGTTTTCTGTTACAAGTCACATTATGTTATATTGTGACAACAAGGCTGCCATCAGTATAGCCAATAATCCAGCGCAACATCATCGTACAAAACATATTGAGAGAGATAGATTTTTTGTCAAGGAAAGTTGGAACAAGGGCTGATATGCATGCCATTTGTGAGATCTGGAGATCAAGTAGCTAACATCTTTACTAAAGGACTGAAGGAAGGAGATTTCTACCCTATTTTGAGCAAGTTGGGCATGATTAACATCTATGCCTCAACTTGAGGGGAAGTGTTGATTGGTTCGATTATTTGTAGGTTGGTTTAATAATAAGTTGTGGTTCAAGTTATTATTATTCAGTTGGTTAGTGAGGGTATTTATGTAACTTTGTATATTTCACATTATTATATATAGGAAGCTTAGGGGTCAAATTGATTACCTAAGGATTCAATTATTTCCACACCACTCGCAACAAAGCACAGACTTTTCAAGATTCAAATAAAGTTGTACCATTGTGCATTTTTCAAATCCCCATTCTTCTTTCCTAAATTTCTAAAAATTTCATGCATATACACATTTAACATTCCTTGTAGAAACCGGCTGCTCTAGTTTCCACTCACAACATTCAAATATTGTTCCATACAGCTCTGAGGGACTGTAGACACATAAGTTTATTTAGTACAACTAAATCAATGTGATGTGCAACATCCATATTAAAGCAGAATATTTTACCATAAGCAATTAAGTTTGCAACATTTTTAAAGAGACTTAAATATCTTAATCCTAGTGCAGCTGATTAGGAATTTGACATGATAAAGTGAACAAAAGCCAATGATTGAAACACAATATGAACCAAGAAATCACCATTTCAGTGAATTGCATTGAAGTATTTCAGCTTCTACCAATTCACTCCAATAAATTTAATAATAATAAAAAATTAATAAAAAGAAAAAAGAAAACTAACGTTATAATGAACACAAGAAGGAAAAAGTGCGTGAATCCAAACTTCTTCTTTTTTTATCTTAAATTGCACACAATAATGCATTTATGACGAGAGCCCCATAAACACTCACGGTAATGACCATACTGTTCTGGAGATGACATCAATATCCTTCTTATTTTTGTTAATAATCGATGAATATCCATTTGTGGGGGCAAGTAAACATGGAGTTACTTCAAGCTGAAACAACCAGATCCACAAATCATTAGACATAACGAATCCTGAAATATATTTCAAAATTTTAAATTAAGGAAAGGATTCAAATGTAAAAATGCCAAATCTCATGAAGGAAACACCAATATCATCACAATAAAGGGTGGAACTTGGTTGACAGAAGAAAGTAACTGCAGTGTTTATTACATTTACAAGGAAATATGGTGTTACTTAACAGCCAAGGGGACACTACGATTAGGAAGCACTGCATGAACTTAAATGAAAGCTCAGAAGTTCCGTAAATGGTTGATTGCTCCAAAAATGACCTCAGACAGATAATAAGACAAGAGATTGCATGTTAAAGATGTTCAATCATCAATGGGAGCAGTACCCAGCATTTTTTGTTGCTTCTAGAAATCAATGAAAAGAAGAATCAGTATCACTATATCATATGATGTGTGCAAAAGAAGAACTTGGCTGTAGATCATTTTTATAAAGAAAAAGACTCTTTATGGGTGTTTTGAAAAATAAAAAGAGCTGTATTTGTAAAACAAAAGCATCCCACAGTTGATAACATTTAAGAATGAAGCTGGTTTCACAGTTCATAACTATAAGTTGTACACCTCTTACAATAATAATTCTTTCCAGCATGATAATCATAGTTATGAAAGGGCCTACCATATTAATAATAATTTACTAAACAACATTGAAATGTTTTCTATTGGACTCCTAGGTTGGCCTCTTATTTAACATCAGAGACCATATTGCAGATGATTAGGCAATCAATGACTACATATCAAAGGGCTGAAGGTACCTCTCAAGGCAAAATATCATGTTGTATAAGTAAACATGAGCAATAACCCCATTCACTAACACATTATACATTTTTCTGAACATCTACAGATTTTCAAAATTAAATATTGATATTAATATGCTGAGGGCAGAACTCAGTGGCAGTAAGGTTGTTCAATCAAAAAAAAAATATATATATATATATATATCCAAAGGTTGGTCCATAAACTTACATCGTCAAACGCTTGCAAGTTGAGCCAAACATTTGTTCCACTCATTAGAGACACTTGGCGCTCTGAGGTATCTCCTCCAAAAATGACAAAAACTTTTCGTGACTTGTCATTGGGTTGTATTTCACCATATTGTGAGGACGCCGATTTGCTATGCAATGTGATTGATGAATTAGTGTATGATTCAAGACCGGGAAACCGCAAGCAAGCACGTTGGATAATAGTTCGGAGGATATTAGAATGAGAAAATCCAACCTGAATACAAGGACAAAACTTCAAGAAACAGCTGCAGAAAATGGAGCATTGATCAAAGAAATGGGACAAAATAGGAATAATAATGATCTGGAAAACAAAGTAAAATGCATTAATTGGGGGCTTTTCAATTAGAAACAATATCAAATCATCACATGAAAAGTTTGTTGGCTCAAATCAATGAACCATAGCACAATGGTGTAATGGTTTAATGATGTAAGAAACTTCCAAGCTTCCAAGTGACTGCTTTCAGAAGCAGAATATTGATTCATTTAAAAACAATGATTACAGATGTTAAGGAAAAACTTAACAAATAAAATTTATTAAAGCTACAAAATTCTTTTTCCTTATCTTCTAATAGATTAAGCAGGGTCAAATACTCGATCCAGAACTGCAAAATAAAGAAACTGAGTGGTATCTGCAGTCTCACCTCTTGATCTCTATAAGAAAATTTTTAAAATGCAACTATCCAACAGAATTTTTCATAAAGGACATCTGAACATGAAGCAAAATAAGTAGAATAGTCACCAACAAATAAGTTCTAGTCTAGCAGTCTGACCAGACTTGATATGATCTCTATTTAAATTTCAGATAGGTTATATGAAATAGTCAATCAATAGATTTTGGGAAAACTTACTTGATCAGCTACTGTTGGATTTACATTCAAAAAACTAATCAATCATTGTTTCAATTAACAATAGCGTTGGAAGAGTTAGAGATATCCTGACTTGTGTCTAAAGGACACAACAAGAGCTTTATTTATACTCAAAACTTACCACACAGATAACAAATCAAATCTTCCCAGTGTAGGAATCTTACAAGAAAAATAAGATATAAAAATATCCTAGCAATCTACCCTCGATTAGAAAGAACAGAATAGGAAACTAAAGCAACCAACCAGTCCAAATCTCTTGTAGTTGATTTTCCTTACAATACTCCCCCTCAAGTTAGAGCATAGATACTTATCATGCCCAACTTGCCAATGATACTATTGAACACCTTGGTGCTTAAGCTCTTTGTAAGCACATCAACCCGCTGCTTGTCTGAAGTAACAAAAGTGATACAACTCCACCCAGCCTCAATTTTCTCTTGATGAAATGTATGTCAATCTCCACATGCTTGGTCCTATCATGCAATATTGGGTTATGATCTATGTCAGTTGCTAACTTACTATCTGAGTACAACTCTATAACAACCTTGGACTCTGACCCAATTTCCTGAAGCAGCCCTTTCAGCCATAGTGCCTCACAAATGCCCAAAGCAATTGCCCTAATCTCAACATTGGCACTGGCCTCGCAATCATAGCTTGTTTCTTCTTCTCCAAGTCCCCAGGTTATCTCCTCTCACATATAGACAAATATCCAGAGATAGACCTCCTATCATCTAGACATCTTGCCCAGTCTGCTTCTGTATATGCCTACATCTTGCCCAGTCTGCTTCTGTATATGCCTCAATCTTCAAGTATCCAGATGAAATCAAAACCCCTACTTGCCCAGTCTGCACTTTTTAACCAACTTACGCTGAAATTGGATGTTGCACTTTTTACCTACTAGTGCAGATGTTGGAGCAACACATTTTACGTACCTGTTAAGACGCTGGAGCTTCAATTTTACCTACTTGTTCAGACATTGGTGAGCACTTTTTACCTACTTGCGCAGACATTGGAGCTTCAATTTTCCATACTATTGGCATTATTTGGATAGTGTGCTTGATGTTACTGTTGCTGCTATACTTATGGATATGGTTTCTCTACACCACTATCTATTATTCTTATTGTTGGATGGTTCGTTAGACACGAAGATCATTTACTTTAGTTGATTGATTATCTCATGGGTGAAGTTCTTTCGGTGTCTGTCGACATCTACTATTGCTACTCATGCTCAAGATTGATGAAGTTTTTTGGTATATGTCCTTGTTACTCAAAGCTGGAACCCTTGATTTGTATGCCCCAACTTGAGGGGAGTCTTAACAAATAGCAACGACTCTAGGGGTATATTTGTCCTAGTGTCAAATTAGGCAATTAAGTTAAGTATTGTTTTTATCGTGTAGTCTGCCGCCAGATTAATAAGTGGCAGTTATGACTTGTTTTTATTTTGAAACATTATAAATAAACCAGGGCTGCAATTGGGAAAAAACAAACAATTGAAGGCCTTTTTCCTGCCATCGCACTTCTTCCTTCTTCTCCGATTCTCTCTTCCCTCTGGCTCTTAAGCCGGTTATAATATTCTATTTTCTAACAACTTCCATACAGTGCTTATTGAACCAACTGCTGACTTCCTAAAGGTCAACCACTATTCAAACCCTCTTTTTCAAAATAATTGATCACTTTAGCTTTGCTGCCAGCAGAGTTATATCTAGGAAAGGCTTTTGAAAAACTTGAAATTAGGATAAGATAAATTGCCTTAGGATTTTTCCCTTTTTTTGAGTTTATTTATTTAAACAGTCTTGGGAAAGCCTTGGCACAACAGTTAAATTTGTGTTATTGCTATTTGTTGGTTGTATTTTCAAAACTTGGAACAGCCTCAACTGCAAAGTTGGACTCCCAGACACTGCAGTAGTGGGAGCCTCATGCACTTTGATGCCTTTTTTTTATTAAAAAAAATCTTAACTAAAGTTGGATTATCTACCACTGTTTTTTTTTTCCTTTTCTTTTCTTTTTCTTTTTTTCATTTTAGAGTTTATTCAACTTAAACTGCAAGCTAGATCTGGGTTCATCTTCAATAGTTTTCATGTTTCTGTATTTTATTTAGTTATTTTTCTAAGGGTTCTCTACTTCACTGAATGTTAGTGATTTAGCAGTAGCACTTCAACTATAACCTCCCAATACCCCACAGTGATGGGACTGGGAGCCTCATACATGTGTTGCCTTTTATTCTTGAAGAAGAAGAAGAAGAAAATGATTTGCACATTGGATTGACAGAGGCATGCACTTTATTTATGATCATACATCATTCTGAACTGGGAAATAAACCCTACAAAACCAACAAATGTTCAAAATTTTTAAACATGTGAATAATGAACCAAGCACTCTAGTCTCTACTATATTTGGATCTAAATCAAAGGTCACAGGACATCCTTTGAACTCCCTCAAGTTGGAACTATTTACAAACACCACTGAGAACTATTTGAATTTACATAAAACCCACTGAGAATATCTAGATTTACAAAAAGGTCCCTAGAACTTCTCGAACTTACAAAACATCCCCTATAAATTTTTTTATTTACAAAACAAGCCCCTACGAACTCAAAAAACATTCGTTACTACCTCCAATGCACCAAGAACCATTCTAAAGCATCGTTGAGGACTCTAGAGACATCTAAAGAGTTTGAATGTGGTAGGAGATGGATTTAGATGGCTATTTGGGTGAAAAAGAAAATAAAAACTAAACACCATCGTAGACTGAAGAACGAACATAACTTTTCTTTTATTTTAGTTGGGGACTAAAAAAGGGCAGGCGATGGCCCTAGAAGAGTTAGAAAGTTGCAGCGACTCTTCTTAGGATCAATCGCTGGTTTACAAAAGGGGTATAGGAGTTTGATTGGGGCTGGAATGGTTCTACAGGGGTAGGTGATGGTGGTTATGGGTGACTAAGGAGGTAGGAATGAAGTTACAGAGGCGAGAGATGGTGGTAGAAGCTTTTCTAGTTCTCTGAAACCTGCGATGGCCTGCTATGACTTGTGATGGGTTGTTGGTGTCTCAGGTCTGACATGGCTCTAATACCACGATGTAATTTGGAGAGATGTTGTTCAAAGTTATTTGATTCATAGGTCCCAATAGAGTATTTATAGTTACAAACTAGTTTAGTCACACTCTGAGTAGAAAAAGGAAATACAAAACAAATAGAAATAAGAAACTAACTCTAGACTTATTAGGAAAAGAAATCCTATTCTAATTAGAAAAACCTCAGCCCACACTTTCAACAGCTACACACGCAGGAGTTGTAGCGGCCATCTCTAGCAGCCTCCTCTTCTCAAGAGACGGTTGTTTCTTTTCTTTTGTTTCATTTTTATTTTCAAGTCTGCAACTCCATTGTGTGCGACGATTTCAATTGTTGTTATAAGTTTACAACTTACTTCAATGTTATATAATAATTATGTTAATGAACAAATTATTAAGTTTGCAAGATGTTTTATACTTAAAGACCAAGAACAAATTATGTAAGTTTTAGCTTACATTTCAAAACATTAACATTAGAATGCCTAGACCACCTAAAAATTAATATAGAACGCTTTGACCGCTTAGTTGTTGCCATGTGGGTTCCTTGTCACTTAAGCACCTTGGAAGCCCTCCAATGCCTTGGTCGCCTTGTCGCCTTTACAACCTTGATTCTGCCTCTTTTTTATGTGCAAAACAAATAAGTGATCACCTCTATATCATCTCTTTTACTTATGATGGAACCAAGGTACCTAAAACGATCACTCTAATTCTCCTAAGCCTTAATCTCCAAGGAACCTTTTCCAAGAAAGGAATTAGGTAACTCATAAGTAAACCAAGGTTGTCCAAGGCTTGCACATCAAGGCAGCAGCCTTGGACTATGCACAACTGTCAACAAAAAGGAAAACACCATTCCTATAAAGAGACTTGGTGATGGATGGTGAGGTTCAATCAGCTATTAAGAATAACAAAGCCATTTTTAAGACATGGCAAAGGACTAAGGATATAGAGGACCTATAAAAGTATAAGTTGGCTAGAAATGAAGCTAAGAAAATTGTGGGAAAAGCAAGGGAGAAGAAGTATGAAAATTTATATAATAAGTTAGGCACAAAGGAAGGGGAAAATTATTTATAAGATAGTTAAAATAAGGGATAAGAAGAGTAGAGATCTAGACCATGTTATTTGTATTAAAAGTGAAGATGGTAAAGTACTAGTACGTCATGAGGATATTAAGAAGAGAATGGAAGTTAATTTCTCTAGCCTACAAAATGAACATACTTCGAGTATCTGTGGACTCAAACAATTACACCATTAGCCATCGCACCAATTTTTGAACATATATACAAAGATTATGATGTCTGAAGTAAAAGAAGCTCTAAGGAGGATGAAAGTAGGCATGGCACAAGGTCATGATGAAATCCCAATAGAAGTAGCTGACCAAGTTAGTTTAATTATGAGCACAAGGGAAATGTCAAATGACTGGAGGAGAAGCATCCTAGTTCAATTTATAAAACGGAGATATTCAAAGTTGCAATAAATATATAGGCATATGTAACAAATAAAAAAAAATATAGAGGCATAAAGCTAATAAGTAGTACTATAAAATTATGGAAGAGAGTGACTGGAACCTAATTGAGACAAAAACCACTATTACGGAGAACCAATTTAGTTATATACCAGGATGGTATACAATGGAAGCTACTTATCTTAATAGAAGACTTATGGAACGATATAAAGAGTCTAAGAAAGATCTTTATATGGTTTTTATTGACATAGAAAAAGCTTATGATAGACTCCCTAGAGTGCTAATTTGTCAAATCCTAGAGAAAAGAAATGTTGCAAGTAAATATGTGGACATAGTTAAAGATATGTATAATGGTTCAATAACATGTGTAAGAACACTGGGGGGACAAGGTAGTGAATTCTCGATTATGATTGAGCTACATCAAGGATCACCTTTAGACACATACTTCTTTGCACTTACAATAGATGATTTAACCAAAGACATTCAAGATTGAGGTACTACAGTACTTTTTGCTAATGATATTGTTATAGTAAACAAGACACAAGCAAGGATTAAAACCAATTTAAAATCACAGAGAGAAACTTTGGAATCGAAAGGCTTTAAATTAAGTAGAACAAAGATAGAAATATATATGTGTAACTTCGGATGTGATAAGATAGATGATGAGGTGGTGAAACTTGATAAAAAGGAGATTCCATAAAACAATTATTTTAGGTACTTTGGCTCAATCATAAATAGAAAAGGTGATATAGACTATAGAGGATGATGTCTTCCAAAGAATTAAAATAGTTTGGATAAAGTGGAGTTGAGTCCAGGGTTTTACATGACAGACGACTGATGTATTCCTTTAAAGCTCAAAAGAAAATTTGCCTCGTAGATTTCACACACCATGCATCATTTCCCACCTTAGAATTTGTCTTCATTACAACCTTCGCACAGCACAAGCTATATCAAGGACAAGATAACCCTCAGCAATGGCAGGGTCAATCAAATTAAGCAGATAGCCTATAACCAAACTCATCAGTCTCCCACTTATTCTAAACTACACCAACAATAAGAAGCTTTAGAGAGGTGCCTATCGCAAGAGAACACATCAAATAAGTGGTTCCCATAGCTTCACAAAGTTTATAGGAAAAGAGGGAAAGTAACGTCCATGCATGACAGGAACATCATCCAATCCTGAGGAACCATTGGAAATTCTTCGCATAGCAAATAATTTAAAAGAAAAATGGAAACCTCCAAAAAAATTCCACAAATTTGTTAGAGAAGGATTTAATGCATTTTCAGAAAAATAGGGAAATCTTTGGTAGGAGAATAAGTGTCACAACCATAGTATAAAATTCGATTGAAACTTGCAAGGATTTTTCAAAAGGTCGAAACAAAACTTACCTGCTTCAAATAGGTCGAAACTTGGGTCAACTGGTTAGAAATGGTTGGAATTTCTATCAAAATTTTGGTTGAAATGATCAAAATTTTGTGGAAACTTGGGACTTTCCAACAAGTTTCAGAGGGTTTTAAGTTTGGAGTGGAGACTCTGAATATAAGCTAATTAAAGCATAAAGAACATATTGGCACTTGCATTGTTTTAACTTGATTCACACTAGTTGTTTCCAATAGCTCAAATCCAGATTCATCTTGATGTCGAAAGACCCTACTACTCGAAAGCCAAAGAAAGAGCCCAGAATATCAGAGTAGAGTATTGCCTATCATAGGTCAGGGGAGACTGAGGAAGTCTTTCATTTAGCTCTTCGAGAGGAAACGGAGAAGTGAAGAAAAGCCTTAGCCCTATATAAAATAAAAGTGCGTGCCAACCTAATAATTGCGAGCCAAAGGCTCGCTTTCGCCCAAAAAATAATTACAGCCGTTGGCGGTGGTCGTAGATCACCACAATACAAAGACAAGGCTTCTGTGCCCAATTATTAGTAAGAGACGGAATATATAGCCGTTGCGCCTTAGTGATCGTAGACCACTAGTTTCCATTCCTATTGACTAAGGTTACTAGTAAGAAAATGAATCTATTCGCAACACGCCTTCTGGTTCTTTGGCTGGACCCTCCCCCTTCTTTAGAATGAAGCTTTATTGCAAGTCTACCTTGCATCTTGGGGGTGGGCCTTTCAAGCACGGCATAGTATACCTATAGAGGTTACCAAAAAATACAATATAAACTATAAACATAACTTTCATTTTACAACTTCAAGAAATGCCTTAAAAAACACCTAAAATCACATAAGTGTTGAAATCCAAGGGGAAATTTCAGCCAAAATGGTGGGTTTCTGCATTCCTTTTAGTCAAAACTCTGCAAAATACATTTGAAGTTTAGAACTTTGAAGTTATATAATGAAAGTTATGTTTATAGTTTATACCGTATTTGTCAAAAACCTCTCTATGTACACTATGACTTTCAATGACATATCTACATTGGTTTTTTTTTTAGCAAAATGCATGTGCCAATGTGTTCTTTATGTTGTAATTAGCTTATATCCAGAGTCCCACCCCAAAACACCCCTTAAAACCCTAAAACCTTTCTATGCATACTATGATTTTCAATGATATATCTACATTGATTTTTTTAGCAAAATGCATGCTAATGTGTTTTTGTGCTGTAATTAGCTTATGCAGAGTCCCACTCCAAAATACCCCCTAAAACCCTCTGAAACTTGCTGTTGAAACTTGCAAGAAAAAATCCCAAAAGTTTCCACAAAATTTTGGTTGAAACGACTGAAATTTCGGTTTCCCAAAGGGTCAAAACTTGGGTTTCAACCCAAATTTTCCACCAAAATTTGGACCATGGTCACAACTAAGGGAAAAAGACCAAGAAAAGCAAGCTGAAAAGGCCTTTAGGCTCACAAAACCGATGAAAGAGTGTCTGGGATACCAGATAAAGAAAGCAAAGAAGCCTTGGGAGGGGTGGATGGGTACTAAAAGGATAGGCAAAGGACAGGTGATAGTGGAAGGGTGGCTGGATGGGAGGCCAATAAAAGAAAAAAGATAAGTGCTGCGGGAGGTAGTGGTCCTAGCAGAATTTCAGACGAGAAAAGGAGGCAGCTGCAGCGGCTGGTAGTGGTGCTATGTCTTTGAAGATCATAGGCACTGGATCAAAACACCAACTGCTCTAATCCATGTTGCATGATTTGGAAATTGGAGGTTCTGTCAATATGAAACAGTACAAGTTAAAAAAGTACCATAGAACAAAATAAATAAAACTCAATGGACAAATCCACCTTTAAACCCAAATTCTAATAAATACCCAAAGATTAGATGTATTCTCAAGTCTCAACAATAGTAGAAGGAGAACTTGATAGAGTTAAGCAGCATAAATTGTTGTATATATGTTCCAATAGGCTACAGCTACAAAGGGCAGCACATGGATCCAGACCATATACTCAAACTGAGCTGAATTAATAATTTCCTACCACTTGGTTAGTTATAGACCAAAGTTTAACTCATGTTAGCTGATCCATCGTGGTTCTTGTGGAGTTAAGTTGAAAGTTTTTCATGCCCCATATGATCGATGGTTGACCTCGTTTATTTTTCCATGGGATCGATAGGATATACAGCGGTTGCTTTGTAAAATTTAATTAACCCTAACCACATCCTATGATTTGAATGAGAAGCAAGAAAAGATCGATTCCGTTAATTATTAGAATAGGAAAACACATGCATTATTCAAATATGATTACACAAAGAGCCTCATGTGTTGGTCCTCCTCTAGCCAATGGCTTTTCCTCTACTTGAGTTGCACTAGTTCTACTTGAGTTCACACTCCACACAGGCAAAACAAGCTCCTAGAACCAAACCATAGATGCACACCAGAGGGGGTGAATCTGCAAAGTCATAGGAGAGGGAGGAGTGCAAAAATCACAGAAGAGGTTCTATGCATGGTCTGCGCCCCAAAAAAAAATTCGCCGAGGATATATAAGCTGCCCCATGGTGTCTGAACATGAGTAGGTTTTGCTCTCCTGCTTGGGTCCTAATTGAAAAACCTAGTTTAACTCAAAAAGCCAAAAAGTAGAATCTAAAAGGGAATTGATAAGTAACATAATTAATTAAATTGATAAAATTAATTTACTAAGTGTCTGTTTGCAAATCCTATAAAACTCCTTATGTAATTATTTTGCACATAAACCCCTATAAGGTAACATAAATTACATAGAATATATATATATATAGAACCCAGGGCGCATAATTAGTTAGTGCCTAACCTTTTGTTTCCATTATAGGCCCAAATAGGAATCTTGAGTGCATATATCAGATTCTGGAAAATGCAATTCATCATTCCTAATCAATGATTAATAAGCACTCTTCATAATATAAATAGTTTTATTGCAAAATAATTTTTCAGAAACACTATCAATCAAAAAAAAAATCAAAAACACTAGCACCAATTTTTCAATTTGGTTATGCACTTCAATTCCAATACCAATTTTTCTTGCACTAGGTGGAGAATACTATGTCAAGTGGCAATATCACTCACAGTATTCATTCCCAACATGTCAAAGTTCAATTGAAATTTAGTCATCGATAATCCAACAAACAAGTGTTGATACCACAGTGACAAGTGTCCCCTCATAATACATGTCCTTCCTCCATCACAATTAGTAGTACTATATGTGGAAACTGACAAAGTAAAGTTAAATTCTTCACTGATACACACATATGTGTGCCCGCATTTGTACCTAGTTCCCACTATGAGTAGGTGTACCAAATCTGATGACGATATGATAAGGCCGCTGCTGCAACCCCAATTGCATGAGAGCTACTTCTTCCAAGATTTTTTTAAGAGAACCAATTCATATGGGACCAAGAAAAGTTTTCTTGAAATTTCAATTATGGGCTATGGGATGGATTATAGGGTATAACCTCAACAAGACTTGAATTAGTGGTCACTGAATTCCGTGGTCAGGTTAATTAGAATGAAATAGTGTCAAGGATGATAAAGTGTTGATTTAGAATGTTAGGATGAGGCAGGTCATTGAGATATGGGATGAAAAGTTATAGGAATGCGGCGGAACTTGGAGGGGATGTAGGTAATTATACAAAGTTATAATCCCCAATGTTTAGCTGCAGCAGGATACTAAATCGAAAAAGATATAAAGGTTCTTGTTCTGAGAGTTTTAAGGAGTAAGAAAATTCAAAAGAATATCTATGTCATGAAAAAAATGGATGGTCAGAATGGGAACTAAGATCACTAGGTTGGGAGGATGATGCACCTGAAGTGCCAGGCAAATCTGATGGTTAGATAGGCATAGACCTGACTTTGAATTTATGTGTCTTTGAAACTACATAAATTCAAGAAAAGATTGAAAAAAGGTGTGATAAGAGAAAGGGATTTAAGCAAACTGCCAGTAATACCTGAAAGGAGCCTTGAGAATGGAATACTCAGATGGAGACTGAAGGTTGAAATCTGATCTTGAAACCAGTTGGAAATGTCTAGGCTTGACTTCACCTTTAGAACCCTTTGAATCTTCAACTCCCAATTGACAGTTCCAGATTTGCTAACAAGCACAAGAGGAATTACTTGAAGAGAAGCTTTTCTTATTCAATATTCAATCTGATCTCTCTCCATCAAGTGGAGAGGTCTATTTATACATTATATGCTAGAGTCCTAATCAGATTTGGACTCCAAGTTGGACTCTAACTCGAAATTAGAAACCAACTCAGAACGAAAACTAATTGACATAGACTAAGACACCTAAACGTGAAATAAAAACATAAGAAAGGACTATTCTGCCTTTATAACTTAAGTTGGGTAGAATTTACATTAAATAAACTATTTTTGTACTTATCCTAGGCACTGGATTTTTTAGCCCATAGATAGGCCCATTACCACATAAATGTATTGAACAAAAGTCTAGCACCCATATTATCACCCCTAGGTTGATTTCTAAGGAAAATAAGCCAATTCAGTGCTAGAACTACATCAGCTGCCCAACCCAAATCCTAGAACTGATCACCAATTTTCATACACGACTGTGGACACACTTCGCTCACAAAAATATGACAATGAATATGAATAAAAGAAACCAAAAGTTTTAACTACATGAAGAACTGGGCCAAACAAAGTCCTACTAGAATTGATGGACATGTATCCAACAATCCAATGGTGAGGAGATTCCCTTGAATCAAGATTTATATTCAAGGTTTCCATTATGATTAGGATTTCCTTGATTAGGCTTCTTAGTGGCTTCATTTCTAATTTCTAATTTGATTCCTAGTAGGATTAGGAAATCTACCTAGATACACTTTATTACAAATAAAGCCTTCTAGGCCAACTGCAAGGTATCAAGTTTTGTTCCAAAGCAGCTCCCTTTTCTCTCCTATATCTTTTCTTTTCTTCTTGATTCTCTGGTTTTATAAGATCCGTTGTGATACACACCAGTTGAAACCTGGATTGAAATGGCAGAAAGAGCACGACAGCGGAGAAGTAAAAGCTTTCTTCAAATATAGGAGGGGTTGGAGGGGAGTGGGATAGTCCAAATGGAGTCATTCTTGAGGAGGTAGGAATAGACCCACAAGCCCCAAATGAATCATGTTTGGAGGCAATCTTCCAAATGAGTTTCATGAGACAAGCCATATTCATATCAAGAATACAGCGGATTCCAAGACCTCCTTCAGATTTGAGACTGCAAATGGTCTTCCAACAAATAGGGTGAAGGAAGCAGGAAGCTTCTTGGCCCTTCTAGAGGAAGGCATAGAAGATGGATTCTAGGGAGTGGATGGTGGATTTGGGAAGGGTAAAGATACCACACTAGTAGAGATAAGAAGATTGGAGGGTAGAACGGATAAGCACCACTCTCCCAGCAAACAAAAGCAACTTACTCTTCTAGAGTTGGAGCTTTTTCCGAGTATGATCAAGCAGTGGTGGCAGGTGAGCCTACCCGGGATAAAGGGGAGACCAAGGTAGGTCACAGGGAAGGAGCTAGGGCTAAACCCATAAAGCTGAAAGAGGGAAGCTCTAGTAGAGTCAGAGATGCCTGAGAGAAAGATGGTGGATTTCTCAAAGTTGACTCTAAGGCCCGAAAGGAATTCAAAATAGGAGAGGATGGAAAGGATAGAAGAGATAAAGGAGTGGTCAACCTTAAAGAAAATCATGAGGTCATCCAAAAGCCAGGTGGGTGAGCTTCAAGTATCTACACTTGGGAAAGGGAGAAATGAGCATTTGATCAATTTTGGATTAGAGGAGGCGGGAGAGTACTTTCAGAGCTAAGGTGAAGAGATAGGGGAGAGAGGACATCCTTGGCAGATACCAACTCGAGAATAAAAGAATCCAGCAAGGGAACCACTGGTGATGACTGAGAAGTGAGGAGTGGAAATGCAAGTCTCTATCCAATGAACAAAGGAGGGGGGGAAGCCCATAGCCGAGAGGACTTCGCTAATAAAATCCCATGGATAGAGTTAAAAGTTTTATGGAGGTCAACCTTCACAAGGGCGGCTAGGGAATGAGCAGATTATTAAATCCTCAACTCAAATAATCTCTATGCAGAGGAGGATATTGTCAGAAATGCTACGGCCAGCAATGAAAGCCGATTGATTGGGACTCACAAGAGAGGGGAATGACCAATTTAATTCAATTCGCCAAGACTTTGGAGATAATTTATAAAGGAGATTATAGAGGGAAATGGGGCGAAAGTCCGAGAGGGAGGAAGCACCATGCTTTTTGAGGATGAGGCAAAGGAAGGTATTATTGATTGAGGAAAGCTAGGAAGGATTAAGAAAGAAGTTGCGGATAGCATGAATGAGGTCGGGCTCAATGAAATCCCAAGTGGCCAGGAAAAATCCCATACTAAAGCCATTGGGACCAGGAACCCTATTGGCTTTATGGGATTAGATGGCAGTGAAGATCTCCTCTGGGGAAGGGATAGAACAAAGGGAGGGTAAGAGGGAAGGGTCGATGAATTTATTTAGGATGGAGGGGTTAAGGGAGGGACTGGGGGGAGAGATAAGGGGAAAGCAAATTTGAAAAGAAGGAGACAACTTCCGCCTTAATACTAGGGGGGTCATAGATCCAGGCACCACTACTAGTAAGAAGGCAAGGAAGGGAATTAAAGTTGTGGTGAGCTTTAAAAGAACAATGGAAGAAAGCGGTGTTGGCATCTCCAAGCTCAAGCCACTTGATTTGGGATTTTTGGCAAAGAAAGCTTTCCTCTTGGGCAACAAGAAGGAGAGGAGCAAGGAGATGAACTTTTCTTCCTCAACCATTGACTGGCTAAGAGGGTCATTCTGAAAAAGGGATTGGAGTCTAGAGAGATCCACACGACACGAGGAGACCCTAGAGGAGATATTACCGAAAGTAGCGGAGTTCCAGGAATAGAGGGTAATTTTGGTATTTTGAAGCTTCCGAGAAAAAGCCGCAAGAGGGAGAGCATTGCAGTGGACGGGCTGGGACCAAGCACTAATGATAATGGGAAGAAAGGAGGGGTTGGAAGCCCACATATCAAAGAACTTGAAGGGCTTAGGACCAAAGGAAGGATGATCGAGGAGGTTAAGGTGGCAAAGGGAGCGATCCGAGAGAAGAGGGGGGAGAAATGGGCATGAGAGGAGGGGAAGTGAGTGATCCAGGGGTCATTAACGAGAAACCTATCAAATTTGGAGGCAATACGGGCAAATCCAGATCTACGACTTTGCCAAGTGAACCGGCAGCCAAACCAACGAAGATCAAAAATACCCGCATCGTCAATCCAGGAATTGAAAGCATCAGTAGCCACAAGGTCAAAGGGGTTGCCTCCAATTCACTCATTTGAGAAACGAACTATATTAAAGTCACCCCTGATACCTCAGGGTTGACCCGCCAAGGAAGAGGAGATTAAGTGAAGGTCTATCCAAGTAGAATTCCTATCAATCGGGCGGTTGAAGCCATAAACTATGGAGAGGTAGAAAGAGGGGGAGGAGGAAGAAGATAAATGAAAGTGTAAGAGTTGGGAAGAGGAGAAAAGAAAAGTGGGCTGGAAATTTGATGGATCCCAAAGGATCCAAATTCGGCCATTAGGAGAGTGAGAGAAGTTGGAAAGGAAAGACCAAGAAGGGGCAATGGAGTTGGCAATCCGACAGGCATTGTCACAATGAACATGGGTTTCAAGCAAGGCATAAAAAGAAGCCTTAGACTCACGGATGGATTGTTTTAATTCAGCTTGCTTGGCTAGGGAATTG
The DNA here is from genome assembly GCF_041222555.1 of Hakea prostrata. Taxonomy (NCBI): domain Eukaryota; kingdom Viridiplantae; phylum Streptophyta; class Magnoliopsida; order Proteales; family Proteaceae; genus Hakea; species Hakea prostrata. Next base: position 51,913,134 of record NC_142602.1, on the reverse strand, counting down.
AGGGCCCTTACATTCCATATAATGATGTAAGTCATTTAAGTAACAATAGGGTTGGGCAGTATTAAAGCTACTTGGGGATGGGGATTCATCTTGCCTATTAAACTTGCACAATTGGTCATCAAAATATAGTTGATTCATCTTGCCAAGAACATACCTTAGAAGCTTGCTGAAACAAAAAGCTGTTCTGCTCCATCCCACTAATCTAACTCCAGAAAAGGCACAGAAATGGGTGTAAGTGATGAACGATAGTGGCATATTAATCTTAGAAGAAAAGCACATAAGTTTATCTTACCAGGTTGATATCTGTAAAGACTACTGTACCCGATTCAGTCCGTCCAAACCTATTACCCACCTCCAAAGTTGGAGAGATATGAACAGAAGGAGGCAAAAACCAACCGTCTATTCGAGCAAAGTCACATAGGCCAAGCCGCTGAAACAACAGAGATGCTCCTTTCCGTATGCATTCAATCACATCAGTTGGAAAACGAGGCGGAGTGTGATAAGTAACCTATCAAAAAAGGAAAAAGAACGACAAACTGCATTATTAGAGAAGTCTTGATTACAAACCTGGACAGCTAACTTTCTACCCTACTCATGTCAACCAAGCTTAAGCCTAATCCCTAATAAATTGGTTTGGCAACGAAATACTTGTCTGCCATTTCATTAAGAAGAAAATTACCCCCTAATTTGAATCAAGAAAATAGTCAAAGATTGAATTTCAAAAAGTTAAAATAGCAACCCACAATTCAAGAACAAAAACTGGATTTTCGGGAGGTAATGAAATTTTCAAATTTCTGATGCTGAGGCTCTTCTCAAACCTAAAAATTTCATAAACCTTAACATGGTTAAAAATTGCTAAAAACCAAAAGTGCAATAAAATTACATCTGTTTTGATGTCTAAAATAATTTTTTCATTCAAAGAATTTTTAGCATTTCACACACCAAATTAAATTTGACAGAAACATAACCCCTCCACCATAAATCATGTTTGAGAAGTCTTGGGTTTTTTGGAAAGCCACCACCATTATAAAGCTTTATTTGCATGATATTTGGTATAAATATGAAATCATTTACTTAAACAATATCTAGCATAAATAACTGTCTGTCATGGTTTCCAGCCAATGTCTTGAGCCTTTTTTTTTTCCCTCCCTCTTTCCTTGGTGGGGGTGAAAATAGTCCATTCATTATGTTTAAAAATATTGAAAATTGAAACTGAGTTACTGATCCTTGCTCCGACGATAAGAAATAAATACTCAACCCACACGCTACTACTCAACAAACAGGTTAGAAATGACATCTTCCCCATAATATTACTGGATTGGACAGGCATAATAAGTTGAAGAATTATCATTCCTTATGGACTAGACTCCTGGATGTAAAATATATGAAGTGTTATCTTAGAAAGATAAAAGGAAAACAGAAATAACAATCAGCAGGAAGCAAAAGTAAAATAGTAAATTTCTCATAAGGCTAGTTGAATAGATAAACTTTGACCCCCACCTGTTGTGTCGGAAGATATTTTCTCCGATAATTGAAAATTGCATCCTTCTCCCCAACATCAGCACTGCCTAGGGATTGAAGCTCCACCTGACCATCAATACCATATAATAAGTGCTACTCATCCATTAAGTTGGGAAACCAAGCCATACCTCCATGCATGTGGATGCTTTCTAAATATTAGTAAGTGAATCAATTCCTCCCACTGAAGGAAAACATTTCCGCAACTAGATGTCATAGTAAGATATAGAGATTACAAACACTTCATAGTACTATTACTTAAGATGTATTTCTGATTCCTTTTGCTTTAAATGAGACCGTTGCCAAAGAATACCATTAATTGATGCTATCCTTGTAGAATCATTCGATCACTTTTTGAAGCTTCAGGCTTACTAACAAATGCTTGCTCATGCCCAAGTGGTCATGGGTTCAAGTCTAGAATGAGTTTTCTATTAAAAGGAGGGTTCCAGCTGTGTACATTGTGAGTCTATGACCCACCCCAGACCCCCCCCCCCAGTGTTGGGATCCTTGTGCAATGGATACTTCCTATGGTAATGATTTGAATACAGAGAACTTCCTCAAAATCTATTACCCCTACCCCCACCTTATCCATTTGTTCCTTGTGAATCCAAATAGGTCTACATGTACATATGTTTGCAATATAAGAACAATCTAGATCATAGCAGCACCAAGAGTTTTCACCAAAATAAGCCTCTATCATTATGCCAAGACCTGGAAACAAGTTCATCAAGAAGTTCAAACTGACAAGGAACATTCAGGAACTACCAAAAGAAATGAAATTAACAGTACTTATGGTTCACCAACCTCCGTTGGGAGGAAAACCACGGGATGGCAATCAAAACCAGAACCAACATCAAGGACAATTGCTGTAAATTCACTAGCTCCTTCAAGAAAAACTTCAACAAGGACTCTATCATCAATTCCCTGTCAACCACAAAGGAGAAATTGTAGCAAAACACATATTTTCTTCATGTCGCAGGTCCCTAGCAAGTTTAACCCCCAAAAGAAAGAACACCTCTAAAAAAATATCATTAGCTTTCTTAAGCGAATCATCAACACCGTATGCAACAGTAACACCAATACTTGACCCTGCCCTTGCGGGTTTGACCTGCAATTGTAAAGAAAAATGTAAGAAACGCTAAGCAGATTTCATTACCAAAACAATCTAACAGCATATGTTCAAACTCCAAACAGGGAAGATAAGAGTGCCTTACCACAACTTTTCCTAGTTCAGTGTCCAACTGATTGCTTGCAAACCAGTCTGATAACCCAGATCTATTCAACCGACTTCCCTAAATAACATCTTTGAAGTATTAGCAACTGAAGGTTACCACACCTATAGTCTTAACAAATATAACAAAAACTAGATTAGAAAGATTCAGGCCACAATAACAGCAGAAACTACTGTACTTCAAATGACAGACAGTAACAAACTTCGCACTTCACACTTCACCAAAGCTCTTGCCTAATGAATGCCAATCAAATAAGCACAATAGCCAAATTTGATGGACTCACGCAAGCAACTTAAAAAAAAATTACACCAAACTCATAAAGATAACAAGAAAACTTAAAATTAAGTGTCTGGGTCTGATGTGCAACTTTATTCATGGAATGGATACATTAAGTCCTGATCCAACAGGACAGATAAGGAGACTACAGAACCAGGAGTATCATATATCATAACTACAAAGAGAACGAAGTAATAACTTAAAATAGTATATCTGATTAGCTGGCATTAGTGGAAAAGAAACAAAAGTCACAGCAAACTTGGTCAGTTCCATACACCCATCAATTCAAGTTTGAATCTTCAAGACAAGACATGTAGTATATGCAGAAACTACAGATAGTTGGATAAGGAAAAAAGAATTAATGTGCTGTTATAATTTGAATTGTTATGTGGTCCGACTGAGGTATGGCTGTCATTTGATCTTTCATATGATCTGATACCATAAACATTTTTGTGTACAGTGGCTTGAACAGTGTGACATATGACTTTTGATCCTGCATGGGATCTGACTAGTGATAGGTTATGATCCATCAGGGAAGCCCCCTTTTCCCGGTTTATGGTCAACTTATCACTATGACAGATTCTATTGATTTAAAATCCTTTCTACAGTCGGAAGTGATTCTGTGGAAATCCTTATGGTAGTCAGACTATTTACAATATTCTTCCATTGTTGGATTCAGATTTTGTGGACATCTTCTATTAACAAGAGAGGTCAGTTGACTTTAAATTCAGACCCATCAAAATATTTTGCGTTTTTCTCCTAATAGAACTGAATGACCTCAATTTCAGAGCCATCATAGCTGGTTCCTTCCTTACTATCTTGTTCTACCTCTCAAAGTCTGGTTATGTTTCCTTCTGTGGTTTGGTACTTCTTCTGGTTTATTTTTTGGTCTGATATTTGAAGTGGAGAAAAAACTAAATGTTTATCAGCCTATCACAACTTATTTGGAACAGTTGAAAATTGATATGTCAAATTACAGCTAGCTATATTTTTATCAGCCTATCAGAATTCAGTATGTTGCAGGAGATCTGGGAATCATTGTTCTAAATCTGAGTCAAAACATGCCAGTTTAACCAAGATACCACAGTTTCAATGAAACTTTAAGCATAAATACAGGTCAAAATGGGTTCACTATAGGTTAGGATGGGTTCAGAGTCTTCAGACATGTGGTTTGAGGTATAATACCCATGCTCCAGTGGTTCAAATGCTTATTTTATCAAATTTTATTCATAAGCTAGTGTTATCTCAATGATTAAATTTAAGTCTATTTAGTGATAGGTAAGGGATTCGAAACCCTGATTTGTATTTTCAGAAGTACTTTTATGAAATTCAAATTCAACTAGGAGAAGGGAAAAAAACTATAAAATAGGCAACACACGAAAAAAGAGGAAAACAGAGAGAGAGAGAGAGAGAAATGAAAAGGAAGGAGAAAGGAGGGAGGAGGAAATGATCGTTTGTACTATACGTCAATGACAAATTCCAGTGGGTTTTAGGGGGTTTTTTGGCCTGGTCTTCGATATACAGCCTAATTTGAGGCCAATTAACACATGGAAATGTTGCCTAAAACCTAACCCAAAGTGGTGTCTTTGATCAGCATATACCCAGCTATATGCGAGCGAAATTGGAAGTCTGGAACTTGCATTTTCACACATGTGAATATGGATATTATACAAGAGATTTAGAGAACACTAAAACTTTCATTAAAATGCAACAACAAATACAAAAACAAGTAGAAGTCTAGAACTCAGTATTCGGTTAAAATTACAATAAATGATATATAACAATAAATGAATTACATTTAATGAATGAATAATATACATCATACAAGATATCATAAGTTCACAATAACAAATATACAAAAGAAGTATAATCTAATAAACCAAATGCTCCACCATATCCATATCTATAGCCATAAACCTCGTACGGTATAACCCCTAAGAATTTAGATTTTGGCAAAATTTCACCGAAATATTGATAGTTCCAATTTTTTTTTTTTTTTTTGGGAAAATGCTAGTTCCAATTTTGACTAGCATTTTATTTCGGCCAGCTTAAAATTCCAAAATTTAGCGAAATTTTTCCATAACTACATGAAATTTAGTACTATGGTCTTGCATTATCATCATTCTTTCATTCGTCATCTTTCATTGGGTTTGGGATATGTGATTCTGATAGTGTAGTCATGAATAATAGTGATAATGATGAGATGTGAGATATGTGATCTTTATTCTTCTTCTTTTTTCTTTCTTTCTTTCTTCTTTTTTTTTTTTTTTTTTTTCTTTTTTTTTTTTTTTTTGAGTGGAAGTGATCATGAATTCATGATAGAAGTTATGATGGTAGTGGTGTGGGTTTATTATGATTCTTTGCTTCATTTATTATAGGAGTACATGTGGTATGGGACACATGCGTAAGTGTACTAGGTCTAACATCATGTTAGTTGTGTGTGCATTTGGTTTGAGTGAATATACCCAATACTAACACCCTTGCCAACTGGGGTTCAGGTGTGGATGACTCTTGTGGAACCAATTCAATGAGATCATGCCAAGCTACCTATTTCCAAGTATATGGTGAGTTCTACGAGAAACAGATGGTGTCTGCAAATGACTGAATAATTAAACAGCATTATACAGGGCTTCTCAAGTCTAAACCCAGACTGCTCCCAACGCAGGTTTCATTTAACCTACGAGTATCCATTTTGTGACAAGGAAAAAGGTCATCATAACGTGTCACAAGTAGTATTGTACTAGCATTGACTTAGTAAACATTAGTTATGATGGTGGTTTTATTTTTTAATAAACCGATCATGCATCATCATAGATTATGTAGTTTTGTTTTATAGTGCACTTGCATAATTATTTGTTATGATTCTAATGATGCATGTAGAGATATGATATGTCAAAGTTTGCATTGCATTTGCATCTCCCCTCACTATGCTTGTGCTCTAAAGCTACCCATCGAGGAATGTTCCCTTTAGACTGTGTTGTAGGTGATACTCCAGCTCTGGAGGAGTACGCTCGGTTAGCTTAGGAGGTTGACACACCTAATGCAATTTGTGTGTGTGTTGGTTGTTCTTCTGGCCTTCTGGGGCATAGAAATTTATATATTTTATATATTTTAGAGACTATGGATATTATTCTCTTATTCAGTTTTGATGCCATGTAATAGCACCTTGGATGTAACAACATAATTAGTTAGCAACCTGATAACTAGCTTGTGAGAACCATAATCATCATTATTAAAAATGAGTTTTCTGTCCACTGTAAATGATTTGGGATTCTCTTTATGACATTGATATTGAGGTTATGGTGTGGACGTGCAATTGGTCCAAAGCTGTGCGATATTGGATTGTGTGGTATATAGGTGTAGGCTATGTAGCATACCAATCATGACTTGAACCTATGTACTTTAGGTGGGATGTTACACGAGGTCCACTTGGCAAAGATCAAGGCTGAGTTGATGCATTCTACATGTCAAATTATCGCACTTGAACATGGTTGTCATGGCAGCAAGGCAACTGATTGGGGCTCCACCTAGGCAATTAGTGACAAAGCAACACCTTGGCAGCAATAAGGCGACCAAAGCGGTTGGGTCAAAATTTTTCAATACAACTACTTTTAAACTACTTTTCAATATAACTACTTTCTATAATAAGCTAAACAAACATTCAATAATCACATTCATCTGGAAAAAAGAAAAAAACATTCAAGAAACTTTTTTTACCGAACACGATAAATTAATAAATCTCATTATTCTGATTTCCAAGTCATTGTCCATTTAGTGATTCATTGATTCTCAATGTTGAGTATGGGTTATGCTTCACATTCTTTTGCCGACGGACACAGGGGTGAGCGGGCATGGGTCCAAGGAGGCCACCTCGATGGGGGTGTGGGGGCAACAGCTCTGGAGCCTATAGAAGTCCTATGTAACTTTGGCCTCGGAGTTCCTTTGCAGTTTGAGCCTTGATTCCAAAATGACTAACTATTAAATTTATAGACGGCTTTGTAGAATAAATTTTAATTTAAAAAAATAAAATTAAGAAAAAACTATTATGTACAAAATGTCAAAAAAGCAGCTACTTTAGCGTCTAGGTGGCAATAAGACACACAAGGCTACAACGCGGTAGCACCTAGGCAAAAAAGCAACAAAAAAATAGCACGTCAATTAAGGGGTTCAAAACAAGGCGGTTGAAAAACCGCCTAGGCAAACACTTTGACAACCATGCACTTGACTCCTACTAAAAAGTACAAACTCATCTCAAATAATAACAACTCTATTACATGTTACAAAACTTTCAACTATCAAGCACTAAGTACAACTAACTACCGAGTATAGTGAACTATAAACCTAAGCATTAATCAATGAAAGCTAGAAACCCTAGTCCTCCATGTCTCACATTCCTAATGGTTGAATAGACATAAATATTGAGGAATAGGCATAATCAACACTTTTGTTGTGTATAGTATACTTGTAAGTACAAGCGAACAAAAGGCTGAAAAGTAAGGAAAAATGAGTCATCCCTTTTTCCATACCAAACCAAATCTGGAGCCCTTTCTATTGACATTTTAAACAAAGGCATGTGAAGAAAAATACCAAGATCACTTGAAGTCAGATGTCATCGAGATCTCAATCAAGATTTTGACATTTTCATATCTCATATGCTATCTAGTCTTTGATCAGTTCAAGATTTTCTAGACCCTTTTACATCTCTTTGAACTATGGGCAATAGGAGGTCCAAGATTGGTCGTGTACTTTCACTGGTAGTAACCTAATCACTTAGGGAAGTAACAAAGAAACTACGGAAGCTAGATCTAGTTCAAGAGCTGAGCATAGACTAGCTTATACTGCAACTGAGATGATATGGCTAAATTCACTCATTCTGGAGTTTGGATTTTCCATTCAGAAACCTATTAACTTGTTAAGTGAAAACCCATGGAAGAAAATTCGATCGAAATGCCTGCAAAAATCCAACTCGAAACGAAATTTAGTAGTAGGCCGAAACGACACTTGCGTAGGCTTTAAAATACCCAAAATCGAGCTCATTTTCGACCTACCGTCAGTGTCGACTGTTTCGAGCGATATCGCCCAGGAGATTTCGACCTGATTTTGCAATTTTTGCTGATTTCTCTTGCTTTCATCCCATTCTACACCTAATTTCTAGTATTCCATTTCCTTCAAACACTTGCTTTGCTCCTCCATTTGTGCATTTTCTCAAATCTTGCAAGGTGAGTAACCAACATCCTCATGTTTTTATTTTTGTTTCATTTGTGCCTTAAATCATGTTAGATTGCTTCCAAATTTATATATGTTTACTTTAGAGTGATGATCTATGAATTTGTAGTGTCAAAATTATTTTTTGATTCTTCCTACTATTTTTTTATTTTTCTGTTATTAAAAATTATTTACTTAATTATGTATATTGTTAAAAATGTTTATGTATAGTACATGTATAAGCTTCAAATGGATGTATGTGAGAGTTGAGACACCATATTGCTGTGATGGTGTTGAATTAATTTTTTTTTCTGTTAATTATGTAATTTTACTGTATTTAATATATATTTAAATAATTAAAACAAATATTTAAATATTAAAAAAATAATTAATTTCTGTTTTAAATTTAAAAATAGGAGAGTATTAGTGGAAGCATGTATGCAATTTTTTGAGCATGTTGTGGATATTTTTAAGATAGTTAGTGTGTATTTTATATATTTTAAAATTATTTATATATTAAAAAATACTTATATAGTTATACATATTTTTTTTTATATTTAAAAATGGGAGGTTATTATTAGAAGCATGTATGTCATTTTTGGAGCATATTGTGGAGCTTTTCAAGATACTTAGTGTGTGTTTCTTGTATCAGGCACTCTATTTTAAAGATGTCAGACATAGCTTGGGATCATGGGAGGCCACTAACAACTGATAAGAGGAAGAGTGAGTGTAATTACTGCAAGAAACAAATAGGAGGAGGTGGGGCCACTAGATTGAAGGTGCATCTAGTGGTGGCAACAGGGATGTAACAGGGCGCCCAAAGGTGTCTCTAGAGGTCAAGAGGGCAATGGCCTCAAATATTAGTGGTGGAAAGCAAAAGAGGAAAGAGAAGAGAACACAGAGGGATGAGTTCGAGGATGCCTGCTTAGATGACCTTCCAGATCCTGAGGGTTATGGTAGGGATGAGCCAGAGACAAGGACCCCGATCCAGCAGGCCGATCACCCGAGGAGGGCGATGATGATGAGTAGGGAGCAACAGAGGATTGATGACATCGGGAGGCAACAGAGGGGTCTCGGGTTGTGGGTCCTCTGAGAGCCGAAGAGGGTATGGGAGGCATAGGTCGCTCCCAAGTCCCTATGAGGAGGTCTCGAGTGTAAGGCAGAGGCTCCTATCCCACGGGCCCCTACAAGGGGTCGAGCTTCCTCAACGACATCCTACGATCCGGATCTTGAGATTCTTCGCAATGATCCGGCCCTATTTGCGAGGCCTGAGCATAAACGGAGAAAGTTGAAGCACTTATGGGGGAGTGTGAAGGAGAAAGTGGGGATGGCTTTCTCCAAATGGGCGCATTACCATAATGTTCCAGCACATACAGCTTAGAGGCCCTACTACAGAGAGATATGATTGAGCAGATAGTAGGGTCGGGAGTGGTGTACAGGCCCCCACTCCATATGAGATATATAATGTGTATTTGCCTAAGCATAAAGAGGACATAAATGAATACATTAAGGGATTAAAGCCCATATGGAATCATTATGGAGTGACTCGATGGTCGATGGTTGGACCGGTCCCACTGCAGCACCCCCCATCCATTGAATTGTGATGGGAGGACAAGTGTTCCTCAAGTCGGTAGATGCATCCGGTGAGAAAAAGGATGCAAAATACATTTACAAATTATCAAGCAAGTGGTGAAGGAGGTTGGAGTGGAAAATGTAATTCAAATTGTGATCGATAATGGCTCCAACTACAAGAAAGTTGGGTTGAAGATGCAAGAGAACTCCAGGTATTTAAAGTCTAAACATATAGTTTTAATTTTCATTTGTAAATACATATATTTACATTACACATATACATGTACACTTTATAACTTTGTATTGATGGCTTGATGCCTTGATGGATGGACAGATATAGGCTCTTTTGGACTCCTCAGGCTGCTCACCGCATTGACTTAATGTTGAAGGAGATTGGAAAGGTCAAGCTTGTGAAGAATACGGTGGACCAAGCTCGACATGTTAGCACCTTCATATATAACCACACCTATGCATTAAGGATGATGAGGGACAAGTGTCAGGGTGAGTTAGTGAGGCCAAGCATAACCAGATTTGCTACTAATTGGATAGCACTGCAGAGCTTTGAGAGTAGGAAGACTGGCCTTAGGAGTATGTTTGCATCAAAGGAGTGGTTTAACCGGGAGGGTTCTTCATCGCTGGGAGGAAGGAGAGCTCAGCTTGACTATCCTCGATGAGAGTTTCTGCACAATGTGAGGATAGTAGTGAAGATGCTTGAGCTCCGTGGGTGAATGTGTTGAGGATGGTAGATCAAGAAAGAAAACCTACTCTAGCACACATATTTGCTGCAGTAGATAGGATGAAGTAGCAAGTTGCTCAGGTCCACCCACGCGGCAACAAGAAAGTCCTTCAAATCATCAACAGTAGATGGGAGTCTATGTTGCAGAATCCATTGCATAAGGCTGGTGAGTTGTTAAGTTGTTAAGTACTTAAGTCTAGTATTTAATTTAATTTTCATTATGTTATCACACTATTAAGGCTTAAGCATTAACTATTCCCTTTTATGACATACTTTTTCTTACACAGCATACTATTTAAATCCCAAGTACCATTACAAGGACAATCTTGGGATGAGGCAAGATTTGATGGAGTCCAAACTGTAGTGGAGAAGTTTGAACCGGATACAGCTAAACAAGCAGTCATCCTTATAGAAGTGAGATAGTGATTAGAATCATTTGATATTCACAATTCGTAGTTTTATACTAAGTCATTAACCTAGTAACTACTAAGTACTAACTAGTTATTGTTTTTTCTCTTTATATATTAGATAAAGGCTTTTAAGGATGCCATTAGGAGCTTCGGTCGTGCTGTGGCCGTATCGGGACGGGAAACTGCCCCTGCGGGTAAGTTCAGTCATTTATTTCATTATACATTTAATTATTATATTCTATCTTTAATTTAGTTATTTAAGTATTAAAATGACTTGGAGTCTATGTTTGTTGCAGCTGAGTGGTGGTTGCAATTTGGACGTGATTCACACAACTTGAGTAGGATTGCAAGCAAAGTGCTCTCCCAAACATGTTTTACCACTGGTTGTGAGCGAAATTGGAGCACCTTCAGCCTCATTCACTCGAAGAGGCGCAACCGATTGGGTGTGAAGCGTCTAGAGGACCTTGTCTACCTACACTATAATATGAGACTGAGAGAGGATCATATTAGACAAGGATGGACAGAGAGAGCACCAATATCGAGTTGGCCGACATATTTGACATGGATGATGATGATAACCCAGTAGTTGACTGGATCAAGGATAGTGGAGACGGATTGCTGGAAGAGGATGGAGGTCTTCCCAATAGTCAGATTGCAGAGGAGATGGGGGCTGATGTGGGGGACTTCATGGCCCAGGAGGGGAAGCCACATGCAGAGCCCGCCCGTCCCTTCATGCCACACCCTAGTGCATCCACCCAGAGTGAGGATTTGATTTTCTGGTCCGACACTGAGGATGAGGTGACTCAGGCCTCCGGCGATGACGACGATGGTGGTGATGATGACGGTGATGGTGATGATGGAGGGGATGAGGAGGGTGTGGGACCTCGTGATCAGGATTCAGCTGATCCTAGGGAGAGACCACCACCACCACCACCTGCTGGATGTGAGAGTCAAGGGGGGGGAGGACGACCACCGAGATTCACAGGAGAGAGTCAATTCACCCACGCGACACAGGATTCAGACCATACTAGAGCTGCATCTCGAGGCAAAAATGTTTCCTCTACATATTCGAGGAAGGGGAAGGGGAGACAGCATGGCCGGAGCACAGAGGACACGCCATCATATGGGTCCTACCGTCCATCCGATGCCGAGAGCTTGGTGGGATCGATGAGATCGATGAGCATTGATGATGCTAGAGACTCCTCCACCTCTAGAGGATCCGAATGGCATAGGCCTGCAGAGTTCTCATATGATACTGCTGTGGAGAGTATTGGTTCTACCGAGTCGACTTATGGTTATGGTCCTTATGGTTATGAACCATATGGTGTCCCTCCTGGCTATCAGATTCAGGGTCAGGCCAGTCATCCATGACTGGAGCCTTATGGTTATGGAGCGGCCTATGGAGCTTATGGTGTCCCTTCCACTGTCGATTATCGGAGTCAGCCACTGCGACCTTATCAGTATCCTTATCCTTCTCCTAGTCCTGAGAGCCAGGGGCAGGGTGGTCTTTCATTTGTTGAGCAGATCTTCCAAACTATTCCACAGCCACAAGGCCCACCACCACCAGTTCCTTTGGAGATTCACAACTTCCCACCGTTAGGGAATCTTATGCATGTGGATGAGGCCACATACAGAGGTGCAGTTTTTGACTATGTCCAAAACTATATGGGGCGGGGGCAAACATCATGGGAGTTATATTGTCATTTGTATGGGGTGCAGACGGAAGAGGGAGACCTTGAGGCTTGAATAGAATAGACTTGTAAGTTGTAACTTGTAACTTGTAACTTGTAACTTGTAAGTAATAACAATACAGCTTCTTCTCTGATTCATGTACTATATACTTGGAATGTTGGATGTTACATTTTCAGTAGTTTTTTAGTAAACTAGTAGTTATTATAGTGTTTATTATGCTTGAAATAGCTAGTATGCAAAAATCCAAATCAATTTGAGTGCATTTGAGGCTCGAAATTGAGTTTTCAAGAATCAGGAAAAAAGTATCCAGTTTCGGTCGAAATTTCGACCTTTTCCAAGGTCGAAATGTTCATTTCGATCGAATTTTTTACCTTGTAAACCAAACAAAAATTTTACACTGTCAGAAATCTGGTTTTCCATGAGCTCACCAAGCAAAAATTTTGTTCTAGCTGTTGTAACGTGGCAGCTTATCTTCACTCCTGTCTTTTTTCTTCTAAACATCACCTTGATATTTTTACCCAAGACTCGTTCGGAAATGATTTTCTTCAATGTTGTTCTACTCTAGGCACAGTGATAGCTATATTGAGGGTTTTCAGTAATTACTTCTTATTCAGGGACATATCTATAAATATGCATATTCCAAGGATTTAGTTATAATTTCCAGAATTTGCATTATTATAAAGAAAAAAGTAGCAGCTAATTATGATGGTCATTTCCCAATCAGTTTGCTCACTTTCTGCATTTCGTCTGCATGTCTCACACAACCCCAGATACTGGCTACTTCTGGTCTGACTATAAGTACATTAACTAAGGATATGAAACCAGCTATGTTCATTTCAGTAAGAATGCAGATATAATAGAGCTAATATCACAAGTTCATTCGATGCTACAATGTAGATGGAGTAAACTGATGTGAACCTGGTGAAAGCATGAAATTTCCCCCCAGCTGAAACCCTAATTTGGGCCCCAAGACTCAGCCCAAGTGGCAACCCTAGGGGCTGGCCGAAACCCTATAAGGTCAATTTGGTCATTTTACCCTCATATTTGGCTGATTATTTTATTCCCAATAATTTTGTTTTATTTTTCTGAGTCCAAGTCAATTTTTAGTTCCCTGTTTGAGTCAGTTAAGTGAGTTCTAATACCACTGGGAATCTAGTTTAAATTAAGACTCCTTGTAGAAAATTAGATCTTTTAGTACAAGTTAAACTCCTTAAATTGTATGGTTATTATTTAAGTGTAAGGGGGATCCTAATCTATTAAGGAAACCCCAGTTGAGTCAGTCTTTATTTGCTAGTTAAGTTCAAGTTTTTATCTCTTTATGTAAGGCTATAAATAGGCCACTCTTCTCATTGTAAAATTAGAATGAATTGAAAATTTGAATATAGAATTAAGACTCCTGTGGGAAACAAGTCATGGCTCTCTTGGGAGGGCCAAGGCGGAGTTAGAAGCTTCTTTCTTCAATTTCAGCAGCATATCTTCAAGTTCCAGCAGCATTCTTTCATCTACAGCAGCCTTCTCAAGTACAGCACCCCAGCCCCCTTCCCCAACCTCTCTCACCTGCAGCCCTCCCCCACCCCTTTTCTCCCTTGCGCAGGCCCTAGAAACCCCTTCCCTCCTCCCATCCCAGCCTTCTAAAATCCCTCCCCAACCCATCGCAGACCCTTAGGAACCCTCCACCACCCCTTGCAACACCCTTAAACCCCAAACCATTGCAGCCCCCTAAGGAACCCTACCCCACTGCCTGTGTTGTGATTCAGCAAGGGGATTAGGAGTTTTACAGAAATTGAGAGAGAAGAAGGGGAGTTTAAGAGAAACAGAGAGCCTTTAGAGTAGGAGAGGAGTTAATATTCTTCATTGCCTTAGGGTTCCCACAAAAAGGTGATTTATACATGCTTCCTACATTTGGTTATCCCCCTTTCTGCTGTCTCAATCATTGATTCTAACCCTATAATGACATCTGTATTACCTGCCCTCTAAATGGAATAATCCTTCAAGTATGCTGGAGTCTTGCTCACACGCTGAGGTCTTCTAGAATCTTCAGCTTCAGCAATACCCTTGTTACCCTTGTCTTGTCCAGGTGTTTCCTTCTCTGGTTCAATGTGGTTCACAACGTTGCCTTCTCCTGGAAGGATAACCTTGTCCTCAAGGTTAAGGAGAGGAAAACGCTGTTGGAGGTCAGTGGTATCTACCCAATTAGCATCCTCCATGGGTAAGCCTTCCCATTGGACGAGAACTTGAGAAACATAATGGATGCGGTGACGAATGTTGCGGTGTTGTAATCTGCCCACTGGAGTCGGAGCAGGGGGCAGTAAGGGAACTGGAGATGGAGTAGAAGGAGGCTCCCCAATATGTTGTTTAAGCAGCAATATGTGAAACACTGGGTGGATCAGGGAGTGGGAAGGCAATGCCAATTTGTAAGCAACTTTACCAATTCGCTCGTCAATACATAAGGGCTGAAGTACCTGTGAGATAGTTTTGGATGGAGGCGCTTGCCAAGTGAGGACTGCCGG
Source organism: Hakea prostrata (assembly GCF_041222555.1). Taxonomy (NCBI): domain Eukaryota; kingdom Viridiplantae; phylum Streptophyta; class Magnoliopsida; order Proteales; family Proteaceae; genus Hakea; species Hakea prostrata. Next base: position 51,897,983 of record NC_142602.1, on the reverse strand, counting down.
TAAGGTTGGAGTTTCACATACGCCCAATCACCAACGGAAAACTCCAGATCAGTTCGTTTGGTGTCAGCATAAGTCTTCATACGAGCTTGGGCTTGGCATAAGTTGCTCTTTAATGCTGTTAAGACTTCATCACGGGCCAGCAAATTATCCTTGATAGCTGCATTATGGGTGCTCTCTAGCAGGTACCGAATAATAGAGGGTGGGGGTCTGCCATAAAGGATCTGGAATGGCATCATGCCTGTAGAGTATGGTGAGATGTATTGTACCAAAATTCTGCCCATGGCATGAACCTACTCCCTTTTTCAGGTTGGTCAGACACGAAACTGCGTAAATACATCTCAAGACACCGATTCAAGACTTCGGTTTGTTCGTCTGATTGGGGATGATATGCAGTGCTGTAGGCCAGAAATGTTCCTTGGTGGCGATGGAGTTCCTTCCAAAAATCACTAATAAAAATAGGATTCTTGTCTGAGACTATGGTCCTTGGCATCCCATGAAGCTTGAGTATTTTAGAGGCGAAAATTTCTGCAATTTTGTGGCTGCTGTAGTGGGGAGTAGGCGATAAAATGGCCGTATTTTGATAAGCGATCTACCACAACCAAAATTGCAACTTTTCCCTTGGAATTGAGCAGACCTGTAATGAAATCAATAGAAATGTCCTCCCATACCTGACTTGGAACAGGAAGTGGTTGCAATAAGCCAGCGGGGTGTGCATGTAGGGTTTTGTTCTGTTGGCATTCAGAGCACTGAGCTACATAGGCTTTCACATCTGGCCGAATGCCCTTCCAAGTAAAATTAGTAGATAATCTCTTCAATGTTCGCAGGAAGCCTGAATGTCCACTGAGATTATGAAACTCTTTTAAGAAAAATTCCTTGAACTGAGAGTCTTCAGGAAGAACCATCCGATTTTGATGGAAGAGAAGACCATCAGTGTAGCGATATCCTTCTGCAGGCGGCTCGCCACACTCGATGTTTTTAATCATTAATTGGAGACCAAGGAACCCTACAATTTCAGATCGCAGCTCTTGAAGAAATGCTGGTGTGTGCGTTGTTATTGTGAAAGCTAGAGTCTCTGCCTCTGGCATACGGGAAAGAGAATCAGCAGCTTGATTTCTTTTCCTAAACGGTATAAAATTTCAAAATCGAAACCAAGCAATTTCACGAGCCATCCTTGTTGATCCGGCGTCTGAATGACCTGAGTCGAAAGTTCGCGCAAGTTTCGTTGATCGGTGAGAATATAGAATCTTCGCCCCAATAAATATTGTCGCCATCGTGCGACAAATTGGGTGATAGCCAGCATTTCCCTATTATATGTGGAAGACACTTGTGCTCTCGCAGAGAGTTTTCGACTGAAGAATGCTACAAGATGACCATCTTGGGTGAGCACCGCACTTATACCGGAACCTGAAGCGTTCGTCTCCACTGTGAAGGGACGCTCGAAGTTGGGTAGCGCCAAGATTGGTGCTTGTACCAATCAATGTCGCAGCTCCTTAAACGCCTCTTCTGCTGCCGGTGTCCAACTGAACTCCCCCTTTCATAAGAGATCTAAGAGAGGTGAGGCAATACTCGCATAACTCTTAACAAACCGGCTGTAATAACCCGTAAGCCCCAAAAGGCCCCGACTTCACGAACGGTTTTGGGAACTGGCCAAGCTAGCACCACCTTAACCTTCTCTTGGTCCACCTCTAAACCAGAGCCAGACACCACATGTCCCATGTATTTGACCTTTCATTTGACAGAATGTGCATTTGCTCAACTTTGCAAATAGGTTATGGGCTTGGAGGGTTTGTAAAACCACTTCTAAATGCTGCCTGTGATGGGCCCAAGATGGGCTGTATACTAGCAAATCATCAAAAAATATCAGAATAAACTTGCGAAGGTGGGCCTTAAAATCTGTATTCGTCATGGCCTAAAATGTACTGGGTGCATTAGTTAGCCCAAAGGGCATTACTAAAAATTCGTACTGCCCCTCTTGTGTTCGAAATGCGGTTTTGGGCACGTCCTCCATCTTAACCCTTATTTGGTGATACCCGGACCGCAAGTTGAGTTTAGAAAAATAACGGGCCCCATGTAACTCATCAAAAAGTTCATCAATCGTGGGTATAGGAAATCGATCCTTGATCATAATGGAGTTTAAGGCCTGGTAGTCCACAGAAAACCTCCACGTTCCGTCTATTTTTTTAACCAATAAAACGGGTGAAGAAAATGGGCTAACACTCGGTCTTATGATGCCATTAGTAAGCATCAGGTTTACTTGCTTCTCAATTTCTTCCTTTTGAAAGTGAGGGTACCTATATGGCCGAACGTTAACTGGCTGAGCCCCAACTTACAAATGAATGGAGTGGTCTTAAGTCCGCACCAGTGGAAGGCCCATGGGCTCAGCAAACACTTTATCATACTGCTTTAAAAGGGCTGCAATTTCAGGGTGGGCTTTCAAATCCAACTCAAGGGTTATACAGTTCATTTCTAGTTTGTAGAATGACAAATATTCATGGGCGTCAGTTATTCTCCTTAGCCCACGAAAGTCCAATGGTGTTGGACTCAGATTGAGCTCACCCACAATCTTGATTGTTTGGCCCATTTTCTCAAACTATAAGGTCAATAGGCTATAATCAAAGATCACTGGGCCCAGTGTTGAAAGCCATTGGACTCCAAGTATAATATCAGCTCCAAATATGGGTATCACATAGGCATCAATAAAAATAGAATAATTTTGTACCTTCAAGGGGAGATTACGAATATGCCCTTCACACTTCAATTTATTTCCCACCCAAACCGTCACGGCCGCTGCTGGTTCCACTATTAATCCCAAGTGTTGGGCTCTCTTCCTTGTATAAAATTGTGAGTGCTTCCACTGTCCACAAGCACCTAAACCGATTGCCCTTCCACATTCCCAGTAAACCGTAGTGTTGTAGTGGTATTTGATCCTACCAGAGAGTGATAGGAGAGCTCAGTCGCGACACCTTCTTCACCCTGGAAATCGATAAGATTTTCTTGCAAGATTTCGCCTTCGTCCGGAGGATCACCTGGGTCGAACTCCAACCACAATAATTGTCGCTACTTATAACGGTGTCCAGGGGTGAATTTTTCGTCACAATTGTAGCATAACCCTTTCTCCCTTCTTTGCTGCATTTTTAATGGGGTTAGTCGTTTAATCGAAACAGTGACATGGGGTACTGCTCTGAATGATGAAAATGGGAGTGCTAGAGGCTTCATGGTTGGTGATGGTAACAGGGGAGGACGAGGAGCGTTCAACATCACTTGATTCGGTCCTTTCTTTTGCTCATACAATTTACTCTCATATAATCGAGCCATTCCCACCGCAGTGGTCATATCCAGAGGGTGTGTCGTTACTACCTCACTACGAATTTCAACCTTGAGCCCTGAAACGAAGCAGCTGATTAGAAACAAAGTTGATACTCCCATTACCTGGTTAACCAGCTCTTCGAACTGAGCTTGGTATTCTGCCACTATTCCACTTTGTGTTAATCTGGCCAAGTTAGCCTGCGGATCCTCAAACTGTGAAGGACCAAACCTCATTGCGAGGGCCTTGGTAAACACCGCCCAAGTCCGTATCAATCCTGCACTCTTCTGAGCTCGGTACCAATGTCTAGCGACACCGTCCATGTGGAAGGAGGTTACCAAAAGTTTCTGGTCAACCCTCGTTGAATAATATTCAAAGAAACTTTCTGCCTGGAAAAGCCATCCTGCTGGATCGTTTCCATCAAATCCAGGAAAATCGATCTTCAACATGCGAGTCTGGATTCCTCCCATCATAGTGCTGGGAAGTCGCCACCTGAGCCAAAGGTGAGGAAGTCTACAACTCAGTCGTCGGCGCCTGTTTCAATGCCTTTTCGAGACGTCCATCCATTGCTGTGAGCCGGACAATCAACTCCGTCAACGTCTCCTTCTATTCGGCGAGCGATTCTTTTTGCTCGGAGACAGCCGAATGCAGCGCCACTATATGGCCGCCCTGTTCTTCCGTGGTTGCTGCGAGCTGTTTGATTGCTTCATCCATCTGATGCATCCTCGTTCCTTCAGACATATCCGGCAGGTCGGACCAATTTGTTGTGATTCAGCAAGGGGATTGGGAGTTTTACAGAAATTGAGAGAGAAGCAGGGGAGTTTAAGAGAAACAGAGAGCCTTTAGAGTAGGAGAGGAGTTAATATTCTTCATTGCCTTAGGGTTCCCACAAAAAGGTGATTTATACATGCTTCCTACATTCGGTTATCCCCCTTTCTGCTATCTCAATCATTGATTCTAACCCTATAATGACATCTGTATTACCTGCCCTCTAAATGGAATAATCCTTCAAGTATGCTGGAGTCTTGTTCACACACTAAGGTCTTCTAGAATCTTCAGCTTCAGCAATACGCTTGTTACCCTTGTCTTGTCCAGGTGTTTCCTTCTCTAGTTCAATGTGGTTCACAACAGCCTACAAGCCCATTAAACCACTCCTCAGTTCCCCATTAAGACTCTTGCTTGACTAAAAAGACTTCAACTTAGACAAGGATTCTATCATACTTCACTCTAGAATGAACCGACTTGGATTCTAAGAGTAGATATTAAACCCTAACAAGAAGTAGTTTGAAACTAGGGGACTCCTTCACTAACAAGGACTATTTAATAACTTGCAAAATAATGACTCAAATTTAAAAATAAAAATAGATAAAGGGTCCCACTAACATACTAGACCAAATGACACCCTAGCTTGGACTCCACAAATATTACCAAAAATTACCAAAATACCCCTGGTATGATTAGGGGCTGTAGGTTTGGGGAAGTAACCCTAGGCCCTATGTTGCCTCTGGAAATGATTTACATCATAAACCCTCAATGAGTTTTAGGTTTTGTTTTGCTGCACCCAAACTGAGACAGAATGTAATGTTGGTTGTGCAATCAATCTTAACACCAGATCTGAAAACTAGTATTTCAACCTTGCTAGGCATGGCAATGCAATTATACACCTGACATCCACACTAAATGCTTCATAGATAGTCAACATGTTTTGATATCACCGAAAAGGACTTGTTTTGCCATTCAACACTTCAATGTGCCCATGAATGCTGGAAACTAGTAGCTAAACTTGAAGCTTCCAAAAGCAGCACAACTAGGATGTCTAATTCATCATTGAATGGTAGCCCTAGTTCCATAAAACTACCTTTCACAAGTGACAGGCTATGGTTTTCTCAAGCATATGAATTACCAGCTAAGGCATTTGCCTCTTCAAGTGAAGACACAATCCCTTCTGATTACTCATGAAGATGTTACAATCATTTCCCGACTTGAAGCAGACCACTAGTTACTACACTTACCAATACTGATGATAGACTGTTCAGTGACCAAGGATGATGCAACATTAAGAGTTGCAAAGCATCCTCTTCAATTTTCTGCTTATGTTGTGAAGTGTAATATCTGTAAGAGGGGAATGAAAACAGAGCTAAGCTCAAGATGTGGGACATTAGCGGAACAATCAAACAGGTGTATTGAACTCATCATTCAATGTTACGACCCTGGTTAAGGGTGAGGTTTATCAGAGGGTAATTTTGAGAGAATATTGGGTTCGCATGATTCTGTGGGAATTATATGGATAGCGAAGGTTAGTAAGGTCATTACAATAGGAGTCCTACGTATAAATGTATCAGGGTGTGGCAATGAAAAGCAATGATGAATATTGTTCCTTGTCTCCAACTCTCTCTCTCTCTAACCCTCTGATCTTCTTCTTCCCCAACCCTCTGTTTCTTACAATCTGCTGCTCTTCCCTTCCAAGTTTCTTCTATTCTTCGGGCGCTCGATACGGGTTCGTATCATTGGTTCAACCTGCCGGATCAGATGGACAGCGACATCCAAGCGTAGAGAGCAGAACATCAAGCAGGGAGAACTGAATTTCGTGAGATCACAAGGACAATCTTTACTCTCATATCTTCAATCAACAGGAAGCTTGATCAGTACCTTGCAAACAATGGTATTGGTTCTTTACCCACTCAACCACAATTTGAGTCACCACTTACATTGTCACTTGAGGCGGCCATTGCGGTAGATTTTCTGGTGCTGATTTCTGTTGAAGCCCAAGACAGATCACAGATTGGGGTTGTGAAGGAATCCCAGTCGGAGGTGGAATCACAGATTGGGGATGCTGATTTACCGGCTCATGCTATCAGTAATGAGAAGGAACTAGATCTCACAGTGGCACTGAAAGAACCTCAAATCGATTCCCTGATTAGTGATTGGCACTGAGAATCTCAGTATGCAGACATAAATGTGGCGTTGAAAGAACTTCAAATCAATTCCCTGATTAGTGATTTCGGTGGCAAGATGGAGCAAATCCAAAGTCGCAGAAAGTTGGTGTGGGTAGCTCCAAAGCAGAATAAGGGACTCACTTCATGGATCATTGATTCTGCTCCAGTGGCGCTAGAGGACAGAAAGAAACCACAATCAGTGGCTAGACGGAATCGAGAGTTCACCAAGACACATCTCCACACCTGACCTCACTCAGTCGCTTATTGTCGGAGATTTGATGTGAGTAACAAGAGGCATCGCAAATGGAAAAGAGCAAATCGGTTCGCCGAAGTGGTGGTTGTGGCGACACATGCTCCTACAAAACCACCATGGCAGGGGGAGGTAATGAGGCCGTGTGATTTCTGGCGTCAGGTTGATCTTGATTGAGAAGAGCAGTGACCTTTAGATCCAGCGGCGGTTGTGGGGAAGCAAAGCAGGGGTGCAATCGTGGAAGAATGTTGCATTGGGAACAAACGATTCAAGAATGGGTTTGGTTTGAACCAGTGGATCAAAACCAAATCAGGTTTGGCTTAATCAGTCTTGTGGGCTTGGACCAAATGATGCAAATGGGCCATGTCATCAAATCAGAAATTTGGGTCTTGGGTTTGGACCATATGATGCAAATGGGCCAAGTCATTAAAAGATCAAAGCTTTGGGTATTATGGATCTCACAAATGGCTCATTTAAACAACTCTTGTCATTGGGCTATAAAAAAGCTCTTCAAGCCCAGCCCAACAAGTGGGCCAAGAAGTAAGCCATCAACTCATAAAATTCATGGGCTACTATTAAAGAGTTATAAGCAATGGCGTTACAAGGAGACGACTTCTTTTTCTGGAGCCTGTATCAACATTCTTTTGGGTGGAGAGATGAACCCTATAATTTCTAGTTTTGGAATGAGAGTCATGAGCGGATGGCGAACCATTGCCTCTAAGGTGAGTTCTATGAGCAACATCAGGGACACAAAAAAGTTACATCCTTCATTCTATGCGAGAACAATGTTGACTTACTTGTTATGGCAGCAATTTGGTGGAGCAGAATGGGACAGAACATGCTTCTCCAAGAGTTTGATTCAAAGAGGATAAGCAGATTGGTATGGGATAATTTTTGTTGACAGCGAAAATTCATTGGTAACTCGAGCTAATTGGGTTTTTGGGATGCTTGATTACATATGGAAGAGGAGGAATACCTTGATGTCACAACATGGATGTCCAATAGAATCCCTGAAATTGCTTGTTGAAATGGGAAGAGAAGGAATAAGAGCTGGTCCGCTCATTTCAATTGCTTCTATTTCATTTATTGCATATCATAATTTCCTCCAATGGAGTAAGCAAATTCATGCCCAGCTGAGTTGGAATGGTTTGGATTACCAAGTATCTGTACATAATTTATTGATTGAGACGTGGGGTACATGTGAGAATGTGGGATCTACACTGAAAATCATTGATTTGTTACTGAACAAATCTATTATTCCCTGGATTCAATGATCAAAGGGTATATGAAACATGGACCATATGATGATGTTTAGTCTTTCTTCATCAAGGTGAGAATCAAAGGAATCAAGGTGGATTCAACTACGGTGATTAACATCTTACCTGCGGGTTGAAATACAGAAGCTTGAGAGACTCTACACTACCTTCATGGGTACCCCATAAAATATGGTTTAAACTTTGACGGCTCTGTGGTTACAGCAATTCTAATCAGCTGTGCGAAATGTGGCTGCATGGATATTGCATAAAAGCTTTTCAGTGAAGTGACACTTGACTCCAACAAAATCATATCATGGGACTCTATTAGCAGTGCACACTCTAACCATAGGAAATGATCTCAATGTCTTGAACTGTTCTAGCAGATGAAGGTTATGAAGCTAAGGCCAGACCGAGAAACCTTTCTTGGGCTGCTAACTGCTTGTGTTAATTCAGGCTCTATGAAAGAAGGCCGGGAGTGTTTCCAAGAGGTGATAGAGACCTACGGTTGTCAGGCCAATCAAGAAACACTAGTTGCATGGTGGATCTTCTTGGCCGTTTTGAGCAACTATGTGCAGCTGAGAATCTTATTGGGAACATGCCAATGGAGCCTGATTCAAGTAATATGAAATTTTCTGCCCAATGCTAGGTTTGAGTTGGGAGTTTGGCACGGTATTGGTAAGTGGCAAAAGAGGATAACTTGAAGGAGAAGTGGTGTACCACTGTCTGGCTGAATCAAAAGGGTATCACAGGATCCAAGGGCCATTTTATGGCAGACAAAGAACTCATCTTCAGACAGTGTTGCATCTGAACCTTGAGGACAAGGTTCTCGTAAGGGGTCAGCAATGTTACGACCCTAGTTAAAGGTGGGGTTTATAAGAAGGGTAATTTTGAGAGAATATTGGGTTGGCATGTTCCTGTGGGAATTAGACGGTTAGCGAAGGTTAGCAAGGTCATTACAATAGGAGTCCTGGCATATAAATGTATCAGGGTGTGGCAATGAAAAGCAATGAAGAATATTGTTCCTTGTCTCCAACTCTCTCTCTTTCTCTGTTCTTCTTCCCCAACCCTCTGTTTCTTATAATCTGCTGCTCTTCCCTTCTGAGTTTCTTCAATTCTCTAGGCGCTCGATATGGGTTCATATCATTCAGTCTGCAATAGGAAGCTGGAAAATGAACTACAAAATAGCCAATGTCTATGGAGGAGCCAACCAAAGCTTCACCGTGTTCTCTTCGAATGTGTTTTGGACTCTGATCTGTTCTCTTCGTTCTTCATCTGAATCTTGTGATGCTCCTCCGCTGCGACTGTGGTGCTGCTGCATAGGTCCATGTGCATTGTTATAAGGAAGGCTTCTCATGGCTAGGATTGAACGGGAGTCTACGTAGGTTTAGCTGGGCCCTTTCTATGTATGACCATCGGCCTCTTGTGTTGCAGAACTAGTTTGCTATTATTGTTGCTCTCAGATAGTTGCTAGGCTTGATGCCTCTTACTTTGGCGTTGGGCCACTTGTGCTTGTGTATCGAGCTTGCTTTAATTGTTGCTCTTAGGTAGTTGCTTGGCTCAATGTCTCTTTGGTTGCTCGTTAGTTGAGGCCTCTGCCTCGCTCTACCTAGGCTTTGTCGCTTGTCTCTTGTATTTCCTTTTATTCTCTTTAGTAATGAATTATTTAATCATCCAAAAAAAAACCAAAAAAATAAAAAAACAAAAACCTACACCATGTAAAATCTATTTACTTGGCTCAACTTGTGTCCAATGGACATCCGAAAGCAAATACCTTACAAGCTATAATTCAAAACAATCAGAGAGAGAGAAACACAGGCATTTGTTTAGTCCATACCTGTACCAAAAAACTGGGTACTGTCACAAACCCTTGTCTATCAAGTTCCAATGAGGCTTCATACTGCTAGTAAGATAAAACACACAGAGATAGGGGAAAGGAGAAAAGGCAAAAATGGATAATTAATATAAGACCAAATGGGAGGAAAAATATGTGTGGCAGTGTGTAGTGTGTGTAAGAGTACTGGCAAACTGATGATGCTATATACATTAAAAAAAAGGGGGGGGGGGACTCTCTATCAGAAAAGGTTTGATGCGCTCAAGGAACAATAAACTGATAAACTTCAGGAAATATGAAGATACTGTATTCTCAGATTTCCTTTGTTAGGAACTCTTTTAAGGTACCTCACATACCATTCATTACCCAGTAAGTTACATCTCACTAACCAATGTATCATTCAAGTGAAAAGCCAACAGCGCACATCTACCTTTTGGAAAGTGGGATTCTTGGAGACCCTTGCAACATTGTTTTCATTTCCAAACAAACAGAGAACGGACAATGGCAGGGTGGGTTTTGATGCCTAAAGGCCATAAGATTCAGTGCTTCAGTCATTTATTGAAGTGTTTTGTGTTTGTTTACTTGACAATGACATAATTGGTAGTGAATGCACAATACTAAGTCTGAAGAGGGGAGTAACTTTACATGAATTTTTAGAGTACCACCAGCTTGTTGTAACCTTCTTGGGACTATAAAGACCCACAACTATAGTTGTCAAGGCATTGCCAGACAACAAAGGGGCCTAGGATCAACCATACTTTTGTCCAAATACAGCACTCTCTAGGGCATCTTGGCTCACCTTCCCATTAAATCTCATAGCCACTTCTATTAACACTTTGGCAAAATGATAACAATTTCTATAAATTACAAATACCTTTCTTGGAGGCATGAATTCTTGTTCTAAATTAGAGTCTTGTGAGTCAACATGATTGAGTTAAGATTTTCCAACTCATTGTACCTCGAAAGACTTTGTTGTGGCCATGGTTGTGTTTGATAGGCCTTAGTCTTCTTATTTTTGGGTTTGTTGATGTAATGGGCCTAATTTATAAACACATTCAGTGTGGTAAATGTCAGTTCACAGGATTAGCAGTTCAATTTGAGAGTTAGTCAGATAAAATAGTTAATAGCTATCTAGAATTCTGCTTTGAGTTTATTTACTTAGTTGAGTCTTTTAGAGTGATCAAGAATCCTTTTATAAATCATTTTCGAAAATTTTAGAAGGTCTATATATGTGTAATAGATGATTCAAGTAAAGAAAATGACCTTTTTCAAAGAGTTTTGGTGTTGTTGAACAATGAATACAGGATTGACTTTCCAAACCTGATTTTGCCTTCTCTTGTATTCTCTTTTATTATCTTCCATTCTCTTCTTATTTCATCTTCCTCCCAAAGGGATTGACCTCATTTCTCTTCCCTCCCCCATCCATCAATCTGGATTATTCCCTGAACAACGCAACAGAAGCCTTTTCTGACCATTAGAAATCCTGATTCCTTCATCTTCTTCTTTTCAAAACCCCAAAAGTTACTCTAGCTTGCCGTCAATTCAATTCTAGCAAGAACTCTGCCAATAAACATAATGTGGTACTGTATTTGAATGTTAAACAGTAGCCAAATAGGATCTTTTCACAGGAAGGAAATTCAAATTTGACAGACTTAAGAATGAGACAAAAATCAGATGTGAAGCAAAGCTGAAATCCAGAGTGCTATCTGATAGACCTCTCATAACTAAGGTGTACAAGCGTAAAATAAAGAGAAGAGAATACTATCACTTCCGGTGGCTGAAGAAGACAAAAACAATGAAGGGACAGCTGGCAACATTCTATTGGATAACAATCATTACTCTGCTCTCAGCAGTGCTGCAGAAGAGACAGGCCACGTGACAGGGGATGATTGGGAAGGCATGTAAGAGTTTGTTAGAACAATTAGGGTATGTAAGGAGAGGAACAAGCAGGAAGAGGGAGGGGGGAAAAAGAGAAGGAACAAGCGAGGCTTGTGGGAGAGGGAAGACCTCTCAGAGGAGCTCTGTTCTGTGGGAGTTATTCTGGTTATCTGTTGAGTCTTTTACCTTGTTATTTATATCAGTTTAAGTAGTAGATAGTAGAATCAACTTGTATTCCTAGTATTGTCAATTCAGATATTACCAAAGGAATACAGCTACTGTTCTTGGTTGTTCTATTTAAACTATACTGTTACTGTTAACCTTGAATTGCATTCAGCAACTAGAAGAGTATTTGGTTCAGTCCTTGGTATGGATTAATGAAGTTACAGCGAGGTTCTATCATCGTGGTATCAGAGCCCGTTAATCCCAGGGAATGGTAAAGAGTCGAATGGTGTCCAGAGTGGAGAATGTGGAGGCGAGTGTGAGGGACTTGCAGAACCAGCTCGTATTGATCGATTCAAAGTTGGACAGAGTCGAACAGGGTAATACAACATTTTTAAGTACGATGAGAGCAAACCTGTTAAAAGGAAAATCGCTGGAAGTCAAAGAAACATCGCCTGAAATCACCATAAACAGGGGCGAAAACACCGTGTTACCGGAACAACAGATTCCGACCTCTGTTGGTCGACGCGATTTCTTTCCCAGATATCTAGAGCTCCCCATCTTCAGTGGAGATGACCCACACGGGTGGACAGCTCGGGCAGAGAGGTATTTTATGCTCCAAGGATTAACGGAAGCAGAGAGGTTACAGGCCGCCCTGATTTGTTTTGAGGGATCGGCGTTAGGCTGGGTACAGTTTCGCGAACTCCAGAATCCTTTTCAGTCATGGGCAGAGTTGAAGCAAGAGCTGAGGAAGAGATTCGGATCAACGCAAGCTAAGTCACCACTCGAAGCGATTATGGAACTCCGGCAGGATAACACCGTCATCGAATATCGTAGCAAGTACGAAGCTCTTGTCGCCGCTGCCGGCGTTAAAGAGGATGAATGGTTGCAGGGAGCTTTTCTATCGGGGTTAAAAGCAGAGACTAGGGCAGAATTAAGGTTATTCCAACCTAATGGGTTGGCCCAAATTATGGACCTAGCCCAGTCAATTGAAGCCAGAAACCAAGCCACTTGTGGGCCTAAAGCTTTAACAGTGGCCCAACCCAGTTCTAATTTGATACAGCCCATCAGTAACCTGATACAGCCTGCGGCCCAACGATCCATTGGAGTAAACCGAGTGAACCAATCAACTGCACGATCCATTCCAGTGGGTTCAACGAACCACACAAGTTCCGGTTCAAACACAGCCACTCGACCAACCGTAGGGCAGGCCAACTCGAAACCATCGTCTTCCTCAGCGAGTGCTTCTGCAACCCCTGCAACTGGCAGCAGCAACAGATCCAAATGGTTAACACCAGAGGAAATGAAAGTGAAAATGGACAAGGGGCTTTGTTTTAGATGCGACGGTCCATACTCTAGAGGCCACCAATGTCCAATGAAGCAGTTGCGAGTGATGTTATTCCATGAGGGAGAGGCCAGTATCGAAACGGAGGACATCGTCGTAGCCGTCCCTGAGGGTGACGATACTCTTGGTGAACCAGCGACTGAAGCGGAACTCTCACACAACTTGTTGGCTGGTTTCGACTCTCCTCGCACTATAAAACTACATGGGCACATAAACGATACATCAGTGGTGTTGCTCGTCGATTGTGGAGCAACCCATAACTTCATCTCACGTACCATGGCAGAGAGACTCGGCTTGAAGATTGAAGGCGAGAAGCATTTTTATGTAACATTAGGCGACGGCAATAATGCTCGGGGGCAAGGGATCTCTCACGATGTGCCTATTGTCATCAACGGAGTAACATTTGTACAAGAGTTACTACCCTTCGAATTGGGTGGCGTTGATGTCATATTGGGAGTAGAATGGCTATCGGTATTGGGTGATGTACAGAGTAATTGGAAGCTCCAAACCATGAAGTTCATGTGGGAGAATAAACCAGTACAACTGAAAGGGGACCCTGCCTTGCTTAGACAGGAAACAACCTTGCAACAGCTATGGAAGACAGTTCAGAAAGAGGGCGATGGATTTTGGCTAAAACCGATGTCAATAGATAACCAAAATAGTGCAGATGTTAGTAAAGCAGATACAAGAGATGCTGGAGGACTTTGAGCCACTGTTTGCGAAACCCAGAGGGCTACCACCATGCCGATCCTATGACCACTCAATACGTATGCCCAACGGCAGCAACCCACCAAATCTCAGGCCATACAGGTACCCCCATTCACAGAAGGATGAAGTTGAGAGGTTAGTCAAAGAAATGTTAGCTGCTGGGTTAATACGAACAAGTGTCAGTCCTTATTCGAGCCCAGTGTTGTTAATGCAAAAGAAAGATGGTGGCTGGAGATTTTGTGTGGATTACCGAGCACTTAACAAGTTAACAATCCCCGATAAATTTCCGATACAAGCAATAGATGAATTGTTGGATGAACTAGGTGGCGCCAAAGTGTTTAGTAAGCTCGACCTCAAGTCAGGGTACCATCAAATCAGGATTACCGAAGGAGACGAAGAGAAGACAGCATTTTGAACTCATGACGGACATTACGAATTCCTCGTGATGCCTTTTGGGTTATCAAATGCCCCAGCCACTTTCCAAGCTCTCATGAACGAGGTATTTCGAGAACATTTGAGGAAATTTGTGCTAGTATTTTTTGATGATATCTTGGTGTACAGCAGGACTTTCGAAGACCATTTGAGTCACTTACAAGTTGTCTTAGGTCTCCTAACTCAACATTGCTTGGTGGTAAACAAGAAGAAGTACTCATTTGCGGTCACCAAGTTAGACTACTTGGGGCACATCATCTCTTCTGAAGGGGTAGAGGCAGATCCACAAAAGATACTTTGCATGATGGAGTGGCCACTACCAAAGAATATCCGAGCTCTTAGAGGGTTCCTTGGCCTCACCGGATATTACTGATGATTTGTTCGGGATTATGGGAAAATTGCAACACCTCTCACCAATTTGTTGAAGAAAGAGGCTTTCCAATGGGATGATTTAGCCACACAAGCATTTGAAGCTTTAAAGGCAGCAATGACCATTGTACCTGTACTTGCTATGCCTGATTTTACGAAGGAATTTGTAGTGGAGACTGATGCTTCGGGAGTGGGACTAGGAGCTGTCCTTATGCAAGAAGGACATCCCATCGCTTTTTGGAGTAAGGCACTATCCCAGCGAGCTCGTGCCAAGAAGACAAAAACAATGAAGGGACAGCTGGCGACATTCTATTGGATAACAATCATTACTCTGCTCTCAGCAGTGCTGCAGAAGAGACAGGCCACGTGACAGGGGATGATTGGGAAGGCATGTAAGAGTTTGTTAGAACAATTAGGGTATGTAAGGAGAGGAACAAGCAGGAAGAGGGAGGGGGGAAAAAGAGAAGGAACAAGCGAGGCTTGTGGGAGAGGGAAGACCTCTCAGAGGAGCTCTGTTCTGTGGGAGTTATTCTGGTTATCTGTTGAGTCTTTTACCTTGTTATTTATATCAGTTTAAGTAGTAGATAGTAGAATCAACTTGTATTCCTAGTATTGTCAATTCAGATATTACCAAAGGAATACAGCTACTGTTCTTGGTTGTTCTATTTAAACTATACTGTTACTGTTAACCTTGAATTGCATTCAGCAACTAGAAGAGTATTTGGTTCAGTCCTTGGTATGGATTAATGAAGTTACAGCAAGGTTCTATCACTATCACAACGATAACTCTAGGATAACAGCAGAACAATGGGGACAGATTTCTACTTCAAGGTAAGGTAGTAACTAGCTTATTGCTAGATGGATAAGTGAGGGAATGATAGAGTAGAAATGAGAGAACAACAATGACAGCAAAATAACATCCGAGCTTCACACCTTCACACCGCAAGGTGGATCGATTGGATTGAAGACCAACCTACCTTGAACAAACACAAGGTTTCTCCAAAGAGAAGTATAGCTAACAAAAGCAATTTTGATTTCAAATGATGAGTGTGTGATCCACCCTCTTACATAAGTCCTTTTATATAGCCATTCTAAAGAGACATAAACGTTAAATGCACCATCCAACCACTAGCTAACACTTATCTATTGATGTCTCAACTACTACCTAACTCTTGACAAAGCAAAACTCCTTTTGACAAGAGTTCCTTGTTTCTAAATTATAGCCCCATTTATTGACTTTGAAGAAACTCCGCCAGTGTTTTGCTGTCGGCCCCAAGCCCGGGTAAAGGAGGAGGGTTGGTGCGTCAAGTCAGCAGCCGGCACAAGAAAAAATCTAGCCAAACCTTTTTTCATGGATTCGACCTTATATGCAAAGCTATGCTAGGTCGTTCCCCGACAAAAGAAGCGACGCGCTACACTATGGCCCGGGTGTAGTGATAAGTGGGCAAGGGTTAGCTAGGGCGTCTCCTGTAAGCTACACGTCGCATCAGCACCAGGATGCGGTGATAAGTAGGCAAGGGTTCCAGCGCCGTGGACGAGTGCAGGTAAAGAAGCTAGTCCATAAGCGTAGGATTAGATTGGCATCTTGGAACATAGGATCTCTAACTAGTAAGAGCTTAGAATTGATAGATGTTATGAGGAGAAGAAGGTTTAATGTAGCTTGCATTCAGGAGACTAGATGGAGGGGTAAAAAAGCCAAAGAGTTGGATGACTTTAAACTTTGGTATACTGGGGATAAAACAAATAAAAATGTAGTGGGTATAATAGCGGATAAAGATTTAAAAAATGATGTGGTGGATGTTAAAAGAGTGGGTGATAGGATTATTGCTATCAAGCTTGTAATGGAGAAAGAGTTCGTAAATATAATTTGTGCAAATGCACCTCAAGTAGGACTAGATGAAAGTCTAAAGCTAGAATTTTGGGAAAATATGGGTGGATTAATGCAAGGAATTCGTCAAGGAGAAAAGATTATCATGGGAGGTGATTTAAATGGACATATTGGAAAAGATCAAAGAGGATATGAGAGTGTTCATGGAGGATATGGTTTTGGAGAAAGGAATGAGGAGGCGATTTCAATTTTGGATTTTGCTACTGCTTTTGATCTATCTATTATAAATACTTACTTCAAAAAGAGAGATGAACATTTAATTACTTTCAAAAGTGGACAGCATAGAAGCCAAATAGATTTCTTCCTAACTAGAAGGACTAATAGATTGTTGTGCAAGGATTGCAAGGTGATACCGGGGGAAAGCTTAACTGCACGACATAGATTTGTGGTCTTGGATATGTGCTTAGTCCCAAGAACACATAAAAGGTCCAAGGTAAACTATCCCAGAATAAGATGGTGGAATTTGAAAGGAGAGTACTCTAAATCCTTCGTTAATGAAGTAGTCAAACAAGGAAAATGGGATTTTAAAGGGGATACCAATGCAATATGGAATGAGATGGCTATGTGTATTAAGAAGGTGGCTAAAGATGTTCTAGGTGAATCAAAAGGAAAGATCCATTCTTATAGAGAGACGTGGTGGTAGGATAGTGAGGTTCAAGCTGCCATTAGGAATAAAAAAAGCTAGTTTTAAAACATGGCAAAGAACTAAGGATGTTGAGGATCTTCAAAGGTATAGGTTAGATATAAATGAAGCTAAGAAAATTGCGGGAAAAGCAAGGGAAATGAAGTATGAAGAGTTATACAATAAGTTGGGCACAAAGGAAGGGGGAAAATCTATTTATAAGATAGCTAAGATGAGGGATAGGAAGAGTAGAGATCTTGACCATGTTAGATGTATTAAAAATGGAGATGGTAAAGTATTAGTTTGTGAGGAGGATATTAAGAAAAGATGGGAAACCTATTTCTCTAGTTTACTAAATGAGCATTCTTCAAGCACTTATGTTTCGGACGATTACACTTTTCACCAAGGCATCAGTGTCCGAACTTATATACGTAGAATTTCGATGTCCGAAGTAAAAGAAGCTTTAAGGAGGATGAAACTCGGCAAGACACAAGGTCCTGATGAAATCCCAATTGAAGTATGGAAAAACTTAGGAACCCATAGACTAGTTTGGTTGACTAAGTTGTTTAATAAGATTATGAGCACAGGGAAAATGCCAGATGATTGGAGGAGAAGTGTTGTGGTTCCAATTTACAAAAATAAAGGAGATATTCAAAGTTGTAATAACTATAGATGCATTAAATTGATGACATACGATGAAATTATGGGAGAGAATAATTAAAACCCGTTTGAGACACTTAACTACAGTTACGGAGAACCAATTTGGGTTTATGCCGGGAAGATCTACAACGGAGGCTATTTACTTAATTAGGAGACTTATGGAAAGGTATAGAGAATGTAGGAAAGACCTTCATATGGTATTTATTGACCTAGAAAAAGCTTATGATAGAGTCCCTAGAGCATTAATTTGGCAAGTACTAGAGAAAAGAAGTGTTGCAAGTAAATATGTAGATATAGTTAAGAATATGTATGATGGTTCGGTGACTAGTGTTAGAACAGTGGGGGGACAAAGTAATAAATTCCCGATAACAGTTGGGCTACATCAAGGGTCAACTTTAAGCCCATATCTATTTGCACTGGTAATGGATGAATTAACCACAAACATTCAAGATGAGGTCCCCTGCTGTATGCTTTTTGCAGATGATATTGTGTTGATTGATGAGACCCAAGTGGGGATTAATACCAAATTAGAATCATGGAAAGTAGCTTTGGAATCAAAAGGCTTTAAACTTAGTAGATCGAAGACAGAATATCTAGTTTGTAACTTTAGTCATGATCGGGCAGATGATGAAGTGGTGATACTTGACGATAAAGAGATTCCTCAAAGTGATTGTTTTAGGTACCTAGGTTCAATCATAAGTAAAAGAGGTGATTTAGAGGATGAGGTTTCCCAAAGAATTAAAATAGGGTGGATGAAGTGGAGAGGTGCGTCCGGGGTCTTATGTGATCGGCGTATTCCATTAAAGCTTAAAGGAAAATTTTATAGGACCGTTGTTCGACCAGCTATGATGTACGGTGCAGAGTGTTGGGCTGTTAAAAAGAATCATATAGATAAACTCAGTGTAGCAGAAATGAGGATGCTAAGATGGATGAGTGGCAAAACTAGGATGGATAAGATAAGAAACGATCATATTAGAGTTGGACTGGGAGTTGCTCCCATAAGTGATAAGCTTAGAGAAAGTTGTTTGAGGTGGCACGGCCACATTCAACGGAGACCTATAAATGCTCCTGTTCGGAGAAGTGATATAATCCATATTGAAGGAACTAGAAGAGCTAGGGGTAGACCTAAGATAACCTTAGGAGAAGTGGTGAGAAAGGATATGTATAGCTTAGGCCTTGTATCTAGCATGGCCTCGAACAGAACTGATTGGAGGGCAAGAATCCATGTAGCCGACCCCATTTAGTTGGGACAAGGCTTATTGTTGTCGTTGTTGTTGTTATTGACTTTGAAGAAAATCCCAAGGACCAGACTTAGGCTCAGGTCTAGCCCATGAAAGTCATAACATATGGGCTGACTGTAATGCACTAAAACAGTCCTAGACCATGAAAGTCATGGGCTGATTTGGGGTCATATCCTTAGGCCTATGGTGTGCCTAATCCATTGGGCTTTTTCTTTCTTGTATATGTCTTCAATTCACAACTAGGCAGCAACTATATCTTCAATCACAAAGCATCCCTAAATGACTCAAGGTGGAGGGCAGCAACTAGATCTTGAAGGATCAACAATAGTGCTGCTCTTATGATTCCTTGAATGAGGCAAGGTGGAGGGCAACAACAATAGAAACACACAGACTGTACCTTGATCAGAACTTTAACTTTGATGCCATGTAATAGTCAATAGGTGTTAATGTTTGGTGTCTAATATGATCACCAAGCCACTTTATTTATAATAAAAGAGATGAAAGAAACTTACAGCATTGCCCCCCTCATAGCTCGATTCCAACCATGAGGGTTAAAACCCAACAATACCTTAACGGAATTGATGTAGCCTCAATTGAATGAGGACCTCTTAACCAAGATCTTGTCAAAACCAACCTAAATAATCAAAGAAAAGGGCTTTTCCAATTTCGGTTATAGGCTCTATTAGGTGAAAATAGGGAATACCCCAAATGGGCTCTTCGGATGTATGATTGCATTGAGAATCCAATGGTATGGTTGCAAAGGAGTTAATCTTATGATCTAAAGCCAAACCAAGCTGTCAACAAAAGTTCTAATTTATTGGACCTTAGAGATTTTGGTGAAATCTTCTAGAAAAACGGAATTGGGGTCTATCAAAATGAGCTGACACTTGGACGGACGAATATAGGTACTATTATAGCAGAATGATCCTCTAAGTTGTGAGGTTCCAATGGGTAAATTGGACTAAACCTAAATTTTTGGTTTCTAGGGATTGGGGAGTATGAAAATTTCAAGAAAATTATTAAATCTTGAAATTGGCTGAGCACGAAGGGGTCAAACTAGGAACCAAACCTAAGGGCTTATGGGGGCATTCTATGGTTTAATCTTCAACCAGAATGATGGATTCAAGAGTTATAAGGTTTCTTTTTTCTGAAGGGAAAGAAAGCTTAGGCCAGTGGTCCTGGACTTGAAACAATGCCAATTAAGGGGGAGGAAGGGAGGGTGGGGGCTGCAATCTACTAAACTTGATGTAAACCAGTGGGGAAGTGCTTATGGAGATGGCGAGCTGAATCCACAACCTAAATCAGATCTTGAACTTTAACCACCAAGATCATAACCATGTAGAACTTGAAACACCTAGACTTCCGGGGCCGGACTTCCAATACCTCTCCCAATGTAGTCCTGGAGTTCCACAAAGGGAATAAAACACTCAAGCCAAAGCTGAATCGCATAAACTCTCCAATCTGTCCTTATTCTTCCCTAAAGAGGTTATAAATAAACTTTTAAAGCAAAATTGAATACATTAAGGACTTGGAAGTCCAAATACAAAAAGGAAACTACTTCTCCCAACCAAAACCACAGAAGACTCAAAAACTGAAATTAAAAGAGAATTAGAAGACTGAAAGGACAACTATGCCCAACTTAAAGTTGCACAGAATTACATGTTTGCCACTGCCAAATGAAAATTAGAACATAAGGAGAAAAAAAACGATGGGAATATTTCCCCACTAGTACCAGTGCTGGGTAGCAGGCAGCAAGCTCCAATAGCTGGACAGCAGCCTCTAGGTGCTGTATAGCAGGCATAGGAGTATTTTGGTGCTGGTCCCGCATCCGAACTACATAATCCAACAGCAGGCTTACACCGTAAGACATCAGTCCCAGAAAGAAGTTTAAGCACATACTTTCTTTGAGACAACTTGACGTCACGCTTGGTTGGGAAATTATGCAACAATTTTTTCTGAGAACTTTACAAGATAAGTAGATCACACATATTCAGTGATCTGCTTAACAATAGCAATAGCCGCACCACATCCGAACACTCTGGTTCCTAGGTTCAAATAGTCACTAGTCAAAGTGATTAAACAGGATATCCGCTTGAACAGATGACAGCTTTCTGTGAAGTATTGATCTCAGATCGGTATATTAGATGTGGAGCAGTCAATGGTCCAGTGATGCAGGAAATACTAGAGTAAAGTAGCTAAAGTAATTTTTCAGCATTTTTTTTTCCTTCCTTCTGTGGGTTTTTTTTTTCTTTTTTCTTTTTTCTTCTTTTTTTTTTTTTTTTTTTTTTGGGGGGGGGGGGGGGGGGGGGGAAGGAGGGAATGGGTAGGGTGGTTGACATTCATCATAAGCAGGCTTTATTATAAAGGATGGCAGCTCTACGAAGATAATTCCCTAATATGACTTGTAAGTTAATGCAAAAGCATTAGTTGCATACCTTGTCAAAAGCTTGATAACATTCTTTTGAAGGTGTCCCAACAAATGGAATATTTCCTTTCTCCAATAGCTCCTTGAAATCCCAGAGTTTACATAAAGACAATCCAAATTTCATTTAGTTAAGAAAATTCCAAATTCTAGACTATCTGCAAAAACGTCTTCGGTTCTAAGTCAAACCTGGATGCCACCATCTTCACCAAAACGACCATGTATAACTGGAAATACTATATCAACAGAGGCAGTAAGGTGTTCTGCAAAGGCAGACAAAGACTGGAAACCCTGGGCAAGACTGCAAATTGGATAAAGTAAGCCACATAAAACAAGTATGTTATAAAAGACAACATAACAGATGCTTTTAGCCCGACAGGTACCTTTCAAGTTTGAAGTCAAAATCTGCTGGAGTGTTTGAGTACACCTGCAGATGTGGGATAAAAGAAGACAAAATTCATATCAAGAGAATTTAAGATAGCACTCAAAATCAAATTTTACAATTCAAAGATTTTGTTATTTTTATATATTATTTCTAGGTCTATTTCAAACCTAAGCTTTACAACCAAACTGGGAAGCAAACTACTGAAATTGATATGAAATATATTGCATACCACTGAGGGTAATAAAGCTTTTTTAGCAAACTGCTGCAGCAAGTAATGCTGCAATGGGACTGACTGCAACGAAATATTTTCAGGAACTGTAATAGATACTTGGCTCTAGGAGATGCTGATATCACACTTATTAGTTAGAATGTATGCTCCTTTTAATGGGAAATTTTTCTTTAGGTGACAAAGGAAAAGGATAAGAAACGGGATGGAAAGAAGATCAATATACCATTATGGCTTGACTGGGGCTACAGCTAAAAAGAGAAAAAAGCACAATTAGTTGGCTCATTGTTTATACCTTCAGGCATTAAGAAACCTCAGAACCATGCCCTAAACACTAACTATATCTCTAGTATCAATTATAGAGTTTGAAATAAGGAGAACCTAAAAGTTGATACAGTATAGGCAATATAGCCACTCGAATCAGAAAGAGGAAATCATATGTTTTTAATCAGAGTTAATGATGACACTGGGTTCTTCATTCAGAATTAAGCTATTACTAAGACTATTAGAGTTGTGGACAGTTAGTCTGCCAATGAACTAGAATGCATGCTTTACCAGGAGCAATTGTTGGCAGACACTCAGAATCTTTAACTGGTCATGTCAAGAAATCCCACAAGAAAGAAATAATTAAAAAATTAAAAAAAAAAAAGTTCATCTGAATATTGTCTAAATTTGCTAGCCCACAGAAACTGTGTGATTCTATTTAGTTCCATGCCCTGTTTCATCCAATTAAAAAGTTAAGGTTAAGATCTTCAACTTGTCTTGTCTAGAAATCCTACAATAAGCAATTATTTGAAGATCATCAAGCCCCATTTGATAGTGCTGCTCTAATAACATGTTAATGAATCTTAATTAGGATCAGTCATTGAGCATCCACATTCTGATGAAATATAGAGCAATGCAATATCCTGAATCATGATGAACTAACCTGAGCTGACGATATAGCATAAGCATTAAGATTGCGATCGATGTAATAGCAGCTTACATGCAGATCATTTTCCTGGTGCAGAATAAACACGTGAGTTGGTAGTCTACCGAATGAAAACCAACCAAAATGGGAATGAAAAAGAATGATCAGTAGGAAAGTTTATTAGGTTCCATCATAAAGGGAAGTACCCTAAATTTTGATAAGAAAAGGGAAACTTCTTAAACCATGATTGTGTACCTACTAACTAGCTCAAAATATTATTGAATATGTAAAATTTTAAGTGGATTCCTTAATTTCGCAGTCAAGTCCAAGGAATTTGATCTGAAAAATGAAAAATGGTTATCTACCAAGTAGCTACTTGTTTGGAGTCAAAATTCAGTGGACGTGTATCTACATCATTACTAATTTTCTGTTAGGACGTGTATCTACATCATTACTAATTTTCTGTTATCTAGTGTCTCAATGTACCATTAACAGTTGTCTGAATATTGTTTGTAAAAGTTTAATATCTATGACTTGTTTGTTTGAAGTTGAACAACACAAACAATTCAAATAACAAGGTGAACACATCCAATTATCCAAAGTGCAAAGAAGTTCTCATGCCAATCATCTTGTCCATGGAGCAATAAAATAATGAGCCTGTGGCAACCCTTTTCACTAATTTACAACCAAGATACAAATGCTAGTTCCATAGCACCTTGACCAGTTCGCCCTGGGAGCTTACACGCACTTGACTACTCCTCAGGGGGTAGCTGCTACATACATAGGGCGGGGCTTTGCCCCTAGCCCGAGGAGTTAAACTCTGACCTCCTACTTGGAAGCGTTGGTCCTTAGCCAAGTGAGCAACCCCTCTGCCCCGAGGGGATTTTAGAAAGTTTTGGTGTTTGTTATCTTGTAAAGGATTAGAAATTTCTTCCTTTTTAATCTAATTTTAACTCCATTTCACTCCTTATGATGTATTCATATAATCCGCAACTCTGCAATCCACTCGGTATTCATTTTAAACACCTAAATTAACTAGAACTACAACCTAAAGCTGAATTGATACGCAAGTTAAGTGGGCTTTGACTAGCAGAAAAATTACCTGTATGTGATCAAGAACTGATCTCACAGAATTCAGCGAAATGCCACGCTCAGCAGACGGACCACCGCAGATTAGACCAACTCGGAGAACCCTTCCTTTCTCCTTTCCTTTTTCCTCCACAATTTGACCTTCGACAACTTCTACAGAAGCACGAGGAACACCGACTCGACGAGAGCATCGCCTGTGCGATAAATTATCCAATACAAGTTTCGAATCAAATGGATTGTGATATACAACGCAGTTGACTAATTGGACAGAGGCGTCTCTCTTTCCCCGAAACAAAGTGGAGTTAGAACTGTAAGCAAAGGAAGGTCGTGAGAGAGACGCCATTGAAGAGCTGCTTCTGACGAATTGGAACTGTTGATGAGTCAGAGAGACATCAAAAGGCGATACTGAAGAAACTCAACCGACTAAATTAAGCACCAATCAAGCCTTTTTTGAGGTGGGTAAGAGTGTAAGACACTATCCATGCATCTTTAGGAGGAAAAACAAAATAGGAAAGAGACATTCCCTTACACAGAAAGCTGAGAGAGAATGTATCAATCAGTTCATGCTCCAATGTGGCATGGGAAACTGAAAATGGATGACATTTTGAAAATGTAAAGGCAATGCTGGAATCGAATCGAATCTCGGCGAACGTTAGGAAATTAAACATTTAAATAATTCGATGCTTTTTTTTTTCTTTTCTTTTTTTTGTCAAATAATTCGTTGCTGTTAGACCCATGACGTGAATGCCAATGTCAAAGTCAGGCCAATGGATGCTTAGATTCTTGCAATGAATGCCCGATGAATTATTAATTTAATCCAGTTAGGACTTAGGAAGCTCCACTTACGATTAAAAATAAAACAGTGTAGTTAGGACTTAGGAGTTAGGAACACTTTCTTGTCAAATAAAACAATGTACTCTCACCAACTAGGCCGTGGGGTTGGTCTAAGTGGTGAGTAGTTTGGTCACCTTAAGCAAGGTTTCGGTGTTAAAACCTTGTAGATGCGAAAAATCCCTATTGGGAGACTCGCCCACCATATCTGGGTCGCACACCGGATTAGTCAGGGCAAAGCCTTAAATACCGGAGTTGGCAAACCAAAAAAAAAAGAACAATGTACTCTTTTAAAGCTTTCCCACAGTACAATAATAACGAAACCAACACGTAAATATTAAAAAAATCAACGATGGGCATCTCAGTAGGTCTTATATGGATCTCACTCTATATTGTGTGATTCAAAAACGTGAAGAGAGCATATTATTCTCCCTTGAAGGCTGATCTAGGCTCAAAACAATCACATATAATATTATCTAAGGACTAAGATAAATTATATATTTTACAATTTACTGGGTATTCATTTGGAGAGTCCATCCAAGGAAAGGATCTAAATCCGTCTCAAACCTTTATTTGTTGGTTTTTGCATGGTTCTTCGATCGTGATATGTGACTTTTTTACATATGTAGTAACTATGATTTTAAAGGTGGAAAAGATCCCAAATTAATAAAATACCACATATTGTAATTCAAAAACTACACAGAAGATCAAAGATTCCCTTTTCTAGATAGATGATGCTAGATGAATATTTTTTTCCAAAGAACCAGCTAATTCTTTCCAAAACTATTTGCGATCCACCAATCCTTCATTTTTTTTTCTTTTTTTAATCAATTTTTTCTTAAGCTAAGTAATAAGCATGTAATCTGCAAATGAAATTTAGCTTTTGTTAGAAGAGATAATAAATACCTACAGGGGATAGGTGTAAGTTATTTTTATTTCTTATTTTTTTAAATAGAAATCATTTGATTCTTTCCAAAAACCATTTTATCAATCCATCATAAAACTAATCCTTTTTGTCAATTTATTTTTAAATTATGTATATCATATTAGCATATTACTATTATAAAAGTATGAACTCAACGAACATGGCTTCATTTAGTTTTCCACCAATATTCCCCTATATTCACTCAATTAGATATTTGCATTAATAATAAATTACGTCTATAATATATTAACTTAATCATACTATCATATTACTATTATAAAAGTATAAACTCAGGGAATATGGCTACATTTAGTTTTTTTACCAATATCCCCATATATTCACTCAATTAGATCTTTGCATTAATAATAAATGACGTCTATAATAATCAATCACAATGTATGAACTTAAGAGACATGATGTCAAAATTTAATTTTTCTCTAATATTCCTTTGCATTAATGCTTACTTATGATTACATCATTTCCAAGATATTATTTATTCAACAAATTTTGATCGATGAAATTCAATTACAATGAATGAACTTAAAAAACATGATGTTAAAATTTAATTTTCCTCCAATCCCTCTTTGCATTAATGCTCACTTACGATTACATCATTTTAATATATTATTTATTCAATAAATTTTAATCGATAAAATTCAACTTCTTTTAAAACATTGACATTTTTTAATCTCTCCAAAAAAATTAAATGGAATTCTGTAAAAGAATCTCAAATATTATTTATTCAACAAATTTTAATTTTAATTGATGAAAATCAACTTCATTTTGTTTTCTAATGATAATAATAAAGTAAAGCACTTACCAATAATAACAAGAAACAATAAATAAAGTGACTTGCCAATAACAACACCATACTACTATCTCCGATTACATGGCATGAAACAGATTATTTAATTACATCATATTGAATAAATTACATAGGATATATTATTAATAATAATAATAGCAAATTGCACTAGCATTCCAAAATGGAGGCCTTAAAGCACTAACACCCCACTTTATGTTAAAAAAACACAAGGACCCCAAAATTGAATTTTCATTGAATATATTTGTCTAATTTACACTAAAAACAGTTAAACCACTGTTTATTATGGGGATATTTTTAGAATTGAATGAAAATAAACAGTGATTGAACTGTTTTTAGTTGTAAATTAGACAAATATATCCATTGAAAATTAATTTTGGGGTCACTATGTTTTTTAAATATAAAGTGGAGTATCAGTGCTTTAAGGCTTCCATTTTAGGGTGTTAGTGCAATTTGTTTTAATAATAATATACAACATAGATTGTTGAACTTTCCATAGTGGACCTTTTTCAATGTAATTATTGAGTTTATCAAACATTATAAACATCATACACATGTTTATGATACACCATATGTCCAAAATTTAAAGCACCTAAATTCGAAAAGGTTTCAAACTAATCTCATACACCATATTTTATGTTCACATTTTCAACGTAATTGTTCATCTGAAAAATTCTTCACCCTTAAATCACCTGCATCTCAATTTTAAACATATGTTAATGTTTTGCATTATCATACTTTGAGCAAAATAGTTAACATTTGACGCCCATTCTGAAAGGTTCTTCACCCCCCGAATCAGCTACAGCAGTTGTAAAGGTATGTTAAAATTCATTTTAACATTCTTATTTATAGAATTAGGAATTCATAGTAACCCCATCCAGAGACAAATAAATATGTTCATAAAAACTCTCTAACAACAATTTCATAGCCACTTACTTAAATTTTAACTCACAGATTTTATTATTCTTCTGTAACAAGGCCATTCTAAAAAAAAATTAAAGCCCTGAATCAGCTACAACAGTTAATAGGTATGTTCACATCTAGATAGACAATTATGTTGATAGAAAACTATCTATAGCAACAAAAACAATTTTCATATTTCGTGTAATATGTTCATACAAAACTATTTCTAACAACAATTCAATAGTCACTTACACCACATTTTAACTCATATATTTTACTTTCTTCTGTAACAATGTCATTCTAAGAAATTCTTTAGTCCTTAATCAGCTACAGCAGTTTTAAAGGTATATTAAAATTCACTTTAGCATCATTATTTATAGATTTCAATATGGATATGGCTTAGCCTCATCTAGATAAACAATTATGTTGATAGAAAATTGTCTGTAAAAACAAAAACAAATTTTCTATTTTATCTACTGTTACTTTCCATACTATGAATACCAATTAAGCTATAAAAATCAAATGGCAGTCATTGTTTTCTGTGTATAGCTCTTCAATTCCATGTCAAGCATAAATCTTTTTGATGCATCAGTGTTATCATGAGTGGACCCAATCTGGAAATGAAAACTAAGGGAAAACCAAACTCAACCTGGCTTTTTAATGAAGGTTAGTAAGGGATAGGAGACGAAAAGCCACTATAAATTATTACCCTAAATCTAAGGGCTGACTAGGAACTCTAGCAAAGGGGAGGAACGTTTCAGGGTGTTTAGATTATTTTGGTGTTCTCAAAAACCAACTGTAACTGAAACTCAGATCTGAATTTTATTGTAATTTTAATTACAGATTTGAAATTGGTAACAAAATTAGAATTAGGGCTTGGAAGGCATTTCGGACAGGGTAGGAAGAAGTCTGTACAAACTCAATTCCTTGATAGAATGATACTCCTAACTATTAGCTAACCTGTAGCTGACCAAAACAATCTCCTAACTTTTAGTTATGATAGCAGTAACGGAATGGAATAGCGGTACATAATTGAATGTCTATTCAAATTAAAGGATTACCAAATCCTAGAATACTCCAATAGAAAAGGTAGGTATAGTATCAAAAGTAGATAATGCAACAGTAAGTTAAACATTATGGCTTACATTTTCCTCATTGTCTATGTACTATTTCCAATATGCCACTTTCTGTAGCACCTTATACCTGCACAAGTATAAAGGATTCAATCAATGGTCATAATGCATGCACAACTATAAATAGCTACTCATTGACAGAACTGAAATGCCAATAGTAACCAAAATAAAAGGGCAGCACCACAGTCAGTCTACATTCTTCCCTGTGTCTAGCTCTCTCCTCACCTTTTTGAACTAAGATGCCTACCTTATTTCAATAGGAGAAAAAGAAGATATAGAGGTGCTACTGTATACAAGACAGCTCTTCAAGTCAGGGAACTCAATATCACAAAATAAAAATAGAAATGTTGGAACATAATATATCTTTATTGTTTTATTAAGTGAAGTTGATAATAGAAATTGATCCCAGCAAATAACAGATGTTACAACTGATGAATGACCTATAAGTGTATGTACACATTGAAAAGTTTGTATGTCCCAAACCTGAAAGTAGTTCAACAGTTGGACCATAGACAAGCATTAACGAGCCTACCAAGAAAATAAAAAGTAAGCAAATAATAGAATTAACATGGTTAGAGAAAAATGAGGAGTCATCAAAATAAAATAATTAATAACCAATCTCAACAATTTCAGGTTGGCAAATATGATCAGCAAGCTGCCAAAGTAAAATCTAAAACATGCAATTCAGGTTAAAAATAAACTATAATTAAAAAATTTACTTTTTACTAGGCCTTCAAATAACAACTGTTGTTCCATTGATATAGGAGGAACAAGTTGCTATGACCTATAAGGTCTAGATATAGTTTAAAAGGTAAGAGATTAGACAACATAGTATTATAAAATATCTCTAAAAAATTATGCATTAGGACAATAGACAACATTTACTACAATTGAATATTTGCAATGTCAGCATCCTTTTAGGATAGAAAAGTGAGTCTTGCCAGACTAACTTATCCTTATTGTTTTGTCCATTGAGCCAGAGTACAATCTACTTTTTACAGCAACTAATGTAACAATAGCAACATTGTAACCCTCAAGTGATGCAATTGGTTGAAAGCAGTTACTTGACACATCACTTTTCCATGTTAATATTTTACCATCCTGTAGCAAATAAAAGAAAAGATTACTATATGTTGGAACCCAAAAACAGTCAGGGAATGTTTGCTCAATGATCTCCATTTGAGATAGACATCAAATGGAGGGAGAAGAACGAGTAGAAGTAGACAATTAGCACAACTGAGGAGTGTTCATCTATTTCCTAAAAACTCCAACCAGATGAATGGGAAAGGATAAAATAAAAGATTACCTGGGTTCCGGCATAAAGTATGCCATTTTCCTCAACAATGGAATACACTTCTCCAACTGGTCCTGTAACAGTTGGAATGTATTCAAGTTTTAGAGTATTAGTTTCTTATGTCAGTTGTAGGGAGTCCAAAATAGTATACCTATTCTTTATGAATGCTTATAGAAAATAAGTTTATAAGTATAAACCTATTGGAAAATTAATATTCCGAGATCCTTATCTATAGGTTTTGGTTGATTGAAAAAGTCACTACAATGATGAATATTTTATTCCAGTTAATGTTGATTCTATTGTGAAATCCCCCGGATTTCTGCCCCTTTAACCCGTGGCTTCAAATCGAGAAAATCGGGCCTCGAGTTGATGACAAATGCGAGCCATTCAAATGGAGCCCGAAGGGTTGGAAATGGAACCAATGTTAGTGGATGACCCTTATGATGACTTATCAATTCTCCTAAAGTTTAATTGAAGAGAGAAGATTAATCATGATGGTGTAAAAAGGGTGATCTTGGAACGTCAGTAGATCGACGATGGAGAATCCGATTGATGCAAATAAGGTATCAAATCGAAGATCGTCGAAAGACCTTTCCAACAAGCCAAAAATCACTAAAATTGGAGTCCATTTGAGAGGTCAACTTGGGACCGGTTGAACGGCCGGTCGACCGCCCCAACCCCCCAGCCATTTTCCAGCTTTGGGGCAGAATCGGGTTTTTCATGTTTAAAGCCCTATTTTGAGTTTCTAACCTCTCATACTAGCATTTTATGTTGCTAGTACGAGGCTGAGGCTCAAGGAGGAGGATAAACCAAGGGAGAGGAAGGTTTCTAACCATTTGGACGTGTGCTAACACCCGGATCATTGCGAAAACGTTAGGAAAGGTAAGAATCATCAAACCCTCTTCTTTAAGCTTAGTTTTTGGAGTAGTTCTCCGCAATAAATGATAGATTTGAGTAGTTGTTGCTTGATAGGTGTTTTGAATGCTTGCAAATAGTTTCATTTATGTTTCCTTTTGGTTTGTAAGTGATTTGTGCGAGTCGTTGCAAACGATTTTGCATTTTGGCTCTCAGACCCAGCTGAGAGCACTCGCGAGAGCCCAAAATTAGGGCTTTTTGATTGAGATGGAATTATATCAAATTGAAGGTATACTTAGGACCCTATTGCTGCCAATTAGATATTCCCAAAGTTTCGTTTCGATTCGACTTCGAATCGATGGTGAAATTTGATTTTCGCCGAAACTAGGTTGAGAAAGGTGGGTTCGAAACTAGTTGGCAGATTAGGCTTTTGTTGGGTGATTTTGGGAACCTTATTAAAACCCAATTGACTTCTAATTTATGTCTAATGATCCTCTTATATGATTAGGTTTATTTTGATTTTAATCACCAACTCGTAAGTGTGACTTTGTGGAACTTTGGAGAGCTTATACTAACTAAAAAGGTGAGGAATATACTCAACCTTATCTTGCATGTTTAATTATGTAATTAAATTTCATTATTGATATATTGTCTTGTTTTAATATTTATTATCTTGTGATTTTGTGTGGGACTTTGCACGAATGAAAGGTAAGCAAGTATCTTTGCTTCTATTTTCAATATTCTTTGAAAACAATATGAGAATGTATGAGATGGATGAGATTGAATGGATTGAGTGTTTTCTTTTATTTTCAAATTCTAAATCACTGATATGAAGATATATGGATGATGTTGAATTAAATTATTCTTTTTATTTTATGTTTCAAACTAGGGTTGTGGGTTCGCCCATTACCCTAGTGAACTTACATGAATATGCATCTAGACTTAAGTACATGAATGCTAAGTGTCTAGAAGTGTTTGGCTAGGTAACCTCATGAGTACTACTACCCTTCCGGCAGGGGTATTGAAGCCGGTTAACCCGTGATGTTAGTGGCTGGGTCCTGAGCGTCAAGCAGGCCCATTATCATCATAGAGAGGTAGGGTTGCATATAATAGATAAGGGCTCCTGGGCGCTCAAGACTGGTGAAATGATCCGTGAGAGGACATGGAGAGCATCCTGTCCATTATATGTGGACGACCACTGGGTTAAGGAATGGGATCCAACAGATGCCTACCATTGAGGATTCCATTCATAGGTGGAAAGGTATTGAACCAAAAGGGCACTAGGCATAAGGGGAGATATCTGTACCATATGTAGTACGAGACTGTATGACTTTGCATTGGGCTAAGATTATCCTTGACACGCGCCAATCTCATACCAAACGGTGATGTGAGAGAGTGGTGACCTATACCCCAACCATGGCTTGACAGGACTTTACCCAACAACCGCGGAGAACCCAATAGACGTCTCTTGTTGAGGGAGAGTGACAGAGACTGCCCAAAGGAGATTGGTGTACAAACTTAATGCGTGTCTACCATAGAGACTTCATGATAGAGTTAGGAGCATAATATCATAATCATTCATACATCATATCACTATCATTAATTACATTATCGATACTCAAACTATATGTGTGGTGTGGGATCTTGTGTACGAATGCACGATATGATGTGGAATCTTGTGGACGAATGTATGATAAGATGTTGAGTTGACCTCACTGAGTTCTGTTGAACTCATTCCTTTTTGTATGTTTGTTTCTATTAGAATATTCTGCAGGTTATAAGAACTCCTTCCAAGTGGAGGATTCATCGTCAGCAGGTTTTCTTGAAGGAGTGACTGAAGAAGATGTAGACTTGCATGGAGCTTCATGCCTGTGCAAAGATTATTCTTATGAGGTTGGATTCCATTAGGGAATCAGTTTAGTTTAATTTCCGTTGCAGCAAACTATGTTTCATTCAAACTCTAATGTCCATTTTGATTAACTTTAGATATATGGATGACTGTAACCTTTTGATCTATCAAGTTTGATAAGTTTATACTTGAACTTGATTTATTCTTGTCCTTTTAATTATGCTATATCTTGTGTTGTATGGAATTGTCACTGAACCTAGGTCCTGCGGTGTATCACCCCCACGGGTATTCGGGTATGGCCGGATCTGGCTGGGTGGGGTGTGACATCTATAGTCACTAAAATTAATATTTAAGTTTTGATTAGGACTTGATTCCAAAACAATTAGTATGCACCGAAGATCCTCACCCATTTGAGCTCACAAAACCGAATTCTCAGCTTCAATCACCAAGTATTCAGTGGTGATGTTCAGAATTGTAAGAATCTCATTATTCTCCTTCCTTAGCCAAACCATTAGGTTGCTATTCATGGTCCATAGCTAGCATTTATCTTTCCAATTCTACATGGAAACTCATATTTTCATATTTTTCCCGCCTTGAATAATGAGTTTCCTTCTTCCTTCTTCTTACCTGCAGCTTCTATCTTTTCCGAGGTATTCATATCCCATGATTCTTTCTCCTGCACGCAGTTAGAATGTTAAATTTTCCTAAATAATGTTCAACACAAACACATATATCAGATGATACAAAACAATATTCTATATAGAAAAGTGCATGAGGCTAACCTTAACAAAAGATTTCACCTCAACTTCATAATATACAGTTTAGTTAGTAGGCACAACAACATATAACGCTGAGCCCCATCTGGACAGACAATTATGTTGATAGAAAACTGTCTGTAACAACAAAAAGCATACACTATGTCAGTTGTAGGGAGTCCAAAACATAGTAGTAGAGCCCATTCAAGATATGCCCAATATATGCAATCAATCAACATAAAGAAAACTAAGACAATGAACTCTTAAAACAAAACTCAACATCCACCTCTAAACTACAAACACCATTAGCAACACATCAAACCAGTGGAAGACAATATAAGAGTTTGGATCCTTTGGCCTCCCGTTAATAGTATAAGCTCTTCTGAAACTAGCGGAACACATTATTGACATTTATAAGTTGTTAAATTTTAAACTAGGCAACCAAAATGTGTCTCTTGATTTCAAAGCATGTTAGATTTATTCATTGTTTTCTTACAAAAGACTTATTGTTATTTGTTTCCGAAGACTTTGGGAGAAGAAAGTCAAGATAAAAGCGATGTATCTCCATCTCTTTGGAAGCCAAGTACTCTCCCAATTTCGAGGACAAAATTATTTTAAGGGAGGGAGAATGTGAAATCCAACCCAAACCTAACCAGGATACCCTATCTGTTTTAATGTTGACTTTGAAGTTAGACCTTGATTTCAGTGTTCGATCTCCTTCTTCTCTCTTTTCCTCTTCTTATTGTTCTATCTTGATGTTTAGATTGTGGAGAAGGTGTTACACTACTGTAACTACCTATGCTCTAATCTCCTTATGTCTTAGAGTGAACCCCCAATCACTCTATGAATTCCTTGAAACCACATGGTGAATCTCCTCAATTCTTCATTGATTTTGATTGAGTTTTTGAACAACATGATCATTTTACTGTAGCTTCCTTTCTAATTAATGTTTAACATGTTTGATCTTAGCCTTTACTGCTGTTCTAATGTATTTCATCTCTTTGAATCA
This sequence comes from Hakea prostrata, assembly GCF_041222555.1. NCBI lineage: Eukaryota > Viridiplantae > Streptophyta > Magnoliopsida > Proteales > Proteaceae > Hakea > Hakea prostrata. The sequence goes on along the minus strand of NC_142602.1, from coordinate 51,863,692 downwards.
ATTCCCCTTTCTTTCTAGCCATTATAGCCTTCTATGTTGATCATTGATATAAGCATTCTAGTAAGTTTCTATTTTTGATTCCTCTCATTCTAGGATTAGTATTCTTTTGATTTTCTATTTAGTTATTCTTGCAGTGATTAGGAAAATGGTATTGCATCATTGCAAACACCACATATAATGGACAGGATGATCTCCATGTCCTCTCACTGGTCATTTCACCCGTCTTGAGCGTCCATGAGCCCTTAGCTATTATATGCAACCCTACCTCTCTATGATGATAGTGGACCTGCTTGACACACAGGACCCAACCACTAACATCACGGGTTAACCGGCTTCAATACCCCTGCCGAAAGGGTAGTAGTACTCATGAGGTCACCTAACCAAACACTTATAGACATGCCCTAAATATGTAAATTAGTAATCGGGAAAGAGCCAAGGACACCATAAGAATGCATCCCATACCGCCTCCTCTGGTATCCTATGGCAGAAATGCTAAAAGGGCATTCCCCATTCCCCAATGTTACCTAGACAATCACATAAGATCACTAGGGCAATGGGTGAACCCACAACCCTAGTTTGCAACATGAAATAAAGTGAGAAATTTAATTCAATATCTTCCATATATTTTCATAACAATAATTTAAGTAAAAGAAAAACTCAATCCATTCAATATCATTCATCTCATACATTCTCATATCACTATTCAAAGATATTTAAAGATAGAAGATATAATCACAAGATAACACTAAAGCAAATCAATATATTAATAATAAAAATTAATTAACATAATTAAACATGCAAGATAAGGTTAAGTATATTCCTCACCTTCCACTTGATTCTTTTCTCCAAAGATCAGTAATTCCTTCCCACAAATTAGTGAGTAAAGATATATTAACCTATTCATGCAAAAGAAATAATTTAGAGCCAATTTGGGTTTCAAAAGCTATCCTAAAATCTTCCCACGAAAACCCAAATCTGAAAACTAGGTTAAAAAGGGTAGTTCTCAACCTCACTAGTGAATGCTCTCTAATTCGCCACCAATTTGAAGTCTATAATGAAGAAAAACTTTGGGAAAGTCTAATTGGCAACAAAAGGATCCTACGGGTATTTTCAATTTGATTAAATTTGACCCATCTCAAAAAGCCCTAAAATTTGGCTATCATAAATCACCCGTGGGTGACCTAGAGAGTCAAAATGCGTAAACCTTAGCATGTGATCTTAGCATTACTCCCATACTCAAGGAAAACATTAATATAAGAAAAGATAAACATCTAGGGTACCTATCATTCCCTTTCATAGATCCCTCAAAAGAAGAGAAGAGAAATTACTCCCATAAACTAGGATGTGACATTAATACAAGAAGGGAAAACATCCAAGATACCTAACAACCTTCCCTTTCAAGATCTCCACGAAAGAAGAGAAGATAAACTCTCGCCAACTATGATTAAAGAGAAGGGTTAAAGAAAACTAACATTTCCTAGTGATTTTGCGAAGATTCGGATCATAAAAACCTTCGGAAGGATGGAAATCGCTCCTCTCTTTCGTTTCTCCTTTTCTCCAAAGCCTCCGCCTCTTTCTAGCCTCCAAAATGCGTTTACGGATGAGATAAAACATAAATAGGGTTTAAAAATCCAAAATTCCAATTTTGCCCCTAAATAGAAAATGGGGTGGGGGTTGGTTCACCCATACAGCCCAAACTTCTGGTCCATTGTTGGACCCCCAAAAAAACTCCGATTTTGATGATTTTTGGCTCGTTGGAAAGGTCTTTCGACGATATTCGATTTGATACCTTATTCGTGTCAATTGGATTCTCCATCGTTAACCTATGAACATTTCCAGATCACCCTTTTTACACTATCGTGATTAATCTTCTCTCTTCACTTAAACTCTAGGAGAGTTTTTGAGTCATTACAAGGGTCATCTACCAACATTGGTTCAGTTTCCAATCCTACGGGCTCGAATTGAATAGTTCACAATTGTCACCGAATCAAGGCCCAGGTTCTCGGTCTTAAAACCATGGGTTAAAGGGGTAGAAATCCGGGGGATTTCACAGTTGCTATGAAAACCATGTTGTTTCCACTTTAGAAACTCATGTTCCAAAATTATAAAGTACTGATTTTTGACCATGGATGATGTCCAATTCATGCTAGATAGTCTTGGTATGTTTGTGTGAGGTTCCCTTTCGAATTTTGGATCAATCAGACTTCAAACGAAGAAGTTGTGACCAAAACAATGCATTCTGGCTTTGCTGTCTTCATTGGTCGACTGATTGGTCGATTGGGGCCAGTAGACCAATCAATCGACCAATAGGGCCAGAAATCTGAAAAAAAAAAAAAATCCAATTTTAGGGTCTTTCACTTTCTATTTAAGCACACTTCGTGTTTCTTAGTATCCTCTGCCTCCAAAACTCTTTGAGAATGTGGGAAGACTCTCTCAAAGCTTTCCTTGGTGTATTCGAAGAACTTTTGCAAGATCTCAAGCCTCTCAACTCCGATTCTTCAGATCCAAGGTTAGTAATCTATCCTACGTATTCAGATCTACTTCTTCTATGGTTAATCTCTGTGATGAGACTACGAAAATGATGTTGCATTCTCTGTTAGCAATCATCACTTCATTGATCTCCTTCCAATCTTAAGGTTTTATGATCAGCATAATGACCTTAACCCTAACCCTGGTAAGTTCTTCAGGGAACCCTTGGGTAACCTTCATGAGAGGGTAACCAAATTAGGGAACCCTTGGGTAACCTCCCTTGTGAGAGTAACCACATTGGTTATATTTGTGTTAATCTAAACTCTTTCAATGACTTTCTTGTTATCAAATTGCTAAGCAAATTATTCCCTTTCATCTTGTGAACCTACCTTGGGTTATCTGGAGACCTAATCTAGGTTAACCTTCATGGGAGGATATTCAATTGGAAACCTTAACCCTTTATTGATTTTTGAATCAACCTCAAAGCTTTTCTTGATGTGATTACTTATTCTTTATTCCCTAGGGTGAATCCTTATTGCACCCTAGCATTTCCATGAGAACCATGGTCAAGTATATCTTAAGACCCTAAATCTTCTTGGTTCAAATCAAGAACCTAACTTTTGACCTTGACTTGATGCTTTGACCTTCCTAGATAGTTCTAATATGTTCTGGGAAGCTCCCCTTCGAATTTCGGATCAATCGGACTTCAAACGAAGAAGTTATGACTGATTTGGTGTTTGCAGTTCCATACTGATTCCATTGGTCGACTGGGCCAGTAGACTAACCAATCGACCAATCAAGTCAGTAGCCTTAGTTTTCCTTTGTCTTGCTTCCGTTTCGTCTCCGATCATTAGGGTTTGTTCCTTATGTTCAATACATGTTTGTTTAGGGTTGTTTTGGTGATCTTGGACTTGCCCATTGATCTCTTTATCGAAGTTTACGAAGTCGAATACAAGGTGAGTATTCCACTCACAATATACCTATTTACATGTCTTGTTATGATATGATTCAAATGCATGATTTAGCTATTGTTGATTTACTTTCTTTATAATATTTTACCTCTGCAATTACTGTAGGTTGTTAATATTGTTATTTACATATTGGAATTGATGATATAGTATTGTGAATGTGATTTGGACTATGATATGAGTATGAATGTGATTTGTATGGAATCATGATGTGATTGAATAAGTATGATTTGGGATTGGGGAATGTCCTTTTGACATTTCTGTCCTTGGATATCGGAGGGAATAGTATGGGATGTTCTCCGAAGATGCCCATTGACGCTTTCTCGAATTATTGGTTGTCATACCTAGGGTTGTCTAGCAGTGTTTGGCTAGGATGTCCCCGTTATATCAGATCCGATTTGGAAGGGTATTGAGACCGAACAACCCGTGGTAGCAATGGGGATTCATGGGCGCTCAAAACCCGTAACTAGTCCGTGAGAGGACATGAATCACATTGTGGTTACCTGAAAGGGGCCATTTATTGGGAGGGGTGCATATGGATAGACTTGGGCTCATGGGTGCTCAAGACCGGTAACCAACCCGTGAGAGGACATGAGAGCTTCTCGTTTACCATATGTGGATAACCAATAGGGTTGATGAATCCGTAGTCCAGGACTATAAGGACTCTAGTGTGAAGGATACCAGAAAGGATCCTGAGAGGGGAGGAATGGACGTATCTGGAACTAAGTTGATATGACTAAGTAGAAGACTTGCATTTGGCTAGGCTTAACCCTGACATGCGCCAGTATTTAGACCAATGGTGATGTGAGAGAGTGGTGACTTAACCCCCAGCCATGGATTTGTCCCGAGGGATGTCGAACCCATTACCAACCGGAGCTGAGTGACTGAGACCTACCCAAAGAAGTACAGTGCTATGACTTAAAGCATGTCTGCCAATAGAGACCATCATACATACATAGAGTTAGAAGCATATTGCATTTATTGTTTCATATCATTGCACATCTGTTTGTTTGTAAATGCATGTGAAGATGCTTATTGTGTTTGGTTTACTTGATAAGTTCTTTAACTTACCCTTCGGGGGACTTGTTTTAGATGACATTGCAGGTCCAAAAGAGAACACGTGCCACGGTACAGAGGACCTTTTTGTATATGGTACAGCTTCAGATGTCCTTGGACAAGGTAATGAACAGTGAGGCAGCCAACACTTGAACTTGGACTGCGTTGATGGCTCCTATTGATGGCAGCCGCCATCGTCTTATTCGCCGATGGGATCGTGCGCTGGATGCTGATCTGAAGCTTCAAGAGCATAACCTAAAGGTGAAGAAGATGAAGACTGAAGAAGAAGAAGAGCCGACTGAAGATGTGGATTAGTTTTCTCTATATTCTTCTAGACTTTTATTTTACTTGTAGTAGCTTAGAGCTTTACTTAGATTTCGATTTACCTTCCGCATATGTTTCTGGAGTATATTTCCGCTATACTCTACAGTTGTCTTCTGATTTGGTATCTTGTTATTCCGCACTCTGATATTCTTTTGTGATCCTTCTAAGATCCTTTCTTGACTTTTATTATAAATTACTTGAACAATATGATTTGTTCTTGCTTTTGATTATGTTATTGTGCTAAATGGATATGATCGTTCCTAAACTTGATCTTTTGGGCTGTGGATCACTTCCCCAGGTAATCCAGATAGGGTACTGGCTGGAGGGATGTGACATCATACATGATTGATATTTCATCATATAAAAAGAGATATAATGTAACACGATCAATCACATATGTCGTTATCAAAATAAGTAAGCATGGTAATCCAAAATGATATATAATATGGTACTACTGTCATGCAGTGTATACAGTAGTCACATGATGTTTAAAATACTTCAAGGAATGTAAATCTACCACATTTCCAACATAGCGGCAAGATTCACACAAATCATGTAGTTATGACAATAACGGTCCTTACCTTGATCGAATATAAACTAATACCAAGGATCACTTAGAATAGTCCCCAAATCAGTGTTTTCACCCTAGACAACATATGTGCAACATTAGAGAAAGAAACAATCAAATCGGAGGTCAAACGGATCAAATCGAGCAAATACAAGGTTGTTGTACACATCTGGTCGACTGACTGGTAGACTGACTCAGTCGACCAAGTGAATAGTAACGGGGCTGAATAGTGATTTTTGGTTTGAAACCCATCTTCTGGAGCTCGGATCACTCCAAAATTTGGGGGGATTGTTAGTAACAGTATAAGAACACTATCTAACAAGTAATTAGCATAATCTAATGGTCTAATTAGGAATCCCCAAATTGAAACCCTAAGTTCTAAAGACAAGAATCATAGCATCAATTGAAATCAAATGCAATTGCAAGGGAAATTAGGGAATTAGCTAGGGAACTTGATATGCAGTGGATTAGGATCATATGCTAGCATAGAAATCAGACTTAGCATGCTTCATATATCAGTTTAGGACAAGAATACAAGATGCTAAGAAGAAAATCATAGAAATGCATATGCAAGGATCAAAATGAGAGCATAGCATAGGTAGAAATGGAATAAGCTTATGTATTAGCAAAGTATGAACACTTGAAGTGGTGGTTGCAAGGTTGCAGCATCAACTCCAAGGTTACAACAACAACAAGAAGAAGAGAATAGAGTAGAATAGAGGATGAGAGAGAGAAATCATACCTTAGAGAGGAATTTGAGAGAAGAGGCAAGGATTCTTGAAGAGGATCTTCACCAAACCCAAGAAAGTGCTTTGGGAAGCTCCCTCCTTGTTCTCTGGAGTCCAAATGATTAGGGTAGGGTTCTATTCACGAGGTCCCAATAAGTAGGCTTAAAATAATCAAGAAATTTGTAATTTTCGTATTTAATAACCAGTTGGTCGACTGGGTCAGTTGACCAAGCAGTCGACCAAGCAATGATAGCAATTTCAAACAGGGAATTGGAAGGCTAGATGGGGTCAAATTCGATTGGGCTTTCTCATACAAGTCAATCAACAAGTCTAGATCAAAGAATTACCTTTGAATCGAGTCTGGAAGTGCATTAGATACTTCAAATAATTCACCCCTCTTCTAGGTGTAGTTTCTCACCGAACATTGACATTTTATCCAAGTAAGGGGCATCACTGTCAATATCCATAGGCTCGGAATCATACAACCAAGTCTTCAACTACGAGGGCCCACAAGTCTCTTCTTCCTTCACTCTGAGTCTTTGGACTTACAAACATCAAAGGTTCCGGGTGAGGGTCAGGGTTAGGATAGGGCTGGATTTCACATTCTCCCCCCTTAAAAGAAATTTTGTCCTCAAAATTGAAAGTGTACCTATGCTTCCAAAAAGATGAGGAAACTTCTCCTTCATGTCTTCTTCTTTTTCCCATGAAGCTTCTTCCAGGGTGTGATTCTTCCACCGAATCTTCACCAAAGGAATGGTGCGATTTTGCAACTGTTTGTCCTTTTTGTCTAGGATCTCGGCTGGCTCTTCATCGTACAAAAGATCAGCACTAAGTCCTTCAGGCGCTTGCTATAGTATGTGTTTCAGGTTCTCTATATACTTCTGAAGCATCGAAATGTGAAACACATTATGAACTCCAGCAAGAGATGGGGGCAAGGCCAAACAGTATGCGACAGGTCCAACATTTTCCAAAATCTCAAAAGGTCCAATGAAACGAGGGCTAAGCTTTCCTTTCACATTGAATCTCATCACTGTCACATCCACCCAGCCGGTATCCTATCTGGCATACCCGGGATGGGATCCACAGCCCGAAGATCCAGATCGAGCGGCCATGCCTCCCACATACACGATAACATAATCATGAACAATATAATCAATGTATAAAGTAAACAATAAATAGATCAGATGAATGAGAAAAGGGTAATTAATCAGAGTGCGGAAACATTAAGTAACAACTTCTAAGTAACAAAATCTCAAAGAAAAAGAGTGATCAGAAGTCACTCCTTCACAATCAACGGAACAGTGGTAAATCAAGTTAAGTTACAACCAGTGTTATGAACAAATCCATAGGAACTAGAGAGAGAATATCCAAATGATTACAGTCATCCAGGGAAATGGGGCCTACACATAGGTTTCCTCTATCCTAATGATATCCTATTCATATGTTTGGATGAAGTAAACCCAACGTGGCTGCTCCCTCACTAATGTGGGGCTAACCCTGGTACGCACTATAATCCTCCTCGGTATAGCAATCCTGACTCTCCGCGTAGCCATCACCCGAAGTGTAGTATGCGGGATCATAGCTCGAGTCATAGGACGTGCCATCAAGGTCTTCTGTACCTGCAGTATAATCTAACAAATTGCACAAAAGGAATGAGTTCAAAAGAACTCAGCAAGGCAAGTAGTTTCATAATCCACAGTTCATCCAACACAAGTCACAATATGATGCAATATGATATGAGACAATGATGTAATATGATTCTAATCTTAAGTATGCTAGTCTCTAAGGTAGACATGCTTTAAGCCATAGCACCATACTTCTTTGGGTCGTCAGTCACTCCCCCTCAATCATAAGATATCTTGGGTTTGCCGTGGTAATTGGGTAAGGTCCTCATCAAGCCATGGTTGGGGATTTAGTCACCACTCTCTCACATCACCATTGGTATAAGTATTGGCGCATGTCTCGGTGAAGCCTAGCCCAATGCAAGTCATCTACTCAGTCGTATCATGTCAGATCCGGATACTTTCCCTATGGCACCGACCAACTCGGTTCCGTATCCTTCACACTAGAGTCAGCGTATCCTATGGCACCGACCAACTCGAACTACGGACTCATCAACCCTATTGGTCATCCAAAAATGGTAAACGGGAAGCTCTCACGTCCTCTCACGGGTTGGTTACCGGTCTTGGCGCCCGTGAGCCCAGGTCTATCCATTTGCAACCCTACCAACAAATGGCCCCTTTCGGGTATCCGCAGTATAGTTCAAGTCCTCTCACAGAGTGGATACCGGTCTTGAGCGCCCATCAACCATACTCTACCACGGGTCGTTCGGTCTCAATACCCTTCTGATTCAGGTCTGATATGACAAGGGAAAATATCCTAACCATACACCTAGACAGTCCTATATATGTCATCCAACAACCCGAGAAAGCGTCGATGGACACCTTCAGGGAATATCCCATACTACTCCCTCCGATGTCCAAGGACAGAAGTGTCGGAAGGACACTTCCCAATCCCAAGTCATACGTAGTCAACACAAACTAAATCTCATCATATTATACTAAATCAATGATTTATCATATAAACAAATACATATCATAACATGATTGATCATATATAAAATCATAAAGTAAAACTGAACATGATATTCCAAATGATATATACATTCTATTGCTGATAAGAAAACACATAATAGTCATGTATAGTAAAGGAATATTCATATGAACATAACCATTAAACTCCCATAATGTAAGCATATTGATATAATTAACATACTTGAGTTAACGACTGTCCTTACCTTAATCAAGTTGTAAATAGATTCAATGATTACCAAGTATGGTCCCAAAATCAGTGTTGATACCCTAGATAATCATACAATTAATGTTTGAGAAGAAAGCAATTGAATTGGGGTTCAAACGGATCAAATTGGCTGAGTACAGGGCCTTAACAACTCTTGGTTGACTGGCTTGGTCGACTGTCAGTCGACCAAGACTTGTTATCTTCATGACAACAATGGAAACTTAATCCGAAACTGCCCTTCGGGTGCTCCGATCGTCATGAAATTTGGAGGGCATGTTTATAACATTAAGAGGATACTACACACTAATTTTCATGATGATCCAACGGTTCAATCAAAAATACCGAAATCGAATTTTAGGTTCTATATGATACTTAGCAAGAATTAAATTGGAATTTATAGAAATTGAAAAGGATGATAAGAATCAATCAAATGAGTGTTAAGAATCAAGCTAGAATCCTAATTTCATTATAGTCTAAGCTTATCATGCATCTACATATCAGATTTGAATAAAAAATAGGTTAGATTGAATAGAATCAAAGTGATGGAGTGTAATTAATCTCATTTGAATCATAGCATAGCAAGAGTGGGGAAGTTAAGAAATTGAAAGGGGGAAACTCATGGTTAAGTGTTTGCAAGGTTGCAGTACTTCAGCCATGGTTTCAATGATCATTAATTGATAGAAACATGAATAGATTAGGAGAGGAATAGAAGAAATCATACCTTGAGTTGATGATTAGTGTATACAATAATGATTGGAGTCAAAGATCTTCCCAAACATCAAGGAATAGCCCAAGAGAGTGTCCAACCTCGAGCTCTGGAGTGCCAATGATTAGTTTAGGTCCTCATTCACGAGTTCCAAAAAGGTAGGGGCAAAATGGGAAGAGATTTAGTGCAAAATCGAATTCCATTACTCTTGGTCGACTGGCTGGTCGACTGTTAGTCGACCAAGCACTCAACCAAGCTATGACAGCAACTTCAGGAGTGGATTCAGAAGGCTATACAGGGTCAAATTGAGCGGGATTTTCTCCTACAAGTCAATCAACAAGTCTAGTTTCAGAAAATACCTTCAGATTGATCACGGGGTTCCGGGAAGTGCTTCAACTAATTCAATCTTCATCGATGCGCAGATTTTCACCCAATACTGACAATGTGCTCAAGTGAGGGGCATCATTGTCAATGTCCATAGGCTCAGCATCAAGCATCGAATCATCCACTAAGAGGGCCCACAGGTCTCTTCCACCACCACTTCGGGTCTTCGGACCTGATACTTTGAGGAAAACTTTCTCTCGAATCTGAAATTCTAAATCGGTTCTTCTCTTATCCGCATAGGATTTCTATCTAGACTAAGTAGACATGATCCTTTCTCTAATCATATCAACCATTGCACTTGTAGCTTCTATCATTTCCGGACCCAAAACTCTTCTTTCACCGGTCTTAGTCCAATACAAAGGCGTCCTACAAGTGTTACCATACAAAGCCTTGAATGGAGCCATGCCTATTGTCACTTGATTATTGTTGTTATAGGCAAACTCAACCAAAGCTAAGTGTTCATCCCAATTGCCACCCATATCCACAACACAAGATCTAAGCATATCTTCCAAGATTTGAATTGTCCACTCATATTTTTCCATTAGATTGTGGATGATGAGCTGTACTCAGATTCAACTGGGTTCCCAAGGCCTTCGCAAAATTATTCCAAAACCTTGAGGTGAACCTAGGATCATGATTGGAAACAATACTCACAAGCACTCCGTGCAGACGAACCACATTGTCCACATAAAGCTTAGCTAGCTTATCCAAAGTATGAGTGATCTTCATAGGAATAAAATGGGCTGATTTGGTCAACCTATCAACAATCAGCCACACAATGACCTTTACTTGTCCGAGGCAAGCTAGTCACGAAGTCCATAGAGATATCTTCCCACTTCCAACTAGGAATAGGAAGGGGCTGAAGCAATCCAGATGGGGGTTGACGAACGGCTTCACACGTTGGCAAGTCTCACACTTGGCAACAAAATCTTCAACATCAGCTTTAAACCAATCCACCAAAAATGTTCCCTTAAGTCCTTGTACATCTTAGTACTTCCAGGGTGTACTATAAAGATTGACTGGTGTGCTTCCTTCAATATTTCCTTCTTGATTTCTTTAACATCCGGCACACAAAGTCTTTCTCTAAACAATAAAGCACCATGCATAGATATACTAAACTCAGGGTCCAATTCGGGATTCAAAGAAATCTTCTCAATCTTCTCTTTCAACTCTTGATCAGAACCTTGCAAGGCAACAATTCTATCTCTAAGGGTGGATCTTGTTGTCATGGCAACGAGAACAAAATCCGAACCTTCAAAAACAACTTCCAAACCAAAACCTGCAATTGAAGACAACAAGGGTTGACTCAAAGCATTCAAGTCAAACACTTTCTTCGACTTTTCCTTGCTAAGCGCATCAGCAACAACATTAGCCTTACTAGGGTGATACTGAATGTCACAGCCATAATCAGAGACCAATTCTAACCATCTTCTTTGTCTCATATTCAACTCCTTCTGGGTAAAGAAGTACTTCAAACTTTTATGATCTGTGAAAATAACGATTTTCTCACCATACAAATAATGTCTCCAAATCTTCAAAGCAAAGACAACAGCGGCAAGCTCTAAATCATGAGTGGGATAGTTCCGCTCATAATTCTTCAATTTCCGAGAGGCATAGGCCACTACCTTGCCATGCTGCATCAACACGCAACCCAAACCAATCTTAGAAGCATTAGTGTAGACTGTCAAACCACCGGAACTATCAGGTATAGTCAAAACCGGAGCACTTGTCAATCTAACTTTTAGCTCTTCGCAATTCTTCTCACAAGATTCGATCCACACAAACTTCTCTTCCTTTCTAGTTAGCTTAGTCATAGGGGCAGCCAACCTAGAAAAGTTCTCAATAAACCTTCTGTAGTATCCCGCCAATCCAAGGAAACTTCTTATCTCAGTCACAGTCTTCGGTCTTTCCCAATCGGCAACTGCTTGCACTTTTTCAGGATCAACACGAAAACCTTCGGTTGAAACCACATGGCTGAGAAATACTACCCTTGAGAGCCAAAAGTCACACTTGCTAAACTTAGCATAGAACTTCTTTTCTCTCAACCTTTGCAACGTGAAATTTAGGTGATTCACATGCTCTTCTTCATCCTTCGAATAGATTAAGATGTCATCAATAAAGACGAACTTATCAAGCGCATCATGAAATACTCGGTTCATGAGATCCATGAACACAGTAGGAGCATTAGTTAAACCAAAAGGCATAACTTTAAACTCATAATGTCCATATCTTGTTCTAAACGCTGTCTTGAAGATATCACTTGACTTCACCGTCAAATGATGATATCCAGACCTCAAATCAATCTTTGAGAACACGGCTGCACCTTTCAACTGATTGAAAAGATCATCAATCCGAGGCAGCGGATATCTATTATTGACGGTCAACTTATTCAACTCCCGATAATCAATGCATAGACGCATGCTACCGTCCTTCTTCTTCATAAACAAGACTGGAGCTCCCCAAGGTGATACACTAGGCCGTACAAAACCTCTCACTAAGAGCTCATTTACTTGTGTTTGCAACTCTTCTAACTCGGTAGGTGCCATTCTATACAGAGCTTTAGATACCGGAGCAGCTCCAGGAGTCAAGTCAATGGAAAACTCAACTTCTCTATCAGGGGGTAGTCCTAACAGATCATCTGGAAACACATTAGCAAAGTCACAAAAAACCTTGACTTCTTCAAGCTTCTTCCCTTCCTTGACCTTGCTTCCAGGTGAAGCACTTTCCACTAATGCACGAACTTGCATCAATGCGGTCAAAGTCTTCTTACTAATCCTTCCCTTCTCACCTTGGAACTCAAAAACTGATTTCTCACTCCACTGAAACTGAATTCTCTTCGAAGAACACAAGATTATAGCATTGTGGGATGTCAGCCAATCAATTCCCAAAATTACATCAAAGTCCTTCGTATCAAACAACACTAAATTCGCCTTCAAAATCTTTCCACAAACCAACATAGGACAATTTTCTAACACTGTCTAGCTTTACAACAAGCCCAACATGGGTACTAATCAAAAAACAACTAGATAAACACATGGGTGTTAGGTTAGTCTTCAAAGCAAATGTTGGAATGGAAGCAACTAACAATGTACCTTTGACAACTTCATGACATGAATCTTGATCAACACCAGACATGCTGAACACTCTGCCAGAGGGAGAGGCAGGGGCAAGAGCACTTTTCACAATAGGAGCATAAGGCTGAGCAGGTCTCTTTGGGCAAGTACAAGCAAAATGCCCAGTCAGCTTACAGTGAAAAGATGCAAGGTCTCCCGGTCCAACCGGAGTCACTACAGCAGGAGGTCTCTGAAATGCTGGTCTAGGATTAACAATCCTAGGCCTAGAAGGATGTACAACTCCCACAAGTCTAACTCCACCAGATTGACTATGCTGGCCCACATGAGTAACACCAGAACTCTGACCAACACTCCTTGGCTGAAAGGTAGGAGTGGGATATGTTGCAGGTCTCATGAAACGACGCTCAATGCGGTCAACATAACCAGGGTTCCTTGGCTGCCAAGGCCTCTGGACATGAACATTTTCTCTTTTCGTCTCTTCCAGCTTCTTAGAATTCTGAACTACCTGGGCATAGCTCTCAAGAGGGAGAACAGTGAGGTATGCCTTTATCGACGGCCGTAGACCTTTAAAAAACATCTTCACCTTAGCATTGTCAGGCTTGATAGAATCAGGGGCGAAAAAGAAAAGTTCCTCAAATTTTGCTAGTGGTCTAGCACAGACAACGAACCTTGAACCAATGCCATGAATTCCTCTTCCTTGGCATCCTTAACAGCTTCGGGAAAGTAGTTCTTACAGAAAGCCTCTTTCAACACTTCACAGGAAACAACACCTGCATGAAGGTCTTCAAGGATGGGTCGAGTAGAAGTCCACCATGCATTTTCTTCATGCTGAAGCTTTTCCTCGGCGAAGAGAACTGTATGGGCATCCGAACACTACAAGTTCCGGAAGGCCTTCTCTAATTCCCTTTGCCATTTATTAGGAAATAGAGTATCCTTGGTTACACCGGTGAACGACGGTACTTGCAATTTCAGAAAACTTTCCATCAACCTAGTATGCGGGGTCCCAGTGAACCTCTCTAGTTACGAGGCTGCTACATTTAGGTTCCCTTGCCCACCAGCACGATTCTTGCCATGAATTGCCATGAAGCCCGTCATCATCTGATTAAACTGGGCTGCCTGCTGCTGCATCATATTAGTCATGACGCTAGCAATATCTCTGAAACTCCCAATATATGGGGCATTAGGAATGCCATTAGCAGTATGGCTATCCTCTTGGGTTTGTTGGTTAGAACCCCCAGCAAGCACTTCTTCGTTACCGGTGCTACCGGAACCGATAAGACGATTTCTAAGGAGGACCATTCTGCAAAACCAAAGATAACAACATCGAAATTCGGAGATCCATCAATAACCACTTGACCATATGATTAGAATGCTTAAATCATACATAGAACCATCAATATAGTAAGCAAACAATCAAACATTGGTCAAAAATCCAAAATTTCCACCAAAACCCAGCATTACACTTTCAGTTAGCAGTTGGTTGACTGACTGGTCAACTGGTCAATCGACCAAGCTCAAACAACATACAAATTTAGCTTATAAACTTCATTTTCCCACTTCAAACTCATTTCTCTTGTGGGAGGGCTCTGGAGAACAATCTTGCAAGTGTTTTCAAAGGGATTCCAAGTGGTTTAGAGCTTCAACAACATCAAGACAATACACATTGCACATCAAAGTAAGGTAATCACTATTCATCATCTTCTCAAGTTGGTTTCTTCACTTAGATTTCTTGAAATACCATGTTTAACTTGTTGTTCTAGGTTAGAAACATGTTCATGCATGCTTGCTTAGTAACATAATCCCATAGTTTTCATGCAAAAACAAACCTTAAACATCAAGCAAACACAAAAACACCAACTTGCTTTCGCTAACACAACCGAAATCCCCAAATTTAGTAAAATTTCGATTACTCACAAACCGCTAGGAGTTTTAACGTCAAATTAGTTGCTACATGCTCCAAATGATATGCTAGAGGCACTCAAGCAATTCGTTTCAACCAATTTTGACGTTTTCAAAAGATCCCCAATTTTGACCTAAAAGCAAAAATCCTTCTTTCTAGCTTGTTGAATTTTTAGCTTTAGGCCGCGATTTCGAGGGGTTTACTTCAATTAAACTTCATAAGCATGCAATTCAAGGTATTACACACATGCTAGTATGTTCAATTTGAATTTTCCCCAAAATCAAAAATTTTCAAAAAATTACAAAAATGCCCTTCTTGTCCAAACTTCTTGGTAATTCTTTGACATTCGATTTCTTTGATCTTTTTCTACAGGTATAGATACCATGCAGGGACGGGGATGAGGTCGAGGACAAGGTAGGATAGTAGGAGCCAGGAGAGGTGGTGGTCAGGTGCCTATGCAGCCACGAGCGGAGGTGATAGATAGACACCGCTTCGTTACTCCATTGGCGGAGTATCTCTACGAGGTTACTTTGGACATTGCCGTATAGAGTACGGACAGATATTACAGTTATGAGAGTTGAGGACATTTTGGATCGGACGGAGATTCAACACCATGCGATGGACACGCCTATTTACAGAGGATCTACCGGTGTACCCAACACTATGCAATGGACACACCTATTTACAGAGGATCTACCGGTGTACCCAGAGTTAGTTAGGCTGTTTTACAGCAGTTTGACGTTATTCGAGGAAGGTCAGGGTGGTCAGCTGGAGTTAGTGGTAGCGAGTCAGGTTAGAGGGACTCAAATCAGATTTTCTACACGCACACTAGCAGAGATCTTTGGGGTACCTCATTACCCGCATGCATGTGTGTGGATATCAAGAGGTGAGGAGTTTAGTAGACACTTACTTCCTTACGAGTTGCATGAGATCTGTACTACACTATGGGATGATCGTCAGTGTTATCGTCCTAGGATCAGTGGTGAGATGATTCCATCGGCTAGGGTCATTGGTCGGATCGTAGGTAGGAACATCATACCGAGGGTAGGACATCACCATTTGGTGTTCGTGATGGATGCCTTGCTCATTTATCAGATCTATATGGGATTCAAGATCGATTTGGCATACATTGTATAGAATGTTATGATCAAGATTGTCGAGCACCCGAGTATTAGGAATCTTTGTTTTGGGTGCCTATTGACACGTATCTTCAGGTACTTTGAAGTTGGATTAGATGATGAGGAGGGGGCAACTCGAGGTATGGGATATTCCATCGGTGCGAGGTCCATTACATTGATGTAGTTAGATCAGGTTGAGAGTTCTCCAAGTCTAGAGGACGAGTCTGAGTCTGAGTATGAGGATGAGGATATTCCGGCGGTTGAGGGACAGACTGCTTTAGATTCAGACGATAAGGATGAAGAGGATGTAAAGATGCGTGATGCTGGTCAAGATGATCAGGGGATTCCTGCACCACACTTCTAGGTAGGGGGCCCATCACATGCCACTCCAGAGACACCCAACTTACGTGCTTAGATGCTTTCCATGACTTCCATATTGGAGAGGATGGAGGTCAAGCAGGAGTTGATGTATGAGAGGATAGAGTTGAGAAAGACATAGATAGAGTCCAGACAGGAGCAGATGCAGTCTCAGCTCACTTAGATTTCCGACGATGTCAGGGCACTTAAAGATCAGAGGCGGTCTCCTAGATTGACATATTGTACTAGGATTTCAGTTATGCTTTCCATATGTAACTTGATGTAAAACTTTCTTAAGTTAATGAAATTCCTTTTGTTTCACTTTATTATTGTGTATTATTCACTTTCTTTTTATTTCATTAAGTGATGCTTGTTAAATCATAATTATGGTATATTATTCAACAAACAACTTATGCTTCATTAATTAAGTTTCTATTCCAAGTTATCTATTCCTCACTCTAAGAATACATGAGTCACTTCTGGATCTATGACTCGGGAATGTTTCGTTATAGTTTCTGTGGTTGGGGTTTCACTTGAACTTGGGCTCTGATACCACTTGATCACATCCACCCAGCCGGTACCCTACGTGGCTGATATGGAGAGTTTATGATCAAACCGGGTTCATACCTGGTCCGACCCTCGACCCCGGTCGAGACGGAGAAAACCGAATCGCTCCCGACCGAACCGGATCCGGAAGATGGCTTGCTAAAGAAGAAAGCTTATTCGGCTGCAAGCGTGCCCTAATCTTACTTATGGATTACGGTAATCACCCTGATGATGGCAGACTCAAACTGACGGCTGCGGATAATCATTATCAAAGGGATAACTATCGCATAACCTAACGGTTATCTCAAGAGTCCTCTACTAGCCCAAACTAGTAGAAGTCTATCGCTCAACGGATCTAACTGATGAGATCCAACGACTACCCGAAGAAGGCTCAAGTGCATCCAACGAAGGAGATTCGAAGGTACACTCTATATAAACCTCACTACCATACAAGGTGAGGGACGGATCAATTGATCAATAAGAATACTATCTGAGACTCAGGTTCAGATACATACTGATAGACCTAAACTATCAGCGTTCTGCTATCTAGATCACCTTTCCCGTTTCTTCATTCATTAGCTCTGTGCTTCTTGCAGAGCTGTTTGTGATTAAGTTCATCAACTGACTTAGCCTTCGGAGGTGGACTCCCGACCCCAGCGGTCGGGCCACATCTGACGCTTTCGTTTTACAGGACATCACATGGAGATCCAAGGGCTGAGCAGATTTTGGACGCATCATTTGGCGCCGTTGCCGGGGAAGACTTGAAAAGCCATGGTGACTAGATCAGCAGCCGCAGCAGCCACTGCACAACGCAATTCTGGTGTTCAGATACCTGGAGTGAATAATCCAGATATTCCCCAGGAAAGCCAAAATCCTATCGAAGTGGATGATGGCCAGGGAGGACGTAATCCTCCTCCTGATACAATCCAAGATCAATTGGATCAGGTAAAGATTCAACTCTTGGAGGTGAGCCAAGCACTCCGCATGCTCACCAGACGAGTGGTTTTACCACAAGAACTTGATCAACGTGATTCAGGGAGACGTGCATTGCCACGTGACCAGAGAATGGCGGAAGACCGAAATGTTGATCAGAATTTCCGTGAAGGAGACCGAGGACTTCGGAGGATCGATGATCAACCGAGGCGAGGCGATCGATTCGATAGACCGCAAGAGAGTACAACTGATTCAAATACAAGGTTGGATACAGGGGTAAGAACTCACTCACCCACTGTCAGAAGAACCGTTCGTGATGATCGAGCAGTTCGTAACGAGAGGAATGCTCGGGAAGGACGGGCTGTTCGTGATGATCGAGTAGCACGGGATGATCGTGTTAATCAAGGTCGTGATCATATTGCTGAAGATCACTCGACTCAGATTGGTCAAGAATTGGCCAACATCAATGAGAAATTAGGGCAGTTGGCTAAGGGAAGAATAACTGAGGATATTTACTCAGTCATTCGGAAGACTCCTTTTGCTGAGCCAATTGCGGGATATCGGTTTCCCCATAACTTCCGTTTGCCTACCTTCTCAACATTCGATGGCTCCAGAGATCCAACTGCTCACATCGGTTATTACCAACAGACCATGGCAGTTTCAGGTAATTCTGACAAAATTTTATGCAGGGTTTTTGGTTCATCTCTAACTGGAGCGGCACAAAAGTGGTTTTCCAACCTCCCCTCTGGAAGGATCGTAAACTTTGACGAATTGGCGCGCCAATTCATAGGGCGATTCCAGAGTGGGATACGAGTCAAGAAAACGGAAGAAACATTGTTCTTATCACCAAACAAGGAAAGAACGAATCGATCGGAGAGTTTCTGAAAAGATTCAATAAAGTGACGATGGAAATAGAAAACTTGGATGGACAAGTAGCCAGAACCGCTCTATTCACAGAACTCACTAACCGGAAACTCCTGGAGTTATTACTACAGGATATACCTACGACTTATGCTTGAGTTGGTACAGAGATGCCGAAGCAGGCTGAAGTCATGGAGATTCTAGATGCGCGCCAATGAGATAATAAAGTCTCCAAGAAGGAACAAAAGGCTCCTAAGCGAAGCAGAAGCCAAAGAAGAATGTTCGTGATCGGGTTGGAAAATCCCAGCCTTGGCGCCAAAGATCCCCCGGTAGAAGTGAGTACACTCCATTGAATGCTCCTCGGGCTGATATTTTGAATATCCTCAAAAGAAAAAATATTTTGAAGTGGCCGCCTAAAATTCTTTTGAAACCCGGAGAGCAGCAGGATCGGGAAAAGTATTGCCGATTCCACAAGGACTATGGTCATTATACTAATGACTGTCGTCATCCGAAGGCGGATATTGAGAGATTGATATCTCGGGACATCCGTCCGTTTTGTTAGCAGGAGAAGGGAGGAGCCACGTGGGCCACGTGCGGCTGCTCCAAAGAGGGATCGTTCGGTTAGTTCAGAACGATCGAGGGAGGCCCCGAAGTCTAAAAAAGGCAAGGAGGTGATTGAAGCTGCTACTCGGTCACCGATCCTTACCATCTTCGGGGGACCAGAGCCCGAATCATTCCGGAGTCTGAAAACAAAATCCAAATTTGTTGGAGCTGAAGAGGCGCAGAAGCGGAAGAAGCTGAATGGTGAAGATTCTATCACCTTTAGCGAAGAAGACGAAAGAGACGTTTGTTTACCTCATGATGATGCTATAGTCATCAAGGTAGAGATTGCACGGCGGGAAGTGCATAGAGTTTTGATTGATACAGGGTCTGCAGCTGACCTAATTTCCTACGAAGTGTATCAAAAATTGAAGGTGGATCAGGACTTGATGAAACCTTCATCTACACACCTATATGGCTTTGCAGGGTCATCTGCAGTAGCGGAAGGACCGGTTCAGTTGGATTTATCCATTGGAAGTTTTCCTAAGGAAACAACTGTCTGAATCAATTTTTTGGTGGTTCGAGAACTACCAGCCTATAATATGATTCTCGGGCGACCATCTTTATCCAAGATAGGTGCTATTGTTTCGACAAAACACCTGAAGATAAAATTCCCGACTGATATGGGAATTGGTCAAGTCTCCTCTGACCAGAAGATCTCTCGGCAGTGTTATGTTGCCTATTTAAAAGACAAGGAGGGTCCGAGGAAGGTAACTGCCCTCCCCATAGAAGTTCGAGATGATCGGGAAGAGACAGAGATGCAAAGGCCCGAACCAGTGGAGAAACTTGAGCAAATCCAGCTGTGTACCGAAGATGAGAAAAAGATTACTTATATCGGGTCTGAACAGCTGGAAGAGTTTAAAGATGAGTTGAAGTTATTTCTTCAACAGAATAAAGATGTATTCGCATGGTCTGCTGAGGATATGCTCGGGATCGATCGGGCCATTGCAGAGCACAAACTCGGATAGACCCTAAGGCGAAACCAAGTGATACGTAAAAGAAGAAATTTCTCTATTGAAAAGTATGAAGCCGTTCGGAGCGAAGTTGAAAAACTTAAGAATTCTGGTTTCATAGAACCAATCGAGTGCCCAACTTGGTTGGCCAACGTGGTGATGGTGAAAAAGGCGAATGGGAAGTGGAGGATGTGTACAGACTACACAGATCTAAACAAAGCTTGCCCAAAAGATTGCTACCCGTTGCCTCGGATTGACCTCTTGATAGATGCGATCGTAGGATATGAAACTTTAAGTTTCATGGATGCCTACTCGGGGTATAATCGATCCTTATGAATAAGGAGGATGAGAAGTATACGGCTTTCATGACTGATCGTGAGAGCTATTATTACAAGGTCATGCCTTTTGGCCTAAAGAATGCGGGAGCAACATATCGGAGGGCCGTCAACAAGATTTTCAAAGAACCGATAGGAAAGAATGTTGAAGCTTATGTTGACGACATGCTAGTGAAAAGCTTTACAAAAGCAAATCACATTGCAGATTTGATCGAGGTTTTCTCGATGCGAGGAAGCATCAAATGAAGTTAAACCCCGAAAAATGTGCCTTTGGAGTCTCCTCGGGCAAATTTTTGGGTTTCATGGTATCACTGAGGGGAATTGAGGCTAATCCTGCCAAAATACAAGCTCTGATTGATATGGAGGCTCCCAAAACCGTTCGGGATGTACAATGTTTGACAGGGAGAGTTGCTGCTTTAAATCGATTTATCTCCAAGTCCGGAGAAAAATGTTTGCCTTTTTTCAAGGCACTTAAAGACCTGAAGGGCGTAAGGAAGCAAAGTGGACTGAAGAGTGCCGAAAGCTTTTGAGGAATTAAAAGAAGCACTTGGACAACCACCGATCCTATCCGGGCCGAGAGAAGGGGGAAATATTACAGCTATATCTAGCGACATCCCTTTCGGCGGTCGGTGCAAGACTTGTTCGGGAGAAAGATAAGAAACAAGTGGCCGATTTACTATGTAAGCCACGTGTTGCTAGATGCGGAGACGAGATATTCGCAGATTGAGAAGCGGGCTCTGGCTCTCATGATGGCCGCCGGGAAGCTAAGGCCATATTTTCAAGCTCATCCAATTGAGGTATTTACAACTTTTTCTCTTAGTAAAGTTCTTAACAAACCCGATTTGTCCGGAAGGATGGTATCCTGGTCGGTTGAGCTCGGTGAGTTCCAAGTGAGCTTTAAGCCCGTAACTGCAATCGGGGCTCGGGCATTAGCCGACTTTGTAGTAGAAACTACTCGCACCAGGGGAACCCACCATTGAGGATCCCATTATACCAACCACTTGGGAGGTATATGTGGATGGTTCAAGTAATAAAGATGGAGCAGGCGCTGGAATTCTATTAAAAAGTCCAGCAGGATTTATTATTCGATATGCTTTGAGACTCGCATTTGATGCAAGTAATAACGTAGCGGAATATGAGGCCCTGATAGCAGGACTTCGGTTGTCAAAAGCATTAGCTATTGCAGATGTTACTATTTATAGTGACTCTCAGCTTATAGTCAACCAAGTCCAGGGGGAGTATGGCATTAAAGAACCACGCTTGCAAAAATATCGGGAGATAGTGCAAGCATTTCAAAATCAATTTTGGAATTTGAAGATATCTCAGATTTCGAGGAATGAAAATTCAGTGGCAGATGAGCTATCCCGACTAGCCAATGCCAAGGAAAAGAATCTAGACCCTTCGGTCTACATTGAAGAGATAACTTTTCCAAGTTATCATGAGAAAGAAATTTCTTATGTTGAAGCAGAACGTTGCTGGATGGATCCAATAATCGAATATCTAAGGGATGACAAATTACTCGAGGATCCAGTAGAGGCAAGGTTGATCAAGATTCGATCAGCTAGATTTGTCATTCAGAATGGGAGACTATACAAAAGATCTTATGCTGGACCCCTTATGAGATGTATTGGCCCCGAAGGAGCAAAATCAACTTTGGCTGAAGTTTATGAAGGAATTTGTGGAGCTCACATGGGTGGCAGAGCCCTGGCCCACAAAATTCTAAGACTTGGGTTATATAGGCCTAAGGTCCAAGAGGCTGCTATGGACTACGTTCGTCGATGTAGTAACTGTCAAATTCATGCTACGATGTCGAAGCGCCCGGCGGAAACTATGACTTCAATTCTAAATCCCATTCCCTTTGCAATGTGGGGAATTGATATCATGGGCAAATTCACCAAGGCATCGGGCGGACGGGAATATCTGATAGTAGCAATTGATTACTTCACAAAATGGGTAGAAGCCAGTGTACTGGCGACAATTACTGAGAAAAAAGTGGAGAAATTTGTGCTTAATCAATCATATATCGCTTTGGGATTCCAAAGATTATTGTCACTGACCATGGTACTCAGTTCGACTGTCCACAATTTGAGCAATTCTGTGGAACATATATGATCGAGCATCGTATGTCCTCGGTGGCATACCCCCAAAGCAATGGCCAGGTAGAGGTTACTAACCGAATGCTACCGGAAGGAATAAAGAGAAGACTCGAAGCCGACAAAGCTTCTTGGGTCGAAGAACTTCATAATGTACTGTGGGCTTATAGAACTACGGTTCGAACACCCACAGGAGAAACTCCATTCAGGTTGGCATATGGATCCGAAGCATTGGCACCAGTGGAGATAATGGCAGGGACGTTACGGGATCGTGAGTTCGAGGAAAAAGCAAATGAACAAGGACTGCTTGATAGTCTTGATTTGTTGGACAAAGTTCGGGCAAAGGCAATAGCACGAACTCAACATTATCAAAGAAGGATAGCGTCTCATTATAATACTCGAGTGAAGAATCGTCGGTACTTAGCCGGAGATTTGGTGTTGAGAAACACCCTAGCTTCCGACCCGCATCACCAAAGAAAGTTGGACCCTTCCTGGGAAGGACCTTATATGGTTGTGAAACCAGTCGATCAGGAGCTTACAGGCTGAAGAACATCGATCCCCAGAAAGAGTTGGATCGTTCGTGGAATGCTAGACGTCTCAAAAAGTTTTATCCTTGAAGACGATTTCAATTTTGTTCTCGATGTAATCATTTTCAACTCAATCAATGCAATTTTTGGCTTTCAACAAACTATCTTTTGATTGGGGGGCATCATACACCACATTCAAGAACAAGATCCAACTATAAGGCATCGGATGAAAATTCGTATGGGTCCTTCAACACTTCAACACTTATGGAAATTTTTCGAACTTTCTTAAGTCGGGGCATCGGATGAAAATCCGAGTGAGTTCCTTTTGCAAGGCGTCGGTTTGAAACCCGAGTGAGTTCCTTCGAGACTTATTGAATTTTTGAATTATCCTTAAGTATAAGGCATCGGTTTAAAACCCGAGTGAGTTCCTTCTCAGACTTATTGTAATTCTCCGGAAATCCTTAAGTATAAGGCATCGGTTTAAAACCCGAGTGAGTTCCTTCTCAGACTTATTGTATTTCTCTGGAAATCCTTAAGTATAAGGCATCGGTTTAAAACCCGAGTGAGTTCCTTCTCAGACTTATTGTATTTCTCCGGAAATCCTTAAGTAAAGGCATTGTTTCAGACAACTAAGACCTAATACAACGGCGATTCAAGTGGCTAGCAAAGTTCAAGATAAAGTAATTTCTTATTTCTTCAAAAGATCCAAAGAGGCCAGTATCAAAACAATTACAAGAGCTGGATACAATCTCTGATCAAAGAAGAAAGTCATTACAGGTGACTGTTAACAAGTTATACAAGATCGACGCGACTTTGCTAGAACAAACATATGAGTCAACCATTGGTGGGGATACAAGGAAAAGAAGAGAAGAAATGAGGATTACAAAAATATTTCGGTATGCAGAAAATCCTCCGCAATTTCATACTCTTTGTCCAGCTTGTCCAGGAGAAGAATGGTCCTCGACCAAACTCGCATTCAGTACAAGCTCGTCATAATTGACTTCTTCCAGCGGAGAATAAACAGGAGAATCTTTCAGATATTGCATAATATCTGGATTGGAAGGTGGAGGATCAATCTTATCCTTGGTCCAGTCGGGAGGAGGAATACCCGTGTCGGTAAATACTTCGGGATGGCAAACAAGACCTGTAGGGAGTCGTATCAAAATGAGGATCTTTCCTTAATATTGATTCCCATACTTCGTTCTCACCATCCCGGTACGCCTGCAAGTTATAAGCATTCAGCATATCAACAAAAGGCTTACTGTGTAAATACTTGAAGACGCAAGCTCTGCGAACATCAGTTGGGAGGGATTCGGGCAAAGGAACGATAGCTTGCCTTTCGGGTAACGTTTCAGATCCTTTGGCTCCAGACTTTCCAACTGTTCGCTCCAGTCGCCGGATCTTCTCCCTGGCATCATCCAAGTCCGACCGAAGACGACCAATCATCGAATTTTTTTCTCCCCGCCACCTCCCAAGTTAGATTCCGAAGGCGAGCAATCTCAACATCTTTAGCTTCGAGAGATTTCCCGAAGCCTAGAAACTTCATTGCTCAACCTACTCGAGTCTAGTAACTTGCTTCCACTTGGTTGTGGAAGTTACAAAGAAGACTCCCTGCAAACAACTTCCGAGTTAGCGAGGAGCGAGAAAAGTAATTTTTCAAAATCGAGAGGATAATGAAGAAAGATTTACATCACCAGTGACTTCGTAAAGACTTCATCCGGAAGTTTGGAAAGAAGCTGCGCTCTCGAAGTCATTCGAGCAGCGGTACACCATTCCAACGCTCTGTCAAACTCGTTTGACACTAATTCAGGCGAAGGATGAGAAGGATGAACTACACCAAGCAAAGGATGAGCTTCATCACTTGTCACCCGACGGCGCTTCCTAGTGGCAAAATCCTCCAACTCAGAAGGAGAGGAGGAGGATGCCAAACAAGCACTAGAGTTAGAAATAGGAGCAGCACCTGCTGGGACCACACCTTCATCAGACGCCAACATAGTTGCCTCAAATGCCCGAAGAGTCTCCTTCGGGGGTGCACCAACAGGCTCACCAGCAAGAGCGCCGGCAGCACCATCGGCAACGTAGTGATCAAGATCTTCCTGGGAAAGATGAGCGATCACTTCGGGCAAAGGAGGCGCAGGGACGGCATTAATAGAAGCTGCAGGAATCTGACTTGAAGATTCACCGCCAGCAGTCGCCTTACGCTTGGAGGATTCACTAGCTGAAACCACCGCACTGGCCCCAACCACCACCGACGGAACGCTTTTCTTGTAAGATTTTGCTCTAATAAAGTTCGGGTTGATCTTGGGAGCCACTATGCAAAACAACAAAAAAACCAGCCGTATCAGTACAGAAATAAACGACAGCAACAGCGGGGAAACCCTGGTTTTCTACAGCTTCTGACAAACCAACAAACTAAACCCCAAGTATAACTACTGTGCAGTTTACTCCGGGGGGAAGTGGGGAAAGAGATGAGTAATCAAAAAACTCACTTGTTCAGAAATGGATAGAGCTGTCGTTGGAGTACGAGGAATACGGAAGCAGGCCGAAGGACGAAAGGTTGCTTTGGCACTTTAGCAAATCTAACTTGCAGAAGATAGGATAGATGGAGAGTACCCACGAAGGCTTTAAATAGCCTAAGGTATAAGACGACGGTTGAAGGCTAAGAACAACCGACGACCCAGATCGAAATGACGCTTCGAAATCCGCAAAAAGCAAGATCAACGGTCGAAGGGATGCCACATGGAAACATGTGGAAGCGAGCACCTGATGCAGAGATACCTCCAATCGTCGCACTACCATTAAAATAATGGATGTATTTCCGATTCATTGGAAACAGTGAATAGTATACAAAAGCAGGAAAACGTTTGAACTTCGTAGAAGGGAAACGTGCGGACTTGGCAATAAATGAAGTAGTGGGGAAGATTAACGCATCTTCCCGAAACGCATCTTCACAATATTTCTACAAGATTATTATTCGGCGAGGAATGAAAAGTTAAGTGATAAGTTTTATCATACTTTGATATTCAAGGCAAGATTTCGGCAGGAGACGGGGAAATTTAGAGGCCAACATGAAAAAAGAAATGTCTATTCATTAAATTGAGGGTAAATCTTTACAAAAGAACGACTCCCTAAGCCTTTTCTTCATTGTTGCCCGAGGGACCCTGGTCGGGAGGACTTTTCTCAGGACCATGAGAAGAGCCTTCCTCAAGAGTGGCATCGGCTGAATCCTCTACAACAACAACTTGAGACTCGGCTTGTGATTTCTCCTCTGGAAGTGCCGGCTCGTCATTCAGATATGCCTCATATTGAGAGTCAGCTGGAAAAGGATCATCTTCTCCCTGAGCCCAGTCCGGGAGATCCATACCAACTTTCCCGAAGACCTCTTGGTGGCATACCTCACGAAAAGGAGCAGTGTCGAAGTCAGGGATCGTTCCAAGGATCTGCTCCCAAACGTCGTTCGCCCCATGCGATAAGCTTGAATGTTGTAGAAACCTAGCAACTCGGAGAAAGGTACGCTGTTCAGGTATTTCCGAATGCACTCCTTCCGAAGCTCTGGCTTTATATGCTCAGGCTTGCTAGGGATCGCCAACTTCAGATGTTTTTCGAGCTCCCTACTTTTGATTTCAAGGCTGTCACCAAACAACGTGGCAGCTGCCTTTTGCTTCCTGGCCTCGCGCTTGGCAGCAGAGACACGAATTTTCGAAGCTTCAAGGGCTTCCTTGAGGGAGATCACTTCTTCCTCATGCTTTTTCTGCAGCTCCACGGTAGCTGCAGTCAGCTGGTCTATTTCAGAATTGGCCTTGGCCAATTTCTCTTCACAAGTTTGCAGCAAGGAGCTGGTGCGACCAACCCGGCTCAATGCTTCCATGTGTTGATAAAAGCTCAACACAACGTTCCTGGGAAGACGAAAGATATCAGAAGAAGTCATAAGAAATTATGAAAACGTAAGTAAGCAAGAAGACCGGTACTGTCACGCCCTCCCAGCCGGTACCCTATCTGGCATACCCGAGAGTGTGATCCACAGCCCGAAGATCAGGTATCGAGTGATCAACCTCCCACATAAACAATAACATAATCATGAACAATCATAACATGAGTGCGGAAGATAAATCATAGATCCAATAAAGAAAGAATGAATCATAACTGAATCAGAATAGTAGATATAATCAGAGTATCAAACAGATAAGTAAAGCGAAGCAAAAATCCCACTTTACATCCAGCGGAAAAGTAGCTCTAAAAGAATAAACTAGACAAAACCTAATCCCAGTAACAAGTACATTGGGTAACTAAATTGTTCTCCACTTTATAGACAACATCCTGGTAAGTGTAAATCTCATAAATAGCACAAGGACGCTTCCACTCAATGGTCGGACTAAGCATCGTACGGAGCATAACCACTCGCGGGATCTTCAGAGTAATTGTGGTAACCGCAATCACCTTCCTGGAGATATGCCTCTTCGCCTTGCGCTTCTTCATAGGGACCGTCATAGTACTCGGTACCTGCAGGGATAGTCTAACAACATTGTACAATAAAGGAATGAGTTTCAAAGAAACTCGGTAAGGCGATTAAAATCCATAATAACATAAATGGCAGGATTCCAGAACACTCATAAATGCAATATGATATGAGACAAACAATGAATGAATGAATCTAACTCTATGTATCGTTGGTCTCTATTGGCGGACATGCTTTAAGTCATAGCACCGTACCTCTTTAGGAAAGTCCACTCACATCCTCAACCATTTAAGATATCTTGGATTCTCTCACGGATCATTTCACCGGTCTTGAGCAGCCGATTGGTAATGGGTCCTTCATCCCTCGGGACAAACCTTGGCGGGGGTTAAGTCAACACACTCTCTCACAACCATTTGGTATAAGTGCTTGGCGCATGTCGGGGGTAAAACCTAGCCAAATGCAAGTCTTCTACTTAGTTACATCAAGTCGGATCCGAGATACTTCCATTCCTCGTCCCCGACGATCCTTTCCGGTATCCTTCACACTAGAGTCGGCGTATCCTATGGCACCAACCAACTCGGACTACGGACTCATCAACCCTATTGATCATCCACATATGGTAAACGGGAAGCTCTCACGTCCTCTCACGGGTTGGTTACCGGTCTTAAGCGCCCGTGAGCCCAAGTCTAACCATATGCAACCCTACCAATAAATGGCCCCCACAATGTGATTCCTGTCCTCTCACGGGTTGGTTACCGGTCTTGAGCGCCCATGAATCCCCATTGCTACCACGGGTCGTTCGGTCTCAATACCCCTCCGATTAGGGTCTGACATAACAGGACATCCTAGCCAAACACTACTAGACAATCCTAGATATGTCATCCAACAGTTTAGGAAGGTGTCCAGAGGGCATCTCCGGAAACATCCCATAATATTTCCGTAGTAGTCCAAGGACAGAAGTGTCGAAAGGACACCTCTCCTTTCCAAACCATACGTAAGCATACACATGCATCAATTCATATCATCACATATATGGTAACTTCATATATGGAAAGAAATCGATAATTACAATCACTTGTATAACATTGGTAAGTAAATCATACATGAATCAATTTAATATGAATAAGTAATGCTACTGTAATCAAAGTTATGCAACAGTAGTATATCATTGTAAGAATCTAATTTAGGTAACATATTAATGATATTCAAATATAGAAACTAGATTCATGCTATCTATGTAATTAAGGAAATAACCATCCTTACCTTTTATAACTCGCAAGGAATCCTAAGAAATCAAGTAAGATCTTGGCAAACTTGAGAAGAAGGTCCTAAACAAGTATATACAACATATTAGGAAAGATCCCTAACAGCAAAGATATCAAAACATCCGAAACAGACCAAATCTGGAGTTGCTGTACTCATTGGTCGAGTGGATTGGTCGAGTGGTCCAGTCGACCAATCAGTCGACCAATGCGAGACTAAACCTATAAAATCAGAGTTTTAAGATATGAAATCCGAATTTGGTGGTTCAAAAGGATACTAATCAAGGGGTAGACTACATCAGTAGTATTCTAACATATAGGGGACCTCAAAACACCAATCAAATCAAGATATCAAGATCCAAATTAGGAAACAAAAAGTTACCATAATTAACTCAAACATGGATCTTGATGAATTTGAAATAGAAAACAAAGACAAGAGCAATAGGAGGATGGATCATTGCTTTCAGTAATGAAAACATGAAAACATACATAGGTCTTCATGGAATAAGGCTTAGAAGCATAAATCTAAATAAGGAAATAAAACCTACCATATATGTAACTATCATGCATCATGAAGAACACATAGTATGGTAGAAGAGAACATCTAGAAATCTATAGATTATGGATCATGGAAAGAAAACACAGTAATTACTACTAACATGATCAACATAGAAGATCCAAAGAGATCAGAATTCAGATTAGAAGTTTAACAGAGATTAAATCATGGTTTGATCATGAATCCTTCAAAAGCTTGCAATGATCATGGTTAAGATCATTGTTCTAGCCTTAAATCCTTAGGATGATCATGAGAACATGTTCGAGAGATGTTTGCAACAGAGAATGCAGCATCTCTTCTACTGTCTCAACTCAAAAAGGAAAGAAAAACAAAGATGGAGGAGAAGAAGAGAGAGTAGACATACCTTTTGATGCAAAAAGAAGAGTTTCGACGAAGATCCGTCAAGAAAACACCAAGGATGCAAGAGAGATGACTTGCAGAGGTCTTTGGTTCGTTCCAGAGGGTTTGGAGGCAGCAAATACGAAGTGGACTCGAGATTGGACTTAAATAGAGCAAGAACAACCTAAT
This sequence comes from Hakea prostrata, assembly GCF_041222555.1. Lineage (NCBI taxonomy): Eukaryota > Viridiplantae > Streptophyta > Magnoliopsida > Proteales > Proteaceae > Hakea > Hakea prostrata. The sequence continues at coordinate 51,833,591 of NC_142602.1, read as the reverse complement.
TGCCAAAGACAGCACTCATTGGTCGAGTGGATTGGTCGATCGGCCCGATCGACCAATCGGTCGACCAATGCCGACAAAGAAGGCCAAAACAGGGAATTGAAGGTCCGGATCAAATCCAATCCTAAAGGGGTTTTGCACACAAGTCAAGTGACTTACCTAATAGGTAGAAATGCCTTCAAACCAAGATAGAGAGCACTCCAAGTCCATCAACTAATTAGATCTTCATCAGGATTCAGTTTCCATAAATAGAACCTCATCATCAACTTTCATGGATTCAAAGCCAGACACCAAGTCCTCTACTGGGATGGCCCAAAGCTGACTTCTTACTTTACTTCGGGTCATCGGACCTACAAATAACAAGGTTTCCGGGTCAAGGTTAGGGCTGGGTTTTACAGGTACCTTGTAGATTGACTAACAAGGGAGGTGTCATCCAGGGCTTCAAACTCCTGGTGATCAGAAGGAGCAAGACTGAGGGAGCTCCATTCTGCAGCTTTCTCAGGATCCCGAGTGACCCTGTCGTTCATCTTCAGGGTCCACTGGGGGATGAAGACCTCCTCACCATCCGTCGAAGCTTTGGATTTTTTATTTGAGGGAGCATCAATTGTGTCATGCCTCCTCTTGGTTCGGGTGGAGGAAGAGACATTAGCCCTCTCCACCATTGGTTTCTTCCCTTTACCTGAAGCATCAGCTAAAGGCCTGATATTCCTAATACCCCTATAAGAGGGGTCGGGAGAGGGAAGAGAAGCCTCTTGATCTACGGTCAAGACCCTGGGCGATCGTTGCTCGCTGTCACAACGGCCCTAGCGGCCTTCACCCGCAGGCTTTCAGGGTTCGTTCTGGGAGGCACTGCAAAGAAGAAGGACAAGAATCAGAATTCAAAACATATCACTTCAGTCAAATCAAAGGATGATGGTTAGAAGCTCACAATGAGCCAAGCCCCAAGATCTTGAAGGATGGAGTTATACTCCACTTCATATCCATGTATCTCTTGATACCACGGAATGGATTTGATCTTTCTGATGGCCGCCTCGTCTTCTCTGGATAAGGGAAGGCCCTGGTTACTCTCGGACGAAGAAGTAAACCTCCTCCAGGTGGTTGGGAAATTAAGATCTGATGGAGGCGCTCGATAGAAAAAGTATCTTTCGCGCCATCTTTTGTGGTTAGAAAGGCAAGTTCCTTTGACAAGGATGCTGCCCCTCCAATCAAGTTCAGCCTTATTGCGTTTGGAAAGAAAGACCCATCCGGGAGGATGGGAGATAGAAAGAACATGAAAATGTACAAAAAGAGAAAGAGATGGCGTAATGCCAAGCTCAAAACACAAACCCAAGAAGCCGACGATGAGACGCCAGCTATTGGGGAGGAGCATTCCGGGACAAATGTTCCAGTGATTCAAAACTGCGGAGAACAAAGGATTAAAAAAGGGAAAGCGAACCCCGCTTTCCAGTGCATCTATATACAGAGAAAATTCACCCGAAAGGGATGAATCAACCCTCTCATCGGGATGGGGAGCCCTAACTCGATATGAGGAAGGAAGATCAAAATCTTGGACAGTGAAAGAAGGGTTTCCTCATTGTAAATGGAGGGAACGAGAGCCGGGTCCACCATTGGACCCGGAGGTTTGAGGCTGCCTAGAAGACTCGACAATCTTGGAAGATCCAGGACTCGAGAAGGACGGGGAGAAGTTTCGGTTTTTCTTTCAAAACCTTTTGAGAAACTTCGGCGAACTCCGCGCAGGACGGTTAGGGTTTTGTTATCACTATCCGATTGTTCGGGAGCAGGAGAAGCAAAAGCATCACCGTTATCACCAACATGGGGTACTAAAGAAGCCCTATCGTCCGCCATTACTCGTTTCGATAAACTACAAAAAGAAAAGACCAAAGAAACTTACCGATTCAGCGAGACGGAAGCTTGAGAGCAGGGAAGGCGCGAAGCGAACAACAAAGGTTCAAATTCCGAGACAGGAAGAATGAAACCTATGAAGACAACGAACCGCTTTTAAAACTCCCGCACGAGTGTTCGGGAATCCGAACGATCGAGATTGATTCAAAATCAGCGATCAAGATTGAAAGACGTTTTGAAAGTTTGAACTCACGAATCCGAAATAGGCGTTCGGAAACCGTCGCTTGGATGACGTGAGCCACAACAGATCAACTGCAACGAGACATGTGGCCTTACACTCACAACGCTCGAGGAAAAGTGACCACCGCATTAAATGTGATATGACATTTAATGAAGCACGCAAAGATCATCACTCGACGACGAACCAGCTTAAAAACCAAGCCCTCGGGATCGACCGAACGCTTGGTCCGGGGGGCTCGTGATATGGAGAGTTTATGATCAGACCGGGTTCATACCTGGTCTGACCCTCGACCCCGGTCGAGACGGAGAAAACCGAATCGCTCCCGAGCGAACCGGATCCGGAAGATGGCTTGCTAAAGAAGAAAGCTTATTCGGCTGCAAGCGTGCCCTAATCTTACTTATGGATTAGGGTAATCACCCCGATGATGGCGACTCAAACCGACGGCTGCGGATAATCATTATCAAAGGGATAACTATCGCATAACCTAACGGTTATCTCAGGAGTCCTCTACTAGCCCAAACTAGTAGAAGTCTATCGCTCAACGGATCTAACTGATGAGATCCAACGACTACCCGAAGAAGGCTCAAGTGCATCCAACGAAGGAGATTCGAAGGTACACTCTATATAAACCTCACTACCATACAAGGTGAGGGACGGATCAATCGATCAATAAGAATACTATCTGAGACTCAGGTTCAGATACATATTGATAGACCTAAACTATCAGCGTTCTGCTATCTAGATCACCTTTCCCGTTTCTTCATTCATTAGCTCTGTGCTTCTTGCAGAGCCGTTTGTGATTAAGTTCATCAACTGACTTAGCCTTCGGAGGTGGACTCCCGACCCCAGCGGTCGGGCCACATCTGACGCTTTCGTTTTGCAGGACATCACGTGGAGATCCAAGGGCTGAGCAGATTTTGGATGCATCAGTGGCATACCCGGGTATGTGATCCAAAGTCCCAAGGATCAAGTATTGAGCAACCATGCCTCCCACATACATGATAACCCAATCATGAACAATAATAATCAAGGTTAAAGCATATAATAAAATGAAATTATGAATAAGATAAGAACAAGATAATCAGAGTGCGGAATAAAAGATACCAATGTAGCATATAATTCAAAAGAGAGAGAGAGAGAGAGTGAGCGGAAATCACTCCCTCGGTAACAACGGAATGTAGATAATCAAAGTTAAGGTTTACAGATCCAAAATTTAAAAGAGTATAACAGTTAAAAAGTTTAAACTAAGGTCTCCTCTATCTTATTCAAGATGTCTTCATAATCATAAACATAGGAGACCAAACACGACCTTTCCCACACTAAAGTCGAGCTAATCCGGGTACGGAGTGTAACCACCCTCAGGATCTTCACCGTGACCTTCATAGTAGCCAAGATCTTCAGAGTAGTATGAGGTATCTGGGTCCGTCTCAACGAAGGAGCCATCAGATTCTTCAACACCTGTAGAGAAATCTAACAAAACAATTGCACAGAAAGGAATGAGTTTGAGAGAACTCAGCAAGGTAGTTATTCCATAAGTCATATGATACAAAACATAACATGATGCAAGTGATATGAAACAGATGATGCAAATATGATTCTAAATCTATACATATGCTAGTCTCTATGGTAGACATGCTTTAAGTCATAGCACCATACTTCTCTGGGTGGGTCTCAAATCACTCTTCCCTCAACCATCTTGGTATCTTGGGTTCTCTGGTGGTAATTGGGTCTTGCATCCCTCAGGACAATCCATGGCTGGGCCATGGGGTTTAAGTCACCACTCTCTCACATCACCATTGGTATAAGTATTGGCGCATGTCACTATAAAGCCTAGCCCAATGCAAGTCATCTACTCAGTCGTATCAAGTCAGATCTGGATACTTCCCCTATGGCTACAACCAACTCGGTTCGGTATCCTTCACACTAGAGTCCCATATCCTATGGCTACAACCAACTCAAACTACGGACTCATCAACCCTATTGGTCATCCACAAATAGTAAATAGGAAGCTCTCACGTCCACTCACAGGTTGGTTACCGGTCTTGTGCGCTTGTGAGCCCAAGTCTAGCTATTTGCAACCCTACCAATAAATGGCCTCAATGAGTATCCATAATATGATCTATGTCCTCTCACGGGTTGGTTACCGGTCTTGAGCGCCCATAAACCCACATTACTACCACGGGTCGTTCGGTCTCAATACCCTTCCGATTCGGGTCTGATACAACAAGGATGTCCTAGCCAACACATCTAGACAAGTCCTATATATGACATCCAATAATCCGGGAAAGTGTCAATGGGCATCTTCGGAGAACATCTTATACTATTCCCTCCAATGTCCAAGGACAGAAATGTTGGAAGGACATTCCCCAATCCCAAATCATACTTAATCAATCACATGCTCAATTCCATCATATCATGATATTTCATCATATAAAAAGAGATATAATGTAACACGATCAATCACATATGTCGTTATCAAAATAAGTAAGCATGGTAATCCAAAATGATATATAATATGGTACTACTATCATGTATTATGGTACTACTGTCATGTATTATATACAGCAGTCATATGATGTTTCAAATACTTCAAGGAATGTAAATCTACCACATTTCCAACATAGCGGCAAGATTTACACAAATCATGTAATTATGACAATAACCGTCCTTTCCTTATCGAATCAAAACTAATACCAAGGATCACTTAGAATAGTCCCCAAATCAGTGCTTGCACCCTAGACAACATATGTGCAACATTAGAGAAAGAAACAATCAAATCGGAGGTCAAACGATCAAATCGAGCAAATACAAGGTTGCTGTACACATCTGGTCGACTGACTGGTAGACTGACTCAGTCGACCAAGAAGTCGACCAAGTGAATAGTAATGGGGCTGAATAGTGATTTTTGGTCCGAAACCCATCTTCCGGAGCTCGGATCACTCCAAACTTTCGGGGGATTGTTAGTAACAGTATAAGAACACTATCTAACAAGTAATTAGCATAATCTAATGGTCTAATTAGGAATCCCCAAATTGAAACCCTAAGTTCTAAAGACAAGAATCATAGCATCAATTGAAATCAAATGCAATTGCAAGGGAAATTAGGGAATTAGCTAGGGGAATTGATATGCAATGGATTAGGATCATATGCTAGCATAGAAATCAGACTTAGCATGCTTCATACATTAGTTTAGGACAAGAATACAAGATGCTAAGAAGAAAATCATAGAAAAGCATATGCAAGGATCAAAATGAGAGCATAGCATAGGTAGAAATGGAACAAGCTTTTGTATTAGCAAGGTATGAACACTTGAAGCGGTGGTTGCAAGGTTGCAGCACCAACTCCAAGGTTACAACAGCAAGAAGAAGAAGAGAATAGAGTAGAATAGAGGATGAGAGAGAGAAATCATACCTTAGAGAGGAATTTGAGAGAAGAGGCAAGGATTCTTGAAGAGGATCTTCACCAAACCCAAGAAAGTGCTTTGGGAAGCTCCCTCCTCGTTCTCTGGAGTCCAAATGAATAGGGTAGGGTTCTATTCACGAGGTCCCAATAAGTAGGCTTAAAATAATCAAAAAATTTGTAATTTTCGTATTTAATAAGTAGTTGGTCGTCTGGGTCAGTCGACCAAGCAGTGATAACAATTTCAAACAGGGAATCGGAAGGCCAAATGGGGTCAAATTTGATTGGGCTTTCTCATACAAGTCAATCAACAAGTCTAGATTAAAGAATTACCTTCGAATCGAGTTCAAAAGTGCATTAGATACTTCAAATAATTCACCCCTCTTCTAGGTGTAGTTTCTCACTGAACATTGACAGTGTATCCAAGTAAGGGGCATCACTGTCAATATCCATAGGCTCGGAATCATACACCAAGTCTTCAACTACGAGGGCCCACAAGTCTCTTCTTCCTCCACTCCGAGTCTTTGGACCTACAAACATCAAAGGTTCCGGGTCAGGGTCAGGGTTAGGATAGGGCTAGATTTCACAATAAGACTTCAGTATTCTTCGTAGAATACTCAATAGATCTAATTTTAAGGATTGCTCCCCATCCTTGAGATCCATCGGTTTCCACAATATGAAACCAGTCCTCCTTAGGATATCTCATTGGTTGTACTTGGGAGATCAGTTCCTTTATCTTTTTAACTATGGCCACATCCTGTTGGTTGAATCTTTTTTCTCCTTTTTGCGAGGTTTTCGCATAGAGGGGTCCAAGCATTTTTCCAAGATCTTTGATAAAATCTCTATCCTGGTTAACTAATCCAATAAATGATCTTATTTGAGTAATTCTCTCAAGTTTATTTTGAAATTCTAGGGCTTTTCTAGCAATATGGTCTTGTAAAGATACAAGTTCTTTTCCTAAGTTTAAGCCTAAGAATTTGATTTCATCTTTCCCTATTTCCATCTTCTTTTTGGAAATTACTAAACCATGATCTTTAAATAATCTAAATACGGTCAACATGTGTTGAAAATGATCTTTCTCATTTTGAGAATATACTAGAATATCATCTATATAGACAACTACAAATCTCCTGTAAGGTAAAAAAATTTGGTCCATTCTGCGTTGAAATACCGAAGGGGCATTTTTCAGGCCAAATGGCATAACTAGCCATTCATAGTGTCCTCTACTTGTGACAAAGGCGGTCCAGGGAATGGAATCTTTATGTACCATCATAATCTAGTGGAAACCTGATTTTAAATCAAATTTGCTATAAATCTTAGCTTTATCAATATGAGCTATAAGGAAATCTCTTCTAGGTATATTATAAGCATCATCAACAGTATTATCATTAAGACACTTATAATTTATAACCATTATGCTTTTACCTCTTTTCTTTTCAGATTCTTTATTAACAATAAAAGCATCTGATCTATGAGGACTATCAGAATTTCTGATTAATCCAAGCTTTAAGAGTTCATTTATATGTAAATCAAACTCTTCATCATTTCTAGTATTGTATTTAGGAGTACCTGTAACAATTCTGAGATCCAATTTTTTTTATCTCAAGCTTGATATAAGGCTTATCTTTATCCCAATGTTCAAGAGGATTTATAACTTGAATAATCTTAGCCTTTTCAAGTTTTTCTACAATTTGTTTTATCTGATTGTCAGCTGATATATTTAATCTTCTAAAATCTATATAATCCGTATCAAGCTGATAAAAAGATTCATTTTCATCTATATCTTCAGAATTTCAAGGCCTAATCAGGATCTTGCATTTACATTCTTTGGGCAAAACGTTACCATCCTTCACCACGTTTCGCTCGTAACTCTGAGGTAGAGTGGGTATTATGACACTCTGTCTAGTGAGCTGAACACAATGTTTATTGATGGTTAAGGCCAAGGTTAAAGTATCCCACGATACCATACGATACTAGCCGATATGTATCCATATTTGACCCAACATATACGATACATCTCGATACGTCTCTCTATTAAATTACACTAAAATACATTAGCCAGAGCGATACAATACTCGATACAGGACGATACGTCTCTTAAAATCAGCTGACCAATACGATACTCGATACTGATACTTTAAACCTTGAGTTAAGGCACCATCCATTGCAAGAATAAAACTAAGGCCAATGAGTAAATCCCATGGTGAATCTCTAATAAGAATTGTTCTTCATTGTAACCATTGGCTTTGTCCACAATTAGTTTGGAAGCTAATAAGAGGATTTTTTTTTAGCTTTTTAGTGACTGAATAGCCTATATTTTCTATTCCTCGAGTAATTATAGGGGTAATTTCAACTAGATCAGAATGATCAGTAAACCATTTTGTATTAAGGGTAGATAGTGAACATCCTGTATCTATAATTCCCTTGAGGTTATGGACTTTGTTTCCGACACGTAGTTGGCAAGCAACCTCAAGTTCTTTTAAATCTGGTTTTAGCTGGCAAAGTTGGACTTGATCTGTTCTAGCTATTCTAATTTTTGGATTTGAGGTAGAAGGAATATCTACATTAGTAGATCCAAATCCTCCTTTTCTCTGTATATCTGGGCCAGGTTCATAATTTGGGATAATAATAAATTGGGCAATCTTTTCTCCTACAGTAATAGGTCTATCTAGATCTGAATGATTAAAAAAGATATCTTTATTGGATCCTCATAGTCTGCATCAATAACTCCTCCCAAAATAGTAATTCTTTGACTAGCAAAGGAAGATCTTTCTTTAATTAATATTCCAAATTTTGGATTAATCTGAAATGTTAAATAGGTATCTACTTGGGTCATTGATCTGGCGGCTAAGATATGGTCGACAGAACTAAAAATATCATATCCTAGACTATACTTTGTGGATTTTCTAGGTAGCATGGCCATTTCAAAAAACCATCTAACATCTGGGTTTATGTTAATATCCTCAGTTTTTGCATTAAGGATATCAATCCGGTCTTGTAGAAGCTCAATTTTACTAAAATCTCCTTTTGTCTCTAATTTCGTAATTCTAACATTTTTCTCTCTTTGTTCTACAAGGATTACAGAATTATCTAGACACTTATTACATCTTTCTTCTAAGCATGTTCTACATTGGTATTTGACATCTAGTCCTGGATATAACTTACATCCTGAACATCTAATATGGAAACTTCCTACTCTATGTTTCCATATATGTTTATCTTTCTCACAACTTGACTTCATCATAGCAATATTTACTAATTGATGAAATAAATCTGGTAAATCTTCTTCACAAGGATTTTCTATTTCCTTGCATGGTACATCTATTGAGACAATACTATATATTGACTCATTATCTGACATTTCTTTGTCTACAGCAATCAAACATTCATTGGTATTTTCTACCACTATTGCTCTTTTGCTGGAACTATTGACTAGTTTAGGACAATCCTTAACTAGGTGATCTAAGGATTCACAATTATAACAAGCTAATCTATTCTTATAACTTCTTTGTGGATTATATCTCCTTGCATGTCTTTCAGGATTTAGGAAAGGTTTCTTTTCCTTGGATCTTCTCATATACCATTCTTTCCTGGATTTCCTTGAATGATCATGATATCTTTCTCGATCATACTTAGACTTATGTCTGTGTGGTGGTTTCTTTTGGCCAGTGAATCTTCTGTACTGTCTTCTAGATCTTCTTCTGTCAATATCTTGTTCTTCATATACTTGAGAAGTGAAGACATTTTTGCAAAATCCAAAGCTATCCCTTTGAAACTACTGTTGAATCTGTATGAAAGTACATTCTTCCATAAGCTTATTCATGATATGTGTTATTCTGATTGACACATTATCAAGAAGAGGTTCATTGGGAATGGGTTCCCAAGAGTCCTTAATCTTTTGACCTAAAGGTCCTGGTAACTTTTGGAATAAGTTATCCATGTTGTCTTGGCTAAAAATATTACCACTTTGGCTAGCATAATAGTAATATTCTCTTAAAAATCTTTTAATATATCTATAATCATTGAGACTTAACTGTTCAAGACTGGCTAAGGCTCTAAGCTGTAACTTAGTTTGCATACTATTTGGATCTTGTCCAGTACAAAGCATGTGTATGAGACTGGTGAAATTATAGGGATTTGTACCCAAATCTAATAATTCCTTAAACTTATTGGGAAATTCAGCCTTAAATCTTTCCCAATTTGCTCTAACTGTTTCTCCAAGAAAAGTTTCAAGTTATCTATACATCTCATCAACAGTCCATATCCTTTGTTCTTTAAAGAACTCGTTGATTACGCCTTGTTTCCAAACTTCGAGGGTAGAATCCCACATCTGCGGCTCATGAAATCCTAAATTTAGAAGTCTGCCATTTTGTGTGGCAAACCCCAACTGTACGGGTGGTTCAATTGGTATTGGTTTTCCTCTTGGTGTAATCCTAGCACCCAGTTCCATATCTTCTAATTGGTAATCTACTTGTTCTACTTTGAGAGGGGGTCTATCTCCCCATTTTATATCTGAGTTATCTGGACCATACGGTCGGTTAGGATCATAAGGTCTTTCCCGTGTATTCATCCTAACTTCTTCAAAATTTATCTCTGAAGGGAAATCATCAAAATCAGGTTGGTTCATTCTGATTCTGGCTGTTCTACCAGGGTTATCTGGTCTTCAGTATCATCTGTAGTTTCTGATTTACCATTGTAAGGTCTTTCTTCAATTTTATCTACTGCCTTTGTAGATCTTCAAGAAATCTATCTTATATTCTTGAGTCTTTAGGAGATGTATCACATCTTTGCAATGTTAGCTCCTCCTTTTGACTTCTTCTAGGTAACTATTCTTCAAAACTTATTCCATATTTGGAATATAAAATCTTTTCAACTTCCTTAATCATCTTAGTATTTTTCCTTAATAAGGATCTTTCCCTTATTTGTGTGAGTCTAAATTTTGATACCATCAGATTCTTTGGTTAAGTTCTTCTCTAATACTAGACTCAGCATTATCTTCAATCTGATCTTTACTATTATCTATTATGAAATCTTAGGAGTGTATTACCACTCGTATCTTTGTAAAGGATATTTTCCTGGGGAAGGATAACCTTATTATCTTTTTGGTGGACTAATTGAGTTACATCCCATTCTAGTCTTACTAGCTTTGTAGGGCCAACCATAACTGGCTTTTGTAACTGAATATATCGAGATGCTATCCCTTGTATTACATCATCAATTTTTACTCTAAAATTAATGGTAGAATTATTGGAAGATTTTCCCATAAATCCTACACAAACTAGAAGATTATTTCCTTTATAATCTTCATATCCTTTGGTTAGGACCTTAATTTTTATCTTGTGAACATCTTTGATTTCTTTCATGAAATTAGGGGCAATATAGAACAATCCTAAATTATTGTTCATATCTATTTCTGTGACAACTATAATGGCATTTTGAGGATCTTTCCAACCATCATTAGTAATGGCGATCAATACTTTGGTCCTAAGCCTTTTCTAATTAAACCCTCAACTCCTATAACAATTATGCAAAGGTGTAAGAGGTGCATCTTTTTTTTTTTTTTTTTTATCTCAATAGATCTTGTATTGCTTTGTCAGAAAGCAAACTGATGACTCCAACTTGTCTCCCTACAACTTCAAGGGCATGTTCATGGTATGCTTGAATTAGGCTTGTATCTCGAACAAATCTATTATGAGCATACAATTCTTGAGGACGTAATAAGTCCAATCTTCTATTTCTAAAATTATCTATGTTCTGGTCAACATCTATAACTTCTTCTAAAGACACATTATGGTCATTAGGAGATCTAATCACTCTGCGGAGTATATCTCCGACAAAGGATCTTCTTCCAGAGGATTCATAACCTCTATTTCTAGTAGTTGATCTTTCAAGAGTATCTGAACTTCCAGTAAATGGTCTGGTGATTCTCATCTTTTTAATCCTATCTTATAACCCTTTGTGGGTTGATAATCTACAAAGTTTCCCTTTAATGTTCTTTCTTCGTCAATCCTCAAATTATGGAGAGAAGCATTTAAGGCATCTAACTGACTACTTAAATTTGTAGACAACTGGCTAGGTTCACTAACACTTGTAATAGGAATCTTTGAAATTTTTTCTGAATTTTTTTTTAATAATTCTAGGATAATATTATTCTGGGTAATAATTATCTTATTTGGCAATCCTGGTGCAATATATTTTGTGATCCCTACATTATCTACAATAAGCTGAGAAGTATAATCTTGCAATCTTTCAATTGCAGTGGTATAATCTTCACAAGGTGCAGGAATACTTCAACTCATAATCCAAATGATCTTTTAGTTAAAACTTTGAGCTGATCTATCTTGGAATCAATGATTTTAATTCTCTATTTAAAATCTTCTGATTTCTTTTCTCTTTGAAGACTTATTCTTTGGGCTTCATTTTCTAATTTTTCCAAATTAGACAGAGTTTGCTTCTTAATATCTTAGGGTTTTATTCTTTCGAAGGAAATTTGGAATAATTAACTCCCGGTATCTTATTCTTAGTCTTCAATTTTTTTATTAATATAATATAAATTTCTTATGAAGATATTGCTTTCTCATAAATGATATCTTTAACATGCATAGGTAATACATGCAAATCTAATGAACTATCATAGATAATATATCTACAATATTCATTAAAAATATCACGAAGACAATCTGGTTTAGGCAAGTGTTTATACACAGCCAATCTATCTGTCATGGGGAAGAAACATGAATAAATTTGGTACATTATCTTATAATTAACTTAGGGCCTGTTTCATTTATCAAGATATGAAAGAAAATATTACATAGTTCCTCAAGGAAGGAAAAATGCTCTAATACCAGATAAAAGGGGGTAAGCTATATACAGGATGTAGGTTTTTTTTTTTTTTTTTTTCACTTTCAAGGAGTGGTCCAGTCCTTTTCAAAACCTTGTCTCACCATTCCATGACTGAGTTCTTTGGCACCTCTCATCTCTTATATGCAGGGACTTACTCTTACTTGCTACCCTTAAAAAGAGTCTAGAGAGGCCTTTACCCAACCGTTAACAGTCATAGCCACTTCGTCCCAATCTGGCGATAGGACTCTTTAACTCTACTCATGCATCATACTTGTATTATAACTATATGATAGTGTGAGATTCAACGACTTTTTCACGGAATCGTGAACATATCATATAACCCTAATACTTTCTAGGATTATATTATCATTTGCTTTCACAAAGAACATTACCTCCACATGAAACTGCATAAGGCATCACTGACTATTTCACGGGCCATGCTTCAGAGAGGCTTATTTCTATGTTACTCATCAAGGATTATTTTATAATACTGGCCATCACCAATAGCAGAGGCACAACTGTAGGCATGCTTTATGGTTATCCAGTCCGAAGGAAAAAAAGGAAATAAATAAATAATAAATGGGATAATTACTGTTGCCCCCCTGTAGTTTGATTTTATTACTAATAAAACCCTGTTCTTTAAGAAATTACTGTTGCCCCCTTCATTATAACGGTATTAAGTTGCCGTTAAGTTTGAATATGTAATGTATAATTTGCCCTTCATTAAAAGTAAGAAATCAAAAGAGGATGCTACCCCATTTATAAAACCAGATTAAATGTCAATTTTACCGTAAACTTCATTTATTTTGAATTAATGAAATGGGCAAAATCCAAATCCGATTTGGTTTCCCACCTTCACAAAACTTCATCTATTTTGAATTAAAGAAATGAGCAAAATCCAAATCCGATTTGGTTTCCCACCTTCACTAAACTTCATTTATTTTGAATTAAAGAAATGAACAAAATCCAAATCCAATTTGGTTTCCCACCCTCACTAAACTTCATTTATTTTGAACAAATTTAGGTGATATTCAGTTTCCAATTTGAGTCTATTTGAGTTTTATTCCATCATTCTTTCTTTATTTGGTGGGTTTTTTTTTTTACTTGACAAAAGGGTAAATAAATAAAGATATAAGTATAAGGGTATTTTGGGGTTTTTGAGAAAATATAAAGATGCCACATCATCAGTTAACTAACGGAACTTAACGGTAGGGGGGCAATAGTAATTATAAACAAAGTTGAAGGTTGGATTAGCAATTTTGAAAAGTACAAGGGATACAATAGTAATAAAATCAAAGTACATGGGGCCAATAGTAATTACCCCAAAGTTAATTCATATTTGATATTTTACTCCAGGCTCATCCCTAAGATTTAAATGAAAGAACTTACCGAAGAGGACGAGAGTCTTCTCCTTATCTTGAGTTCATGTACTTTAGAGCTTAAGGATTTGAAAGAGGAAACATCCAGAGATTGTTTTTGGAAAGAAGACTTATTGTATTCAGTCATTCTACCGTTTACATAGACATAGGTTCGTTTATATAGAGGAGCAAAAGCTGATTCCTAATGTAATGCATATTAAAGTTACATAAAGGCTACATAAAGCAAAATGCAAATTTACATCTTGTGGCTAACAGGCCTCTTGCCTAAATCTGATTCCTTTATGTTGCGATCACAAAGGTGACACATCAAAAACACATCGAAGAAGAATCTTTCTAATCCTTCAGCAGAGGCACGACTGTAGGCATGCTTTATGGTTATCCAGTCCGAAGGAAAGAAAGGAAAGAAATAAATAATAAATTCATATTTGATATTTTACTCCAGGCCCATCCCTATGATTTAAATGAAAGAACTTACCGAAGAGGATGAGAGTCTTCTCCTTATCTTTAACATGCATAGGTAATACATGAATATCTACAAGGATTACAGAATTATCTAAACACTTATTACATCTTTCTGCTAAGCATGTTCTACATTGGTATCTGACATCTAGCCCTGGATATAACTTACATCCGGAACATCTAATATGGAAACTTCCTGCTCTATGTTTCCGCATATGTTTATCTTTCTCACAACTTGACTTCATCATAACAATATTTACTAATTGATGAAATAAATCTGGTAAATCTTCTTCACAAGGATTTTTTGTTTCCTCGCATGGTACATCTATTGAGACAATTCTATATACTGACTTATTATCTAACATTTCTTTGAGATAATTGATCATGTTGGTATAAAAACCACTTCTTTAGATATATATATATATATATATATATATATATATATATATATATATATATATATTCTTTTTTAAATCAAGAGGTTTCTACTAATGAGGTGTTGGATTTGGGTAAGGATTCTTCTACGACTCCTACCAGGACAGCGACCTTTTTGAACTTCAAAAAATCCTTGATATATGTGAAATCCCCCGGATTTCTACCCCTTTAACCCGCGGTTTCAAGACCGAGAACCCAGGCCTCAAGTTGGTGACAATCGTGGACCATTTAAGTCAAGCCCTAAGGTTTGAAAATGGACCCAGTGTTGGTGGATGACCCTCGTAATGACTCAACAACTCTCCTAGAGTTTAAATGAATAGAGAAGATTAATCACAATGATGTAAATAGGGTGATATTTGAATGACCATATATTGATGTCGGAGAATCTGATTGATGCGAATAAGGTATGAAATCGAAGGTCATCGAAAGACCTTTCCAACGAACCAAAAATCACTAAAATCGGAGTCCAACCATGGGCCGGAAGATTGGGCCATTTGGGTGAACCAACCCCCCCACCCAATTTTCTGTTTAGGGGCAAAATTGGAAATTCGGATTTTTAAACCCTATTTATGTTTTATCTCATCCGTAAACGCATTTTTGGAGGCTAGAAAGAGGCGGAGGCTTTGGAGAAAAGGAGAAACGAAAGAGAGGAGCAATTTTCATTCTTCCGAAGGTGTCTGTGATCCGAATCTTCGCAAAATTATTAGGAAAGGTTAGTTTTCTTTAACCCTTCTCTTTAATCATAGTTGGTGAGAGTTTCTCTTCTCTTCTTTCGTGGGGATCTATGAAAGGGAATAATGATAGGTATCATACAAGCTTATCTTTTCTTATATTAATGTGTCCCTTGAGTATGGGAGTAATGGTAAGATCTCATGCTAAGGTTTACGCATTTTTACTCTCTGGGTCACCCACGAGTAATTTATGAGAGCCAAATTTGGGGCTTTTTGAGATAGGTCAAATTTAATCAAATTGAAGGTACCCATAGGATCCTTTTGCTGCCAATTAGTTTTCCCCAAAGTTTCGTTTCATTTAGACTTCGATTCGGTGGCGAATTAGAGATCATTCACTAGTAAGGTTGGGAACTACCCTTTTGTAAAGTAGGGGTAAGGATTTGGATTTTTGTGGGAAGATTTTGGGATATCCTTTGAAACCCAAATGGACTCTAATTTGTGATTATTAATTTCTTGCATGAATAGGCATTATGTATCTTTAGTCACCAAACTTGTGGGAGTGAATTCTTGGACTTTGGAGAAAGGAGCAAAGTAAAAAGGTGAGGAATAACTAACCTTGTTATACATAATTAATTATTGTTATTTTAATTTCTTTTATTGATATAAACTGTTGTAAATTTATATTTACCATGATATGCATGTGTATGACTTTGCACGAATGGAATGTAAGATTTATTGCTTAAGTATTTCTCTTTGCTATTGAATCCTATGTTATTGATATGAATATGGTATGATATTGTATGAGATGAAATAGATGGAATATTATTATTCCCTCTACCTTGTATTTTCTACTAGGGTCATGGGTTCGCCCATTGCCCTAGTGATCTTATGTGATTGTCTAGGTAACATTGGGGAATGGGGAATGCCCTTTTGGCATTTCTGCCATAGGATACCAAAGGAGGCGGTATGGGCCGCATTCCTATGGTGCCCTTGACGCTTTCCCTAATTACTGATTAACATATGTAGGGCATGTCTAGAAGTGTTTGGTTAGGTGACCTCATGATTACTACTACCCTTCCGGTAGGGGTATTGAAACCGGTTAACCCGTGATGTCAGTGGCTGGGTCCTGTGAGCATCAAGCAGGCCCACTGTCATCATGAGATGGTAGGGTTGCATATAATAGACAAGGGCTCATGGGCGCTCAAGACCGGTGAAATGACCCGTGAGAGGACATGGAGAGCATCCTGTCCATTATATGTGGATAACCATAGGGTTAGGGGTCAACGTAGTCCGAGTTGGTTGGTGCCATAGGATACGTTGACTCTAGGTGGGAAAAGATACTGAATCGAGTTGGTTGGTGCCATAGGGGAAGTATCCGAACCATATGTAGTACGAGACCGTATGACTTTGCATTGGGCTTAGAGTAATCCTTGACACGCGTCAGATCTTATACCAATGGTGATGTGAGAGAGTGGTGACTTATACCCCAGCCACGGATTGATGTGACTTGACCCAATTGCCGCGGAGAACCCAACAGACGTGCTTGAGTGCCGTGAGGGAAGAGTGATGAGAACGCCCAAAGAAGACTGGTGTGTGACTTAATGCGTGTCTACTTTAGAGACTACATTATAGAGTTAGGAACCTCATATCATCACAATGCATTTATTGTTTATATTGTTAAATACATGATTATTTTATGAATTATGATATGGAGTATGGATGAATGTATTGACATGAATGTTAGTTACCTCACTGAGTTCTATGAACTCATTCCTTTATTTTGTTTGTTTCTTTAGACTGCTCTACAGGTTATGAGGACCCCTCCTATGCTGAAGATCCTTTGATAAATGGCTACCAGGAGGGTGTTGTCGGAGAAGAAGTGGAAGCTCATGACACTTCATGTTCATGCCAAGACTGTTCTTATGGAGTTTCTTTTCCTTAGAGCTTCCTTAAATGATTTTTCGCTGCAACTTTAAATATTCTTTCTCTTCTAAGACTCTGATGTTTAGTTTTGATTTGAAATAATGGATGATTGTAATCATTATTTAAGATTTGATAATTTATTACTTGAACTTGATTTATTCTTGTCCATTTAATTATGCTATATTATGTTTTGTATGGATTTGTCACTGAACCTAGATCTTGCGGTGTATCACCCCCACGGGTATTCGGGTATTACTGGATCCGGCTGGGTGGGGTGTGATAGAAGTGGTATCAGAGCTTAGGTTCATACAAATCCTAACATTATATGATACAGTAGGGGCATTCTGAGTCATTGATCCATAAATGACTCTACCTAATAGAAGTGAATAATAGGCTCAACATGAACTTAGAGAAATTTATCATAATTATTGCATAATGAACCAACTGGAATAAGATACAATAAATATATGAAACACAAAGTCATGAAGATCATTAATTAAACAAAAGCATAAAGCATAATAAAGCATATGAAACAGTAAAGTGCATAATTTATAAAATATTTATGTTTTAAAATATTACAACCCAATATCAAGCGAAAAAACGTGGACAAACACGCATAATAAAACATGTGTTTGAAACATAATAAAGCCGAGTGAAGTTACCCGGTACATTTGTGATAGTAGAAGGTAGAGTCAAGGTTGTTAACGCTTGGGTGAAGGTTGAGGCATTTTGGACGAAGGAAGTTCTTTCAAAATATTCTCCCTCAATTTCTGTGTGTGGGTGAGATCCACTCCGAAGTGTCTAAAAATACGGGTCAAGAGACACCCGTACCCAAGGTTGTATACCTTGGGGTGTGCAACGTTGAATGATATATGTGAGATCAATGAGGATATCTCACATATAAGCGAAGATGGTGTGTGGAGAAAGTTTACATTTGATTTCGTGAAGGAGATGTCGTTAAATCTCGCGTTCGAGCGTCGTAGTGGTTAGCTTTGAGCTAGAAGGGAAGAAGAATCACCCCCAAGGCAAGAGTGAGGGTGAGAGAAGGTGAAAAAGGTATAAAAATAAAAAAATAAATAAATAATTTGGGGCTGTGGGCGCACGCTCGCGCGCGCAGCGCAGACGGCTGCGCCAGCGCGCGCGGGGGTTTTCAAAGAAAAAAAAAAAAACGTTTCTGTTTGGCAGATCTCTGATTTCCAGAGACCTGCCGGGCGTGTGGCCGGTGGCATGAAGCGCCCGGGCCAACCCGCCATGGAGTTAAACAAAAAAAAAAAAAAATTTCCGGGACGCTGTTTTTAGAGACCCTGAGTTTAAAAAAAAAAAATAAAAAAAATAATATATATTTATATATGTAGATAAACAAAATAAAAAAGTTAAATATATAAATATAAAATAAAGTAAAATAAAATAAAATAAAAACTTTTTTTTTGTTTTTGGGCCCTTGATTTCAGAAACCTCCCGGTTCAAAAAAAAAAAAAAAAAAAAAAAAAAAAAAAAAGAAAGTTTGAAAGAAAAACTTTTCTTCTTCTTTTGGGCATTATTTCAAAAACCACCCTTGGTTCCTTTTAAAAAAAAAAAAGAAAAGAAAAGAAATAAAAAGAACTTCTTTTTATTTTCGGGCCCTTGATTTCAAAGACTGGGTATTTATTTATTAAAAATAAATAAAAAAATTTGGGTCCTGATTTCAGAAACCCCTAGTCCTCTTGGGAAAAAAAAATGGAAATTATTATTATTTCTTTTCTTTCTCTTGGCCCTCTTATTCCAAAGACCCCCATAGTATTTATTAAAAAGAAATTTTGGAAAGCTTTTAAGCACTTCTATTGGTTTCCAATAGTATAATAATAAAAAAAGATTTAATTAAAATTTTTTTTGGGACCTCTTAAGCGCTTCAATTGGTATTTATATTTGTTAAGCTTAAATGGTTGGTTGGTTTGCTAGTGGTTAATACAAGAGATGGGTGTATTAAGTTTGTGTTTTTGTGAATTGGAGAGTAATGGAATTTTATGGTGTTATTAGGATGGTTAATTTGAAGAATCGATCGGTCGGGAACGGAAGTAGTGAGGACTCTCCTAATGATTCCAGTCAAGAAGGAGTAAATGGTGTTCCTCCATCTAATACAGAAACACCCCTTACTCAAGGAGGTAACATACCTGAAGCATCACCGTTGGCCACAACTCAGGATGTGTTCAACGTCATGTCCAACATGATGCAGCAGCAGCAAGTGCAAATCAATGCACTTATGCAAGGAGTGGTGGCGATAGGAAATCGGCCTGCACCACAAGCTCATGGTGCCGAAACCTCTGCTCAAGGAGGGAATGATGGAGTATTTGGTATGGGACCCCATAACAAACTCATGAAGCATTTCCTCAAGCTTCATGTCCCAGCAATCACTGGAATCACGAGGGACGTCCTATTCCCGAACAAGTGGTTGAGAGAGATGGAGAAAGCCTTCCAACACTTAAGGTGTGATGAAGAGCAGAAGATATTGTGTGCCGAACAGAAGCTTCAACATGAGGCTGATGCTTTGTGGAATGCCACACAACCTGTCTTGGCGGCACAACATCCGGTAGTTACATGGGAGATATTCAAGGAAGCATTCTGCCAAAATTACTTTCCGGTGTCGATAAGGGACTCTAAGGAAGCGGAGTTCATGGCGCTTCAGCAAGGACCTCTCTCTATTCTTGATTACCAGCAGAAATTCGAGGAGCTCTTCTTCTTTGCTCCAGTATTCATGAAGGTTGACTTGGAGAATGCTAAGAAATTCTCAAAAGGCTTGAGACCTACCATTAGAACTTACATGGCAATTCAACCCATTGTGAGTTATGCTCAAGTTGTGCAAGCGGCAAAGAAGATAGAGGAAGGAGAAAGAGAGACTTATCAACTGCAGAGAAGTCTAGCTTATAAGGGATCTAGTCCTTATGTGAACAGAAATCAGGGAAGGTTCACTAGGCCTTCACCTTACCCCACTCCTCAGTTTCAACCAAGAGGAGCAAGGTTTAATTACGAAAATAGTGGTGCACCTATGCGTCCAGTTGGTACTACACAACCATCAGGACTTGTCTATGCAAATCCCCATCCAGTCAGTGACCCTAGACCAACAGTTCGAGGTCCAGGGGAACTTATCTGTTTCATTTGCCAGAAGCCTGGACATTTTTCTCGAAAATGCCCAGAGAAAGTGAACCAAGCTACTACTTCTTTCAGGGCAACTCAATATCCTCAAGCAAGAAAAGACTACAATTTGGCAGGGAGTGAGATGGACCAGAGTCACGATGTGATGACAGGTATACTTCTTATTGTTTCAGTTCTTGCATATGTATTAATTGACACTGGAACATCGTACTCATTTTTTTTTTGCATCGTCATTCATAAGGCGTACTTATTTACCATCTAACAAGTTGAGTCGTGAGTTAGTGGTTAGTACACCTACTCAGTCCATAGTAAAACTTGATGAGGTAGTGAATAATATCTTGTAACTATAGAGGTGGAACCAGATAAGGTCAAGGCAATGGCAGATTGGGACCAACCCAAGTTTGTTACCGAAATTAAAATTTTCTTGGGATTTGTGAGATTCTATAGGAGATTCATTGAAAATTTTCCAAGACATTCGTCATAATAGTAAGGTTGATAAGGAAAGGTGTGAAGTTCGTATGGAGTGAAACATGTGAAAAGAACTTCTAAGAGTTGAAGAAGAGGCTGTTGAGATATTGGACCGAAAGGACAAACAACTCCGAAATCGAACCATTCTATTGGTGAAGATTAGGTGGAAGAATCAGACAGTAGAAGAAGCCTCGAGGGAGAAAGAGGATGAAATGCGAGTGAACTATCCTATCCTCTTTGGCACCTCAGGTACGTCAATTTCGAGGACGAAATTCTTTTAAGGGGGGAGGAATGTGAAATCCTCCGGATTTCTACCCCTTTAACCCGCGGTTTCAAGACCGAGAACCCAGGCCTCAAGTTGGTGACAATCGTGGACCATTTAAGTCAAGCCCTAAGGTTTGAAAATGGACCCAGTGTTGGTGGATGACCCTTGTAATGACTCAACAACTCTCCTAGAGTTTAAATGAAGAGAGAAGATTAATCACAATGATGTAAATAGGGTGATATTTGAATGACCATATATTGATGTCGGAGAATCTGATTGATGCGAATAAGGTATGAAATCGAAGGTCATCGAAAGACCTTTCCAACGAACCAAAAATCACTAAAATCGGAGTCCAACCATGGGCCGGAAGATTGGGCTGTTTGGGTGAACCAACCCCCCACCCAATTTTCTGTTTAGGGGCAAAATTGGAAATTCGAATTTTTAAACCCTATTTATGTTTTATCTCATCCGTAAACGCATTTTTGGAGGCTAGAAAGAGGCGGAGGCTTTGGAGAAAAGGAGAAACGAAAGAGAGGAGCAATTTCCATTCTTCCGAAGGTGTCTGTGATCCGAATCTTCGCAAAATTATTAGGAAAGGTTAGTTTTCTTTAACCCTTCTCTTTAATCATAGTTGGTGAGAGTTTCTCTTCTCTTCTTTCGTGGGGATCTATGAAAGGGAATAATGATAGGTATCATACAAGCTTATCTTTTCTTATATTAATGTGTCCCTTGAGTATGGGAGTAATGGTAAGATCCCATGCTAAGGTTTACGCATTTTTACTCTCTGGGTCACCCACGAGTGATTTATGAGAGCCAAATTTGGGGCTTTTTGAGATAGGTCAAATTTAATCAAATTGAAGGTACCCGTAGGATCCTTTTGCTGCCAATTAGTTTTCCCCAAAGTTTCGTTTCATTTAGACTTCGATTCGGTGGCGAATTAGAGATCATTCACTAGTAAGGTTGGGAACTACCCTTTTGTAAAGTAGGGGTAAGGATTTGGATTTTTGTGGGAAGATTTTGGGATATCCTTTGAAACCCAAATGGACTCTAATTTGTGATTATTAATTTCTTGCATGAATAGGCATTATGTATCTTTAGTCACCAAACTTGTGGGAGTGAATTCTTGGACTTTGGAGAAAGGAGCAAAGTAAAAAGGTGAGGAATAACTAACCTTGTTATACATAATTAATTATTGTTATTTTAATTTCTTTTATTGATATAAACTGTTGTAAATTTATATTTACCATGATATGCATGTGTATGACTTTGCACGAATGGAATGTAAGATTTATTGCTTAAGTATTTCTCTTTGCTATTGAATCCTATGTTATTGATATGAATATGGTATGATATTGTATGAGATGAAAGAGGTGGAATATTATTATTCCCTCTACCTTGTATTTTCTACTAGGGTCATGGGTTCGCCCATTGCCCTAGTGATCTTATGTGATTGTCTAGGTAACATTGGGGAATGGGGAATGCCCTTTTGGCATTTCTGCCATAGGATACCAAAGGAGGCGGTATGGGCCGCATTCCTATGGTGCCCTTGGCACTTTCCCTAATTACTGATTGACATATGTAGGGCATGTCTAGAAGTGTTTGGCTAGGTGACTTCATGATTACTACTACCCTTCCGGTAGGGGTATTGAAACCGGTTAACCCGTGATGTCAGTGGCTGGGTCCTGTGAGCATCAAGCAGGCCCACTGTCATCATGAGATGGTAGGGTTGCATATAATAGACAAGGGCTCATGGGCGCTCAAGACCGGTGAAATGACCTGTGAGAGGACATGGAGAGCATCCTGTCCATTATATGTGGATGACCATAGGGTTAGGGGTCAACGTAGTCCGAGTTGGTTGGTGCCATAGGATACGTTGACTCTAGGTGGGAAAAGATACTGAACCGAGTTGGTTGGTGCCATAGGGGAAGTATCCAAACCATATGTAGTACGAGACCGTATGACTTTGCATTGGGCTTAGAGTAATCCTTGACACGCGCCAGAGCTTATACCAATGGTGATGTGAGAGAGTGGTGACTTATACCCCAGCCACGGATTGATGTGACTTGACCCAATTGCATCGGAGAACCCAACAGACGTGCTTGAGTGCCGTGAGGGAAGAGTGATGAGACCGCCCAAAGAAGACTGGTGTGTGACTTAATGCGTGTCTACTTTAGAGACTACATTATAGAGTTAGGAACCTATATCATCACCATGCATTTATTGTTTATATTATTAAATACATGATTATTTTATGAATTATGATATGGAGTATAGATGAATGTATTAACATGAATGTTAGTTACCTCACTGAGTTCTATGAACTCATTCCTTTATTTTGTTTGTTTCTTTAGACTGCTCTACAGGTTATGAGGACCCCTCCTACGCTGAAGATCCTTTGATAAATGGCTACCAGGAGGGTGTTGTCGGAGAAGAAGTGGAAGCTCATGACACTTCATGTTCATGCCAAGACTGTTCTTATGGAGTTTCTTTTCCTTAGAGCTTCCTTAAATGATTTTTCGCTGCAACTTTAAATATTCTTTCTCTTCTAAGACTCTGATGTTTAGTTTTGATTTGAAATAATGGATGATTGTAATCATTATTTAAGATTTGATAATTTATTACTTGAACTTGATTTATTCTTGTCCATTTAATTATGCTATATTATGTTTTGTATGGATTTGTCACTGAACCTAGATCTTGCGGTGTATCACCCCCACGGGTATTCGGGTATTACTGGATTTGGTTGGGTGGGGTGTGACAATGCAGGTAAGAGTTCTAAATTTCATGTAAACCTTCAATTGGAAGATGGTTTTGAATTTCAAAATGGTGTGGTTAGTGGTTCAGCCAAAAAATTTTAAATTCAAAAAGCCTTAGATGCAGATAAGTGTTCTAAGTTACTTGGTAACTTTCCTTTGGGGAGTTCACTAGTGGGACCCGAAGATAAGAATGAAGGTTGTGATTCGGCTAATCCTTTTGAAATTCAAAAAGTCCATGTTGCGGGTAAGAGTTCTATTCAAATTAAAAACCTTACTTTGGGGGATTCATTGGTGGGACTCGAAGATAAGAATGAAGGATGTGATTCGGCCAATGCTTTTGAATTTCAAAAAGTCCATGTTGCGGCGGGTAAGTGTTCTATTCAAATTGAAAACCTTACTTTGGGGGATTCATTGGTGGGACCCGATGCTGTGAATGCAATTAGAGGTTCGTCCAATGAAGGAATGTGTTTTAGAGGGAACTCAATAGGGGTTGATGTGGCAACTAGGGATGATGAATTGGGCTCTAGTGGGGCCCATCAGAGTTCGGCCAGATTGGAAAGTGATGGAATGTTGCAATTGGGAGCTGTTCTTCCTCCTTTGTCATCTATATCAGTGCGGGCTGAAGGCTCTCCTCGTCGGAAGCCTGGTCGTCCTAAGAAGGCTCACGCAATGAAGAAAGTGGCCACAAGTAAAAAGGGTTCAATGGCAAAAGAATTCAAGAAGGTAGATGCTACTTTAGGGAAGGTCTCTACAATAAATAAGAGCCTCTCATTGGGAGAGGACAATGTTGCTCTATAACTGTTGATATGAAGCTTTTCTTTTGGAATATTCATGACATTGGTAATGCGTCTAGTGGGAGGGCTCTTAAAATGTTGTTAATGACTCATCAACCAGACATTTTTTGTGTCACAAAACCAAAAGTGGATGTCAATAAGTGCCCAATTCTTTTAATTAATGGATTGGGATATTCTTCTAATTATGTGTATAATTTCCAGATGGAAAAAGTTCCAAATCTTTGAGTCTTTTGGAAGCGAGAGTTGCAACAGCCATTTGTTCTCTCTTCATCTGACCAACAACTATCTCTTCAATTCAAGTGGCGAGGTGTGCTATTTTATCTACCAGTGGTTCATGCTTTTGTGATAGATTTGATTGCATACGGCTTTGGGAGGATCTTGTTGCTCTCCCTCTGTCCAACTTACCGTTTATGGTTATGGGGTACTTTAATGTAGTATTACGGGTGTCAGAAAGGAGGGGTTCAACTAGATTCCAGCTGGGTGCAATAGCTGATTTTCAGGCTACCATTGACGTTTGTGAGCTTCTTGAAGTTCCGTCTTCGAGAAGGAAATTTGCATGGTCGAATCAATGCAAACTCGGTAATGTTCGTTCAGTCCTTGATAGAAGTTTCTTTAATGCTAGATGGTTAGAGCTATTTGGTGACTCTAAATAGATCACTCTACCGACTCACTCGTCAGATCACTCTCCGATTTTTGTCTCTGTTGACAAAGGTATCAATCCGACAAACTCTCTTTTCAGGTTCAATAATTTTTGGATGACTGATGACTCCTTTTTGGAGGTGGTTCATTTGACTAGGGTGGAACCGGTTGTTGGTGATCCCATTTTTGTACTTGCACATAAATTGAAGAATGTAAAGCAGCGTCTTAAAGCCTGGGCAAATTTACCTTTCCTAATCTTTTTATTGAAGTACAGCAGGCGGAGAAAGATCTAGAATCCTTACAAAATAATATTGATCAACTTGGTATGACAGATGAATATTTTGATCAAGAGGCTTCCTTGAAGTCAAAACTTGTACAAGCAATGGATCGTCTGGATTCTCTTCTTCGGCAGAAAGCAAAGGTCAGGTGGTTGAGGGAGGGAGATAGGAATTCAAAAAATTTTCATCTCTCTACTAAACTTCAAAGGAATAAAAACTCTATTAAATCTTTGCGAAGAGTGAATGACACTTGGACATCGCGCTCGGTTGAATTGCAGGATTATGTGGTGACTTACTTTGAAAACTATCATAAAGTTGGTTCCTACTCGGCTCACCAAGAGTTGTTGTCTGTGATTCCAAAAGTGTTGATGGATGATGATTGTTTATTACTTGAAGGTTTGCCCTCGAATAAGGAGATCAAAGAAGTGGTATAAGATCTTGATCCTGACAGTTCTCTAGGACTAGATGGCTTTTCAAGAAGTTTTTTTTTTCCGCAAATACTGGGATATTGTTTCTGCTAATTTTGAGGTTGTAGTTCGATCATTCTTTCGCAAAGGGAAACTACCAAAAGGGGTAAATAATTGTTTTCTCACTTAAGTTCCCAAGGTGGAGAATGCAGCTACACTGGATAAATTTCGACCTCTATGTATGGGGAACTT
This sequence comes from Hakea prostrata, assembly GCF_041222555.1. Classification (NCBI taxonomy): domain Eukaryota; kingdom Viridiplantae; phylum Streptophyta; class Magnoliopsida; order Proteales; family Proteaceae; genus Hakea; species Hakea prostrata. Next base: position 51,807,414 of record NC_142602.1, on the reverse strand, counting down.
TTTCTGCAAAGCATTGTCAAAGATAATGGCTTCTTGGCTGAGTCCTCTTTTGCATAAGCTTATTTCTGAGGAGCAAGGAGCTTTCCAAAAAGGTAAGATGATTTCTGAAAATATTGTTGTAGGTTCAGAACTTACAAGTATTTTGCATTCTTTTGTTAAAGGGGGAGGGATGGGAATTAAGATTGATATTATGAAGGCTTATGATACTCTATCATGGGAGTTTTTGTTATTGGTCTTGAAGGCTTTTGGATTTTCTAATAGATGGGTTGGTTGGATTCATGAGATGCTTTAGTCTCCTAGAGGCTCAATATTATTGAATGGGGGACTAGTTGGATTCTTTGGAGTTGAGAAAGGGCTTCAGCATGGGGACCCTTTATCTCCACTTCTTTTTCTTCTTGCAGAAGAGGTATTATGCAGGGGCCTTCATTCCTTGATAGCTGATGGTAGGTTGAGAGCTTTGCCAGGTCCCAAGGGAGTAGAAGTTCCTTTTGTATTGATGCATGCTGATGATATTTTTACTTTTTCAAATGCTTCTTTATGTTATGTTAAAGCTTTGAAAACTTTCTTATCAAATTATCAAGAATTTTTGAGTCAACACATCAGTTTGGAGAAGAGTAAGTTTTTTCTTGGACGTGTGCCTCCACGTCGGAAACAGAAAATTGTGGACATATTAAATATCCCAATTGCTCTCTTTCCTACTCAATACTTGGGGGTATATATTTTTAAAGGAATAGTTACTCGTGTCAAATTGCTGCCAGTTTTAGACAAGATTAAGAATCGGCTACAAGGGTGGTGTGGAAAGCTTCTCTTTATGGCAGGTAGAGTGGAGATGGTACGTTCAATTATTTCTAGCATGCCGATTCATAATTTTTCTGTGTAATGGTGGCCTAGCTCTATCATTTCACAAGTAGAGGCTTGGATGCGTAACTTCATTTAGACAGGGAATATAGAGGCTATGAAGAAGTTTACAGTGTCTTGGGCGAAAATGTATACTCCAAAATGTGATGATGGTTTGGGTATTCAAAGATTAAGAGATGTCAATTTTGCATCTTTATGCAAGTTGGCTTGGATAATTAAACACAAACACTCTGGTTTTGCTCACTTTTTGAAGGGGAAGATGGTAGACAAAAGGGCAAATTTAAAGTTTTATGGGCAATAGTCATCTTTGATGTTGGATTGAGGAAGGTTTGGATTTTTGTTCGGGCTCAGGAACGGTGGTCAATTGGTAATGGTCAGAATATAAATTTCTGGTTTGACAAGTGGTTGGGGAATTTTTCCATTGCAGACTATGTTGGCATTACTCTGGATCTAGAGGGTCATTTGAAATTGACTGTTGCAGATTGTTTACAGCAAGGGGAGTGGAGGTTTCCGTCAGTGGACAACGCCAAATTTCAAGAGGTAATCTCTCTTATTATGTTATTTCATGTTCCTTGTGCTGGTTTTGTTGATCTTTGTCATTGGCAAGGTTCGGTGGAGGGGGGGGGAGTTTAGTTTTCGATCGGCATTGGATCTCTATCGTAGAAAAGGGGAACAATTGGAATGGGCAAAAAATATTTGGAATACTTCTTTGCATCCTAGACAAAAAGTTTTATGTTGGAGACTTTTTCATGATAGGCTACCTGTTGATTCCTTGTTGACTCGGAAATGGATTATGCTGGCCTCTCGTTGTAACCTATGTGGTAAAGCTTTAGAGGATATAAGACATATCGTTCTTCACTGCTCATTCTCATGTGGATGTGGAGAAGCTTTTGCAGCAAAGTTTGGTTATAGCCAGACAATAAAAGATTTGATTGTAGAGTCGTTCAAGGCTTGGAAACAACAAGCTTCATATTCTCCTTTACGGACTGCTTGGATTGATGGATATTGTTTTCTTTTATAATTCCTTTGGATGGTCCGCAATCAAATCAAGTTTGAAAATTTAAATTTTAGGACTGGTGAGGTGGCGAGTTTAATTTTTTCAGATTTAGTACAGTTTGACTTTAAAATGGATGGGAGAAGTGTAACTCCTACCATTTTTTCGGATGCAAGAAGATTGGGCCTTCACTTTTCTGTCATTGGTGCTGCTCCTCTACAAGAAATTTTTTGGTGTTCTCCTGCTGCAGGATGGGTAAAACTAAATATTGACGAATCTTCTTTGGGCAATCCAGGAAGGACTGGCGGTGGAGGAGTTTTTCAAAATGAAGTTGTTGTGGTGGTTTTCAATTTCAGTGTTATTTTAGATAATAGAACCAACTTTAAGGCTGAATTGGAAACTTTCATTCATGGATTGCGTTGGGCAAGGCATTTACAAATTATTAAGCTTTGAATAAAAAATGATTCTAAAGTTGTGGTGACTTTAATACAGTAGAAGAAAATACATTGGTATATCTTTCATCTGTGGAGAGAGTTACAAGAATATTTGATGACTATAGACTAGAAGATTTCACATTGCTATAGTGAAACTAATACAGTGGCAGATTTTTTGGCAAATTCAGCAACTATAACAAGAACTTCTGATATTAACATTCCTTGGTCAGCTTCTATTCTTAATGAACTTGATTTGGATGCCTCTAGACATCCCAGATTTCATTTTTTATGAGTTAGTAAATTTCTAATCTGAGTAGGAACCAGTGAGGAAGGGTGTACTGGGGGCAACAGTTGTTGTGCGTGAGCGAGGTTGGTTCCTTATAAGGTACTAATTGATGTATTTTTTCTTTTTCTTCTTTGCTTAATATAATGATCCTTTTAGTGAAAAAATATACTTACCTATATATCATTAAAATATTTTATATATGATTTCATATATTATAAGAGTATATTTCAACTTATCTTTTAAATTTCCATATAAATTTTAGGGCTCCAGGATGGTTCACCCAAATTTATTTAAAATCTTAACACTAATATTTAAATAACTATGTTGGTTTTATCCAACTTAGATTGACAACCCTACCATGTAGCTTCTGGGCACCAAAGACCTAGATGTGTAGCAACCTCATGTGTTGGATGCATTCATATTCTTTCACTAACTACATTACAACCAATTGAGTAGGATTAAGGAACAAATTTCAAAAGCATCCCTACAACCATGTTTGTTAATGTGTACAATTTATCAAACGATATCTAATTGATAAATTGACAATTATGTGTTGAACAATACACAAATTTAATAATTATTAAATTTTATTATTCTACTTCACATTACCCATTATTAATATGTTAGCTTCATGAACTATTCATTTGGTTAGTCATTATTTTTTAACATATTAAATATGCATTCTTTGATCTTTAGTACACATATATTATCATGAATTTCATCCTCATTAGATCTTATTATTTTATTCTTCGTTGCACATTATTATTACATTAGCTATATGAATTATTCATTTTGTTCATCTTTTATGATTCTTTCGATTAATTTATTCAACAATTTTATTTACTTTGAATTTATTTTAGACATAGTTTATATTGTATTACAATTAAGCATTCTTATATAATTGCCAATTAAAGGTATCTATATGAATATGAATAATTATATAATAAATAAATTTCATAATATTAAGAACAATTATAATTTAACTATGTAATGAAATAAAAAATAATATTAATAATAAACAACTAAAAAAATTAAGACTTAAAACATATTTCAAATATGTAGGTAAGATAACGAAAAAAACTTGCATCAACAAGATAGCACCTTACGAAGAAGACGTGGAACTACAACTGATGCTACAGCAAGAACAAATCGTAGCACACCAAAACAACAGAGGACCAGGTATAATACTAAAAATGGTATTCATGGATTCAGAGGTGAATATAAACAATAAATTAAAAATAAAAAAACCTCAAAGTTTAATAAAAATGAATCCTATAAAAATATTTAATACAACTGATTATTCACGCAAAAAACAATACAACTTTTCATGTTCAATGAAACAATAGACAAATTCGGAGACATGTTGCAAAAGGAAAGGACATACATCGTCACAAAGCCATTGATCAAGAAAGTTAATACCAACTTTACCAACATCCATAAAGAGTTGGAATTGACATCCAACAAAGACTCCAAAATAGAAGAATCCGTGGAGCAAATCAAGCCGAATATATTCCAACACAATTTCACAACTCTTAATTGAATAGAAATAGAGTATGAGAAGAAGAACTTGATAATTGGTAAGCAGTCGTAACAATAAACCATAATTTAAATTATACTATTATTTAAATATTATACTAAATTAATATTGTATCAAAATCAAATAGATGTGATTGAAATCATAACAAAAGTGCAGAGGGTAATCCAGTTGGATGAGCGACGAGTAAAAAGAGACATCCACATAAGCAGCAAAGAGTAAGCTTACAACATTATAAATTTACTTTTATACAACTAAAAATGCAAATTATTAAGATTATTCTTTTCTATAATTGTTAACAAGCTGAACCACATGGCAGTAACATTGTGGGAGAACCACACAACACTGAAGGGAGAAAAAAAAATACATAAAACATTGTCTCACAAAATAGTGATAGCATTAGTTTTAGTGAAAATATTATCATATCAAGTTAATAACATTACTTGTCAACATAGTACAAACAAATAAAGTAGTATCATAAGTTTTACTAACAAAATTCAATCCAACAACAGAAAACTATCACCTGTCAACAACAAGAGCAACAACAATTGAGACCAATCTAGATATATCGGAGACGGAAGAACTACTTAACTGGTAGTGATACTAACTCAAACTATTCTCACAACATTACATATTCGTGAAAAATATATAACTAAAATCGTTCTTCTGTTATGATAGGTCTAACACAAAAGTTGGAATGGAGAGAACCGACTCGTTAACTTCGTTGTACTTTAAGTACAAACATGCTGAACAAATAACATTGAAAGATTTGGTCGAAAAAGAGCAAGACTCATTCAAGGTATATCACCTAGAACTTTGTATTGTTATACTATAATCAAATTATTGAAAAACGTAAATGTCATAAGATTATTCAAAAAATTAATTTTCTAGATTAGCACTAGTACATCCGTGGAATAGTGTTGGGAGTTGACATAGATGAACTATGGTACAACGCATGCAACAAGTGCAACAAAAAAATCCAACTCCAAAAAGAACAATAACATATACCAAATGTGGAGACAACATAACATACTACAAAATGTAATAACATACCAAAATCTAATAATATTACCAATTTGGTAATAATAAGTGAAAAGCTAACACAAATGTTTTTCTACCCACAGATATATGCTTAAATTCCGAGTGTCAAATGCAACTGAAAATTTTAATATCACCATTTTCGACAAGGTGGAAATGCTATTCAAATGTGTTCCAAGTGAATACAGTAACAGATTAAGAGAGGTAAAAAACTATAAAAACATTTCATAATTATTTCATTATTCTATTCAATTATTCTGACAAACTTATATAATAATAATTTGTTGCAGAACCAAGAAACCCTTCGTAAATTCCTCTAAAATATTTGCAACTTCTATTTCAAAATAGACAACTCAAATCAACAAAACAGATCAAGAAGAAGTATTGTTGCAAAAATACTCAAAGAAGCAAACCACGTGGACAATGAATCAATAATAGATGTAATGGACGAGAACCTAAGAATTATAGTTGAAAATGAAATACAATATTTATTTATTTCTCTCTCTCTCTCTCTCTCTCTCTCTCTCTCTCTCTCTCTCTCTCTATATATATATATATATATATATATATATATATATATATATATATATATATATATATATATACTTTATTCAAAACTATTATTCTTTATTACACCATAAAAAATGTGTCCACAATATAAGCAACTATATCATAATGTAAAATCTTTTACACAGTACACAATCCATAATAACGTACATGCACAATTACATACACAAATTCTTAATAAATAATTACATACCATTTTTGTTGTCCACAGTAAACCACTATGCAACGGACAAATAATCGTTTGGAATACCAATGGAAAAAGCATAATGATTAAAAGGCTAAAAAGGGCAACAAGACAAGAAACCCAAAAAGCAGGAATCAGTTGCATATAGCAATACAATATGACGAAAGTTCAAGTTCCTCAAATCAAAATTAGAATGAATCACAAATTATAGAATGAACACATATCATGATCCATTGTACCAAAAAAATTTCACAAAAACCCTATATATTCCGTAGCAAACTAATGTATTATGTCAATACAACATATTTGGAACTACAATGTTCCAACAACACATACTACAACAAGTTCCACCATGCATACACTGTGGAGTAAAGAAATTCCAATACAAAGCTCCTTCATTCTGCTGCTCAAATGAAAATGTTGTATTAGCACCAACAACAATTTCAAATGACCTATATGAGCTTTTCACTAATCAAACAACAGAGAGTTAAGATTTCATAAGATATATAAGGGGATATAATAATATTTTTTCATTCTCTTCTTTTGGAGTACATGTCGACAAAAAACTAGCGAATGTGAAAGGGGGAGTTTACACATTTAGAGTTCAAGGACAAATCTATCATGAACTCCCTCCAATAATCCCAGAAAGACAGAGCTTGTGTTATTTGCAATTGCATATCTTTGACACAGATAATGAGCTGGAAAATTGAATGAAGATACTTCAAGATATGAAATTGAAAGAGCCAATAGTGTTGAAAATAATGGAAATACTTTCAAATAATCCATATGCAAGATTCTTCAGAAGCTTTTAAGATGCTGGTTCTCTAGAGTCTCATGAAATAGTAATTAAGAGTGACATCAATCTAGACCAAAGAGTCTATAACAAGCCTATAGTTAATCAAGTAGCAGGCATTGGATTAAAGGAAACAATCCAAACATCAAAAAAAGATGTGACATAGTTATCCAAGGAAATTCAGGAAAAAAGTATTCAATGCAAGAGCATTACTACGGATGCTATGATGTGTTGCAATATCTATTGTTATACCTAAATGGAGAACTCGGCTAGCATCGAAACATTAAAAAAAAAAAGTGTCCAAACATCAATTTCAACTGGACTTACTTCAGAGGATAAATCATTTTTTTAAAGTGAAGGAAAACATGATGAGGGTAACATATTTAAAAAAGAAAAAAATACAACCAAAATATTTATATTCTCTTCAAAAACAAAATTAATAACAATTTTTATACCTACATGTTTTGATAAGAGGAAAACAAATAATATATCTCCTAGATCATATTATTGCTGCAAGTTACAAATTAAAGTTGATGATAATTCAATTATGATCGTGTCGCTAACCAACCAAAAATAAAATCCTATACTAATCTAACTAGCAGAAAGTATGGGGTCGAACTATGAGGAACTAAAAGGCTAAGTTACTAAGATTGAATTCAACAAAACTAAATTTAAATTAAATCTATTAATTAATGCAAAAACTTAAACTATGAATATGTGAAAATCCTTGGGATTTCGAATCCCCAATGCTTTTCACTAACCGATATAACTCTACACTTCAAGACAAAGGATGGTCTTTCCTAAATATGCCCCATCTTCGCAAGACTATCGTCCTTTGCCAAAGCTTGGCACGCTTAGTTTGCTTAGCTATAGAACATCTTTTGCTAGACTCAAACACAATCAACTAGAAGATATAGAACAATCAAACTAATGAAATAAGCTATGGTTCATCTACATCCTAAAGAACAGGAACTAGTTACTCATTATCACAAAGTTCATAAAACAAAAAATATGAAATTTAGAGAGAGAGAGAGAGAGAGAGAGAGAGAGAGAGAGAGATGTGGTCTTCTTCTTGAGCAATGAGAGAGATGAGAGCCAAGATTTGTGTTCGCCATCTTTTCCTCTTCTCTATGGCTGGCTTCTCTTTTATCCCGCACACAATGAATTTGTTCTCTTTACCCATCAATTCGACCTTTATGCGTTTGGATTCTTGAAAAACTCAAAATAGAAAGTTGTCTAAATTTTCGTTATCTTTACATAGCATCTTGAATCACTGCAATCCGTGTTCATATGAGAGAGATATACCCAAAATATTCAAGGTGGGTCTGTTTACATGATTTTCAGATCTTATTACCAATTTTGTTCCTTGGACCTCCACCTGTTTCCAATTTGGCTAAGATTCATGGTCTCCTTGCATTAATTAAGTTGGATGTTAACATTCATGATTTCTTGGGTAGCAAGATTGAATCCCATGATTTAAAATCCACCAATATCTAATATATTTGCCAACTTTGTTCCACATTATCTCTAATAACCAAAATCACATTATTCCTGAAAAATACATAAAAATACCCAATTAGCTCTCTTTTAATTAACTAAGTATGGGAATTAAATCAAATAAATAATGATAAATGCAGGCCTATCAAATACCCCCACACTTAAGTGTTTGCTAGTCCTCGAGCAAAATGAAAAAAATAAAAGCAATACGGAAAATAAATAAAGAAAAGCCTAATTCACTTTCGTAGGAATCATGGTTGCACTTAGCATGTGCAACAAGCCTTTAAACCCCTAGGTTACCTTAGTGGACGAGTTGTGTTTCATGAGTGTTTGCAGAGAATATACACACAAAACTCTTAACTGCTTTTCTAATCGTTCTGGCAATAGTAAGAGTAAAAAAATAGATTTCAAGACAAAAGACACTCCATTAAAGATTGAAAGAAATATAAGCACCCCCACACTTAAGCTCTTTACACCCTCTCTTGAGTCTAGCTCTAAGCAAACAATTCAATCGAGAAGTCTCCTCTTATCTTCAGCTCACCAGTTCACCCTCAGATAAGACTAATCTAGGTACCAAATAATATGAAGAACTCAAGATCTAAGCAATATTGACCTTCTTAGACATTTCTCATTTATAAGCACATTAATTCACTTATTTCTTGAATGCACACAATTCTAGTCCCTGTAATGTCTTGCCTCTTGAGCTTTCTAGATGGCCTATGTAACAAGTGTTGGGTCAGCCTCTCTCAAGCCAAATGGCCTTAAGGGACTAGGTGTAGAATACCCCTTGAACTTACTTACTCAAGCCAACTAGGCTACAGGCCAAGACTGGACCAAAGACACCCCAACTGTTTGATGCGGGGCACGATGTTGGTGACACCGAGAACCGGTTATACTTCAATTCAATTCACATTAAACAGTCTAAAATCGTTCTCAACTTGTCACCATAAGCACAAGGCAACACATGACAACTAGATGGTCAAAACTTTCGGACTACTTGGAGTTCCTATTTTCCAATTCAACCTCAGTCTCAAAATGTAAAACACGTTACTATTTTCTTAAGAGGGTGCTCATCACATCAAATTTAATTTCTAAAACTCTTAAACTCTCATTTCTCATCCAAGGAAGGAATTAAAACATTTATCTTACCAAAGCCAGAAAAAATTGGGCACTTTTTATCTCTGTGACAATGCTCTACCAACTATCAACGAGTCTTACTTGAGTTGACACCCCCCACACTTAAATTATGCAGGTGACCTCGGACATGCAAGATAGAAGGGAAAAGATGAACATAATAGAAGTAAATAGAGGATAGAGTGTACCCGATGTTGGAAATCGTGATAGAGCATGCAACAATAAAACCTAGCAAAGAAACAAAGAAAAGAAATGAAAAAGAACAAGAAATAATGTATAAACAAATGGGTTGCCTCCCATAAAGCGTTAAGTTCAGAGTCTTCAGACAAACTCAATGAGAGACTCATGAAGAGTCTTGAGGCAAGTCTTCTAGGTCCAATTGCTCAATAAGTTGGCCAGTAGCTGCGACATCCACATAAAGCTTAAATCACTGACCATTAACTTGACAAGCATGTCTAATATGTGAGTTCCAAATCTGGTCAATAAATGGCAAGGGGAAGTGATCATTGTTGGTAATACTGTTCAACTTTCAAAAACAGATGTAGACACGCCAACCCATAGTGGTACGAATTGAGACAAGATCATCATTGTCATTTGGAACCACATTAATGCCGGATTTTGTCGGGACAACCTGAGTAGAACTGACCCATTCACTATCAGAGAATGGGTAGACAACACTGTCATCTAACCAATAAATTACTGCATTTTTCACTACCTTTCTCATGTTAGGATTCAGACAACACTGGGGATTCCTACGGAGTTTCACTCCATCCTCACAATTTCTCCTAGGCATACATATAGAAGGGTCTATGCCTTTAAGATCAGCTAAGGACCAGCCAATGGCTACCTTGAATTTAGAAAATGATATGGAGAGATTATGATCAGACCGGGTTCATACCTGGTCCGACCCTCGACCCCGGTCGAGACGGAGAGATCCGACTCGCTCCCGAGCGAACCGGATCCGGAAGATGGCTTGCTGAAGAAGAAAGCTTATTCGGCTGCAAGCGTGCCCTAATCCTACTTATGGATTAGGGTAATCACCCTAATGATGGCAGACTCGAATTGACGGCTGCGGATAATCATTATCGAAGGGATAATCATCGCATAACCTAAAGGTTATCTCAGGAGTCCTCTACTAGCCCAAACTAGTAGAAGTCTATTGCTCAATGGATCTAACTGATAAGATCCAACGACTACCCGAAGAAGGCTCAAGTGCATCCAACGAAGGAGATTCGAAGGTACACTCTATATAAACCTCACTACCATACAAGGTGAGGAGATCGAAAAAAGAATACTATCTGAGACTCAGGTTCAGATACATAATGATAGACCTAAACCATCAGCGATCTGCTATCTAGATCACCCTTCCCAGTTCTTCATTCCTTAAGCTTTGCGCTTCTTGCAGAGCCGTTTGTGATTAAGTTCATCAATTGACTTAGCCTTCGGAGGTGGACTCCCGACCCCAGCGGTCGGGCCACATCTGACGCTTTCGTTTTGCAGGACATCACGAGGAGATCTAAGGGCTGAGCAGATTTTGGACGCATCAATTGGCGCCGTCTGTGGGAAACTAACTTGAAAAGCCATGGTGACTAGATCAGCAGCCGCAGCAGCCGCTGCACAACGCAATTCCGGTGTTCAGATCCCTGGAGTGAATAATCCAGATATTCCCCAGGAAAGCCAAAATCCTATCGAGGTAGATGGTGGCCAGGGAGGACGTAATCCTCCTCCTGATACAATCCGAGATCAATTGGATCAGGTAAAGATTCAACTCTTGGAGGTGAGCCAAGCACTCCGCATGCTCACCAGACGAGTGGTTTTACGACAAGAGCCTGATCAGCGCGATTCAGGGAGACGTGCATTGCCACGTGACCAGAGATTGGCTGAAGACCGGAATATCGATCAGAATTTCTGTGAAGGAGATCGAGGACTTAGGAGGATCGATGATCAACCGAGGCGAGACAATCGGTTCGACAAACCACAAGAGAGTACAACTGATTCAAACACAAGGTTGGATACAGGGGTAAGAACTCACTCACCCACTGTCAGAAGAACCGTTCGTGATGATGGAGCAGTTTGCAACGAGAGGAATGCTCGGGAAGGACGGGCTGTTCGTGATGATCGAGTAGCACGAGATGATCATGTTAATCGAGGTAGTGATCATATTGCTGAAGATCATCCGACCCAGATTGGTCAGGAATTGGCCAACATTAATGAGAAATTAGGGCAATTGGCTAAGGGAAGAATAACTGAGGATATTTACTCAGTCATTCGGAAGACTCCCTTTGCCGAGCCAATTGCGGGATATCAGTTTCCCCGTAACTTCCGTTTGCCTACCTTTTCAACATTCGATGGCTCCGGAGATCCAACAGCTCACATCGGCTATTACCAACGCGACCATGGCGCTTTGGTAATTCGATGAAATTTTATGCAGGGTTTTTGGTTCATCACTTACTGGAGCAGCACAAAAGTGGTTTTCGAACCTCCCCTCTGGGAGGATCGTAAACTTTGACGAATTGGCGTGCCAATTCATAGGGCGATTCCCGAGTGGAATACAGGTCAAGAAAACTGAAGAAACCTTGTTTACCGTCAAACAAGGAAAGAGCAAATCAATCAGAGAGTTTCTGAAAAGATTCAACAAAGTGACGATGGAGATAGAAAATTTGGATGAACAAGTAGCCAAAACCGCTCTATTCACGGGACTCACTAATCGGAAACTCCTGGAGTTATTACTACGGGATATGCCTGCGACTTATGCTTTGAGTTGGTACGAGAGATGCCGAAGCGGGGCTGAAGTCATGGAGATTCTAGATGCGCGCCAAGGAGATAATAAAGTCTCCAATAAGGAACAGAAGGCTCTTGAGCAGAAGCAGAAGCCAAAGAAAAATGTTCGTGATCGGGTTGGAAAATCTCAGCCTTGGCGCCAAAGGTTCCCCGGTAAAAGTGAGTACACTCCATTGAATGCTCCTCGGGCTGATATTTTAAATATCCTCAAAAGAAAAAATATTTTAAAGTGGCCGCCTAAAATTCTTTTGAAACCCGGAGAGCAGCAGGATCGAGAAAAGTATTGCCGATTCCACAAGGACTATGGTCATTATACTAATGACTGTCGTCATCTGAAAGCAGATATTGAGAGATTGATATCTCAGGGACATCTGTCCAGTTTCGTTAGTAGAAGAAGGGAGGAGCCACGTGAGCCACGTGCGGCTGCTCCTAAAAGGGATCGTTCGGTTAGTTCGGAACGATCAAGGGAGGCCCCGAAGTCTAAGAAAGGCAAGGAGGTGATTGAAGCTACTCGGTCACCGATCCTTACCATCTTCGGGGGACCGGAGCTCCGAATCACTCCGAGTCTCGAAAACAAAATCCAAATTTGTTGGAACCGGAGAGACGCAGCGGAAGAAGCTGAATGGTGAAGAGCGAAAGAGATGTTTGTTTACCTCATGATGATGCTATAGTCATCAAGGTAGAGATTGCACGACGGGAAGTGCATAGAGTTTTGATTGATACAGGGTTTGCAACTGACCTAATTTCCTACGAAGTGTATCAAAAATTGAAGGTGGATCAGGACTTGATGAAACCTTCATCCACACATCTATATGGTTTTGCGGGGTCATCTGCGGTGGCGGAAGGATCGGTCCGTTGGATTTATCCATTGTAAGTTTTCCTAAGGAAACAAGCTGTCCGAATCAATTTTTTGGTAGTTCGGGAACTGCCGACTTATAATATGATCCTCAGGCGACCATCTTTATCCAAGATAGGTGCTATTGTTTCGACAAAGCACCTGAAGATAAAATTCCCGACTGATATGGGAATTGGTCAAGTCTCCTCCCGACCATAAGATCTCTCGGCGGTGTTATGTTGCCTATTTAAAAGACAAGGAGGGCCCGAGGAAGGTAACTGCCCTCCCCATAGAAGTTCGAGATGATCGGGAAGAGACAGAGATGCAAAGACCCGAACTAGTGGAGAAGCTGGAACAAATCCAGCTGTGTACCGAGGATGAGAAAAAGATTACTTATATCGGGTCTAAACAGCTGGAAGAATTTAAAGATGAGTTGAAGTTTTTTTCTTCAACGAGAATAAAGATGTATTTGCATGGTCTGCGAGGACATGCCCGGAATCGATCGGGCCATTGCGAGAGCACAAACTCTGGATAGACCCTAAGGCGAAACCGGTGATACGAGAAAAGAAGAAATTTCTCCATTGAAAAGTATGAAGCCGTTCGAAGCGAAGTTGAAAAACTTAAGAATTCTGGTTTCATAGAACCAATTGAGTGCCCAACTTGGTTGGCCAACGTGGTAATGGTAAAAAAGGCAAATGGGAAGTGGAGGATGTGTACGGACTACACGAGATCTTAACAAAGCTTGCCCAAAAGATTGCTACCCGTTGCCTCGGATTGACCTCTTGATAGATGCGACTGCGGGATATGAAACTTTAAGTTTCATGGATGCCTACTCGGGGTATAATCAGATCCTTATGAATAAGGAGGATGAGAGGTACACGGCTTTCATGACTGATCGTGAGAGCTATTATTACAAGGTCATGCCTTTTGGCACTGAAGAATGCAGGAGCAACATATCGAGAGGGCCGTCAACAAGATTTTCAAAGAGCTGATAGGAAAGAATGTTGAAGCTTATGTTGACGACATGCTAGTGAAAAGCTTTACAAAAGCAAATCATATTGCAGATTTGACTGAGGTATTCTCAAGATCTTGCGGAAACATCAAATGAAGCTAAACCCGAGAAAAATGTGCCTTTGGAGTCTCCTCGGGCAAATTTTTGGGCTTCATGGTATCACGAGAGGGGAATTGAGGCTAATCCTGCCAAAATACAAGCTCGATTGATATGGAGGCTCCCAAAACCGTTCGGGATGTACGGTGTTTAACGGGGGAGAGTTCTTGCTTTAAATCGATTCATCTCCAAGTCTGGAGAAAAATGTTTGCCTTTCTTCAAGGCACTTAAAGACCTGAAGGGCGATAAGGAAGCAAAGTGGATGAAGAGTGCCGAAAAGCTTTCAAGGAATTAAAAGAAGCACTTGGACAACCACCGATCTGTCTAGACCGAGAGAAGGGGGAAATATTACAGCTATATCTAGCGACGTCCCTTTCGGCGGTCGGTGCGGTACTTGTTCGGAAAAAGATAAAAAACGGTGGCCGATTTACTATGTAAGCCACGTGTTGCTAGATGCGGAGACAAGATATTCACAGATTGAGAAGCGAGGCTCGGCTCTTATGATGGCCGCCGGAAGCTAAGGCCATATTTTCAGGCTCATCCAATTGAGGTATTTACAACTTTTCCTCTTAGTAAAGTTCTTAACAAACCTGATTTGTCCGGAAGGATGGTGTCTGGTCGGTTGAACTCAGCAAGTTCCAAGTGAGCTTTAAGCCCGAACTACAATCAAGGCTCGGGCATTAGCCGACTTTGTAGTAGAAACTCTTTGCACCGAGTGGAACCCACCATTGAGGATCCCATTATACCAACCACTTGGGAGGTATATGTGGATGGTTCGAGTAATAAAGATGGAGCGGGAGCTGGAATTCTATTAAAAAGTCCAGCGGGATTTATTATTCGATATGCTTTGAGATTCGCATTTGACGCAAGTAATAACGCCGCGAGAATATGAGGCTCCGATAGCAGGACTTCGGTTGTCAAAAGCATTATCTATTGCAGATGTTACTATTTATAGTGACTCTCAACTTATAGTCAACCAAGTCCAAGGGGAGTATGGTATTAAAGAACCACGCCTGCAGAAATATCAAGAGATAGTGCGGGCATTCCAAAACCAATTTCGAATTTGAAGATATCTCGGATTTCGAGGAATGAAAATTCAGTGGCGGATGAGCTATCCCGACTAGCCAATGCCAAGGAAAAGAATCTAGACCCTTCGGTCTACATTGAAGAGATAACTTTTCCAAGTTATCATGAGAAAGAAATTTCTTATATTGAAGCGAACGTTCTTTGGATGGATCCAATAATCGAGTATCTAAGGGATGACAAATTACCCAAGGATCCGGTAGAGGCAAGGTTGATCAAGATTCAATCAGCTAGATTTGTCATTCAGAATGGGAGACTATACAAAAGATCTTATGCTGGACCCCTTATGAGATGTATAGGCCCCGAAGGAGCAAAATCAGCCCTGGGTGAGGTTCATGAAGGAATTTGTGGAGCTCACATGGGTGGACGAGCCACGGCTCACAAAATTACGAGACTTGGGTTATATTGGCCTAAGGTCCAAGAGGCTGCTATGGAGTACGTTCGTCGATGTGGTAAGCTGTCAAATTCATGCTACGATATCGAAGCACCCGGCGGAAACTATGACTTCAATTCTAAATCCCATTCCCTTTGCAATGTGGGGAATTGATATCATGGGAAAATTCACCAAGGCATCGGGCGGACGGGAATCTCGATAGTAGCAATTGATTACTTCACAAAATGGGTAGAAGCCGGTGACACTAGCGGCAATTACTGAGAAAAAAGTGGAGAAATTTGTGCTTGAATCAATCATATATCGCTTTGGGATTCCAAAGATTATTGTCATCGACCATGGTACTCGGTTCGACTGTCCACAATTTGAGCAATTACTGTGGAACATATATGATCGAGCATCGTATGTCCTCGGTGGCATACCCCCAAAGCAATGGACGGGTAGAGGTTACTAACCGAACGCTCTTGGAAGGAATAAAGAGAAGACTCGAAGGCGACAAAGCTTCTAGGGTCGAAAGAACTTCATAATGTCTTGTGGGCTTATAGAACTACGGTTCGAACACCCACGGAGAAACTCCATTCAGGTTGGCATATGGATCCGAAGCATTGGCACCGGTGGAGATAATGGCGGGGACATTACGGGATCGTGAGTTCGAGGAAAAAGCAAATGAACAAGGACTGCTTGATAGTCTTGATTTGTTGGACGAAGTTCGGGCAAAGGCAATAGCACGAACTCAACATTATCAAAGAAGGATAGCGTCTCATTATAATACTCGAGTGAAGAATCGTCGATACTTAGCCGGAGATTTGGTGTTGAGAAACACCCTAGCTTCCGACCCGCGTCACCAAAGAAAATTGGACCCTTCTTGGGAAGGACCTTATATGGTTGTGAAACCGGTCGGTTCGGGAGCTTACGGGCTGAAGAACATCAACACCCAGAAAGAGTTGGATCGTTCGTGGAATGCTAGGCATCTCAAAAAGTTTTATCCTTGAGGATGATTTCAATTTTGTTCGCGATGTAATCAATTTCAACTCAATCAATGCAATTTTTGGCTTTCAACAAACTATCTTTTGATTGGGGGGCATCATACACCACATTCAAGAACGAGATCCAACTATAAGGCATCGGATGAAAATTCGTGTGGGTCCTTCAACACTTATGGAAATTTTTTGGACTTTCTTAAGTCGAGGCATCGGATGAAAATCCGAGTGAGTTTCTTTTGCAAGGCGTCGGTTTGAAACCCGAGTAAGTTCCTTCAAGACTTATTGAATTTTTGAATTATCCTTAAGTAAAGGCATCGGTTTAAAACCTGAGTGAGTTCCTTCTCAGACTTATTGTATTTCTCCGGAAATCCTTAAGTAAAGGCATCGGTTTAAAACCCGAGTGAGTTCCTTCTCAGACTTATTGTATTTCTCCGGAAATCCTTAAGTAAAGGAATTGTTTCAAACAACTAAGACCTAATGCAACAGCGATTCAAGTGGCTAGCAAAGTTCAAGATAAAGTTAATTTCTTATTTCTTCAAAAGATCCAAAGAGGCCAATATCAAAACAATTACAAGAGCTGGATACAATCTTGGGTCAAAAAAGAAAGTCATCATAGGTGACTCTTAAGAAGTTATACAAGATCGACGCGACTTTGCTAGAACAAACATATGAGTCAACCATTGGTGGGGATTCAAGGAAAAGAAGAGAAGAAATGAGGATTACAAAAAATATTTCGGTATGCATAAAATCCTCCGCAATTTCATACTCTTTGTCCAGCTTGTCCAGGAGAAGCATGGTCCTCGACCAAACTCGCATTTAGGACAAGCTTGTCATAATTGGCTTCTTCCAGGGGAGAATAAACAGGAGAATCTTCCAGATAGTGCATAATATCTGGATCGGAAGGTGGAGGATCAATCTTATCCTTGGTCCGATCGGGAGGAGGAATACCCGGGTCGGTAAATACTTCGGGATGGCAAACAGCATTGTAGGGAGTCGTATCAAAATGAGGATCCTTCCTTAATATTGATTCCCATACTTTGTTCTCACCATCCCGATGCCTTTGCAAGTTATAAGCATTCAGCATATCAACAAAGGGCTTCTTGTGTAAATACTTGAAGACGCAGGCTCTGCGAACATCGGTTGGAAGGGATTCGGGCAAAGGAACGACAGCTTGCCTTTCGGGTAACGTTTCAGATCCTTTGGCTCCCGACTTTCCAACTGTTCGCTCCGATCGCCGGATCTTCTCCCTGGCATCATCCAAGTCTAACCGAAGACGACCAATCATCGAATTTTTTTCTCCTTCCACCTCCCAAGCTAGATTCCGAAGGCGAGCAATCTCAACATCTTTAGCTTCAGAGATTTCCCAAAGCCTAGAAACTTCATTGCTCAATCTACTGAGCCTAGTAATTGCTTCCACTTGGTTGTGGAAGTTACCAGCAAGACTCCTGCAAACAACTTCCGAGTTAACGAGCGAGAAAAGTAATTTTTCGGAATCGAGAGGATAATGAAGAAAGACTTACATCACCGGTGACTTCGTGAAGACTTCATCTGGAAGTTTGGAAAGAAGCTGCGCTCTCGAGAAGTCATTCGAGCAGCAGTACACCATTCCAACGCTCTGTCAAACTCGTTTGACACTAATTCAGGCGAAGGATGAGAAGGATGAGCTACACCAAGAGAAGGATGAGCTGCATCACTTGTCACCCGACGGCGCTTCCTAGTGGCAAAATCCTCCAACTCGGAAGGAGAGGAGGAGGATGCCAAACAAGCACTAGAGTTGGAAATAGGAGCATCACTTGCTGGGACCACACCTTCATCAGACGCCACCATAGTTGCCTCAGATGCCCGAAGAGTCTCTTTCGGGGGTGCACCAACAGTCTCACCAGCAGGGACGTCGGCGGCACCATCGGCAACGGAGTGATCAAGATCTTCCTGGGAAAGACGAGCGATCACTTCGGGCAAAGGAAGCGCGAGGGACGACATCAATAGAAACGTGGGAATCGACTTGAAGATTCACCGGCAGCGATCGCCTTACGCTTGGAGGATTCACTAGCTGAAACCACCGCACTGGCCCAACCCCAACCACCACCGACGGAACGATTTTCTTGCAAGATTTTGCTCCGATAAAGTTCGGGTTGATCTTGGGAGCCACTATGCAAACAAACAAGCCGTATCGATCGAGAAATAAACGACAACAACAAGAGGGAAAACCCTAGTTTTTTATTACTTCCAACAAACCCAAATGACTAAACCCCAAGTATAACTATTGTGCAGTTTACTCAGGGGGGAAGTGGGGAAAGAGATGAGTAATCAAGAAACTCACTTGTTCAGAAGTTGATAGAGCTATTGTTGGAGTACGAGGAATACGGAAGCGGGCCGAAGGACGAAAGGTCGCTTTAACACTTTAGCAGGATCTAACTTGCAGAAGACAGGATAGATGGAGAGTACCCATGAAGGCTTTAAATAGCCTCAGGTATTAAGATGACGGTTGAAGGCTAAGGACAATCGACGACCTAGATGGAAATGACACTTCGAAATCCGCAGAAAGCAAGATCAATGGTCGGAGGGATGCCACATGGAAACATGTGGAAGCGAGCACCTGATGCAGAGATACCTCCAATCGTCGCACCGCCATTAAAATAATGGACGTATTTCCGATTCGTTGGAAACAGTGAATGGTATACAAAGGCAAGAAAACTTTTGAACTTCGCAGAAGGGAAACGTGCGGACTTTGCAATAAATGAAGTAGTGGAGAAGATTAATGCATCTTCCCAAAATGCATCTTCACAATATTTCTACAAGATTATTATTCGGCGAGGAATGTAAAGTTAAGTGATGAGTTTTTTCATTAATACTTTGATATTCAAGGCAAAATTTCGGCAGGAGACTGGGAAATATAAAGCCAACATGAGAAAGAAATGTTTATTCATTAAATAGAGGGTAAATCTGTACAAAAAGATAACTCCCTAAGCCTTTTCTTCATTGTTGCCCGAGGGACCCTGGTCGGGAGGACTTTTCTCAGGATCATGAGAAGAGCCTTCCTCAAGAATGGCATCGGCTGAGTCCTCTACAGCAGCAACTTGAGACTCGGCTTGTGATTTCTTCTCTGGAAGTGCCGGCTCGTCAGCCAGGTATGCCTCATATTGAGGGTCAGCTGGAAAAAGATCATCTTCTTTTCGAGCCCAGTCCAGGAGATCCATACCAACTTTCCCGAAGACCTCTTTGTGGGACACCTCACGAAAAGGAGCAGTATCGAAGGCAGGGATTGATCCGAGGATTCGCTCCCAAACGTCGTTCTGCCCAAAGCGATAAGCTTGAAGGTTGTAGATACCTAGCAGCTCGGAGAAAGGTACGCTGTTCAGGTATTTCCGAACACACTCCTTCCGAAGCTCTGGCTTTATATGCTCGGGCTTGCTAGGGATCGCCAACTTCAGATGTTCTTCGAGCTCCCTACTTTTGAATTCAAGCCGGTCACCAAACAACGTGGCAGCTGCTTTTTGCTTCCTGGCCTCGCGCTCGGCTGCAACGGCACGAATCTTCGACGCTTCGAGGGCCTCCTTGAGGGAGATCACTTCTTCCTCATGCTTTTCTGCAGCTCCACGGCAGCTGCAGTCAGCTGGTCTATTTCAGAATTGGCTTTCGCCAAATTCTCTTCACAGGTTTGCAGCAAGGAGCTGGTGCGACCAACCCGGCTCAATGCTTCCATGTGTTGATAAAAGCTCAACACAGCATTCCTGGGAAGGCGGAAAATATCATAAGAAGTCATAAGGAATTATGAAAAAATAACTAAGCAAGAAGACCGGTACCTTGTAGATTGACTAACAAGGGAGGTGTCATCCAGGGCTTCAAATTCCTGGTGATCAGAAGGAGCAAGACTGAGGGAGCTCCATTCTGCAGCTTTCTCGGGATCTCGAGTCACCCTGTCGGTCAGCTTCAGGGTCCACTGGGGGGTGAAGACCTCCTCACCATCCGTTGAAGCTTTGGATTTTTTATTGGAGGAGCATCAATTGTGTCATGCCTCCTCTTGGTTCGGGCGGAGGAAGAGACATTAGACCTCTCCACCATCGGTTTCTTCCCTTTACCCGAAGCATCAGCCACGGGCCTGATATTCCTGATACCCCTATAAGAGGGGTCGGGAGAGGGAATAGAAGCCTCTTGATCTACGGTCAAGGCTCTGGGCGATCGTTGCTCGGCTGTCACAACGGCCCTAGCGGCCTTCACCCGCAGGCTTTCAGGGTTCATTCTTGGAGGCACTGCAAAGAAGAAGGACAAGAGTCAGAATTAAAAACATATCACTTCAGTCAAATTAAAGGATGGTGGTTAGAAGCTCACAATGAGCCAAGCCCCAGTACTGAAGGATGGAGTTATACTCCACTTCAAGTCCATGTATCTCTTGATACCACGGAATGGATTTGATCTTCCTGATGGCCGCCTCGTCTTCTCTGGATAAGGGAAGGCCTCGGTTATTCTCGGAAGAAGAAGTACACCTCCTCCAGGTGGTTGGGAAGATAAGATCTGATGGAGGCGCTCGACAGAAAAAGTATCGTTCGCGACATCTTTTGTGGTTAGAAGGGCAAGTTCCTTTGACAAGGATGCTGCCCCTCCAATCAAGTTCAGTCTTATTGCGTTTGGACAGAAAAACCCATCCGGGAGGATGGGAGATAGAAAGAACATGAAAATGTACAAAGAGAGAAAGAGATGGCGTAATGCCAAGTTCAAAACACAAACCCAAGAAGCCGACGATAAGACGCCGGCTATTGGGGAGGAGCATTCCGGGACAAATGTTCCAATGATTCGAAGCTGCGGAGAACAAAGGATTAAAAAAGGGAAAGCGAACCCCGCTTTCCGGTGCATCTATATACGAGAGAAAATTCACCCGAAAGGGATGAATCAACCCTCTCATCGGGGTGGGGAGCCCTAACTTGATATGAGGAAGGAAAATCAAAATCCTGGACAGCTGAAAGAAGGGTTTCCTCATTGTAAATGGAGGGAATAGAGCCAGGCCCACCATCGGACCCGGAAGTTTGAGGCTGCCTAGAAGACTCGACAATCTTGGAAGATTCAGACTCGAGAAGGACAGGAGAAGTTTCGGTTTTTCTTTCAAAACCTTTTTGAGAAACTTCAGCGAACTCGTGCCAGAGGACAGTTAGGGTTTTGTTATCACTATCCGACTGTTTGGGAGCAGGAGAAGCAAAAGCCTCACTGCTATTACCAACATTGGGTACCAGAGAAGCCCTATCGTCCGCCATTACTCGTTTCAGTAAACTACAAAAAGAAAAAGACAAGTAAACTTACTGATTCGGTGAGGCGGAAGCTTGAGAGCGGGAAGGCGCGAAAGCGAACAACAAAGGTTCAAATTCCAGACGGGAAGAATGAAACCTACGAAGACAATGAACCGCTTTTAAAACTCCCGCACGAGTGTTCGGGAATCTAAACGATCGAGATTGATTCAAAATCAGCGATCAAGATTGAAAGACGTTTTGAAAGTTTGAACTCACGAATCCGAAATAGGCGTTCGGAAACCGTCGCTTGGATGACGTGAGCCACGACAGATCAACTGCAAGGAGATATGTGGCCTTACACTCACAATGCTCGAGGAAAAGTGACCACCGCATTAAATGTGATATGCCATTTAATGAAGCACGCAGAGATTATCACCTGACGACGAACCCAGTTAAAAACCAAGCCCTCGGGATCGACCAAATGCTTGGTCTGGGGGGCTCGTGATATGGAGAGATTATGATCAGACCGGGTTCATACCTGGTCCGACCCTCGACCCCGGTCGAGACGGAGAGATCCGACTGGCTCCCGAGCACCATCGGATCCGGAAGATGGCTTGCTGAAGAAGAAAGCTTATTCGGCTGCAAGCGTGCCCTAATCCTACTTATGGATTAGGGTAATCACCCTAATGATGGTAGACTCGAATTGACGGCTGCGGATAATCATTATCGAAGGGATAATCATCGCATAACCTAAAGGTTATCTTAGGAGTCCTCTACTAGCCCAAACTAGTAGAAGTCTATTGCTCAACGGATCTAACTGATAAGGTCCAACGACTACCCGAAGAAGGCTCAAGTGCATCCAACGAAGGAGATTCGAAGGTACACTCTATATAAACCTCACTACCATACAAGGTGAGGAGATCGAAAAAAGAATACTATCTGAGACTCAGGTTCAGATACATACTGATAGACCTAAACTATCAGCGATCTGCTATCTAGATCACCCTTCCCAGTTCTTCATTCCTTAAGCTTTGCGCTTCTAGCACGGCCGTTTGTGATTAAGTTCATCAACTGACTTAGCCTTCGGAGGTGGACTCCCGACCCTAGCGGTCGGGCCACATCTGACGCTTTCGTTTTGCGAGGGGAACAAAAAGAAAAAAAAAAAACAAAAGAAAAAAATAGACCAAACACACAAACCCCCCACACTCCCCCCCCCCTCCCCAGAAAAAAAAAGAGAAAAAAATAAAAAAACCCCCCCCCCTTTATCCCCAAAAAACCGCATATTTATTAGGGGGGGGGGGTTTAAGATCCAACTTATGGGGAGACATGAGGGATGAGGGTTGGGGAGATGCAGCCAATGGAGGTGGAGGCTCAAATCTAAATGTGAATGGTGACTGCTCCAAAGAAGTGGAATAGTCCAACAATGTGTTAACTTCTTCAATATTTAGGTTAGATTCCCCAAATGGCAAGTAATGCTGCAGCGGATCATCAATAAACATGTTTGGAGTATAATCAGCCACTACCTCATCAATAAGGTTATTCGCAAAGCACTCTTCATCCCTATTTGGGCTTAAGGATGCATTGAAGATGTTGACTCTAAGTTTCTTATTACTAAATGATATGTGCATGACACCCGATCTACAATTGATGCAAGCATTCGCAGTGGCTAAAAAGGGTTGTCCAAGAATGACTGGTGGTAACTTATTGGTAGTTGTATTGTCTATATCTAGAATTAGAAAATCAACAGGAAAATATAGATCCTCAACCTTTACCAAAACATTTCCAAGTAGCCCATGAGGTCGTTTAATTGAGTGGTCTGCTAATTGTAGAATCACATCAGTGGGGTTTCAAGTTTCCTAGACCAAATCCATCATAAACTGAACTGGGTAAAATATTCACACTTGCTCCCAAATCAAGCAATACTTTGCTTATGGATAGATCTCTAATGACACATGAAATTAAAGGTGTACCTAGATCTTTAAGTTTAGGGGGCAGTTGGTTGGAAATTACCGAGCTGACTTGTTCAGTTAGGTGCATAGTTTTAGGTGTCTAAGTTCTCAACTAACGCTTTTAGGTGCATAAATATTTTAAGAATTTAGCATAAGCTAGAACTTTCTTGATAGCCTCCAATAGTGGGAGATTGATGCAAACTTGTTGGAATAAGTCAATCATCTCTTGCATCTTAGCATTCTTTCTAGAATCTGGAATTGAGGACTCAAGAGCTTTAGGGAAGGGGGCTTTTGGAGTGTAAGACTTAGGAGTAGGACCCTCAACAATTGGAATGTGCAACCCTTTACGAGGAAATTGATGGGGAATACTCAAAGGTGGTGTCTCTTTACTAGGCTTGTGTGCATCATCACCATTCTCATGGGTCAAATCAACCTCTTCTTGATTCTCAAGATTAGTAGGCAATGGCTTAGGAGTAGGCAAATGTGCATAATATTCCTTCCCACTATATGTCACAACAAAGACTGCTTGGACTTGTTATTTCCTAAACCCAATTTGATGATTAGGATAACCTATTGGTTGACTAGGTAACTGGCCAACGTCCCTCCTACTGATAGCATCAGCTAGTTGACCAAGTTGGGTTTCTAATTTGTTAATGGACTGAGAATGAGAATGTAACAATTGAGTGTTTTGCTCTAGTCCACTAAGTGCCTTTAGTACCTTATCCTCAAATGATGAATTCTATGAGGGTCATGGAGATAATGGTTGCTCATTCCTATATTTTGTTGCATATTAAATGGAGGTGGTCTATAAGGTATTTGATTAGAGGGATTGGGCATTGAGTTTCGCCATGAAAAATTGGGGTGATTTCGCCATCCTGGGTTGTATGTATTGGAATATAGATCATTGCCCAGTTTAGAAACTCCTTGGGCCAAATGTGCATGCTCCTTAACAAACTCAGGGTATTGTGTAGCCAAATAGCAATCACTGACATGATGGGATAGGCTAGAACATAAAGCACATGCTTCAATCTAATTAGGTGGAGAGAAACATGTAGGAAGTGGAGATGGGGTTTGTTCTCCTAATGACAAGAGATAGTCCAATTTCTTTGATAGCAAGTCAACTTTAGCGCTCATCTCAACGGTAGGATTGATCTCATAGAGAGTACTCCTTTTTGGTTGCCCAATGGATGGAATCTTAGTCCTAGCTGCTGAAGCATGGTGTTGGGAGTTTTCACTAAGGGTCTCAAAAAGTTCCCATGCCTCATTTCATTCTTGTGCATGAAAGTCACCACAAGGAAAATCCTATGTCGGTCTCTAAGGCCATCATAAAAGCATTGAACCAAAATTGCCATTTAGGAATAGTATGGTGGGGGCACTTTCTAAGTAATTCTTTTAGTCTTTCCCATGCCTCATGAAATTGTTCTCCTTCTTGTTGGGAGAAACTCGTTATCGCTCTCCTAATGCTATTGGTACGGCCAATGGGGAAGAATTTTTTAAGGAACCCCTGTTGCATTTCTGCCCAAGTGGAAATTTGAACATTGTCCACAAAATGAAGCCAATGCTTAGCTTTATCTTTAAGGGAGAATGGGAAAAGAAGTAACCTTAAAGTATCAACTGAGAGGTTTTGAATTTTAACCTTGGAAGACACCTCTAAAAACTCATCTAAGTGCTTATAAGGCTCTTCATTGACAAGTCCATAAAAAGATGGTAGCATTTGAATCACACTAGACTTGATCTCATATTGAGCCGCTTCTATGTCAGGCAACTTAATACAAGAAACCGGAGTGTATGTCGTAGGAATGAAATGCTCACTCAAGGGCCTCATTGGAGGCTCATTGTTTGCCATGCTTCTTTGCCTTCTAAGGTTGGTCAAGGTCTATTCTAACTCTAAATCAGATTGGCGACCATGCATACAAAAATAGCTACCACAGAAGAAAAGAAAAAAAAGCTAAGTAAATAAAATTAAAAGAAGATAATTGCAGCAAAAGAAAGAGTTTAGGACGTACCTGAAGTGCAATCCACGTGATCTTTCGAACAAAAATTACACGTGTGATTGAAGGGATGGGGATATTTAAAAATTAACCTAAGCAACCCAATCTAATGCAAATATTACAATTGAAATGTCCTAAATACAATTATATCAAAGAAATAAAAGATAACAACCTAAACTAATTCTCAAATCGCTACTCTTGCAGTTACCTACAAAACAAAGAAAAAGAGATTAGTTAAATAACCAAAGAAAAAATTAGAAATCAAAAACACTAAAGTTACTCTAAAAATTATGTTTAATTGACAAAAATCAATCCTAGCAACCGTGCTTCGGTTCCCCGGCAACTTCGGTTCCCCGGCAACAGCACCAAAATTTGATCGCGTCGCTAACCAATCAAAAATAAAATCCTATACTAATCTGGCTAGCAGAAAGTACGGGGTTTAACTATGGGGAATTAAAAGGCTAAGTTACTAAGATTGAATTCAACAAAACTAAATTTAAATTAAATCTATTAATTAATGCAAAAACTTAAACTGTGAATACGTGAAGATATTTGGATTTCGAATCCCCAATGCTTTTCACTAACCAATATAACTCTACACTTCAAGACAAAAAATGGTCTTTCTTAGATATGCCCTATCTTTGCAAGACTATCGTCCTTTGCCAAAGCTTGGCACGCTTAGTTTGCTTAGCTATAGAACATCTTTTGCTAGACTCAAACACAATCAACTAGAAGATATAGAACAATCAAACTAATGAAATAAGCAATGGTTCATCTACATCCCAAAGAACAGAAACTAGCTACTTGTTGCTGCACAATCCTGTTCGTCCCTTCAGCCGGTTGAACCTGCAAGAACGAGCTCGACCGTGGAGGTCGAGTTTTTACCTCCGACGATCTAATTAGGAATCCGACTAAAGAAGACAAGAAAGTAATGAACAATAATGATACGAATAGTGATAGTTCTATTCGGCGTACCTTTCTCTTGTGCTCCCTTACCTTTTTATAGGTTTTTCATGTATGAGTTCGTCTCGAACTAAAACATTACTTGGACTGCAATACGAACTTTAGTGATTGAGTCCTACTCAAATATGAGTTATTGAGTCCCAGTCGAATACTTTGTCTTCGGTTATTAATTTACTAGGATTCACTTTGTTATCCTGCATTTACACTTGTATAACCGACCTTGACTTGGTCTGTTCGACCTGGGTGTATCCGACCTGGTTCGACTTGGGTTTAACCGACCTGGTTCGACTTGGGTTTAACCGACCTGGTTCGACCTAGGTTTAACCGACCTGGTCCGACCTGGGTTTATCCAAACTGGTTCGAGCTAGTTTATTTCTCCCTTATCATAGGGAGTTCAATTTTGGGAACTGGCCGAGCTTAACAGCAAGGGAGTTCAATTTTGGTAACTGGCCGAGCTGATGAGCAAGGGAGTTCAATCTGGGAACTGGCCGAGCTGATAAGCAAGGGAGTTCAATATGGGAACTGGCCGAGCTGATGAGCAAGGGAGTTCAATTTTGGGAACTGGCCGAGCTGATAAGCAAGGGAGTTCAATCTGGGAACTGGCCGAGTTGATAAGCAAGGGAGTTCAATATGGTAACTGGCCGAGCTGATTAGCAAGGGAGTTCAATTTTGGGAACTGGCCGTGTAATATCCAGCCCTATTCTAACCTTGACCCTGACCCGGATCCACTGTTGTATTCAGGTTCGAAGACCCGAAGCGGTGGAAGAAGAGATTTATGGACCATTCTGATTGATGATCATGATTCGGAGACCGAGCCCATGGACATTGACAATGATACCCCTTGCTTAAATGCATTGTCAGTGTTTAAGGAAAGTCTGCGCATCGGAGAAGATTAATATGGTTGATGTACCAAATGACCTCTTGTGCACAATCCGAAGGTATTCCCCGAAACTAGACTTCTTGATTGAATTGTGGAAGAAAACCTCACTCAATTTGACCTTGTATAGCCTTTCAAATCCCTACTTGAAGTTTCTGTTCTAAACCTGAGTTTTCTGCTGGAAATATTTTGGTCGATCCTTTTGGTCGATGGTATCGACCAAGGACCATCGACCAAAATATCCCAGTCTCCCAAGTTAATGATTCCATGGAATATTCCTTTTCTATTTAATATAACCTCGAGCCTTGAGCCTTTTGCAATCATTTTCTCACCTGGGAACGTGGGGAGAGCTTCCCAAAGCAGCTCCTTGGTTAGTGTGAAGGGTACCTCATCAAAGACACTTAGTTTATCATTGATTCTTATCTTCATCTTCCACACTAAGGTATGACTCCTCATTCCACTCTCTACCCTACCATTTTCTACTCTTTTCTATTGTCACCTTGCTGATGAGACATTTGGAATGGTGCTGCAACCTTGCAACCACCACTCCAAGTGCCTACTCATCTTCAATCCATGATTTCCTTAGCTATTCATTGATGCTATGCTTCTATCTCATGCCTAGCATATGTATTCCATGATTTACCTATTAACATCATGCCATTTGATATCAAATTGAGCTATAGAGCGTATTATGTTCATGTTTAACATTGCCATATGATTCCAATCGAATTTCTATTAGTTCCTCTAACTATTGCATGCTATTCCTCATCAATGCAATCAATTCCAACTCATGCCATGATGTTTATCACTTGAACTTGATAGCTCAAATTGGGGCTTTTTAATTAGACCATTGGATTGAGTTAATTCCTTGATTTATAGTGTTCTACTACTGTTGTTAAGTATGCCTCCAAGTTTCAGATTGATCCGAACACCGGAAGACTCATTTCGGACCAAAATCCCCAAAATCCACTATTCTGTCCCGAAGACAATTTTGGTCGATACCATCGACCATGACCATCGACCAAAGTTGTTGCTGACAGCAACCTTGATCAGTTTTGACCCAAATGACATCCGATCTTCCCGACTTCTTTTCTAACTTATTATTGATGTTTGTTTAGGGCCTTAACAATTGTATTGGACTATTCTTGGTATTCTCAATTCATCATTAATTCATTCAAGGTAAGGATGGTTATATCCATAAACATATAAGTCATCAAATATTGAACTGTGCTTTATTTAAAGAATGAAATCCCTTAATTTCCTTTCAATCATTATGAGACTGTTACATATGTGTTAGAACAGTAGCATTTAAATCTTTATACTCTTGTTGTGTTACTTTATCATTTTGATTTGCTTATGTTTATAATGATTCGTTTCAATATCATGATTTGATTACTATTATGAATATGCATTGGATGCATGAGATATGATGAGATTGGATGTGTGATGGCTTACGTATGACTTGGGATTTGGGGGGTGTCCTATTGACACTTCTGTCCTTGGGCATCGGAGGGAATAGTATGGGATGTTCTCCGATGGTGCCTATCGACACTCTCCTGAGTTATTAAATGACATACATAGGATTGTCTAGTTGTGTGGCTAGGTTCATCCTTGTCGTGTCAGACCCGAATCGGAAGGGCATTGAGACCGAACAACCCGTGGTAGTGTATGGTTGGATGGGCGCTCTAGCCGGTAGCCAATCCGGTAGGGGACATAAACCATGCTACGGATACCTGAAAGGGGCCATTTATTGGTAGAGTTGCATATGGATAGACTTGGGCTCACGGGCGCTCAAGACCGGTAACCAATCCGTGAGAGGACGTGAGAGCTTCCCATTTACTATATGTGGATGACCAATAGGGTTGATGAGTCCGAAATCCGAGATTTCGCTGACTCTAGTGTGAAGCATACCGGAAAGGATCGCCGGGGGCGAGGAATGGACGTATCTGAATCTGACTTGACCGACTGAGTAGATGACTTGCATTGGGCTAGGCTTTCTTGTGACATGCGCCGATACTTGACCAAATGGTGATGTGAGAGAGTGGTGACCGATCCCCTTACCACGGCTTTTTGATGACTTTACCGATCTTCCCCGGGCATTCCCAAGATATGGAAATGGGAGAGTGACTGACGACCCAGAGAAGTACGGTGCTATGACTTAAAGCATGTCTACCCTAGAGACTAGCATTCATAGAGTTAGGCTCATATCTGCATCATATGTTCCATATCGCATTGCATTATTATATGTTCTGAATGTGTATGATTTCTAATTATGGAATAACTTCCTTGCTGAGTTCTTCGAACTCTTTCCTTTTTGTGCAAATGTTTTAGATTACATTCCAGGTACCGAAGATTACGATGGCACCTCCTATGAGGCGGACTATGATTCCACATACTACCCTCCGGGTAGTGGCGTCGGTGAGGATCCGTATATTGGAGCCGAGGAGGATTACTATCCGCACCAGGGTTAGCCCCACCGTTGTGCGGGAGCGGCAGCGTTGGGTTTACTTCATCCGTACTGTTGAGGAGACTACCATTAGTATAGAAGAAACCCTAGCATAGTGCCCCATTCCCCTGGTGTATTTGTGGAACCTTGGGTCTTGTAATTAACTTGTTTTTGGATTATTCTGGTGACACTTGGATATGTAACTAACTTGATTTACTTCTTTTCCGCTGCTCTGAGAGGATGGCTACCACACCTTCTCACCCTTTATGATTTTGATCACACTCTATTATTATCTATATTCCGCACTCTGATTTAGTTAATCTTATCTTATTCATGATACTTAGTATTAACTGGTTTTACCATTGATTATTACTGTTCATGATTGTGTTACCGTGTATGTGGGAGGCATGGACCTCAGATCATTGATCCTTGGACTATGGATCACATCCCGGGTATTCCAAATGGGGTACCGGCTGGGTGGATGTGACAGGCCGAGCTGATAAGCAAGGGAGTTCAATCTGGGAACTGGCCGAGCTGATAAGCAAGGGAGTTCAATTTTGGGAACTGGCCGAGCTTAACAGCAAGGGAGTTCAATCTGGGAACTGGCCGAGCTGATGAGCAAGGGAGTTCAATTTTGGGAACTGGCCGAGCTGATAAGCAAGGGAGTTCAATCTGGGAACTGGCCGAGCTGATAAACAAGGGAGTTCAATCTGGGAACTGGCCGAGCTGATAAACAAGGGAGTTCAATCTGGGAACTAGCCGAGCTGAACAGCAAGGGAGTTCAATTTTGGGAACAACCGATGCTCATGATTCCGAGCAAGGGGGTTCAATTGGAGTTTCCTCGAGGCTTTTTTCGGACTTCTGAATCTTTCATTTTCTTTAGCTCTTCCTTTAATTCGTCAATTTGCTTGTTGACGTTCTTCGTACTTTCAGCTTGAGCTCTTTTTTCTCCTTCTTCGCGTCAAACTTTATCCACATGATTAGTGCTGCTATGTTGATCTTCCTGCTCGAACTCCGGAATAGGGTCTTTTGACGTTCCTTCTCCGGGCGCTCGGATTTTATCTCCCACTTTGTCTTTGCCTTTGTTCAAATCTTTTGATGGTTGAGGAGTTTGGTCGGGCATTAGTGGTCGGTCTTTTCTGGTTCCCCCCAGAATGGCTGGGCTCTCCTAATTATCTGCTCCTGGTGTAGTTAGATGACGCATCGTCACCCTAACCAATTCGTCCAAAGACGAGTTCTGCTTTTGGAGTCCATTAATTTAATTTTCAGTCGATTTTTGCAGTTCATCGATCTGATTTTTGGTGACCAATTGCTCATCAGGTTGCTCGAGCTAATCCTTATGTTGAGGGTTTTCCGTGGTTTTTGGAGGAGGATTTTGTTTGTCGACCTCCTCTCCGTTCTCCTTGCCTTCCCCCAGCATTGATCTTGTTTGTATCACCATGACTTTTTGATGCGTTTCCCACAAACGGCGCCAATTGTTGCTGCACAATCCTGTTCGTCCCTTCAGCCGGTTGAACCTGCAAGAATGAGCTCGACCGTGGAGGTCGAGTTTTTACCTCCGACGATCTAATTAGTATTCCGACTAAAGAAGACAAGAAAGTAATGAACAATAATGATACGAATAGTGATAGTTCTATTCAGCGTACCTTTCTCTTGTGCTCCCTTACCTTTTTATAGGCTTTTCACGTATGAGTTCGTCTCGAACTAAAACATTGCTTGGACTGCAATACGAACTTTAGTGATTGAGTCCTACTCAAATATGAGTTATTGAGTCCCAGTCGAATACTTTGTCTTTGGTTATCAATTTACTAGGATTCACTTTGTTATCCTGCCTTTACGCTTGTATAACCGACCTTGACTTGGTCTGTTCGACCTGGTGTATCGGACCTGGTTCGACCTGGGTTTAACCGACCTGGTTCGACCTGGGTTTGACCGACCTGGTTCGACCTAGGTTTAACCGACCTAGTTTGACCTGGGTTTATCCAAACTGGTTCGAGCTAGTTTATTTCTCCCTTATCACTACTCATTATCACAAAGTTCATAAAACAAATAAAGATGAAATTTAGAGAGAGAGAGATAGATAGATAGAGAGAGAGAGAGAGAGAGAGAGAGAGAGAGAGAGAGAGAGAGAGAGAGAGAGAGAGAGAGAGAGTGTGGTCTTCTTCTTGAGCAATGAGAGAGATGAGAGCCAAGATCTGTGTTCGCTGTCTTCTCCTCTTCTTTGTGGCTGGCTTCTCTTTTATCTCGCACACAATGAATTTGTTCTCTTTACCCATCAATTCGACCTTTATGCGTTCAGATTCTGGAAAAACTCAAAACTAGAAAGTTGTCGATATTTTCGTTATCTTTACATAGCATCTTGAATCACCGCAATCCAAGTTTATATGAGAGAGATATTCTCAAAATACTCAAGGTGGGTCTGTTTACACGATTTTCAGATCTTATTACCAATTTTGTTCCTTGGACCTCCACCTGTTTCCAATTTGGCTAAGATTCATGCTCTCCTTGCATTAATTAAGTTGGATCTTAGCATTCATGATTTCTTGGGTAGCAAGATTGAATCCCATGCTTATAAAATCCTATTACACTCTAGAAGATTGCCACATCAATTCGTAGTAGACATGTACATCAAAATTGAGGTAACAAGGTTGGATTTCTACCATTGCAGACAATCAAACATTTAAGCTGAATTGTACCAAGGAATTGTTAATAGTATATCAACTGGAAAAACAAGGGGAAATCAAGTTGGGAAGAAAATGGTCCTGCCTACTCATTTATTGGAGGCCCAAGAGATATGCATAGACGATATCTTGATGCATAGCTTTGGTCCAAAAATATGGTAAACCAAATTTGTTTATCACTATGACCTGTAATCCTAAGTGGATTGAGATTCAAGAAGAATTACAAGGATGACAAGTTCCACAAGTTAGGCTAGATCTTACTGCAAGAATTTTCAGAGCGAAGCTGCATGACCTTAAAGAGTAGCTGTTTAAGAAATAAATATTTGGCAAAGTTTGTGCACACGTACATGTCATTGAATTCCAGAAAATGAGACTACCACATTCACACATGCTAGTTATTTTTCAAAAAGACCATAAAATCACAAATCCAAATATTTTTGACAAATATGTTTGTCTAGAAATTCCAAATGTAGAAAAACAACAAGAATTATATGAGAATGTTCTCAAGCATATGATGCACAGACCTTGCGGAGAACTGAATAGACATAATGCTTGCATGAGGAACGGGGTTTATAAAAATTGTTACCCAAGATCTTACAATGAAAAAACAATGCAAGGACAAGATTCATACCCAATTTAAAGGAAAAAGAATAATGGAAGACAAGTCATGATAAGGAAACTTTTGTTGGATAATAGATGGGTTATACCTTACAACCCATATCTGCTGACAAGATATGTTGCCACATAAACATAGAGATATGCCCGGGTTGAAAGCAGTAAAATATCTCTATAAGTATGTAATAAGGGGCATGACCATGTTGCAATTTTCCTAGCATATAACACTGAGGAATATTTAATGGATGAAATAAAGCAATATAGGGATGCAAGGTGGGTATCGACACAAGAAGCAATGTGGAGAATCTTTGAATACAATTTAAATGAGATGTTCCCTTATGTGATAAACCTTCAATTACATCTACCAAACAAGCAACTCGTTTGGTACTGGAAGAATAGGGATCTAATTAATGTTATCCAGTTCGATAATACGACAAGAACAATGTTGACTGAATTCTTCAAAATGAACACAGTATGTGAAGTTGCCAAGAATCATTTATACAAAGAATTCTCACGGAATTTTGTGTGGAATAATCAAGGAAGATGCTAGATGAGAAGAAAAATTAAAGAGGTAATTGGATGAATCAACTTGGCTAGCCCAATTGAAGGAGAGCGATTCTATTTAAGAATGCTACTGAATAACAACATCAAAGGAGCAACATCATTTGAAAATCTTAGGTGTGTAAATGGAGAACAATGCAACACTTTCCAAGAAGCTGCAAGAAGGATAGGACTACTTAAAAGCGACAATGCAATCTCTGAATGCTTAAGTGATGGAGCATTATTCAACATGCCAATAATGGTCCAAAAACTTTTTGCAACAATATTGGTTTATTGTGAACCGGAAGATGTTCGAAAGCTATGGGAAGAACATTTATAAGGCTTATTTGAAGACTTCAAAAAAGCAACTGCATGCATAAGAGAGAAAACTAATGGAATTTTGAAAAGTATTCATAACTTCTTACAGTCAATGGATCACAGCATAGACCAGTATTGACCACCCAAAGCTTGATGGACAAATTAATGAAATGGCTGCAAAACGTCTTAAGGAAATTTAAAAATGAATAGGCAATCCAAATTCCAAGTGAAGATTATGAAGCACCAACTAGAATGAATGCCGAACAAAAAAAGACACAACATCATTCTAGAAGCAAGTTAAAGCCAACACAGTAGCACATTCTTCATTGATGGACCAAGAGGAACCGGAAAACCATTTCCAAACAAGGCAATACTGGGAAAAAATAAGAACAGAAAAAAAATAGCCATTGCAATAGCAACATCTGGAGTTGCGGCTTTAATACTGCCAGGAGGGAGAACAACACATTCAAAATTTAAATTCCAATTAACATTGAAGATTCAAGTATTTGCAATTTCTCCAATCAAAGTGTGATAGCAGAATTGATTCGAAGAGCAAAGTTGATTATATGGGATGAAGCACCAATGGCCAAAAGACAAGCAATTGAGGCAGTTGACAAGGCATTCCAAGATATAATAGGTAATGCGACACCATTCGGAGGGAAAGTTGTCGTCTTTGGGGCAGACTTCAGACAAGTATTACCTGTTATACCTCGTGGAACCAAAACCCAAATAGTGGAATCCAGTTTGGTGAGATCATACTGTGAAATATAGCCCAAACCTAACCTAGACACCCTATCTGTTTTGGGTGAAGAAGGGCTTGTTTAATGTTTGACCTTGAAGTTGGACCTTAAGTACCGTGTTGTTATCCTTGGAAAGTCCTAGGAAGTCAAGTCAGACCTCTCCCTTAGTGTAGATCTGAAGTCCCGAAGTGAAGGAAGAAGTCTTTGTTGACCATCTCAGTAGAAGACATGGTGTTTGACCCGAAACCTATGGATATTGATGATGGTGTTCCCTTATGGAAACCTTATTTAATTTGGAGTTAAACTGCTCATTGAAGAAGGAGAGCCTGGTTGTTGGACCTAAATCCTAGTTGGACATGGTTTGAAGGCATTCCTCCATGCAAGGTAAGTTGTTTGAGGAGTTGTGAGAAGCACATCCAAAGATATTGAAGTTAGGCCCATCAAATCCCATTTTTTGGAGTTCCTGACATGGTAATCGACCAACAGGGGCAGTTTGGTCAGATTGGTGAAATCCTGGTATTTTTAGGACTTTTTATGCTATTTAAAGGGGGGAACTCCGTGTTTTTCACTCACAATCAGTTCTAAGCCTCTGGAGAACGTGGGAAAAACCCTAAAACCTCTTCTTCAAAGCCAAGGAAGATCCCCAAGTATCTGTCCGAGTTTCTTCGTCGATTCTTCTTCTAATAGGTTAGTAATCGATTCATTTCTTCTTTGATTTATTCTTTCTTCTATACTTCTAATCTTCTGATTATGAGAAAGGCATTACACTACTGTAATGACCTCTTCTCTAATTCTATTAGCCTTAGAATGAATTCCCCAATTCACTCTATGTTCTTGAAGACATATGGCGACGATTCTTGAATTTGACTTTACCTAAGATCTTGATTACTCCCTCATTATTTTTCTAATGATCTTGGTGATTGTGGGAAATGTCTCACACTATTGTTTCCTTCTATCCCCATAATTGTTGGGTTGATCTCCCTATGTTTCTTTGTACCTTGAGAATCTGCTATTGGTTGATTTTGGGAGGAAACCCTTGGGTAACCCTCATGAGAGAATATCCAAATTGTGAACCCTAGTTTTATTTAATTCATTGGATCCTCTCCAACACCTTTCTTGATTGTAAATTATTTGACCCTAGAGAATCTTTATTCTCCCTAGTCTTTCCGTGGGATACACACGGATTCTTGTTAGTAAAACCCTAATTGTATGATTAGAATTCGTTTCCTTTGATTTTTATTTGAAACCTTGTTTTCTCTCATTGTTAAACCCTACCCAATTCTTTTTTATTGATTTTAAAATATTATTTTTCTTTCTTAGAGTGAATCCCCCATTCACTCTTTTTTTTTTTTTTTTTTTTTTTTTTTTTTTTTTTTTTTTTTTTTTTTTTTTTTTTTTTTTTTTTTTTTTTTTTTTTCTTGTTGTTTTTTTGGTGGGGGGGTGTGTGTTCCTTCCCCTCCCCCTCTTTTCTTTTTTTTTTGTTGGGGGGGGCCCCCCCTTTTTTTTTTTTTTTTTTTTTTTTCCTCTTTTTTTTTTTTTTTTTTTTTTGTTTTTTTTTTTTTTCTTGGGGGCCCCCCCGGTGGCCCCCTTTTTTTTTTTTTTTTTTTTTTTTTTTCCCCTCCCCCCCCCCCCCCCCCCCCCCCGCCCCCCTTTTTTTTTTTTGGGGGGCCGCGCCGCGGTTGTGGTGGCTCCCTCCCCTTAGGCCATCCCAGTGGAGGACTTGGTGTCTGGCTTTGAATCCATGAAAGTTGTTGATGAAGTTCTATTTATGGAAACTGAATCTTGATGAAGATCGGATTAGTTGATGGACTTGGAGTGCTCTCTATCTTGGTTTGAAGGCATTTCTACCTATTAGGTAAGTCACTTGACATGTGTGCAAAACCCCTTTAGGATTGGATTTGATCTGGGCCTTCAATTCCCTGTTTTGGTCTTGCTGTCGGCATTGGTCGACTTGGTCGATGGGGCCGATCGACCAATTCACTCGACCAATGAGTGCTGTCTTTGGCAATTAGGTTTTTCTTGCTCTATTTAAGTCCAATCTCGAGTCCACTTCGTATTTGCTGCCTCCAAACTCTTTGGAGCAGAACCAAAGACCTCTGCAAGTCATCTCCCTTGCATCCTTGGTGTTTTCTTGACGGATCTTCGTCGAAACTCTTCCTTTTGCATCAAAAGGTATGTCTACTCTCTCTTCTTCTCCTCCATCTTTGTTTTTCTTTCCTTTTTGAGTTGAGACAGTAGAAGAGATGCTGCATTCTCTGTTGCAAACATCTCTGAACATGTTCTCATGATCATCCTAAGGATTTGAGGCTAGAACAATGATCTTAACCATGATCATTGCAAGCTTTTGAAGGAATCATGATCAAACCATGATCTAATCTTGTTAAACTTCTGATTTGAATTCTGATCCCTTTGGATCTTCTATATTGATCATGTTAGTAGTTAATTAATGTGTTTTCTTTCCATGATCCATAATCTATCAATTTCTAGTTGTTCTCTTCTACCATACTATGTGTTCTTCATGAAGCATGGTAGTTACATATATGGTAGGTTTTATTTCCTTATTTAGATTATGCTTCTAAGTCTTTTTCATTGAAGATCTAAGTATGTTTTTCATGATACCTTTACCTGAAGCAATGATCCATCCTCCTATTGTTCTTGTCTTTGATTTCTATTTCGAATTCATCAAGATCCATGGTTGATCTAATTATGGTAACTTTTTGTTTCCTAATTTGGATCTTGATGTCTTGATTTGATTGGTGTTTTGAAGTCCCCTATATGTTAGAATACTACTGATGTAGTTTACCCCTTGATTAGTACCCTTTTGAACCACCAAATTCGGATTTCATATCTTAAAACTCTGTTTTTTTTAGGCTCTTTATCTGCATTGGTCGATGATTGGTCGATTGGACCAGATCGACCAATCCACTCGACCAATGAGTTCAGCAACTCCAGAATTGGTCTGTGTTGGATGTTTTGGTACTCTTTTCTGTTAGGGATCTTTCCTAATATGTCGTATATACTTGTTTAGGACCTTCTTCTCAAGTTTGCCAAGATCTTACTTGACTTCTTAGGATTCCTTTGCGAGTTATAAGAGGTAAGGATGGTTATTTCCTTAATTACATAGATAGCATGAATCTAGTTTCTATATTTGAATATCATTGACATGTTTCCTAAATTAGATTCTTACAATGATATACTACTGTTGCATAACTTTGATTACAGTAGCATTACTTATTCATATTAAATTGATTCATGTGTGATTTACTTACCAATTATATACAAGTGATTGTAATTATTGATTTCTTTCCATATATGAAGTTACCATATATGTGATGATATGAATTGATGCATGTGTATGCTTAAGTATGGTTTGGAAAGGAGAGGTGTCCTTTTGACACTTCTGTCCTTGGACTACTACGGGAATATTATGGGATGTTTCCGGAGATGCCCTCTGGACACCTTCCTAAACTGTTGGATGACATATCTAGGATTGTCTAGTAGTGTTTGGCTAGGATGTCCTGTTATGTCGGACCCTAATCGGAGGGGTATTGAGACCGAACGACCCGTGGTAGCAATGGGGATTCATGGGCGCTCAAGACCGGTAACCAACCCGTGAGAGGACAGGAATCACGTTGTGGGGGCCATTTATTGGTAGGGTTGCATACGGTTAGACTTGGGCTCACGGGCGCTTAAGACCGGTAACCAACCCGTGAGAGGACGTGAGAGCTTCCCGTTTACCATATGTGGATAACCAATAGGGTTGATGAGTCCGTAGTCGGGGACTATGAGGACTCTAGTGTGAAGGATACCGGAAAGGATCGTCGGGGACGAGGAATGGACGTATCTGGATCCGACTTGATGTAACTAAGTAGAAGACTTGCATTTGGCTAGGTTTTACCCCGACATGCGCCGTACTTATACCAAATGGTTGTGAGAGAGTGTGTTGACTTAACCCCCTGCCATGGTTTGTCTCGAGGGATGAAGGACCCATTACCAATCGGCTGCTCAAGACCGGTGAAATGATCCGTGAGAGAATCCAAGATATCTTAAATGGTTGAGGATGTGAGTGGACTTTCCTAAAGAAGTACGGTGCTATGACTTAAAGCATGTCTGCCAATAGAGACCAGCATACATAGAGTTAGATTCATTCATTCATTGTTTGTCTCATGTCATATTGCATTTATGTTTGTTGCGGAATCCTGCCATTTATGTTATTATGGATTTTAAGCGCCTTTACCGAGTTTCTTTGAACCTCATTCCTTTATTGTACAATGTTTGTTAGACTATCCTGCAGTCTTGAGTACTATGACGGTCCCTATGAAGAAGCGCAAGGCGAAGAGGCATATCTCCAGGAAGGTGATTGCGGTTACCACAATTACACTTTGAAGATCCCGCGAGTGGTTATGCTCCGTACGATGCTTAGTCCGACCATCGAGTGGAAGCGTCCTTGTGCCATTTATGAGATTTACACTTATAAGGATGTTGTCTATAAAGTGGAGAACAATTTAGTTACCCAATGTACTTGCTACTGGGATTAGATTTTGTCTGGTTTATTCTTTTAGAGCTACTTTTCCGCTGGTTGTAGAGTGGGATTTTTGCCTCACTTTACTTATCTCTTTTGACACTACGATTATATCTATTATTCGATTCATTTATGATTCATTCTTTCTTTATTGGATCTATGGTTTATCTTCCGCACTTTTATTATGATTGTTCATGATTATGTTATTGTTTATGTGGGAGGTTGATCACTCGATACCGATCTTGGGCTGTGGATCACACTCTCGGGTATGCCGGATAGGGTACCGGCTGGGAGGGCGTGATGATTGGTATCGAGCCCAAGGTTCGAGGAGATCCTAACTACAAAAGACAATAACTGAACATTCTGAGTCATTGATCCGAAATGACTCTTCTACTCTTAGAAGTGAATAATAGAACATTGAATTAGAAACTTGACCTTTGAGGCATAACGAGAACATTTCCGAATAACATACCATAATTATACTTGAACAAATGTCACTAATGCAAGGAAAAGAAAGGTGCATAACATACAATAATTAAAGGGAAACAAAATGAACTTCATTAATTTCAAAAGTTTTTACAACGATTACATCCGAAATGCATAAATGGAAATCCTAAGGTACGGTCTATCTAGGTGATCTTCTCCGATCTCTGTATGCTCTGAACTCCTCTCGCTAGCTGAGTCACCCGATGCTCTATCCTATCCTTGTCGTGACTCCATCCTCTCGTACATCTGCTCCTGTCGACCTCCATCCTCTCTAACATGGAAGTCATCGATCTCATCTGTGCTCCAAGATCCGAAGTCTCCCGGAGCTGCATGTGAAGGGCCACCGCCTCGAAGTGTGATGAAGGAAACTCGTGATGCACGGGCTCGGCCTCGTGCATATCTGCATCATCTCCGGCCTGATCATCACTATCGGGACCGATATCCTCTCCTCCATCCTCGACCCCTGATCCTCATCCTCTGATTCATCATCATCCTCACCCTCCGGACCGGGAGATCTCTCCCTGCTGTTGTAGTCTCATCGACGAATGGTCCGAGTCCCAATAGAGTATCCTGCGAACCGGTGTCCACCGGTGTATCCTCGAAACTCAACTCACCCGAAATGCCTGAAGATCAAAGTCGGTAGCCTCCCATAGCAAAGGTTCCGCATGCTAGGCCGCGAGAACTAAGTCCAGCATGACCTGCTGAATGATGTAGGAGAGATCGATCTCGAAGCCCATGTAGATGCGGTAGATGACTAAGGCCTCCATCACTGTGACCCGATGGTGATATCCGGCTTTCGGCATGATGTTTCGGCCGACTATGCGACCGATAATCCGTGCGAGAATCCGTCATCCGTCCGCTGGTCCACGGAGTGAAGCATCGACGGCTATCCCATAGCGTAGAGCATATCTCGCGTAGCTCGTACGGCATCGGATGGCTGTCCGGATCCGCTCCTGCGGTATCCACACACCCTGCTTGTGGATAGTAAGGAACTGCCAAGATCTCGGCCGGTGTCCGGGTAGAGAAAGCGAATACGAGTCCGGAAGACCACTGCTCCCGAGGACAAGTCTAAGTGGATGTCCTTGGCCTCGAGCCTCCTCTGTGTAGGTAAGGTTGCTTTGAAGAACAACCTCACTAGTTCCGGGTATACCGGCGGATCCTCGGTGAAGAGATGAGTCCACCTGCAATGTGTCGAATCTCTGCCGAATCCTAAAGGCTACGAGCTGGCGTAAGTGAAGTAGACGTCCCATCTCGATATTGCGATGGCTGAAGTAGGCCTCGTACGGGGAACTCGGCTTGAGGTGTGTCAAACATGTCTGGTCTCCTAACCTCCCGTCTAGGCTACGAAGGAACTCGACCTCTGCCCCTAAGAGCACCTACAATGCGACCACGACCTCTACCTCGTCCTCGCCCTCCCCTCTGCATAGTGGGTATACGTGAAAGAGACAAGAGACAATTCCAGTTAGTGCTATTTTAAGATTTGAGCCAAAAGGGTATTTTCGTAATTTTTTGAAAATTTCAAATATTGGGGGAAATTTGATTTGAACATACTAGCATGTGCGCAATGCTTGGAATTTCATGTCTATGAAGTTTGTTTGGTGAAAATCGATCGAAAACTTGGATTAAAGCGAAAAATTCAGCAAGAAGGAAATTTGGGGATTTTGCAATTTAGGTCAAAATTGGATTTTTGAAAAGTTGAAATTGGTTAAATCAAATTGTATGGACCTATCTATAATGTCATCTTGAGCATGTAGCATTTGATCTCGTGCGAAATTTTCAAGCGGTTTGAGAGAAAACGGAATTTTTCTAAAGATATCGATTTCGGTATGAAAACTTTGCGAGATGAACACCATTATGTTAAAACTTGTTGTCTATGCATGACATTGTGTTTAAAACCTAGGGGATATGTTTCTAAGCATTCCTAAGCATGATTTCTAGCATTGGATACAAGTAAAGCATGGTTTTATTGAAATGCAAGCATGAGAAGATAAAAATGGAAGAAAGAATGAGAGATTTACCTAGTTTGTGAAGATTGTGTGTTGTGGTGTTGTTGTTGAAGCACCAAATCACCTCAAGAACACTTGTGAGAACTCTTGGAGACTTTCCCTAGAGCTCTCTCACCTTTGGAAGAAGTTAGAATGAGGTTGGAATGTGAAAATGAGGCTTATAATGCGAATTTTGCGCATTGCCTCGCATTGATCGACTCATTGGTCGACTGGGTCGATCGACCAATCACTCGACCAATGGTCACGAGACCTCATTTGCTGTTGAATTTTTGGAAAATGTGATTTTTGCCTTATGGATTATTGTTTGATGACTATATGGATATATTTAAGCATGATTTAAGTTTTCAAATCATTTGGACTTGTGGTTTATGTTGAAACTTGAAATTCGGTATTTTGATGTTCTCGGTTTTGCAGAATGGTTACTCTGAGAAGTGGGCGTGGTGAATCCAGTGGTCATGGTGGTGGTGAGATACCTCATGGAGGTGGTGAAATACCTCGTGGAGGTGGCGAGATACCTAATGTTGATCAGGGTACCCATGAGATACCTGGTGCCCCGAATGTTGGAAGTTTCCGAGATATTGCCAATATTATGGGCAATATGATGCGGCAGACAAGCGGCTCGGTTCAACCGGATGTTGGTGGGTTTCATGACTCGCATAATGAGACCCGGGCTGGTGCTAATGTGAATCCTCATGCCGCGATCCTGAATGCGGGAGGTTTAGCTGGAACTCCTCATACTCCTTTGATGGAGAGTTTTCTGAAAATGCAAGTACCCACTTTCACTGGAGTTACCAAGGACCCCTTGTTTCCTAACAAGTGGCTTCGTGAGTTGGAGAAGGCTTTCCGACATCTGCAATGCTCGGAAGCTCGAAGATTCTGTTCTTTGAGCAGAAGTTACAACAAGAAGCTGATGCATGGTGGATCTCCACTCGGCTTTGTTTTGGAAGGTTTGCATGCGGGAGTTGTAACTTGGGAGTTGTTCAAAGAGGCTTTTTGTATGAATTACTTTCCCGAGGCGGTAAAAGATGCGAAGGAAGCTGAGTTCATGATTCTTACTCGGGGATCTCTGTCTGTGTTGGAGTACCAACGAAGTTCGAGGAGCTTCATTTCTTTGCTCCAGATTCTCTCGAAGGATGACCTCGCCAAAGCAAAGAAGTTCTTCAAAGGACTGCGCCCTGCCATTAAAGCTTATCTCACGATCCGGCCTATAGTGAGCTATGCTCAAGTGGTGCGAGAACTCGAAGAAGTTGGAAGAAACGAGAGAAGGAAAGTGCTCGTGTGCAAAAGCCACTGGCGATCAAGGAATTCTGGTTTGGTGGATCGTAATGACCGTCGTTTTGTGAGACCTACACCCTACCCCACTCCTACCTTTCGGGCTAAGAGTGTAGGTCGTAACACGGGTTTTTCAGCAGCCCGGCCGGTTTAGACGGTATGGCGGAAACCGACCACCAGCAAGTGCAAGTGCAAGTGCAAGGCCTTTTGTTCGAAGCCCTCTGTTGCAGCCACCCCTGTTGGATCCAGCAATCCTGTTTGCTTCTACTGCAAGCAAGCTGGTCATTTTGCTCGTGCTGTCCGAAGCGGCCTACCCAAAGCCTTTGCCCCGGTGGTGAAGAGTGCTCTGCTCCTCCCTCTCGGTAGAGTTTTCAGTATTTCCGGTCTTGAGCAGGGATCCAAGCCATGATGTGATTACAGGTACATTGTTAGTTGCTTCTATTTCCGCATTTGTCTTATTTGATACGGGTGCATCTCATTCGTTCATGTCATCTGCATTCATCAAGAAGACTAACCTAATCCCCGAGAAGTTGTCTAGTTGTTTATTGATTAGTACACCTACTGGTCTGTTGTGAAACTAGATAAGGGGTTATCTAAATGTCCTCGTGTTGATTGGTGAGAAGAACTTGGAAGCCAATTTTGTAATTCTTGACATGAAGGACTTCGATGTTATTTTGGGAATTGATTGGTTGATAGCCCACAAAGCTGTGTTCCTTTGTTCCTCAAAGAAGATTCAGTTCCATATTTGTGGAAGTCCGGTCTTTGAATTTCGGGGTGAAAAGAGAAGGGTTTGTAAGAAGGTGCTTTGTCTGCTTGATGCAAGTCTATGCCCTAGTGGATGATGCTTCATTTGAAGGCAAGGGTATAGTGGAGAAAAGAGTCGATGAAGTCGAGTTGTCTGCGACTTTGTTGATGTCTTCCCTGATGATCTATCGGGAGTGCCTCCAGACAGGGATGTCGAATTTTCTATTGATCTCGTCCCTGGTGCCGCTCCGGTATCTAAAGCTCCATATAGGATGGCTCCTACTGAGTTGAAAGAGTTGCAAAATCAGTTGAATGAGCTCATTGATAGAGGTTTCGTACAGCCTAGTGTGTCACCTTGGGGAGCTCCGGTCTTGTTCGTCAAGAAGAAAGATGGTAGTATGCGCTTGTGCATCGACTACCGTGAGTTGAATAAGTTGACTATCAAGAATAGATATCCGCTGCCCAGAATTGATGATCTCTTCGATCAGTTGAAGGGTGCAGTTGTGTTCTCAAAGATTGACTTAAGGTCCGGATATCACCAATTGAAAGTGAAGTCTAGTGATATCTTCAAGACAGCTTTCCGAACGCGGTATGGTCACTACGAGTTTAGAGTCATGCCCTTCGGATTGACCAATGCTCCTGCGGTGTTCATGGACCTCATGAACCGAGTATTTCATGATGTGCTTGATAAGTTTGTGATTGTTTTCATTGATGACATCTTGATCTATTCGAAGAGCGAAGAAGAGCATGCGAGTCATCTAAGTTTCACTTTGCAAAGGTTGCGAGAAAAGAGGTTGTTCGCTAAGTTTAGCAAGTGTGATTTCTGGCTTAAGAGAGTGGTATTCCTTGGTCATGTAGTTTCAGCCGAAGGTATTCGTGTCGATCCCGAAAAGGTCCAAGCTGTGGCTGATTGGGAAAGACCGAAGTCGATAACGGAAATAAGAAGTTTTCTTGGATTGGCGGGTTACTACCGAAGGTTTATTGAGAACTTTTCTCGGTTGGCTGCTCCTATGACTAAGTTGACCAGGAAAGAAGAAAAGTTTGTTTGGTCCGACG
This sequence comes from Hakea prostrata, assembly GCF_041222555.1. Classification (NCBI taxonomy): domain Eukaryota; kingdom Viridiplantae; phylum Streptophyta; class Magnoliopsida; order Proteales; family Proteaceae; genus Hakea; species Hakea prostrata. The sequence continues at coordinate 51,762,489 of NC_142602.1, read as the reverse complement.
CCTTGTGAGAAGAATTTCCAAGAGTTGAAAGATAGATTGACAAGTGCCCCGGTTTTGACTATACCCGATAGTTCCGGTGGTATGACAGTTTATACCGATGCGTCAAAGATTGGTTTGGGTTGTGTACTGATGCAACATGGCAAGGTCGTAGCCTATGCTTCTCGGCAATTGAAGGATTATGAGCGGAATTACCCCACTCACGATCTAGAACTTGCCGCCGTTGTCTTTGCTTTGAAGATTTGGAGACATTACCTTTATGGTGAGAAGATTGCTATTTTCACGGATCATAAGAGTTTGAAATACTTCTTTACCCAAAAGGAGTTGAACATGAGACAAAGGAGATGGTTGGAACTAGTCTCCGATTATGATTGTGATATTCAGATATCACCCTGGGAAAGCAAACGTTGTTGCTGATGCTCTTAGTAGGAAGAACCAGAAGAAGACTTTGGATTTGAATGCGTTGAGTTTACCATTGTGGTCTTCTATTGAAAGTTTTGATTTGGAAATTGTCCCTGAGAATTCTGATTTTATTCTTTCTGCCATGACGGCAAGATCTGGTCTTAGAGATAAGATTGTTGCTCTATAGAGTTTTGATCAAGAGTTTTTGATCAAAGTTGAGAAGATTTCTTCGAATCCTGAGTCGGACCCCGACTTTGGTATATCCATGGATGGTGCTTTGTTGTTTAGGGGAAGACTGTGCGTGCACACAAATGAAGAAGTTAAGAAAGAAATATTGAAGGAAGCACACCAGTCGGTCTTTACTATACACCCGGAAGCACCAAGATGTACAAGGACTTGAAGGAACATTTTTGGTGGATTGGTCCGAAGGCGGATGTTGATGATTTTGTTGCCAAGTGTGAGACTTGCCAACGTGTGAAAGCCGTTCGACAACCTCCATCTGGATTACTTCAGCCTCTTCCTATTCCTAGTTGGAAGTGGGAGGATATCTCCATGGACTTTGTGACTAGCTTGCCTCGGACAAGTAAAGGCAATGACACTGTGTGGGTGATTGTTGATAGGTTGACCAAATCAGCCCATTTCATTCCTATGAAGATCACTCATACTCTGGATAAGCTAGCAAGGCTTTATGTGGATAATGTGGTTCGTCTGCATGGTGTGCCATTGAGTATTGTTTCGGATCGTGATCCTAGGTTCACCTCAAGGTTTTGGAATAGTTTGCAGAAGGCCTTGGGAACCCAATTGAACTTGAGTACAGCTCATCATCCACAGTCTGATGGACAATCTGAGCGGACAATTCAGACATTGGAAGACATGCTCAGATCTTGTGTGGTGGATATGGGTGGTAATTGGGATTGTTGGAATTTATTAATTTGATTAATAAATTAAATGCCCAAGGGCAATATTGGAAACTCACTATTAGGGCGGTTACAAAATAGGTTATATATTTTAGTAACCACCGCATTAGTGAGAAAAGTAACGGAGTGATTCATTCGCACGAGCGAATCTCTGAGAAACGGCGGCTCCATCTCTCTCTCCCTCTCTCTTAGAATCGCAGGCTTAGATTTTCTTCTTTGCTTGTATTTGATCTTCATTCCATTAATCCACGGCATTTGGGTTGTGGATATTATTCCCTTTCCCTGTGATTGAGGAATCTCGCCGGTAAATCTTTGGTGGTGGAACGAGGACGTGGATCTAGACTTCCGCTGTGAATACTTCAAGTAAGGGAAAGCAAATCCAGGTAAGGAATTTTTTCCCCATCAATTAATTGAATTGAATTACTTTTGATGTATTACCAACATTGGCATCAGAGCCATTGGTTCCCACGTTTATTGTTCCTCCCCATTGTTTAATTTTATTGTATGGATCCAATGGGAGGATCAAGGGTTTAATACGAAACCCATGGGAGAATTGATAGGGTTTTTGGAAACCTTTAATTTTGATTCGGATCCGAGTGGGAGGATCCCTGTGAATTTTCCTAATGAAGATTTGCATGAATTGATAATCCATGATGATAATTTTTGTTAATAATTATTGTTGGATTTTTTTCATGTGTTTTTGGATGAATTTTTGTAAAGAAAAAAAAAAAACGTGATTTTCCGTTTTTTTGAAAAAAATTCCGTTCAAAGAAAAAAAAATCGTTAAATGGGGAATTGACGTCTGTGTACCAGACGGATGCTGAGAAGGTGAGCCATCTCAGAATCCGTTTGGTCACAGAAGCCAGACGGACTCTCAGATGGTGCGCCATCTCAGAATCCGTTTGGTCACGAAGCCGACGGACTCTCGAGAAGGTGCGCCATCTCGTAACCGTTGGTCACGTCCTGACGGACTCTCGGACGGTGCGCCGTCTCGTAATCCGTCTGGTCACGAATGCCGTAAGGACGTCCGGCTCGGGTGAGACGGCAGTCCGTCCGGGGCTGATGGATTCCGGATGGAGAGCCGTCTTAGAATCAGTCTCGGACGGATTGTCGATTGCGACGTGATCCGTCTCGGAATCCGTCTGAATTTTTTGTCCAATTTTGAATGTGTTTCTATTTATTGGACATCTATGGCTCACAATCTATGTGATGTTTGAGCATTAAGGGCCTAATGGGGCCTAGTGGGAGCTAATGAGGTAGAAGTGTTCTGTGTGAACCACCTCATAGCTTGAACATGATTGAATGTTTTATTTTAATAAAACTATTTTTTTATTTATGGGTCTATCAATCATGTTTCTTGCACGTAATGAAGCTAGTGTATAAGTCTATGTGGGTTTGCATGAGAATCTGATTGAATGTTTTTTTAGCATCTCTTTTGGTTTAAGTGCTTATCCCATAGGTTGACTATGCTAGTGTGATTTTTTGTTGCATGAGTTATGTTTTATGCTAGATTTATTGAACTCATTCTTGTATGTAATATCTCTAGAAAAATGGCTGCTACCAAGAGCATTGTTGCTAACCACTACTAAAGGAGATAAGCCGAATGAGAGGAATTATGACCTTCGGCACCGAAAGGTGCAATATCTCCCGGAAGAGCAGGATATGCTGGAGACCATAAACCAGACCATGAACCCACCCGAGGAAGGTACCACCGCACAAAGATCGCAGTGGACCTTGATATATACAATGCTTGGAAGAGGAAAGACCGGGTAGCCGGGATTACAATCCCGAGCTCCATGAGGGATGACCCGATGCTTCGTTATGAGAAGCATAGGACTGCAAAGTCTTTGTGGGAGGCCGTGAAGTTCCAAAGATGGAGGGACTTCCACCACAAGAGGCCGCCAGCTCGGACTCACTTTTGACGGTTATAAGATGCGCCAGGGTCACACCATGAGGCAGCATATAACCATCATGTCTAACATGATTAGTGAGTTGAGCGCATGTGGGCGCCAGAAGACTGATGAGGAGCAAGTCTCCGCAGTCATCAGGTCATTGCCAAAGACTTGGGAGCATATGAAGATCTTCTTGACTCATGCCGATGAGGTCAAGACTTTCGATCAAGCCGCCAAGCACCTTGAGCTTGATGAGGATCGGATGTTGGCCGATACCCTCAAATCGATGTATTTGCTGCTGAAGCTAGCACTAGTAAGAGTGCAGCCTTCAAGCGCAAGAGAGAGAAAGCTCAACCTCAGCGGTCCAAGCAAAGTAACCAGGGTGGGAACAAAAACAAGAGTGGGCCCAAGCGTTCAAGGGGGACTAGTGCTGGCAAGAAGAAATCAGCTTTGATTTGCTTCAAGTGCCGAAAGCCTGGTCATTTTGCTCGTGATTGCACTGAGCAAGAGGTATGTACTGTGTGTTATACCTCATCTTGTTATGTAACAAGTTCTACTATGCTTGTTGAACTAAATCCTTTGTGGATTGTTGATTCAAAGGTGCGACGAACACATAACAAGGGAACGCTCGAGCTTCGTGGAATACCGTCGTATTCCAAGAGGAAGCAAAAGGATAACGATGGGGAACAGCTCAAGCGTGGAGGTTCATGGCATAGGCACATGCAAATTAGTTTTGCGAGGTGGCCGACGTCGTTACTCCATGATGTGTCAGATGCTCCGTACATTCGGCGAAATCTTGTTTCTATTATTTATCTTTTAAGACATGGTTTTAGAATTGTATTTGAAAACAATTCTTTGGTTTTGTATCTCGGGTGATACAGTTTATGGTTATGGTTTTCTTGATAATGGTTTCATTGTATTGGATACAATTGATTATTCATTTAATTCTAGTAATGCTTTTGTTTGCCAAAATACCGTGTGTATTGATTCTAATTTGTGGCATGCTAGACTAGGACATATTGGCTTAGATAGGATGAACAAAGTTGGCAAGAGAAGGTCTCTTAGGCCAAGGTTCACTATCCGATTTGCCAACCCGTGAGTCATGTCTAGCAGAAAAGCAACTAGAAAACCATTTAAAAAGGCTTTGAGAGCCTCTCTTCCTTTAGAACTTATCCATTCGGATGTGTGTGGACCCATGAATGTGCATACTAGAAAAGGACAGTCATATTTCATCACATTCATAGATGACTATACAAGGTATGGTCACATTTATCTAATTTCTCATAAGTCAGAAGCTCTGGAATGTTTTAAGAAATTCATGAGCTTGGTTGAGAATCGCTTAGATAAAAGGATTAAAACTCTTAGAACGGATAGAGGTAGAGAGTATCTCTCCGATATGTTCAAAGGGTTATGTGATGAAAAGGGGATATCTAGACAACTCACTATTCCAGGGACTCCACAAAGAAAATGGGGTTGCCGAGAGGAGGAATAGAACCTTGCTAGACATGGTGAGATCCATGATGGCGCAGCAAATCTACCCATCTCTTATTGGGGAGATGCTTTGCCGATCGCGGCCTATATCCTCAACAGAGTTCCAACCAAATCGGTTCCTTCCACACCATATGAGTTGTGGACCGGAAGGAAGCCAGATTTGAGTTACTTGCGCGCATGGGGATGTGCAGCATATGTTCACTCTACTTCTCACCAATATGGAAAGCTTGGACCCAGAGGAAGAAAGTGTATCTTTGTGAGATATTCTGAACCCTCAAAGGGCCATGTCTTCATTGGACTAGATGAGAGTGAGAGGAGAACGGAACTTGAGTCTAGGGATGCAACATTCTTGGAGAATGATTTTCCATCTCTTTCAGGAGTTAACAAAGAATCATCGGAATTCTTTGAGATACAAGATAGTGGTCTTGTCACTCCAGGGAATCGGATTCTCGGATAATGAACCCGGGGTTCATCCGTAGAGATCCTAGTGGGAGTGGGAGTGCAGATGTGATAGCTACCTTAGACGGTGAGCAATCCGACATGCACTTGCGCCGTAGTAGGCGCGGGCTAGTTCCTCGTCGACGTTTCGACATAGAGGATGAAGCCTACATGGTAACTCCCGAAGAGATCGACTGTGAGATGATTTCAGTCGATGAGCATGAACCAAAGAGCGTGCAGGAAGCTCTTGCGGGGTCAAGCTCAAAGGAATGGTTAAAAGCAATAAAGGAAGAGTTGGAGTCGATGAAAGTTAATCATGTCTGGGACTTGGTTGACTTGCCGCCAGCCGAAAGGCGATTGGGAACAAGTGGGTTCTCAAGATCAAAAGAAAGGCGGATGGATCTATTGAGAGATTCAAGGCTCGTTTAGTGGCTAAGGGCTACACCCAACGAGAGGGCGTTGATTATGAGGAAACTTTTTCCCCGTGGTTAGGTTTGCCTCAATTCGCCTCATACTAGCCATTGTTGCTCGCTTGGACTTGGAGCTTTATCGTATGGATGTAAAAACCGCTTTTCTCAATGGAGAACTTGAGGAAGAGATCTATATGGATCAACCTCAAGGCTTTGAAGCACATGGACTTGAGCGCAAAGTGTGCAAGCTTAAGAAGTCCATATATGGCTTAAAGCAAGCATCTAGACAAGTGGAATGTGCGCTTCCACCAAGCTATGATGGAAAATGGTTTTTCCATGCTTGAGGAAGACCACCGTGTTTACACCAAGAGATCTCGATAATAATTATGTCATTCCGACACCGTACGTAGATGACATACTTATGGCTAGCAATAGCAAGGAGCTATTGGAAACCATTAAGAAATGGTTGTCCTCCGTATTTGATATGAAGGACATGGGTGAAGCAAGCTATGTGCTTGGTGTCAAGATTGTCGAAATAGGCAAAAGAGATTACCGGGTTTATCTCAAGAGACCTATATTGACAATGTCTTGACGAGATACCAAATGCACAACCGCAAACCAATTGATACTCCAAAGGAGAAGGGTTTGCATTTGAGCCTTGATATGGGTCCTAAGACTCCAGAGGAGAAAACCAAGATGGAAAGAGTTCCATATTCCAAAGTGCAATGGGTAGCCTTATGTACGCTATGATGTGTACTAGGCCGGATATTTGTTATGCAGTGGGTTTGGTTAGTCGATACCAATCAAACCCGGCATAGAGCACTGAAAGCAGTCAAGAGGATATTGAGATATCTCGGAGGAACGAGTAACTACATGTTGTGTTACCAAGGATCGGATTTGAGGTTAGTTGGCTATAGTGATGCCGACTGGGCTGGAGACATCAATGAGCGCAAATCAACCTCCTGGATATGCTTTCTTGCTGAATGGCGGGGCCATTTCGTGGTGTAGCAAGAAGCAGAGCTTGTATATCCCTCTCGACCATGGAAGCAGAGTATGTGGCATGCTCCCGCTGCGGTTCAAGAGGCTGTTTGGTTGAGGAGATTCCTTCGACATACTCGGGATTGTGATAACATCCAAAGAGGCTGCCCTTGTCTACTGTGATAGTACGGCAGCTCTTAGCTATGTCAAGGACCCCAAGTATCATGGGAAGACCAAACATATACAATTGAGATATCACTTTGTTAGAGACATTACATCAAGAAAGAAAGTTGTACTTAAGCACATATCTTCTAGTTTGATGGTAGCTGACCCTCTTACCAAACCTATAGCCAAGGATGTTTTTATTTCTCATGTAAAATCCTTGGGCTTGCGTAGATTGTGACTTATTTTTGTACTGAGACTTTCTTATTAATGAGTAATATGAGTTCATTCCAGCATTTATTCTTATTCACTTTCTGTGTGATTGTGTTTCTTCTAGCATAAAACAACATATGTCAATAGGCAAGAGAATGGCTCACTCACACGAGCATTCGCCTCTGGCGCCTTGGAGGCGAGCAGAGATGAGACGGATTGTGAATGACTTTGTGTAGGTCAATTCATAATCATGATGTCGCCTTGATTTGGAATCAAGATGAGTTTCTCTATTGTGAAGAGAATCGACATGAATGTTCCCACTATTCATGTTGCCTATAGGAGCCAGGTGCGAGTACTTTATGTGGCGCTAGGGTGGCGACAATAAAGTAACTCGGGTTAGGCACAAGGGGTTGCGACTGGACTAAGACCTGTATGGTGTTGAGATGGACATACGTTCTATTTGTATATAGAATGCTCCACCATAGCACATATATCATACTATGTGTGCTTAGCGATCATTGGAAATGAGAGGATGGATCCCTGCTCCTCTCATTGTGTGAGTCCTGGACCTTATGGTCCATTAGTGTTCTTAGTGACTTTCGACGACATCATGAAACGAAGGGTTGATGTGGCTACTTTGGGGTGTTACCTATGGTCATGATAGATTCGACCTAAAGGGGCACTACCGGGAAAGGAGTCAATCCTAAGTGTAGTGATGGTCTGGGGCGAAAGGAAAGGTTTGATTCAACCGCACCCTAAAAAGTGTTTGTCGGGCGCCAACCGTATGTGTTACAAAGAGTGAACATTTTAAGGACAAGAAGGTGATCTCTAAGAGGGATCGAGATACCTTTAGTCCGGTGAGTTTGAATAAACCTAGGACACCGTGTTATACTAATGCTTATTTGATTTGTTTCTATGAGTGATGTGCCATTCTGGCCTTCTGGGAAGGTTTCTAGTTTGGGGCTCACGCGTGCAGGTATATCACCGGTCGCACAACCCATTTTGCTAGTATGACTTGTGGATATTAGTGTCTGGGACACAGGTGGTCTATGTATCTGGGATACATAGTGAAGAGATCAATATATATGTATATCTGGGATATGCATGTGTGTCTGGGACACAAGAGGTCTACGTATCTCGGGGATACATAGCAGAGAGATTGAATGTGTATATCCGGGATATACAAGTGTGTCCGGGACACATTGAAAGATTAACACTTGCCCTTGTGCAAGTGGGAGCTGTTGGAATTTATTAATTTGATTAATAAATTAAATGCCCAAGGGCAATATTGGAAACTCACTATTAGGGCGGTTACAAAATAGGTTATATATTTTAGTAACCACCACATTAGTGAGAAAAGTAACGGAGTGATTCATTCGCACGAGCGAATCTCTGAGAAACGGCGGCTCCATCTCTCTCTCCCTCTCTCTTAGAATCGCAGGCTTAGATTTTCTTCTTTGCTTGTATTTGATCTTCATTCCATTAATCCACGGCATTTGGGTTGTGGATATTATTCCCTTTCCCTGTGATTGAGGAATCTCGCCGATAAATCTTTGGTGGTGGAACGAGGACGTGGATCTAGACTTCCGCTGTGAATACTTCAAGTAAGGGAAAGCAAATCCAGGTAAGGAATTTTTTCCCCATCAATTAATTGAATTGAATTACTTTGGGGTGCCATTACCCCCCCCCGAACACCCCCACCCAACGTTTCGTTTGCCCCCCCCCCCTAAAAAAAAAACAACAAAAACCAAACCCCCCACCCCCCCTTTCTGGCGCCCCCCTCTAGTACCCCACCTCCCTCCCATACCCCGCCCAAAGAAAGAAAAAACATAGCCCCAAAATATTAAAACCACCAGGCCAATAGTAGATTAATAAAAAAAAAAAAAAAAAACACCCCCCCCACACCCCAAAATCATCTTTTTAAAAAAGAAAGGGACTTATAAATTTAAAATTTGGGGAGGAAGTTTTTCGAAAATTTCCCCCCACAGGGGGGGGGTGGGATTCAATTTTAAGGGGAGGCTGCCCCCCCCTTCCATTGGGCCTTTCGAGATTTTGGAAAAGGTTGGACCTGTTGCGTATCGATTAGCATTACCTCCGCCTCTTGCTGGTGTTCACAATGTGTTTCATATTTCGATGCTCCGAAAATACATAGAGAATCCGGAACACATTTTGCAGCAAGCACCTAAAGGACTTAGTGCTGATTTGACCTACGATGAAGAACCGGCCGAAATCTTGGATAGGAAGGACAAGCAGCTGCAGAATCGCACCATCCCTTTGGTGAAGATTCGGTGGAAGAACCATACCCCTAAAGAAGCTTCTTGGGAGAAGGAAGAAGACATGAAGGAGAAGTTTCCCTACCTCTTTGGAAGCACAGGTACGCTTTCAATTTCGAGGACGAAATTTCTTTAAGGGGGGGAGAATGTAAAACCCAGCCCTAACCTTGACCCGGAAACCTTGTTATTTGTAGGTCCGATGACCCGAAGTAAAGTAAGAAGTCAGCTTTAGGCCATCCCAGTGGAGGACTTGGTGTCTGGCTTTGAATCCATGAAAGTTGTTGATGAAGTTCTATTTATGGAAACTGAATCTTGATGAAGATCGGATTAGTTGATGGACTTGGAGTGCTCTCTATCTTGGTTTGAAGGCATTTCTACCTATTAGGTAAGTCACTTGACATGTGTGCAAAACCCCTTTAGGATTGGATTTGATCTGGGCCTTCAATTCCCCTGTTTTGGTCTTCTTTGTCGGCATTGGTCGACTGATTGGTCGACCGGGCCAATCGACCAATTCACTCGACCAATGAGTGTTGTCTTTGGCAATTAGGTTTTTCTTGCTCTATTTAAGTCCAATCTCGAGTCCACTTCGTATTTGCTGCCTCCAAACTCTTTGGAACGAACCAAAGACCTCTGCAAGTCATCTCCCTTGCATCCTTGGTGTTTTCTTGACGGATCTTCGTCAAAACTCTTCCTTTTGCATCAAAAGGTATGTCTACTCTCTCTTCTTCTCCTCCATCTTTGTTTTTCTTTCCTTTTTGAGTTGAGACAGTAGAAGAGATGCTGCATTCTCTGTTGCAAACATCTCTGAACATGTTTTCATGATCATCCTAAGGATTTGAGGCTAGAACAATGATCTTAACCATGATCATTGCAAGCTTTTGAAGGAATCATGATCAAACCATGATCTAATCTTGTTAAACTTCTGATTTGAATTCCGATCCCTTTGGATCTTCTATATTGATCATGTTAGTAGTTAATTACTGTGTTTTCTTTCCATGATCCATAATCTATCAATTTCTAGTTGTTCTCTTCTACCATACTATGTGTTCTTCATGAAGCATGGTAGTTACATGTATGGTAGGTTTTATTTCCTTATTTAGATTATGCTTCTAAGTCTTTTTCATTGAAGATCTAAGTATGTTTTTCATGATACCTTTACCTGAAGCAATGATCCATCCTCCTATTGTTCTTGTCTTTGATTTCTATTTCGAATTCATCAAGATCCATGGTTGATCTAATTATGGTAACTTTTTGTTTCCTAATTTGGATCTTGATGTCTTGATTTTATTGGTGTTTTGAAGTCCCCTATATGTTAGAATACTACTGATGTAGTTTACCCCTTGATTAGTACCCTTTTGAACCACCAAATTCGGATTTCTTATCTTAAAACTCTGTTTTTTTTAGGCTCTTTATCTGCATTGGTCGATTGATTGGTCGATGGGACCCGATCGACCAATCCACTCGACCAATGAGTTCAGCAACTCCAGAATTGGTCTGTGTTGGATGTTTTGGTATCTTTTCTGTTAGGGATCTTTCCTAATATGTCGTATATACTTGTTTAGGACCTTCTTCTCAAGTTTGCCAAGATCTTACTTGACTTCTTAGGATTCCTTTGCAAGTTATAAGAGGTAAGGATGGTTATTTCCTTAATTACATAGATAGCATGAATCTAGTTTCTATATTTGAATATCATTGACATGTTTCCTAAATTAGATTCTTACAATGATATACTACTGTTGCATAACTTTGATTACGGTGGCATTACTTATTCATATTAAATTGATTCATGTGTGATTTACTTACCAATTATATACAAGTGATTGTAATTATTGATTTCTTTCCATATATGAAGTTACCATATATGTGATGATATGAATTGATGCATGTGTATGCTTAAGTATGGTTTGGAAAGGAGAGGTGTCCTTTTGACACTTCTGTCCTTGGACTACTACGGGAATATTATGGGATGTTTCCGGAGATGCCCTCTGGACACCTTCCTAAACTGTTGGATGACATATCTAGGATTGTCTAGTAGTGTTTGGCTAGGATGTCCTGTTATGTCGGACCCTAATCGGAGGGGTATTGAGACCGAACGACCCGTGGTAGCAATGGGGATTCATGGGCGCTCAAGACCGGTAACCAACCCGTGAGAGGACGTGAGAGCTTCCCGTTTACCATATGTGGATAACCAATAGGGTTGATGAGTCCGTAGTCAGGGACTATGAGGACTCTAGTGTGAAGGATACCGGAAAGGATCGTCAGGGACGAGGAATGGACGTATCTGGATCTGACTTGATGTAACTAAGTAGAAGACTTGCATTTGGCTAGGTTTTACCCTAACATGCGCCAAGATACTTATACCAAATGGTTGTGAGAGAGTGTGTTGACTTAACCCCCTGCCATGGTTTGTCCTCGAGGGATGAAGGACCCATTACCAATCGGCTGCTCAAGACCGGTGAAATGATCCGTGAGAGAATCCAAGATATCTTAAATGGTTGAGGATGTGAGTGGACTTTCCTAAAGAAGTACGGTGCTATGACTTAAAGTATGTCTGCCAATAGAGACCAGCATACATAGAGTTAGATTCATTCATTCATTGCTTGTCTCATGTCATATTGCATTTATGTTTGTTCTGGAATCCTGCCATTTATGTTATTATGGATTTTAACTACCTTCTTGAGTTTCTTTGAAACTCATTCCTTTATTGTACAATGTTTGTTAGACTATCCTGCAGTCTTGAATACTATGACGGTCCCTATGAAGAAGCGCAAGACGAAGAGGCATATCTCCGGGGAAGGTGATTGCGGTTACCACAATTACACTGAAGATCCCGCGAGTGGTTATGCTCCGTACGATGCTTAGTCCGACCATTGAGTGGAAGCGTCCTTGTGCTATTTATAAGATTTACACTTATAAGGATGTTGTCTATAAAGTGGAGAACAATTTAGTTACCCAATGTACTTGCTACTGGGATTAGATTTTGTCTGGTTTATTCTTTTAGAGCTACTTTTCCGCTGGTTGTAGAGTGGGATTTTTGCCTCACTTTACTTATCTGTTTGACACTCTGATTATATCTATTATTCTGATTCATTTATGATTCATTCTTTCTTTATTGGATCTATGGTTTATCTTCCGCACTTTTATTATGATTGTTCATGATTATGTTATTGTTTATGTGGGAGGTTGATCACTCGATACCCGATTCTTTTTTTTGTGTTGGGAAAACCCGGGTTGGGTGGGGGGGGGGGGGCGGGGGGGGGGGCGGGCCCCCCCCCACTACCATTCTTGATTTTGAATTACTAAACCTATGTTTCCCTTACCCTCTGTGAACTTACCTTGGGTTATTTTGAGAGCTAATGTAGGGGAACCTTCAGGAGAGGATATCCAACTGAGAACCCTAATTTTCTTTTATCTATTGGAGAATCCCCAAATCTTTTCTTGATTGTGATTTCTTATTCTTTATTCCCTAGGGTGAATCTTTATTCTCCCTAGCCTCTCCATGATAGCCTTGGATTATATATGATGAAACCCTAACTTCTTGGTTGAATCAAGAACCTATCTTTTGACTATGATTGATGCCTAGACCTTCTTAGTTAGTCTTAGTATGTTTCTAAGAAACTCCCCTTCGAATTTCGGAGCAATCGGACTTCAAACGAAGAAGTTATGACCAATTTAGGGTTTACAGCCCCGTACTGTTCCATTGATCTACTGGTTGGTCAACTGGGCCAAGCTGCTAACCAATCGACCAACTGAGTCAGTGACTTCAGTTTTGCTTCCATTTCATCTTCGATCATTGGGGTTTGTTCCTTATGTTCAATACATGTTTGTTTAGGGTTATTTTGGTGATCTTGGACTTGCCCATTGATCTCTTTCTCGAAGTTTATGAAGTTGAATACGAGGTGAGTATTCCACTCACAATATGCATATTTACATATCTTGTTATGATATGATTTGAATGCATGATTTAGCTACTGTTGATTTACTTTCTTTATATTATGTTACCTCTGCAATTACAATAGGTTATTCATATTTTGATTTACATATTGGAATGAATCATAAATGATGTTGAATATGATTTGGACTATGGTGTGACATGTATGGAATCATGATTGTGATGTGATGTGAATGCTTAGGTTGTGATTGGGGAATGGGGAATGCCATTTTGGCATTCCTGTCTTTGGACACCAGTGGAGGCAGTATGGGACATTTTCCTATGGTGCCCCTTGGTGCTTTCCCTAATTACTGGTTGACGTACCTAGGGCATGTCTAGAAGTGTTTGGCTAGGCTGTCCCTATTATATCAAACCCGATCGGAAGGGAATTGAGTTCGAGCAACCCGTGGTTGCAATGGGGATTTGTGGGTACTTAATACTGGTGCGTAATATCTATGAGGAGGACATGAATCACATTGTGGACAATCAATACCGGTGCGTAATATCCATGAGAGGCCATTCATTGGTACGGTTGCAGAAGTGGAACAAGGCCCCCTAAAATCAAGACCGTTGAAATGATCCGTGAGAGGAAATGGGAACTACCTATTAACTTGATGTAATTGACCAATAGGGTTGATGAGTCCATAGTCCGACTTGGTGGCTACCATAAAGATACACTGACTCTAGGGAGAAGGATATCAGAAAAGATCCCGGATGGGAGGAATGGAAGTATTTGGATCTAAGTTGATATAACTAAGTTAAAGATTTACATTAGGCTAAGATTATCCCTGTACACGTGCCAATACTCAGGCCAAATGGTGGTGTGAGAGAGTGTTGACCTAAACCCCAGCCAAGGATGTCCGGGAAGGTTTTAGGACCCATTTACCAAATGAAGAACCCAAGATGTTGGGAAGGCTGAGGGAGAGTGATTTGAGATTCACTCAAAGGAGTATGGTGCTATGACTTAAAGCGTGTCTGCCAATAGAGATCAGCATGCATATGTAGAGTTAGAAGCATACTTGCACATATTGTTTCACGTCTTTGCGTTTATGTTTGCCTTGGAATGTGTGTGAAGATGTTTATTGTGATTGAATACTTGCTGAGTTCTTTTGAACTCACTCCTTTTTGTAGCATCTTTTGTTAGACTTACCTGTAGGTACTGTTGATCATGATGTTCAATACTATGAAGACCAAGTTGATGATTATTGCGGTACCCAAAGTACTAGTTACGATGACTACGTCAGTGAAGACTATCAGTACGAGACTAATACTTATCAGGAGTAGTTCGACTCTTGCACTTGTGTGCCAGGGATAAGACATCTTCTCATTCTCTTTTTGATCTTTATAGATGCACTGAGACCTTAGTAGTTTGTTTTCCCTTTCATGTTGGGAACCGTTTGTAATATTTTCGTTATACTCTACGTTTATCTTTTGATTGGTATCTTCTTGCTTTTGATTATATTATTGTTCTAAGTGGATATGATCATTCCTAAACTTGATCTTTAGGGCTGTGGATCACACACTCGGGTATTCCAGATAGGGTACCAGCTGGGTGGATGTGACACATACTTATGGCCAACTATGCAAAAATTACAGCTAACAACAAATATGAGGGCCATAAATTAATGATTCCAGATTTAGTGAATACTTATTGAGGGTTGAAAATGGGGAAGCCATAGAAGAGGATGATATGATAAAAATACCAAAGGAAATGTTGATCAAAACAGAAGATGAAAAAGCACGAAAAGAACAATTAATAAAGGAAATATTCCCAGAACAACAACAAGAGGTCTATACAGCAAAGGAGATCACAAAAAGAGCAATTTTAGTCACTAAGAAAGAAATAGTTGACAATATAAATGAGATAATGATTGATTGATTCATAAGTAAATGTTTGATATACTATAGCTATGATTCAGCAACAAATGATGCAAACACACAATACCCTGATGAATTTCTCAATTCATTGGCACCAAATAGATTGCCACCTCACCGTTTGATATCTAAAAAACTTTGCCCTATGATGCTCTTAAGAAACTTAAATCCTGCACAAGGAGAATGCAATGGAGCAAGATCGGTTTGTCGACAACTTCAAAAGAATGTCATTCTACCTGAAATTGCCATTGGTTAGTTTTAGGGAAATTTTGTTCCAATTCCATTATGCCCATCAGAAAATGAAGGATATCCCTTTCGTCTAAAAAGAGAGCAGTTCCCAATTCGACTAAGTTTTGCAATGACGATTAACAAGTCACAAGGGCAAATGATACCAAAGGTCGGTATTTATCTCCCAGAAATGGTATTCTCACATGGACAACTATACGTTTCATTATCAAGAGGAATCTTAATGTCAACAACAAAAGTATGCATAAAAAAGTCGAACAAAGCAACCAAAATAGAAGAGTACACAAAGAATGTGGTCTACAAAGAAGTTCTCATTTAAAGGTAATACAAACATTGAAATTTACATAAAATAATAAAAACATAACTACATATTACTCATGACATTCATCAAATAATTCATTACGGGATTACAAACCAATCAACATCAACTCAGTGAAAAGAAGCAACAGAATACTCCAAAGAAGGTAACAAACTACACTACATCAATTTCGCTACCTCAAAATAAACAAAAATTTCTTATCACTTACATACATACTGACTTACATCAAAACTTCATTGCAGAACATGCAGAACGCCGAATTTGAAACTTATGAATGAAGAAATAAAAAGAAGAATTATTGTACATAACATTTTTAATATTATACAAAAACTACTTTCCTTCAAACAATAGTTCTTATTGTTACAACTGTAAAATTAAACACATTTACTGCAAAACATGATTTTCTTCGTATTTAAACAAATTAATTGCAAATCGTTTATTCTCAACACAAATTCCACCTCAAACAAACAAACCAAATCAATGGAATTACTCTAAACAAAAACCTTACTAAATTAATCCTCAAATACCAAAATTCCATAGCAACAAAAGAATAATACCAAGCTACCAAAAGTACAACAAAACCAGAATAAAGAATACCACTATGTTTATGAATGAGTGCTAAATCCACGTGAACAAACCACACGTGCATATGCACATGCGTCCTTAATAGTATAACCAAATATAGAAATGAAATATGATAATTATTAATGCCCCTACATTCTAGCTTAATGACTAATCTAATTTTAAACTTTCTCTGTAATTATTAAAGTCCTTGTCGTTAAGCTTCGATAGTTACTATTGAGGTTTGTTATTATTTCAGGATAATTACTGATGCCCACAATTCAACTCTACTCTTTATGAAATAATTATTATTCCCTTTACTTCTAATGTTGATAAAAGACTTCTAAGGTCGGGTGTGCAATGTCCACTTTATCCTTCCCTAAAATTATGAAGCCAAAAGACAATATTACATTCATTTAGAAAGAAACCATACGAAATACCAATTTTGTGTTTTTAAAAGAGTCGAGTCCATGGGATGATGTACAGCATAAAAAAGGAATAACAAAATTCACTCATCAATTAACTATTGGAGCTTAATAGCAGGGGGCATCAATAATTTAAGGCAAAATTTGAGGTTAGATTAGTAATTTCAAAATGTATAGGGAATAAGATAGTAACTAATCTATAATACAAGGAGGCATTAGTAATTCTAACATAGTGCAAAATAAATATTACTCATCTAACCTAATAGCCTCATAATACTATTAGAGGTGAGGTAGATAATAATTTCATTAAAAAAATATAAAGTTAATTTGATTACTAATTAAGCTATTGTACATGGGGACAACATTAATTATCTCTAATGATATATGTCTCCTTAAGAAGATATAATGCATAAGAAATATGAATCAATTGGTTATTTATTTATTTTCTCTTTTTTGACAATCATTACATTAGAAAGAGTTGATTCTTTTCAAAACCCTTTTTGGAATTTGGTGAATAATATCTTCATTCTTATCAGTTTATATTTTGAACCAAATTATATAAATAATATACTCGAAAAATTAATTAAACTTTCGCCTTTTTTTCTTTTTTCCATTTGTGGTAGACACCAATTATTATTTTTGGGTTTTAATACCTTTTTTTGGTAATCTGCTGTAAAAGGAGGTCTTAATTTTTCTCACCATCTTTTATTGAACATTAAGTATATAATGGAAATTCAATCCAGTGGGAAGATCTAGGGAATTGCTATTTTATGGAATGAGTTCATGCTTCTTACATTGATCTATGGTGACCCTAAGGCTGATAGAAGGCATATGGTTTAGAGGGATAAGGTCCAACTAAGTAACACCATTTCTACTTCTTGGATAGTACTAGGGGACTTCAATGAGATTATGAATCAAGATGAGAAATGGGGAGCGAAGCCCAAACCCCAAGCTCAACTTGATTCATTTAGGAATGTTATAAATGCTTGTGCTCTTTATGAGTTTAAATGGTTAGGGCCAACTTTTTCCTGGACAAACAAAAGGTAAGGTAAGGTAAGGCTCCATAAAGAAACTTCAATAGGGTGTTTTGCAATACAAATGTTTTATCGCTATAGTAGTTTGAATGTGCATAAATTAGCCATGGTTGGGTCAGAGAACACCCCAATTGAAGTCACCTTGCAAAAAGTTTGAAGGAAACCTATGGGATTTTCTTATGAGGCTAAATGGGAGGAGTATCCTAACTTGTGGGACCAAGTCTCAAAATGTTGGGTCACTAATAGTCAAGGTTCTCCTACCTACCTTCTCCAACAAAAAATTTATTCTTGCACAAAACACTTAATACAATGGAGTGAGGTCCATATATCTTAGATTGATAAGGAAATCTCAAAGGTTCAACAACAGTTGGAGGAGATTGAACAATGTACCCCTCTCAAACTACACTGAACACCAAAGGCTAATTTAACCTATAAATTGTCCTCTTTTATAATGAGAGAGGAAGAGCTTTAGTAGCATCAAAGGCTCAGGATTAAATGGCTCCAAGCAAGTGACCGGAACACAACCTTTTTTCATTTTGTCACCAAATAGCGTAGATGAACAAATGCAATTTATAAATTGAAAGCACAAACAAGTCAAAGGACTCTGCTACTATATGTGAAATTTTCTCTTATTTTTCTACTTTATATTTCTCTTCTCAACCTCACCCCTCTTCTAATTTCTTGTCTAGCTCCCAATTCTATATCTCCCACGATGATAATGAATTTTGTGCAAGGCTTTTTTAGATGATAAAAACAAAAGGACTTTATTTCAAATGAAAGGCAATAAATACACAGGCATAGATAGACTCTCTTCTAGGTTTTACCAAAAGAATTGGGATATTCTAAGAAATGACATGGTCCAAGGGATACAACACTTCTTCAATAGGTTATTTACTTAAGAGTCTCAATGGAACCATAATCACCCTAATCCCTAAAAGGAAGACTCCCCAAAAAGGAAGTCCTCTTAGGTCTACTAGCTTGTGTATTATCCTATACAAAGTCATAGCCAAGAGTCTATCGAACATGCTAAAACCTTTACTTCAAGACATCATAAGTGAGACTCGGAGTGCCTTTTGTGCTAGGCAGATCCATCTTGGACAATATCTATCTCGCCCATGACTGCTTACATTTCTTGAAGAAAACCCAATCCAAAATTGCATATATAGCCGTAAAGCTAGACCTTTGTATGACAAGCTAGAATGGCCTTTCATTTAGGATTCCCTTTAGTACCTAGGTGTCGCGGAAAAACGGATCTGTTGGATCATGCAATGGATAATCACAATGGAGTACCAAGTGAAGAGGAATGGGCAATTAATCAAGAGATTCACCCCCTAGATGACTCAAACAAGAGTGTCCACTTAGCCCCCCTACATTATATGTAGATGACCATAGGGTTGAGAAATGGAATCCAACAGATGTTTCCCATTGAGGATCCCATTTCTAAGTGGATAAGGATATTGAGTTGGTTGGTGCCATAAGAGAAGTATCTGAACCATATGTAATATGAGACCATATGACTATGCATTGGGCCTAAAGTAGGGTGATGTGAGAGAGTAGTGACTTATATCCCCAGCCACGGATTGATGTGACTTGACCCAACAACTGCGGAGAACTCAGTAAACGTCTCTTGTTGAGGGAGAGTGAATGAGACAGCCTAGAGGAGACTGGTGTATGACTTAGAAGCATAATATCATAATCATTCATATATCATTATCATTAATTACATTATCGACATTCATGCTATATGTGTGGTGTGGGATCTTGTGAACAAATGCATGATATGATATTGAGTTGGCCTCACTAAGTTTTGTTGAAATCAATCCTTTCATATGTCTGTTTCTATTAGAACATACTGCAGGGTATGAGGACTCCTTCCAAATGGAGGATTCATCACGGCAAACTTTCTTGAAGGAGTGACTAAAGAAGATGTAGACTTGCATGGAGCCTCATGCCTGTGCTAAGACTATTCTTGTGGGGCTAGATTCCATTAGAAACAGTTAGTTTAATTCCGCTGCAAACAAACTATTCCTCCTTTAAACTCTGATATCCATTTTGATTAACTTTAGATAATAAATGAACCTAACCTATTGATAATTCAGATTTGATTACTTGTTATTTACACTTGATTTATTCTTGTCCTTGGATTATGCTATATCATATGTTTGTATGGGTTTGTCACTAAATCGAGATCTTGTAGAGTATCACCCCCACGGATATTCGGGTGTGAACCGGATTCGGCTGGGTGGGGTGTGACACATTTTCTAGGCTTATCAGATCATTTTGGTAGAAGAATGAGTCCAACAGATGTATTAATTGGGTAAGCTGGGAAAAATGTGCCTACCTTAGAATCAAGGTCAGCTAGGTTTTAGAGATCTACATCAATTTAACGAAGCCCTACTTGCAAAACAAGGATGGAGGCTCCTCATTGAGTCGAAGTCTCTTTGGGCAAGGATTTTAAAGGCAAAATACCTTACACATCACTCTTTTTTGAGTATTTTTAGTTTCCCCTAGTGCCTCTTGGGGGTGTAGGAGCATCATGGTTGGTAGGGAGATACTTAAGAAAAGGGCTTATGCGGAAAGTATGAAATGGGTGGTCTACCCACATTCTAAAGGACCCTTGGATTCCAAGTTTTCCTTCCCTCCCACAGGAGCCTCATTTAGTCTCCAAACTCATTGATGGCCAAGACATAGATGGAATACCCATCTCCTCTATGAAATCTCCTGGATTTCTAACCCTTTAACCCATGGTTTCAAGACCGCGAACCCAGAACTCGAGTAGGCGATCACTGTGGGCCACTCGAGTAGAGCCTGAAGGTTCGAAAATGGACCCAATAATAGTGGATGACCCTAATAATGACTCGACCACTCTTCTAGAGTTTAAGAGGAGAGAGAAGGTCAATCAAGAAGGGATTAAAAAGTGATTTTGGTACGTCAGGAAATCCATGAAGGAGAATCCAAATGATGGGGTAAATATACTCAAACGTAAGTACTTAAAAGACCTTTCTTTCAAGCTGAAAAACACCAGAATCGGACCTTGGTTAAGGGGTCAACCAAGGGCTGGTCGATCTGACTAGTTGATCAGTTGGGGTCGACCGCCCATTCCTAGATTTGGGGCGATCTTAGGAAAAAATGTTTAAAAACCTATTTTATGCTTCCACTCACTTTATAACGTATTTTATAATGCCGAGGCTTGGAGAGAAAAGGAAACCAAGAGAGATTCTGGATTCCATCCACGCAGTGTCACTTTGAGACTCGAATCACTGCTAAAACGCTAAGAAAGGTGAGCGTTCATCAACCTCTCTTCTCAAAACCTAGTTTAATGGATTTTCTTCATCATTGAATGTTAGGTGTTATTAGTTGGAGTTAATAGGTTGCGATGAATGCTTTCTTTTACTCTTCTTTATGCTTTCCATTGTTTTGAGAGATGTTTATATGATTCGTTGTGATCGATTTTGTTTCGAACCTCTAAGAGACGCCCGCGGGCACTCACGAGAGCTGAAATTGGGGCTTTTTGTTTGAGGCCTAGTTGGGATGAATTGTGGGATCTTTTAGGACCCCATTCCTGTTTATTAGAAGTTCCCAAAGTCTTGCTTCGATCCGATTTCGAATCAGAGGTGAAATATGAATTTTTGCCCTAAACTAGGTTGATGGTGGGGTGACCAGCCGTTCAATCGGTGCTGTAAGCCATACAACCGGTCATGTCCGGGAAGTGTATTTTGGAACTCTTTTAAACCCCAATTGATTCTCAATTAATACTTACTCTTTCTCTTATGCAACTAGGGTTATTTTGAGCATATTTACATACTCTTGGGTGTGATTTGTGGGACTTTGGAGAATGTAATTAACTCGAAAGGTGAGGAATATACTTAACCATGTTTTGTATGTATAATAATGTTATTACAATTTCATTTCATTTTTATATTTATTATCATGTGATTGTGTGTGACTTTGTGCAAATGAAAGGTAAGGATGTATGATTGATTTTATTTATTTTCGAATCTTGTGGTTGATGATATGAGAATGTGTAGAATTGGTTTGAGACTTGTTCTCTTATTTCTACTTACCAACTAGGGTTGTGGGTTCACCCATTAACCTAGTGGCCTTATATGAATAAGCATCTAGTCCTAGATACATGAATGCTAGGTGTCTAGAAGTGTTGGGCTAGATGACCCTAGAGTATTGAAGCCAGTTAACCCGTGATGTCAATGATTGGGTCTTGTGAGTGCCAAAGAAGCCCATTATCATCAAAGAATGGTAGAATTGCATGAATATCACAGATTCCCACCATACTGACTATGTTGGTCGGCTTACTGAAATCCAAGACTCTGACCTACACTCCTAGGCTGGAAAGCAGGAGTAGGGTATGGTGTAGGTCTAACAAAACGCTGCTCCGTATGGTCAACTAATCCAGGATTCCTTGACTGCCATGGTCTTTGCACACGAGCATTCTCCTTCTCAATCTCTTCCAACTTTTTCGAATTCTGAACCACTTGAGCATAACTCTATATAGGCTAAACAGTGAGATACGCTTTGATTGCAGGTCCCAATCCTTTAAAGAATTTCTTCGCCTTCTCATGATCAGGCTTCAAAGAGTCAGGTGCAAAGAAGTAAAGGTTTTCAAACTTCTGTTGGTATTCCAACACAGACAGTGATCCTTGTATCAAAGCCATAAATTTAGCTTCCTTAGCATCCTTCACAACTTCAGGAAAGTAATTCTTGTAGAAAGCCTCTTTGAAAACTTCCCAAGACACAACACCTGCATGCATTCAGGACTGCGGCATGAGGATTCCCATTAGCACCAGCACGAGTCTCGTTATGCAGAGTCATGAAACCCGTCAGCATCTGATTGAACTGATTTTCTTGCTGTTGCATCATATTGCCCATGATGTTGTCAATATCATGAAAACTTCCGACGTTCAGGGCACTGGGTATGTCATGAGTACCTTGATCACCAGTGTGGGTCTGCTGATCAGAACCATCATTTGGTATCTCACCACCGAATGGTATCTCAACACCTCTGTGGCTACTGGATCCACCATGACCACTTCTTAATAGAACCATTCTGCAAAACCAAAAACATAAAAAACACCAAAAATTGAAGATTCGACAAAATCCACAAGTCCAAATGATTGGAAATCTTTAACCATGCTAATATACTTCCATTTAGTCATCAAATAAACAATCATAGGACAAAAATCACAATTTTCCAAAATTCATCAGAATTTGGAGTTACTGGGTCTATTGGTCGATTGGCCCAGTCGACCATCCAATCAACCAAGCCTGGCAGCACGCAAAAATCAAGCTTTTAAGTGCTAAATCTCATTCCAAACTCACTTCTAACCTTGCAAACTTGAGTGGGAGCTCTGGAGAAGAGGTGCTAAGGTCTTCCTTAGTGTTTTCCAAGTAGTTTGGTGCTTCAACAACAACACTACATCTCACTTAGATCATCACACAAGGTAAACACTCATTCTCATTCTCAAATTCATCTTCTCATGCTTGCATTTCAACAAAAGTCATGTGTTGCTTATGTTTATTGCTAGAAATCATGTCTAGGAGCACTTAGAAACATTTTCCATGAGTTTTTAACACAATGCCATGCTTAGACAACAAGTTCTAACACAATCTTGCACTTTCTCATCGCTTTCGCAACTGAAATCGCCAAACTTTAGAAAAACTTCGATTTCTCACAAACCACTTGGATTTTTTGCACGAACAAATGCTACATGCTTGAAATGATATTGTGGATGTGTACATGTAGTTTGATTCAACCAGTTTCAGAATTTTCGAAAATCCAATTTTGACCTAAATCTTAAAATCCCAAAATTCCTTCTTACTGAATTTTTAACTTTAGACCAAGATTTCGTTGGATTTTCTTCAAATAAAACATATTAACATGCTATTCCAAGTATTATGCACATGCTAGTATGTTCAATTTGCATTTTCCCCAAATTTGAAAATTTTCGAAAATTTCCGAAAATGCCCTTCTAGCTGAAATTTTGAAACCACACTGACAAGCAATGTCCTTTTTCTTTTCCATAGACATTCACACCATGCAGAGAGGAGGATGAGGTCTAGGCCGAGGTCGCCTGGTGGGTGCTCGGAGAGGTAGAGGTCAAGTTCCATCTCAGCCAAGAGAGGAGGTTCTACGGCTTGATCGATTTGATATGCCGCAGGCAGAGATCCTGTATGAGGCGTTCTTTGAATACTATCGCATCAAGTTCGGGCGACTACTTCAGTTACGACAGCTGAGGTGTTCAGGATCCGACAGAGGTTCAACACTTTGGAGTGGACCCATCTTTTCACGGCGGACTTGCCCGTCTACCCAGAGCTGGTGAGGTTGTTCTTCAGTAACCTCATGTCCATTGAGGAGGCCAGAGGACAGGGCCGTCCGTTTAGACTGATCATTGAGAGCAGGGTGATGGAGACACAGATTCGGTTCTCCACGAGGACACTGGCACACATTCTCCGGGTGCCTCACTATCCACGACAGTGTGTATGGATACCCTCAGGAGCTGAGGTGGACAACTACCTGTTGCCCTATGAGCTTCACGAGATATGTTCCACTCTTTGGGACGACCGGGGGTGCTACGCTCCATGGAACAGCGGGAAGATGATGGATTCAGCTCGGATTATCGGTCGCATTGTGGGCCGAAACATCATGCCGAAGGCAGAACATCATCATAGGGTCACAGTGATGGAGGCCCTATTCATCTATCGCATCTACATGGGATTCCAGATCGACTTGTCCTACATAATCCAGAATGTCATGATAGATCTGGTGGCACATCCGAGTACGAGGAACCTTTGTTTTGGGAGATTACTGACATTAGTCTTCCAACACTTTGGGGTAAGTCTAGAAGGCACGGATGTAGTCACTCGAGCATTGGGGTATATGATCGGGACGAGGACCATCAGGCAGATGCGGCTTACCCAGACAGAGAGATCTCCAGGTCTAGAGGGTGAGGATGATGATGATACTGAGGATGATGATGAGCTTCCAGCAAATGAGGCTGATGCTGGTTCAGATTCTGATGATCAGGCAAGAGATGATACTGAGATGCATGAGGCTGATCCTAGGCATCATGAGATCCCCACATCATCACATTTTGAGGTAGGTGGTCCATCAAGCACAGTTCTAGAGACTTCGGATCTGAGTGCACAGATGAGATCGATGACTCCCATGCTAGAGAGGATGGAGGTCAGACAGGAGCAGATGTACAGTGCTATGGAGTCACGGCAAGAGCAGATAGAGTTGAGACAGGGACGGATGGAGTCTCAGCTAACTCAAATTGCAGAGGACTTCAGAGCATTTAGAGATCAAAGTAGATCACCTAGATAGATTTTAATTAGGATTTTCCTTTATGCTTTATCAGATGTAATCGGTGTAAACTTTTCTTAAAATTTATGAAGTTCACTTTGTTTCTCTTTATTATTGTATATTATGCACCTTCCTTTTATTGCTTTATGTGACCTTTGTTAAACCATTATTATTGTATATTATTCCAAAAATCCAATTATGCTTCGTTAATTAAATTTCTAGTTCAAGTGTTCTATTATTCACTTCTAAGAGTAATTGAGTCATTTTTGGATCTATGACTCAGCTATGTTCTGTTCTTGTTTTCTATGGTTAGGATTTTCTTGAACTTTGGGCTCTGATACCACTCTATCACATCCACCCAGCTGGTACCCTATCTGGCATACCCGAGTGTGTGATCCACAGCCCCGAAGATCAAGTATCGAGAAAATCATCCTCCCACATTTGCAATAACATAATCGTGAACAGAATAGTCAATGTATAATAATATAAACAAGAGATCCAAATATGGAAGGAAAAGACAGTATAATCAGAGTGCAAAAAATGATACTAGATGTAAAAATAAAAAAGGAGTAGAGTGAGGCGGAATCTCACTCCACAGTTATAGCGGAAATGTAGCACGTAAGTCTAAAAGAAATACAAATGTTCTTGAAGGAAAGTAAAGGAATGAAAATCAAACTAAACTAAGAGTCTTCTACTTTATAGATAATGTCTTCATAAGTATAGACTTCATCAATCCAACTTAGACGTTCCCACTCCACATTAGGTCTAATTGTAGTACGCAACGTGATCACTTGTGGGATCATCAATGTGATCTTCATTATTGCCAATACCTTGCGTGTAGTATGCTTCTTCAATTGGCGCTTATTTATATTGGCCTTCATAGTATTCAGTACTTGTAGAGTAATCTAACAAAAGAGATTGCACAAAAAGGAGTGAGTTCAAATGAACTCAACAAGGCAAGTTAATCCACATCAACATAAATAACATGATGCCAGAACATAACATAATGCAATGCGATATGAAATAGACAATGAATGTATGAATCTAACTCTATGTATGCTGGTCTCTATAGGCAAACATGCTTTAAGTCATAGCACCATACTTCTTTAGGAAGGTCTCATCACACAATATCGTTCGGTAGTGGGTCCTTCATCCCTCAGGACAATCCATGGCTGGGGTATAGGTCACCGCTCTCTCACATCACCATTGGTCTAAGTACTAGCGCATGTCAAGGTAAAACCTAGTCCAATGCAAGTCTTCTACTTAGTCATATCAACTCAAATCCAGATACGTCCATTCCTTGCCCCCGGCGATCCTTTCCAGTATCCTTCACACTAGAGTCAGCATAGTCCTTAACTACAGACTCATCAACCCTACTAGTCATCCACAAATAACAGACAGGAAGCTCTCATGTCCCCTCACGGGTTGGTTACCGGTCTTAAGCGCCCATGAGCCCAAGTCTACTATTTGCAACCCTACCAGTAAATGGCTTCTCTCGAGTATCCACAATGTGATTCATGTCCTCTCACAAGTTGGTTACCGATCTTGAGTCCCCATTGCTACCACGAGTCATTCGGTCTCAATACCCTTCCGAATCGGGTCTGATACAACGGGGTATTTCTAACCAAACACAACTAGACAGCCCTAGGTATGAAAATCAATAATTCGGGAGAGTGTCAGAGGGCATCATTGAAAACATTCCATACTATTTCCACTGATGTCCAAGGATATAAATGTCAAAAGGACACTTCCCAATCCCAAATCATACCTAATCAATCACATTCTTAGATCAGTCACATCATACATAACCGACATCTCATCATATAAAAGAATATGTAAAAGTATGATCAATTCATTAAACAACATACATGGGTAAGCATATATATATATATATATATATATATATATACTTGAATAATGAAAGAGAAAACATAAGGTGCTACTGTACTTACAATAGTACATCATCATTAGAAAGTACAATATCAGTAGCGAATCTAAGAGTTTCGGAAATTAGAAACTAAAATACACGCAATCTATGTTATTATGGAAATAACTGTCTTTACCTTAAATAGCATTGATGATTATCCAAAGATCAAAGAGAGAGGTTCCAAACCTAGCAAATAGACCCTAAACAATCATAGATACAACATTAGGAAAGAAGCCTAGAAGATTGGAGATCAAATGAATCAAATCGATCAAAAAACAGAGCTACTAACTTGCTTGGTCGATTGGTTGGTCTACTGGCCCAGTCGACCATCTGAGTCAGTACGTAAGCAAAACAGTGAATTTTGATCCGAAACTCAATTTACGAGGTTCGAAACTCTACAAAATTTGGAGGAAACCTTTAGAACAGTATTTTAACACTAAAGGAGTATAGATTAGCCACTAACATTGATCAAAAACACTACCTACCAATTTTAAATCATGATTCTCCGATTTGCTAAAAACCCTAGTTTTCGATGAAAAATATACTATGAATCCAAGGGAAAAACTAGAGATGATCAGATCTCATCCTAGTAGAAAATAATCAGAAATCATACACAATTCCATCATGAAAAATAGATCTAATCATCCTAAGAAATTGAATCGAAAAGGGAGATCATGGTTTCATGAGGGTTTTACAAGGATAATGGCGAAGATCAATGTAAATGTCATTAAACCTTGAGAATGGAAGGAGATTATGGAAGAGATGGTTGCAAGGATGCAGCATCTTCTTCATAGTCTCAATCAAGGATAAGATCATAGAAGAATAAATCACAACACAGAAGAGATCACTAACCTTAGATCGAAGAATTGGAGTTGAGAGGCTTGAGATCTTGCAAAAGTTCTTCGAGTTCACCAAGGAAAGCTTTGAGAGAGTCTTCCCACATTCTTTGAGAGTTTTGGAGGCAGAGGATACTAAGAAATACGAAGTTTACTTAAATAGAAAGTGAAAAACCCTAAACAGAGGATTTTCTCAGATATCTGACTCTGTTGGTCGATTGGCCCAATCGACCACCCAGTCAACCCAAGCCAGTCAGTAAGGCCAAACACATGGAATTGAAGGCCCAACTCAAGTCCAAACCTAATGAGCTTCTCCCAATACAACATATGGCTTACCTAGTATAGCAAAATGCCTTCGAATCATGTCCAACTATACTTCAAGTCCATCAGCTTGACTCATCTTCAACAAGCTGCAGCTTCCTTTCTAGTTCTGAACAAGCCTCCAAGTATGGAACACCATCATCAACTTCCATGGGTTCTAGGTCAAACACTATGTCTTCCACTGAGATGGCCCATAGTTGGCTTCTTCCTTTACTCCGGGTCATTGGACCTACAAACAACCGGGTTTTTGGGTCAATTTCAGGGTTAGGATAGGGCTGGATTTCACAACAAGAGTCTACAAATATGATCATACTCTATTTGAGTTGAAAGAGTTGTATGATTAGACGTAGTTTGGATTTGACTCCTTGGTTTTATTCTTTGTTCTTCTAGACTTTTATTTTGGTTATAATACTTTAGAGCTACTTTAGAGTTTTGATCTACTCTTCCGCATTTTGATCTATAGAGTTATTTTTCATTATACTCTATAGTTACTTTCTCTGATTAAGTTTTCTTTTATTTTTAAATCTTAAATTATTGATATGCAAATATATGTATGATGTTGAATTAGATTATTCCTTTTATCATATGTTACAAACTAGGGTTGTGGGTTTTCCCATTACCCTAGTGACTTTATGTGATTGCATCTACACCAAATTGCACGAATGATAGGTGTCTAGAAGTATTGGGCTAGGAATCCCTATGAGTACTACTACCCTTCTGGCAGGGGTATTGAAGCCAGTTAACCCATGATGTTAGTGGCTGGGTCTTGAGTGTCAAACAGGCCCACTATCATCATAGAGCGGTAGGGTTGCACATAATAGACAAGGGCTCCTGGGCCCTCAAAACCGGTAACCAACCCGTGAGAGGACATGGAGAGCATCCTGTCCATTATATGTGGATGACCACTAGGTTAAGGAATAGGATCCAACAGATGCCTTCCATTGAGGATTCCATTCATAGGTGGGAAGGTATCGAACAAAAAGGGCACTAGGCATGAGGGGAGATATTGGATACTGAACGGAGTTGGTTGGTGCCATAGGGGAAGTATCCGAAGTACGAGACCATATGACTTGCATTAGGCCTAGGATTATCCTTGGCATGCGCCAAATCTCATACCAAAGGGTGATGTGAGAGAGTTTGACCTATACCTCAACCATGGCTTGACAGAGCTTTACCCAACAACAGTGGAGAACCCAAAAGATGTCTCTTGTTGAGGGAGAGTGACTGAGACTGCCTAAAGGAGATTGGTGTTTAAACTTAATGTGTGTATACCATAAAGACTACATGATAGAGTTAGGAACATCATATCATAATCATGCATCATTTTATTTATATTATTAATTACATGGTGATCTTCTGAATATGATGTGGAAATTATGGATGAATACATGACATGGATGTTAGTCAACCTCACTGAGTTCTATGGAACTCACTCCTTTATTTGTGTATGTTTTCTTTAGACTTTTCTATAGGATATAAGGACCCCACTTCCATGGAGGATCCATTGTCGGTAGATTACCATGAGGGCCTGATCGGAGAAGATGTGGACGCACATGATGCTTCATGCTCATGTCAAGATTGTTCTTATGGAGTAGCCTTCCATTAGAGTTTTTGTGAAATCCAACCCTAACCTTGACCCGAAAACTCTGTTGTTTGTAGGTCTGAAGACCTGAAGTGAAGGAAGAAGTCAACTATGGGCCATCTCAGTGGAAGACATGGTGTTTGACCCAGAACCCATGGAAGTTGATGATGGTGTTCCATACTTGGAAGCTTTGGTAGATTTAGAAATGAAACTGCACCTTGATGAAGATGAGCTTAGTTGATGGACCTAAAGCCTAGTTGGACATGATTTGAAGGCATTCCTCTATACTTGGTGAGTCATATGTTGAGTTGGGAGAAGCCCATTGGATTTGGAAGAGGTTTGGACCTTGAAGTCCCTATTTTGGCCTTGCTGTCATGCTTGGTCAACTAGGTGGTCGATTGGGCCAGTCAACTAGCCAATCGACCAACAGGGACCAAATCTTTGAAGATACTCTATTTAGGTCTTTTGGTGCTCTATATATTAGAACTATGTGTTTCTTAGCGTCTTTTGTTTCTAAACCCCTTAGAGAACATGGATAACCCCTTTCAAAGCCTCTCTTGGTGTTGAAGAAGATCTACTTGCAATTTCACAAGTTTTTCATCTCTTGTTCATTAATCAAGGTTAGTAATCTTAACTTGCTATTGATTTACTCTTGCAATGATCTAATCTCTGTACTATGATTATGAAGATGGTATTGTATCCTTGCAAACATCTCTTCTACAGTCTCCAAGGTTGGGAATGAATCTCCATTCATTCCAATGATCTTCATACTTGATTTTAACCATGATTCTTATGATTTCTTCATGAAGCCATGATCATTTTTTTGATTTGATTCCTCTAGCATGTTAGATCTATTTTCATGTTAGAACCATGAATGATCTACTGTTGATGTTCATCTAGAATGAATCCTTGTTTTCTCCCTTGCATTCATAGTTTGTTTTCATTGAAAACTATGTTTTTGATCAAATTAGAAAGTCATGTTTTCAAAATAGAAAGTCATGATTTTGATCATTGTCTGGTGTCTAATCTATGCTACTTAGTCTTAGATTACTGTTCTCAATGTTCCTTAGAAATTTTGGAGTGTTTTGAATCCCGAAAGATGAGTTTCGGATCAGAATTCTGAATTATGCTGTATACTGTTCACCTAGTCGATTGCTTGGTCGATTGGACCAAGCTACCACCCAATCGACCAAGGCTGACAGTAGCTTTGTTCTTCGTCCGATTTGATCCGTTTGACTTCTAATCTTCTAGGTCTTTTTCCTAATGATGTATTTATGCTTGTTTAGGGTTTATTTGCTAACTTTGGAACCATTCCCTTTGATCTCCGGATTTTCATAGAAGCTAATTAAGGTAAGGACGGTTGTTTCCCTAATAACCTAGATTGCATGATCTTAATTTCTAATTTGGGAATTTCATGAAAACACTGATGTTCTTATAGTTTCTTATCATGATGCTACTGTTGTAAGTACCTTAAGTACAGTAGGATTTTAATCATGTATTTCTCATATTGCTTTGATCATGTATGGATACTTATTCATGCGATGTTACTTATTCATTTGATCATGTTTATATGTATCTTTCTATATGATGGAATATCAGTTGTGTATGTTATGACTGCATTGGGATTGTGATTGACTAGGTATGATTTGGGATTGGGGAATGTTCTTTTGACGTTTCTGTCCTTGGACATTAGTGGAAGTGGTATGGGACATTTCCGATGGTGCCCTTTGACTCTTTCCCGGATTATTGTTTGTCATACCTAGGGCTTGTCTAGCGGTGTTTGGCTTGGATGTCCCTGTTAAATCAGACCCGATTCGGAAGGGTATTGAGATTGAGTAACTCGTGGTAACAAAGTGGGTTTGTGGGCGCTCAAGACCTGTGAGTTATACCAGTGAGAGGACATGGATCACATTGTGGGGGCCATTTGTTGGTGGGTCGCAATTAGTAGACTTGGGCTCATGGTGCTTGAGACCAGTGAGTTATATTCATGAGAGGACATGAGAGCTTTCCGTCTATTATTTGTGGATGACCAATAGGGTTGATGAGTCCGTAGTCCGAGTTGGTTGTAGCCATAGGATACGCTAACTCTAGTGAGAAGGATACCGGAAAGGATCCCGAGAGGGGAGGAATGGAAGTATTTAACTCTGACTTGATATAACTAAGTTGATGACTTGCATTGGGCTAGGCTTGACCTTGACATGTGCCAGTTCTAATACCAAATGATGGCGTGAGAGAGCGGTGACCTAAACCCCAGCCATGGAATATCCGAGAGGGATGCAAGACCCATTACCAACTGGAGAACCCAAGATATCGAGATGGTTGAGGGAGAGTAATTTGGACCATACCCAGAGGAGTATGGTGCTATGACTTAAAGCATGTTTGCCAATAGAGACCAACATACATAGAATTATATTCATACATGCATTGTCTGTCTCATTTCATTTTGCATCACATTATGTTATATTATCATGTTTTACTAAGTTGCTATGGGATAACTTGCCTTGCTGAGTTCTTTTGAACTCACTTCTTTTTGTGCAAATATCTTTGTTAGATTATCCTACATGTCACATCCTCCCAGCCGGTACCCTAACTGGCATACCCGAGAGTGTGATCCACAGCCCCGAAGATCAAGTATCGAGGAAATCATCCTCCCACATATACAATAAAATAATCATAAATAGGAAATAATCAAGGTTTAATATTATAAACAAGGTTCAAAACAAGAAATGAATAAATAATATAATCAGAGCGCGGAAAATGATACCAAATACCTGTAGATATCAAACGAAGTAAAGTGAGGCAGAAACTCACTCCACAAAATACAACGGAACGTAGTATGTAAGTCTAAAAGAAATAACAACTAAATCAAAGGAATTAAGAGAGATAACTAAACATAAGAGTTTTCTATTCTATAGATGACGTCTTCAAAATAGTGGACTTCGTCAATCCATTTGAGACGTTCCACCTCCACGTTGTCTTTAATCGTAGTACGCAACTTGATCAACTGAGGGATTATCAGAGTAATCTTGATTGTTGCCAACACCTTGCGTGTAGTACGCTTCATCGGCTTGCGCTTCATCGTACTGTTCGCCATAGTAATCAATACCTGTAGAATAGTCTGACAAAACAATGTACAAAAAGGAATGAGTTTCGAAGAAACTCAGTAAGGTAATTAATCCATAACAACATAAATAACATGAAAGCAAACCATAATAAGATGCAATGCAATATGAAACAAATAATGTATGTATGCATCTATACTCTATGTATGCTGGTCTCTATGGCAGACATGCTTTAAGTCATAGCACCGTACTTCTTTGGGTAGGTCACGCATACGGCTCCTGTTGGTAGTGGGTCCAGCGTCCCTCAGGACAAACCATGGCAGGGGGTTAAGTCAACACTCTCTCTCACAACCATTTGGCATAAGTACCGACGCATGTCAGGGTAAAGCCTAGCCCAATGCAAGTCATCTACTCAGTTACATCAACTCAGGTCCAGATACCTCCATTCTTCGCCCAGGGCGATCCTTTCCGGTATCCTTTCCACTAGAGTCCTAATAGTCCCGGAATACGGACTCATCAACCCTATTGGTTATCCACATATGGTAAACGGGAAGCTCTCATGTCCTCTCACGGATATAACTCACCGGTCTTAAGCGCCCATGAGCCCAAGTCTAACCATATGCAACCCTCCAATACATGGCCCCCACAATGTGATTCCCATCCTCTCACGGGTTGGTTACCGGTCTTGAGCGCCCGTGAATCCCCATTGCTGCCACGGGTCGTTCGATCTCAATACCCTTCCAAATCGGGTCTAATATAACGGGGACATCCTAGCCAAACACTGCTAGACAGCCCTAGGTATGACAATCAATAACTCGGGAAAGCGTCGATGGACAACCCCGGAAACATCCCATACTATTTCCGATAATGTCCAAGGACAGAAGTGTCAAAAGGACACCTCTCAATCCCAAATCATACCTAATCAGATACAATCTCAGATCAGTCATGACATACACAGTCAACAGTTCATCATATACCAAAGAGAATATAAAGTCATGATCTAATCATTAACAACATGATAATAACCAATTCATATAAGTATGAATAATGAAAAGATAACCTAAACAAGTGCTACTGTTCTCACAGTAGTATATCAGAAGTAAAAGTATACAAACAGTAGTTAAACTCATAGTTTCATAAAGATAGAAACCAGAGAGTATGTGATCTATGTAGTTAAGGAGATAACTGTCCTTACCTTCTAACTCGTAAAGGAACTTAGAGAATCAAGTAAGACCTTGACTAAACCTGAGAAAAGAATCTTAAACAAGTGTATACAATGAGTTAGGAAAGATACATAGAAGGAAGGATCACAATTCAATCAAAACAGACCAAGAAAGGGGTTGCTGTACCCATTGGTCGACTAATTGGTCTACTGCCCCAGTCGACCAATGAGTCGACCAACAGAGACAGTAGCCTTCAAAAATCATAAATTTTAGAATATGAATCCGAATTTGGTGGTTCAAAATGGTACAAAATAAGGGGGAAACTCTAATGGAAGCATCTAAGTCTATAGAGGACATCAAACCATTAGTCAATTCAAGTTTCCAGGTTACAACTTAGGAACCAGAAAGTTAACCTAATTAGGTTAAACATAGATCATGAAGGAAATATAGTATGATCAAGGGTAAGGAATTAAAGATTGATAGGTTACAATTCTAGTAAAGAAAATAAAGTGAGTGTCTTCTAACATGATCAAAATAGGGGTTCTTGAT
Source organism: Hakea prostrata (assembly GCF_041222555.1). Lineage (NCBI taxonomy): Eukaryota > Viridiplantae > Streptophyta > Magnoliopsida > Proteales > Proteaceae > Hakea > Hakea prostrata. The sequence continues at coordinate 51,728,167 of NC_142602.1, read as the reverse complement.
TTTACCCAAGAAACTAGGGTTTCACCCTTTTTGGCTCCCATGAAAAGGTTGAGAGCACCGGATGAAGGGAGGTAAATTGTTAGGTCAAATACAACAAGAAGAATTAAAGAATATTGAATTTAGATCAACCCCCACATTACCCATGAGGTTTTCCTCACATGGGGGTTACCAAAAGGTTCTCCTGATGACCACACAAGGTTAGGGTTTCCAGGATTCAACTGGCAAGGGTTGAGATCATGATGATGATCATAGCTCTCAAAGAACATGATGAGATCATGGAATAGATGGTTGCAAGAATGCAGCATCATCTTCCTGATCTCAATCAAGAACAGGTTAAAGAAAAGAAAATCAAAGATAGAGAAGAAAAGAGATTTTAAACATACCTTTGATGCAGGAGGAAGAAGATCACTTGAGTTCTTGCAAGATATCAACCAAGGATGCAAGGGAATTGATTAGAAAGGGGTTCTAACTCGTTCCAGAGGCTTAGGAGGCAGATGAGGCGGAGTATTCCCGAGATTAAACTTAAATAGAGTAGCCACGACCTAATTTTCAAAAACATAATCAATTGGTCGATTGATTGGTCGACTGGTCAGTCGACCAATGAGTCAACCAATCACAACAGCAACTTCAAAACAGGGAATTGAAGGCTCAGATCAAGTCCAAACATCAAGGGGTTTTGCACACACCTAAAGTGACATACCTAGTAGGTAGAAGTGCCTTCGAATCAATACAGAGAGCACTCCAAGTCCATCAACTAATCCAATCTTCATTAGGGTGCAGTTTCCATAGAAGGGACACTGACATCCACACTCAAGGATTCCAATCCAGCCATCAAGTCTTCTACAGAAATGGCCCAAAGATGACTTCTTGCCTTACTTCGGGTTGCTGGACCTACAAACAACAGGGTTTCCGGGTCAGGGTTAGGGCTGGGTTTCACACTACATGTACTAACAACTATGAAGGCCAATACTATGAAGCACAAGCCGATGACGCATACTACTCCCAAGCTGGTGGCTACGATGACTGCGAAAGTGAAAAACTCATGGGTGAAGACGTATCACGTCAGGATTAGTCGCACTCATGTGCTAGTTACTTGCTATTTGGATTCTGAGACTTATTGTCACATCCACCCAGCCGGTACCCCCATCAGGCATACCCGGGTATGTGATCCACAGTTCCCAAGATCAAGTATCGAGCAACCATGCCTCCCACATATGCGATAACACAATCATGAACAATAATAATCATGGTTTAAGCATATAATAAAGAATCATGAATGATAAAAAAAAATTAATCAGAGTGCAGAATAAAGATGATACCAAGATATATAGAATCCAAAAGGAAAGAGAGAGAGTGATCAAAAGTCACTTCCTCACACGGCAGCGGAAAGTAGCTAATTCAAGTTAAGTTTACAAAACAAATATCTAAGGAGTATATCAAGAAAGTTAAGTTACAAATCCGGTCTTATAAGAATTCCAAATACAACATTAAATAAATATTTCTTCAGTCACATAAAACACATCCTCATAACTAAAAATATCTGAAGTCTAGTGTAGCTGCTCCAACACCAGTTCTGGCTAATCCTGGTGTGCAGCATAGTCCTCTTCAGTACCCTTACAATAATCTTCATAGTAGCCACTACCCTGAGGGTAGTGTGGCTCATCAAAGGGTGCTTCAAAGTACATGCCATCGGACTCTTCAAAACCTATGGAATAGTCTAACAAAACAAATGCACATAAAGGAATGAGTTCAAAGGAACTCAGCAAGGCAGTTAATCCATAATACATAAACCATATGATACAAGTCATAACATGATGCAAATGATATGAGACAAATGATGCAATTATGATTCTAACTCTACATATGCTAGTCTCTATGGTAGACATGCTTTAAGAGCACCATACTTCCTTGGGTAGGTCTCAAATCACTCTTCCCTCAACCATCCAGATATCTTGGGTTCTCCGGTGTGAATTGGGTCCTGCATCCATCTCGAACAATTCCATGGCTGGGGTTTAGATCACCACTCTCTCACATCACCATTGGTATAAGTATTGGCACATGTCACGGTAAAGCCTAGCCCAATGCAAGTCATAGTCATACCATGTCAGATCCAGATACGTCCATTCCTCGCCCCGGGCTATCCTTTCCGGTATTCTTCACACTAGAGTCACGGATATTACTCACCGGACTCATCAACCCCATTGGTCATCCACAAATAGTAGACAAGTCCTATTATGTCATCCAATAATTCGGGAAAGCGTCGATGGACACCTTCGGAGAACATCCCATACTATTCCCTCCGATGTCCAAGGACAGAGATGTCAATAGGACATTCATCAATCCCAAATTATACTTATCCAATCACATTCTCAATTCATCATATCACACATACATGATACATCATCATATTGAAAGTCATATCATAACATCGCATGATTCAAGTGTAATGTAAATAACAATAATTAAATAGACATGATATACAAGAGTAATTAAAAATATTACTACTTTTAAAAGACAACTACATTAGTCATGTGATATCTAAATAGAATTGATAAGCAAAGCATATCAAGTTGCCAATCATCATTGAATAAACACATAGTCCATATCATATGGGTATAACTGTCCTTACCTTAATTGAATCGAATATAATAGCAAATACCACTTAGAATAGTCCCCAACTTAGAGCTTGAACCCTAGACAACATATATGCAACATTAGAGAAGGAAACAATCAAATCGGAGATCAAACGGAGCAAAACGAGAAAATGTTGAGTTGCTGTTTTCCTTTGGTCGACTGACTGGTCAACTGACCAGTCGACCAAGCAGTCGACCAAGAGGAACAGTAACTGGCAGCATAGGGAAATTGGGCCCGAAACCGATCTTCCGGGTCTCGGATCGATCTGAAACTTGGAGGGAATGATCATAGCAATATAAGAACACTATACAATGAAAATTATCATGATCCAATGGTCCAATTAGGAATACCAAAATTGAAACCCTATGTTCTATATGCTAAACATCAAGAATTGAAATAAAATTTGTTGCAATGGCAAGGAATGATGGGGAATCAGCTAAGGAAGTGATAAGAACTAAAAGAGAATCATAAACCAATAGTAAATCAGACCTAGAATACATCTACACATTAGTTTAGATCAATAACACAAGTTGGAATGACAAGAATCATAGAAATTCAATGCTATTGATTGTATTGAATGCATAGCATAGCAAGAATGAAAAGAAATTAATGGAGATGAAAGGGGAAACACATGGCCAAGTGTTTGCAAGGTTGCAACACTTCAGCCATAGTCTCAACAGTAAGAAAGAGTGGAGGAAAGAGTAGATTAGAGAATGAGAGAGAGAATTCATACCTTGAGGAAGTGAATGAAGAGGGAATGCAATGATTGAGACCAATAATCTTCACCAACTTCAAAAGAGGGCTTTGGGAAGCTCACTCCTCGAGCTCTGGAGTACCAATGATTAGGTTAGGATTCTATTCACGAGTTCCCCTAAAGTAGGGTTAAAATAATAAGGAATTTTGTGATTTTTGGATTTTTTAGTCTGCTAGTCGATTGACTAGTCGACCAAGCCTGAAAAGCAACTTCAGTCAGGGAAATGGAAGGCCAGACTGATCCAAATTGAGTTGGGTTTTCTCCTACAATCAAATCAACAAGTCTAGAATAGATAAATACCTTCGGAACGAGATCAGAAGTGCATCACGTACTTCAACTACGCTCCCCCCTTCTAGGTGCAGTTTCTCACTAAACACTGACAGTGTATCCAAGTAAGGGGCATCACTGTCAATATCCATAGGCTCTGAGTCATACACCGAATCTTCGACTATGAAGGCCCACAAGTCTCTTCTTCCACTACTCCGGGTCTTCGGACTTACAAACACCAATGGATCCGAGTCAGGGTCAGGGTTAGGAAAGGGCTGGATTTTACACTTATACTCTTAGAAGTTGTATTTATAAGTTAGAAGAGACCTTAGTTTAGTTTGATTACATCTTTCCTTATCTTTTAGAAATCGGTTGTAATCTTCTTTCGACTTTCGATCTACTTTCCGTTTTATTATGTGAAGTGATTTTTTGCACACTCTACATTTATTATTATATTGGTATCATTCTTTTGCACTCTGATTACATTGTTATTCTTTTCATCTTACATTGATCTCTTGTTTATATAATGTTACACTGATTATATCTTGTTCATGATTATGTTATTGTATATGTGGGAGGATGATTTCCTCGATACTTGATCTTCGGGGCTGTGGATCACACACTCAGGTATGCCAGGTAGGGTACTGGCTGGGTGGATGTGAATGTTTTCCTTATAGTTTCCCGCTGCAAACTATCCTTATTCTTCTCAAACTCTTATATTGAATTTATTTGCTCTTAGACAAGGATGATTGTAATTTAATTTTCAGATTTGATAACTTAATACTTGAACTTGATTTATTCTAGTCCTTTTAATTATGCTATATCCTGTGTTGTATGGAATTGTCACTGAACCTAGGTCTTGCGGTGTATCACTCCCACTGGTATTCGGGTATGGCCGGATCCGGTTGAGTGGGTGCGACAGTTAGAGAGTTTAATCCCCATTTTTAATTAAGGAGTTCCAATCTTGTTGATGTGGCAAGAGGAGACCTCTTCTAATAGAAGAGATCAGACGAACAATATCCTTAAGGATGTCGTTGATGCACTAAACACCTTATCCCTTAGTCCTAACCATGACAAGTGGGAATCTTTAATTTCTTTTGATGGGACCTTCTCACTAAACTTGCTTTTCAAGGAACTGACTATGAATCGTTCTACTTCTCAATATATTGTTTGGTGGAATTTTTTTCTTCTGGAAAATGTTCACCCAAAATTTACATTTTTTCTGGCAATTGATAAATGCAAGTATCCCAGTCAAGGAGATCCTATCTTGATGGACACCAATTCAACCTTTGTGTGTGCTTTGTGGTGATGGAGCAGAATCAGCTTGGTATCTATTTATTCATTACGAGTGGACCAAGCAAGTCTGGTTAGGTGGAGAATTAGGGTTGCGAACTAAGCATTTCAAGTAGACTAGTTTACTTCACCTCTGCTATTCACTATTCTATACATAACGCTTGGATAGACCTACGTTGCGATGGCTTTTCTCAAACATTTGGATAACTTGCTATAACATTTGGAACATACGGAATGAAGTGGTTAAGGTTAAACCAACTCCGACTAAAATTAGGGCTTTTGTGTCTAAATGGACATGTGACCTTGGGTTAGCCCCTCCCGGATCTAAGAGGGGAGAGTAGCTAGTGGCCATGTTTAAACCCAACTTGACTTGCATATGTAGGATGTTATTGGAACATAAACCCAACAGTGACCTGATTTTACTATGTGCAGGTGTGGCAAACAAAAAAATCAAATGTACGGGGTGGTGCTGTGGCTTACTCATCAAGACACAATATGGATCATTGTTTTCGGCTCCAATGAAGGAAATGATCTTATCAAGATGGTGTTGTAGGGGAGGCTAGAAGGGTGGGAACAAGCAGTGTGAAATCCCCCAGATTTCTACCCCTTTAACCTGTGGTTTTATGACCGAGAACCTGGGCCTTGATTCGGCGACAATTGTGGACCATTCAATTCGAGCCCGAAGGATTGGAAATTAAACAAATGTTGGTAGATGATCCTTTAATGACTCAAAAACTCTCCTAAAGTTTAAGTGAAGAGAGAAGATTAGTCTCGATAGTGTAAAAAGGGTAATTTTAGAATATTTTTAGATCAATGATGGAGAATCCGATTGATGCAAATAAGATATCAAATCGAAGATCGTCGAAAGACCTTTCCAACGAGCCAAAGATCATCAAAATCAGAGTTCGTTTGGGGGTCCAACCATGAGCCAGAAGTTTGAGCCGTTTAGGTGAACCAACCCCCACCCTATTTTATGTTTAGGGGCAAAATTGGAAATTCGGATTTTTAAACCCTATTTATGTTTTATCTCATCCGTAAACACATTTTTGGAGGCTAGAAAGAGGCGGAGGCTTTGGAGAAAAGGAGAAACGAAAGAGAGGAGCGATTTCCATTCTTCCGAAGGTGTCTGTGATCCGAATCTTCGCAAAATCATTACGAAAGGTTAGTTTTCTTTAATGCTTCTCTTACTCACAATTTTGTGAGTATTTTCTCTCCTTTCCTTTTGAGGAATCTTGAAAGAGAAGGTTGTTAGGTATCTTGGTTGCTTTCCTTTATTGTATTAATGTCCCTTCCTAGTTTGTGGGAGTGATATCTTTTCTCTTCTATTGAGGGATCTGTGAAAGGGAATAATGATAGGTACCCTAGATGCTTATATTTTCTTATATTAATGTTTCCCTTGAGTTTGGGAGTAATGCTTTATCTCCTTGCAAAAGATTTTAGAATTTTGATTCTCTAGGTCACCCACGGGTGATTTATGAGAGCCAAATTTGGGGCATTTTGATTTTGGTCAAATTTAATAAAATTGAAGGTACCCGAAAGATCCTTTTGTTGTCAATTAGCTTTCCCCAAAGTTTTGTTTCATTATAAACTTTGAGTTGGTGGCAAATTAGTGACCATTCACTAGTGAGGTTGAGAACTACCCTTCTTAACCTAGTTTTCATATTTGGGTTTTCGTGGGAAGATTTTAGGATATCATTTGAAACCCAAATTGGCTCTAATTTGTGATAATTATTTCTTTTGCATAAATAGGTTAATATATCTTTAATCACTAATTTGTGGGAGTGGATTCTTGGATTTGGAGGAAGAACAAAGTAAAAGGTGAGGAATATACTTAACTTTATATTACATGTGTAATGATGTCAGTTACTTTTCATTATTGATATCTTGTATTGCTTTAGTATTATCTTGTGGTTATTTTATGTCTTTTGTTAAATATGAATTGCTATGATTTATGTTTATTATTACTTCTGATGTTGCTCCTTGCTTTGAAATCTATTATTGTTGTTATGGAATGTGATTGTATGAGAGGAGAAATATTATTATTTCTTCTACCTTGTATTTTCTACTAGGGTTGTGGGTTCACCCATTGCCCTAGTGATATTATATGATTGCTTATATTGTAGTTGGGAATGGGGAATGCTTTTTTGGCATTTCTGCCATAGGATACCAAAGGAGGCGGTATGGGACGCATTCCTATGGTGCCCTTGGCTCTTTCCCGATTACTAATTTACATATTTAGGGCATGTCTAGAAGTGTTTGGTTAGGTGACCTCATGAGTACTACTACCCTTTCGGCAGGGGGTATTGAAGCCGGTTAACCCGTGATGTTAGTGGGCTGGGTCCCGTATGTCAAGGGGCCCACTATCATCATAGAGAGGTAGGGTTGCATATAGTAGATAAGGGCTCATGGACGCTCAAGACCGGTGAAATGACCCGTGAGAGGACATGGAGATCATCCTGTCCATTATATGTGGATGACCACTGGGTTAATGAATGGGGTTCAACAGATGCCTCCATTGAGGATTCCATTCATAGGTGGGAAGGTATTGAACCAACAGAGCACTAGGCGTGAAGGGAAATATCCGGACCATATGTAGTACGAGACCATATGACTTTGCATTGGGCCTAAGATTATCCTTGACACGCGCCAGATCTTATACCAATGGTGATGTGAGAGAGTGGTGACCTAATCCCCAACCATGGCTTGACAAGACTTTACACAACAACCACGGAGAACCCAACAGACGTGCATCAGAGCCGTGAGGGAAGAGTGATGAGACCGCCCAAAGAAGACTGGTGTGCGACTTAATGCGTGTCTACCATAGAGACTTCATGATAGAGTTAGGAGCATAATCATTCACATATCATATCATTGTCATTAATTACATTATTGATATTCATGTTATATGTGTGGTGTGGAATCTTGAGAATGAATGTGTGATATGATGTTGAGTTGACCTCACTGAGTTCTGTTGAACTCATTCCTTTTATATGTCTTTTTTTCTATTAGATTATGCTGCAGGTTATGAGGACTTCTTCCAAATGGAGGATGCGTTACCAGTATGTCTTCTTGAAGGAGTGACCGAAGAAGAAGTGGACACACATGGAGCTTCATGCCAGTATCAAGACTGTTCTTTTGGATTGGATTCCATTAGAGAACAAGTTTAGTTTATTTTTCCGCTGCGAATAAAACTACTCTCTTTCTTTTCAAAACTCTGATGTTATACCTTTTATTTTGAAGTAATGGATGACTGTAACCATTATTTCGAAAAATGATAATTTATTACTTGAACTTGATTTATTCTTGTCCATTTAATTATGCTATATCATGTTTTGTATGGATTTGTCACTGAACCTAGATCTTGCGGTGTATCACCCCCACGGGCATTCGGGTAATGACCGGATCCGGCTGAGTGGGGTGTGACAAGCAGCACATCTCAACCACCAATTCAAACATATTTGGCGCAATACCCTGGAGATCCTACTCATGCTCTCCTCACCAAAAAGGGGAGCATGGCTAATTGACAAGGTGATGGTACATCTAGCATTGTTCTAGCAAGTGCATATGATGTGTCCAAAAACTGTTCGACCCTTAGACTTTTGAAGAATGACTTGTAAAATCAAGTTAGACGTGGGCTGACCTCACGGTCGAAGGGCCACCTCTGAAGGCTAAGTCAGTAATGGATCACCACATAGCTCTGACTAGTTGCAGAGCTTCAATTGAAAACGATAATGGAGGGAAAACCATTCAGTTACCTTAGTTGTGTGTGAACCTTTAGTTTATATAAGGTTTACCTATAGTTGCAGAGCTTGCCTTCTTTTTGCAGCCACCCGATCCTAGGGTTTTTACCCTTCTTTCGGAGGTAATGGTAGTTACCTTTGCTAACACGATGTTCATTCCATATTGGTGTGGGTTACCTTCTGTGTCACGATCATGTGTATCCCGAACTTCATGGGATCACGTTTCTTTTAACCGTTAAGGTTCCTTTGCCGTCACGTTTCTTATTGCTTTGAACTCTGGACCGGTCCCTACCGGGTTTCTTGACCCGACCGTGGTTCAGCCCATCCCCAACTGGAGTCCATGACCTGATCAAAGTTGGACCTGATTCGGTGTTATTTCATCCTCATCAGCATAATATTCAACTACTACCCCTCATGAATTTTATACTTCTTCAATGGGTCTCAAACCTAGCCTTACAAGCTTCTTTCACGAATGCAGAAGTTTGTATTTGTAAATTTGGGATCATATATCCCCGAGAAGTTTAAAATTTGTAATACATTAAAAAAAGAAAAAGAAAAAAAAAAAAAAAAGAGAAAAGAAAAGAACGGGAGAGAGAAACGAAAAATAAAAAACAAGAAGAAAAAG